>NC_133326.1:664577102-665220435 GCF_042186555.1 Aquarana catesbeiana
ATTGTGTCAGTATGGAGGTGAAGCCTGGCACTCAGCATCAGCAGCAGTCTTTAAGGGATCAGTCCCAAGAAACACATGAACTTGTACGTGGCTGGGAGGAGGTGGCTGCGGACCATGTCGTCCTTAGTGACCCAGAGGACTCCGGACCGAATGCCTCAGCAAACCTACGCTGCATGGCCTCCCTGATCCTGCAAAGCCTGCGTAAGTATCCTTGTATTCGTGGTATCAAGGAGAAGGACCAATACTGGCTGGCAACCCTCCTTGATCCACATTACAAGGGTAAGGTTGCAGAACTTATCTTGCCTTCGCAGAGGGAGCAGAGGATGAAACATCTTGGGGAGGCCTTGCAGAAAGGTCTGTGCAACGCGTTCCTAGAGACTAGGAGGTTACAAACTCCTGTTTCTGGACAACGTGTTGCTGAGGCTTCGGTCAGTCAAAGAAGGAGCGGTGGAGAAGGTGGCCGTCTGACCGATGCGTTCAGACAATTTTTTAGTCCGCAGCCCCAAGGTATGATCGGTTCCAGCAACCATCGCCAGCATCTGTTTTACATGGTGCAGGAATACCTAGGGGCAAGATCTGACTTGGACACCTTTCCCACCGAAAATCCTCTGGGTTACTGGGTCTTGAGGATGGGTCACTGGCCAGAGCTTGCACAGTATGCAGTTGAGATACTGGCCTGTCCTGCATCCAGCGTTCTTTCGGAACGCACATTCAGTGCTGCTGGAGGCTTTATAACCGATCATAGGGTGCGTCTGTCCACCGACTCGGTCGATCGACTGACCTTCATAAAAATGAATCAGTCTTGGATCACCACCAGCTACCAAGCACCTGATGCTGATGTAACCAAATAATTTTTTTTGAAATCTCAGATCCCTTTAAAGACTTCCTATGCTGATGCTAAGTGACTATCCTGAGTAATTATCCTCTTCCTCCTCAATGATCATGCTGATCGCTTGTAAGAACATTTTTGGTTCTGGGCGCCGCCACCAGTGCCTAAGGCCCAATTTTTCAGCCCCTGTTTAACAGGGGTGTGTAATTACAATTTTTGATGCAATACTTTGCAGCAGGGCTCGTTCCTGCGTTCCAACTAGAGTATCTGTGAGGGTTTGCAGTGTTGTGGCACCAGCACCAGTGCCTAAGGCCCAATTTTTCAGCCCCTGTTTAACAGGGGCGTGTAATTACAATTTTTGATGCAATACTTTGCAGCAGGGCTCGTTCCTGCATTCCAACTAGAGTATCTGTGAGGGGTTGCAGTGTTGTGGCACCAGCACCAGTGCCTAAGGCCCAATTTTTCAGCCCCTGTTTAACAGGGGTGTGTAATTACAATTTTTGATGCAATACTTTGCAGCAGGGCTCGTTCCTGCATTCCAACTAGAGTATCTGTGAGGGGTTGCAGTGTTGTGGCACCAGCACCAGTGCTTAAGGCCCAATTTTTCAGCCCCTGTTTAACAGAGGTGTGTAATTACAATTTTTATGCAATACTTTGCAGCAGGGCTCGTTCTGCGTTCCAACTAGAGTATCTGTGAGGGGTTGCAGTGTTGTGGTACCAGCACCAGTGCCTAAGGACCAATTTTTCAGCCCCTGTTCAACAGGGGCATGTAATTACAATTCTTGATATAATATTTCACAGCAGGGCCCGTTCCAGCACCCACCAAGAGTAACTGAGGACTTACAGTGTTGTGGCACCAGCACCCCCATCACCAAAGGCCCAATTTTTCTGACCCTGTTCAACAGGGGCATGTAATTACAATTCTTGATCTAATATTTCACAGCAGGGCCCTGTGAGGGCTTACAGTGTTGAGGCCACAACAGCAGGCCCAAATTTCTGCTGAATATATAGGGCAGGCCCCTACTTTCAAACATCCAACTTACAAACGACTCCTACTTGCAAACGGAAGGAGACAACAGGAAGTGAGATGAAATCTACCCCATAGGAAGGGAAGATCTCTCCTGTAAGAGTTAATATGGGAAAAACTTTTCTCCTTTCCACTGATGCTTTATCATCAATCCTTGTTTCACTAAAAACCCCAAATTTTCAAAAAACATTTGTCATTGGGACAACAAGTGAGGTGAAATCTTTTGAAGAGGAGCACAGACAGCAAAACAAATGTCACAGGGGTAATAACCCTTCCCTATGTTTTCCAAAAAGCTTAAAAACAGATTTTTTGGCTGGAGCTACACTTTAAAAATGTACCAGTTCAAAATTACAAACAGATTCTACTTAACAACAAACCTACAGTCCCTGTCTTGTTTGCACCGCCTGTATACTGCTGTTCAGAGTATATAGGGCCTGGGGGCCCCACGCCTTTCCTTTTTTTAATTTGGGTGCGGGGTTCCCCTTAATATCCATACAGGACCCAAAGGGCCTGGTAATGGACTGGAGGGTACCCATGCCATTTGTCTCACTGATTTTCATCCATATAGCCAGGACCCGACATTACATTAAAGCTGCAAGCAGTTTTTAACCACTTGCCGACCGCCTAACGCAGATATACGTCTGCAGAATGTCACGGGCAGGCAGAATCACGTACCTGTACGTGATCTGCCTCCCGCGGGTGGGGGGTCCGATCGGACCCCCCCCCGGTGCCAGCGGCGGTCGGCATTTGACTGGGAGCGTCGGGAGGCGAGGGGGAGACCATCCGATCGTGGCCCCCCCCTCGCGATCGCTCCCAGCCAATCGGAATCCTCCCCTGCCTGTGTGTAGTTTCACACAGGATGTGATGTCATCTCTCCTCGGCTTTGGCAGTTTCCGTCCAGCGCCGAGGAGAGAAGACATGTAAGTGCACAACACACACACACACACAGTAGAACATGCCAGGCATACTTTACACCCCCGATCCCCCCCCGATCGCCCCCCGATCCCCCCCCCAATCACCCCCCCCCCCCCGTCACAAACTGACAGCAAGCAGTATTTTTTTTTTTTTTTCTGATTACTGCATTGGTGTCAGTTTGTGACAGTTACAGTGTTAGGGCAGTTAGTATTACCCCCCTGTAGGTCTAGGATACCCCCCTAACCCCCCCTAATAAAGTTTTAACCCCTTGATCACCCCCTGTCACCAGTGTCGCTAAGCGATCATTTTTCTGATCGCTGTATTAGTGTCGCTGGTGACGCTAGTTAGGGACCTAAATATTTAGGTTCGCCGTCAGCGTTTTATAGCGACAGGGACCCCCACATACTACCTAATAAATGTTTTAACCCCTTGATTGCCCCCTAGTTAACCCTTTCACCACTGATCACCGTATAATCGTTACGGGTGACGCTGGTTAGTTTGTTTATTTTTTATAGTGTCAGGGCACCCGCCGTTTATTACCGAATAAAGGTTTAGCCCCCTGATCGCCCGGCGGTGATATGCGTCGCCCCAGGCAGCGTCAGATTAGCTCCAGTACCGCTAACACCCACGCACGCAGCATACGCCTCCCTTAGTGGTATAGTATCTGTACGGATCAATATCTGATCCCATCAGATCTATACTAGCGTCCCCAGCAGTTTAGGGTTCCCAAAAACGCAGTGTTAGCGGGATCAGCCCAGATACCCGCTAGCACCTGCTTTTTTCCCCTCTGCCCGGCCCAGCCCACCCAAGTGCAGTTTCGATCGATCACTGTCACTTACAAAACACTAAACGCATAACTGCAGCGTTCACAGAGTCAGGCCTGATCCCTGCGATCGCTAACAGTTTTCTTGGTAGCGTTTTGGTGAACTGGCAAGCGTCCAGCCCCAGGCAGCGTCAGGTTAGCGCCAGTACCGCTAACACCCATGCACGCACCGTACACCTCCCTTAGTGGTATAGTATCTGAACGGATCAATATCTGATCCGATCAGATCTATACTAGCGTCCCCAGCAGTTTAGGGTTCCCAAAAATGCAGTGTTAGCGGGATCAGCCCAGATACCTGCTAGCACCTGCGTTTTGCCCCTCCGCCCGGCCCGGCCCAGCCCACCCAAGTGCAGTATCGATCGATCACTGTCACTTACAAAACACTAAACGCATAACTGCAGCGTTCGCAGAGTCAGGCCTGATCCCTGCGATCGCTAACAGTTTTTTTGGTAGCGTTTTGGTGAACTGGCAAGCACCAGCCCCAGGCAGCGTCAGGTTAGCGCCAGTACCGCTAACACCCACGCACGCACCGTACACCTCCCTTAGTGGTATAGTATCTGAACGGATCAATATCTGATCCGATCAGATCTATACTAGTGTCCCCAGCAGTTTAGGGTTCCCACAAACGCAGTGTTAGCGGGATCAGCCCAGATACCTGCTAGCACCTGCGTTTTGCCCCTCCGCCCGGCCCAGCCCAGCCCACCCAAGTGCAGTATCGATCGATCACTGACACTTACAAAACACTAAACGCATAACTGCAGCGTTCGCAGAGTCAGGCCTGATCCCTGCGATCGCTAACAGTTTTTTTGGTAGCGTTTTGGTGAACTGGCAAGCACCAGCAGCCTAGTACACCCCGGTCGTAGTCAAACCAGCACTGCAGTAACACTTGGTGACGTGGCGAGTCCCATAAGTGCAGTTCAAGCTGGTGAGGTGGCAAGCACAAGTAGTGTCCCGCTGCCACCAAAAAGACAAACACAGGCCCGTCGTGCCCATAGTGCCCTTCCTGCTGCATTCGCCAATCCTAATTGGGAACCCACCGCTTCTGCAGCGCCCGTACTTCCCCCATTCACATCCCCAACCAAATGCAGTCGGCTGCATGAGAGGCATTTTCTTTATGTCCTCCCGAGTACCCCTACCCAACGAACCCCCCCAAAAAAGATGTTGTGTCTGCAGCAAGCGCGGATATAGGGGTGACACCCGCTATTATTGTCCCTCCTGTCCTGATAATCCTGGTCTTTGCATTGGTGAATGTTTTGAACGCTACCATGCACTAGTTGAGTATTAGCGTAGGGTACAGCATTGCACAGACTAGGCACACTTTCACAGGGTCTCCCAAGATGCCATCGCATTTTGAGAGACCCGAACCGGTTACAGTTATAAAAGTTAGTTACAAAAAAAAGTGTAAAAAAAAAAAAAAAAAAAACACATACAAAAATATAAAATAAAAAAAAAATAGTTGTCGTTTTATTGTTCTCTCTCTCTCTATTCTCTCTCTATTGTTCTGTTCTTTTTTACTGTATTCTATTCTGCAATGTTTTATTGTTGTTATGTTTTATCATGTTTGCTTTTCAGATATGCAATTTTTTATACCTTACCATTTACTGTGCTTTATTGTTAACCATTTTTTTGTCTTCAGGTACGCCATTCACGACTTTGAGTGGTTATACCAGAATGATGCCTGCAGGTTTAGGTATCATCTTGGTATCATTCTTTTCAGCCAGCGATCGGCTTTCATGTAAAAGCAATCCTAGCAGCTAATTAGCCTCTAGACTGCTTTTACAAGCAGTGGGAGGGAATGCCCCCCCCCAACGTCTTCCGTGTTTTTCTCTGGCTCTCCTGTCTCGACAGGGAACCTGAGAATGCAGCCAGTGAGCCAGCTGACCATAGAGCTGATCAGAGACCAGAGTGGCTCCAAACATCTCTATGGCCTAAGAAACCGGAAGCTACAAGCATTTTATGACTTAGATTTCGCCGGATGTAAACAGCGCCATTGGGAAATTGGGAAAGCATTTTATCACACCGATCTTGGTGTGGTCAGATGCTTTGAGGGCAGAGGAGAAATCTAGGGTCTAATAGACCCCAATTTTTGCAAAAAAGAGTACCTGTCACTACCTATTGCTATGATAGGGGATATTTACATTCCCTGAGATAACAATAAAAATGATTTAAAAAAAAAAAAAATGAAAGGAACAGTTTAAAAATAAGATAAAAAAATAATAATAATAAAGAAAAAAAAAAAAGCACCCCTGTCCCCCCTGCTCTCGCGCTAAGGCGAACGCAAGCGTTGGTCTGGCGTCAAATGTAAACAGCAATTGCACCATGCGTGTGAGGTATCACCGCGAACGTCAGATCGAGGGCAGTAATTTTAGCAGTAGACCTCCTCTGTAAATCTAAAGTGGTAACCTGTAAAGGCTTTTAAAGGCTTTTAAAAATGTATTTAGTTTGTCGCCACTGCACGTTTGTGCGCAATTTTAAAGCATGTCATGTTTGGTATCCATGTACTCGGCCTAAGATCATCTTTTTTATTTCATCAAACATTTGGGCAATATAGTGTGTTTTAGTGCATTAAAATCTAAAAAAGTGTGTTTTTTCCCCAAAAAATGCGTTTGAAAAATCGCTGCGCAAATACTGTGTGAAAAAAAAAAATGAAACACCCACCATTTTAATCTGTAGGGCATTTGCTTTAAAAAAAATATATAATGTTTGGGGGTTCAAAGTAATTTTCTTGCAAAAAAAAATTATTTTTTTATGTAATCAAAAAGTGTCAGAAAGGGCTTTGTCTTCAAGTGGTTAGAAGAGTGGGTGATGTGCGACATAAGCTTCTAGATGTTGTGCATAAAATGCCAGGACAGTTCAAAACCCCCCCAAATGACCCCATTTTGGAAAGTAGACACCCCAAGCTATTTGCTGAGAGGCATGTCGAGTCCATGGAATATTTTATATTGTGACACAAGTTGCGGGAAAGAGACAATTTTTTATTTTTTTTTTTTTTTTTGCGCAAAGTTGTCACTAAATGATATATTGCTCAAACATGCCATGGAAATATGTGAAATTACACCCCAAAATACATTCTGCAAGCACCGCCTTCAGGCTTTCTAAGGCCGTAAATTTTTGATTTCACTCTTCACTGCCTATCACAGTTTCGGAGGCCATGGAATGCCCAGGTGGCAAAACCCCCCCCCAAATGACCCCATTTTGGAAAGTAGACACCCCAAGCTATTTGATGAGAGGTATAGTGAGTATTTTGCAGACCTCACTTTTTGTCACAAAGTTTTGAAAATTGAAAAAAGAAAAAAAAAATTTTTTTTTCTCGTCTTTCTTTATTTTCAAAAACAAATGAGAGCTGCAAAATACTCACCATGCCTCTCAGCAAATAGTTTGGGGTGTCTACTTTCCAAAATGGGGTCATTTGGGGGGGGTTTGTGCCACCTGGGCATTCCATGGCCTCCGAAACTGTGATAGGTAGTGAGGAGTAAAATCAAAAATGTACGCCCTTAGAAATCCTGAAGGCAGTGATTGGTTTTCGGGGTCCCGTACGCGGCTAGGCTCCCAAAAAGTCCCACACATGTGGTATCCCCGTACTCAGGAGAAGCAGCTAAATGTATTTTGGGGTGCAATTCCACATATGCCCATGGCCTGTGTGAGCAATATATCATTTAGTGACAACTTTGTGCAAAAAAAAAAAAAAAAATTGTCACTTTCCCGCAACTTGTGTCAAAATATAAAACATTCCATGGACTCAACATGCCTCAAAGCAAATAGCTTGGGGTGTCTACTTTCCAAAATGGGGTCATTTGGGGGGGGTTTATGCCATCTGGGCATTTTATGGCCTTCAAAACTGTGATAGGTAGTGAGGAGTAAAATCAAAAATGTACGCCCTTAGAAATCCTGAAGGCAGTGATTGGTTTTCGGGGCCCCGTACGCGGCTAGGCTCCCAAAAAGTCCCACACATGTGGTATCCCCATACTCAGGAGAAGCAGCTAAATGTATTTTGGGGTGCAATTCCACATATGCCCATGGCCTGTGTGAGCAATATATCATTTAGTGACAACTTTTTGTAATTTTTTTTTTTTTTTTTGTCATTATTCAATCACTTGGGACAAAAAAAATGAATATTCAATGGGCTCAACATGCCTCTCAGCAAATTCCTTGGGGTGTCTACTTTCCAAAATGGGGTCATTTGTGGGGGTTTTGTACTGCCCTGCCATTTTAGCACCTCAAGAAACGACATAGGCAGTCATAAATTAAAGGCTGTGTAAATTCCAGAAAATGTACCCTAGTTTGTAGGCGCTATAACTTTTGCGCAAACCAATAAATATACGCTTATTGACATTTTTTCTACCAAAGACATGTGGCCGAATACATTTTGGCCTAAATGTATGACTAAAATTGAGTTTATTGGATTTTTTTTAGAACAAAAAGTAGAAAATATCATTTTTTTTCAAAATTTTCGGTCTTTTTCCGTGTATAGCGCAAAAAAATAAAAACGGCAGAGGTGATCAAATACCATCAAAAGAAAGCTCTATTTGTGGGAAGATAAGGACGCAAATTTCGTTTGGGTACAGCATTGCATGACCGCGCAATTAGCAGTTAAAGCGACGCAGTGCCGAATTGTAAAAAGTGCTCTGGTCAGGAAGGGGGTAAAACCTTCCGGGGCTGAAGTGGTTAAATGACTTTTTTTCCTTTAAAAATGTCATTTTGTGCAGGGACTGTTCTAAGCATGGGAAACACGTGCCACTTTAGAGGCATACTATAGACACCCCCCAGGTACGATATTTAACCACTTCATTACCTGCCCATAGTCATATGACGGCTTCAGATGGGGTCTACCATCCTGGGTGGCCGCCATATGATGTCATGGGCTTCCCGGGCCTTCTCGGGGGCGCATTGCTCAGGACCTGGTGCGTGTCGCGATGTCCGCCGGGCACCCACGATTGCCCGTTAACCGAGCAGGACCGTGGATCTGTGTGTGTAAACACACAGATCCACGTCCCGTCAGGTGAGAGGAGACCGATCTGTGTTCCTAGTACAGAGGAACACCGATCGGTCTCCTCCCCTTGTGAGTCCACACCCCCTACAGTTAGAATAACTCCCCTAGGAAACATATTTAACCCCTCGTGTCCCCCTAGTTGTTAACCCCTTCCCTGCCTGTCACATTTCTACAGTAATCAATGCAATTTTAATTGCATTGATCGCTGTATAAATGTGAATGGTCCCAAAAATGTGTCAAAAGTGTCCGATGTGCCTGCCATAATGTCGCAGCCACGGAAAAAATCGCAGATAGCCACCATTACTAGTAAAAAAAAAATAAATAAATAAATTTTTTTTAAAAATGCCATAAATCTATCCGGCATTTTGTAGATGCTATAACTTTTGCGCAAACCAATCAATATACGCTTATTGCATTTTTTTTTACCAAACATATGTAGAAGAATACGTATCGGCCTAAACTGAGGAAAAATTATTTTTTTTTTTTTTCAAATTGTGATATTTATTATAGCAAAAAGTATAAAATATAGTGTTTTTTTCAAAATTGTTGCTCTTCTTTTGTTTATAGCGCAAAAAAAAAAAAACGCAGAGGTGATCAAATTCCACCAAAAGAAAGCTCTATCTGTGGGGAAAAAAGGCCGTTAATTTGGTTTGGGTAAAGCGTCGCACGACCCCGCAATTGTCGTTTAAAGTGCGACAGCGCTGAAAACTAAAAATTGGTCTGGGAAGGAAGGGGGTGAAAATGCCCTGTATTGAACCGGTTAAAGGAATATTTCACTTTTTTTTTTTTACTTTAAGCATCATTAAAATCACTGCTCCCGAAAAAACGGCCGTTTTGAAAAGTTTTTTTTGCATTGATACATGTCCCCTGGGGCAGGACCCGGGTCCCCAAACCCTTTTTAAGACAATACCATGCAAATTAGCCTTTAAAATGAGCACTTTTGATTTCGAACGTTCGAGTCCCATAGACGTCAATGGGGTTCTAAAGTTTGTGCGAATTTTCGGTCTGTTCGCAGGTTCTAGTGCAAACCGAAGCGGGGGGTGTTCGGCTCATCCCTACTCGCGGCTATTAATGAATTGCCGGTCCGACAATATACATAAAAGTTCATTGATAAAAACGGCATGGGAATTCCCCACAGGGCAACCCTGAACCAAAATTTAAAAAAAAAAATGACGTGGGGGGTCCCCCTAAATTCCATACCAGGCCCTTCAGGTCTGGTATGGATATTAAGGGGAACCTCGGCCAAAATTTAAAAAAAAAAATGGCGTGGGGTCCCCCCTTAAAATCTATACCAGACCCTTCAGGTCTGGTATGGATTTTAAGGGGAACCCCGCGCCAAAATTAAAAAAAAAAAATGGTGTGGGGTCCCCCCCAAAATCCATACCAGACCTTTATCTGAGCACGCAACCTGGCAGGCTGCAGGAAAAGAGGGGGGGGCAAGAGAGCACCCCCCCTCCTGAACCATACCAGGCCACATGCCCTCAACATTGGGAGGGTGCTTTGGGGTAGCCCCCAAAAACACCTTGTCCCCATGTTGATGGTGACAAGGGCCTCATCCCCACAACCCTTGCCCAGTGGTTGTGGGGGTCTGTGGGCAGGGAGCTTATCGGAATCTGGAAGCCCCCTTTAACAAGGGGACCCCCAGATCCTGGCCCTCCCCCCTGTGTGAACTGTACCCCTACCATTTCACAAAAAAACTGTCAAAAATGTTAAAAATGACAAGAGACAGTTTTTGACAATTCCTTTATTTAAATGCTTCTTCTTTCTTCTATCCTCTATCTTCTTTCTTCTATCTTCTATTTCCTTCGGTTTCTTCCTCCATCTTCTTCTTCTGGTTCTTCTGGTTCTTCCTCCGGTGTTCTCATCCAGCATCTCCTCCGCGGCGTCTTCTTATCTTCTTCTTCTCGGGCCGCTCCGCATCCATGATTTCATGGAGGGAGGCTCCCGCTGTGTGACGCTTCTCTCTTCATCTTTTTCTTCATCTTTTCCTCTTCATCTTCTTCTCTTCATCTTCTTGTCTTCATCTTCTTTTCGGGCCACTCCGCATCCATGATGGCATGGAGGGAGGCTCCCTCTGTGTGATGCCTCTTCTCTTCTGATGGTTCTTAAAGGCTTGCTGACCGCCGGCTGTGACGGCCTCGCTTTCCCGGCCCACCAGGGGGTGCACGCGCGCTGCCGACGGTGTTCGCACGCGCCGCCGACGGCAGTCGCGCGCGCCATGTCACTGGGCACCCGGTGCGCGTGCCTGGCAGACGCGATGTCCGCCGGGCACCCGCGATTGCCGGTAACACAGCAGGACCGTGGATCTGTGTGTGTGTCTGTCAGAGAAGAGGAGGCCGATGGTATGTTCCCAATACAGAGGAACACCGATCGGTCTCCTCCCCTAGTAAGTCCCCTCCCCCTACAGTTAGAAACACTCCCTAGCAAACACAGTTAACCCCTCGATCACCACCTAGTGTTAACCCCTTCCCTGCCAGTCACATTTATATGGTAATCAGTGCATTTTTATAGCACGGATCGCTGTATAAATGTGAATGGTCCCAAAAATGTGTCAAAAGTGTCCGATGTGTCTGCCGCAATATCGCAGTCACGATAAAAATCGCAGATCGCTGCCATTACTAGTAAAAAAAAAAAAATAATAAAAATGTTATAAATCTATCCCCTATTTTGTAGACGCTATAACTTTTGTGCAAACCAATCAATATATGCTTACTACGATTTTTTTACCAAAAATATGTAGAAGAATATGTATCGGCCTAAACTGAGGAAAAAATTTGTTTTAAAGAAAAAAATATTGGATATTTATTATCGCAAAAAGTAAAAAAAAAAATTGTGTTTTTTTTCCAAACTTGTCACTTTTCTTTTGTTTATAGCGCAAAAAATAAAAACTGCAGAGGTGATCAAATACTACCAAAAGAAAGCTCTATTTGTGGGGAAAAAATTATCACAATTTCATCTAGGTACAGTGTTGTAAGTCCGCGCAATTGTCATTCAAAGTGCGACAGTGCTGAAAGCTGAAAAATAGCTTGGGCAGGAAGGGGCTGAAAATGCACTGTATTGAGGTGGTTAAATAACGAGGGGGGGGGGGCACCCGGTGACCCCGCCCCCCCTCTGAAGCACGTGGACTTCCCTGTGGCATTCCCCCTGACGTCAGAAGGGGGCGGGGTTACGTAACGGGTGACCCAGCACCCCCGTTATTTTAGAACCGTCAGAAGAGGAGAAGCGTCACACAGTGGGAGCCTCCCTCCATGCCATCATGGATGCAGAGCGGCCCAAAAAGAAGATGAAGACAAGAAGATGAAGAGAAGAAGATGAAGAAAAAGATGAAGAGAGAAGCGTCACACAGCAAGAGCCACCCTCCATGCCATCATGGATGCGGAGCAGCCCGAGGAGAAGAAGATAAGAAGACGTCGTGGAGGAGATGCCGGACAAGAACACCGGAGGAAGAACCAGAAGAACCAGAAGAAGAAGAAGAAGATGGAGGAAGAAACCCAAGGAAGATAGAAGATAGAAGATAGAAGAAAGAAGATAGAAGATAGAAGAAAGAAGAAGCATTTAAATAAAGGAATTGTCAAAAACTGTCTCTTGTCATTTTTAACATTTTTGACAGTTTTTTTCCTTACCATTTCACGCAAGAGGGAGGGCCGGAATCTGGGGTCCCCTTGTTAAAGGGGGCTTCCAGATTCCGATAAGCCCCCGCCTGCAGACCCCCACCACCACTGGGCAAGGGTTGTGGGGATGAGGCCCTTGTCCCCATCAACATGGGGACAAGGTGTTTTGGGGGCTACCCCAAAGCACTCTCCCAATGTTGAGGGCATGTGGCCTGGTACGGTTCAGGAGGGGGGGCGCTCTCTCGTCCCCCCTCTTTTCCTGCGGCCTGTCAGGTTGCGTACTCGGATAAGGGTCTGGTATGGATTTTTGGGGGGACCCCACGCTGTTTTTTTTTAAAATTTTGGCGCGGGGTTCCCCTTAAAATCCATACCAGACCTAAAGGGTCTGGTATAGATTTTAAGGGGGGACTCCACGCCATATTTTTTTTTTTAAATTTTGGCCGGGGTTCCCCTTAATATCCATACCAGACCTGAAGGGCCTGGTATGGAATTTAGGGGGACCCCCACGTCATTTTTTTTTTAAATTTTGGTTTGGGGTTCCCCTGTGGGGAATTCCAATGCCGTTTTTATCAATGAACTTTTGTGTGTATTGTCGGACCGGCAATTCATTAATAGCCGCTAGTAGATTTAAATGACTTTTTTTTCCTTTGAAATGTCATTTTGCTGTCAGACTGTTCTAAACACAGGAAACATGCGCCCCTTTACAGGCATACTATAGACACCCCCCAAGTACGAAATTTAAAGGAATATTACACTTTTATTGTTTCACTTTAAGCATTATAAAATCACTGCTCCCGAAAAAACGGCCGTTTTTGAAAATTTTTTTTTTTGCATTGATCCATGTCCCCTGGGGCAGGACCCAGGTCCCCAAACACTTTTTATGACAATAACTTGCATATAAGCCTTTAAAATTAGCACTTTTGATTATTCATGTTCGTGTCCCATAGACTTTAACGGTGTTCGCGTGTTCGAACAAATTTTTTGCCTGTTGGTAAGTTCCGGTGCGAACCGAACAGGGGGGTGTTCGGCTCATCCCTAGTCATGAGCTGTGCAAATCTCCTGGCTGAATTTCAATATTCTGATAGCTTCTACTGTACCTCCTCTTAGATACTTTGTGATTCACTGTTTCTTCTGGGCCTCAGAAAATTCCCACTCCTCCAGGGCCTTCCATGGTCTGTCCCATCCTGGTTTCATACTCTTCCTTTCAGTCATAGGTGTGCGCAGCCTATTGCATTAGGGTGTGCACATGGGCGTCCGCAGGTAGGGGCAAGGGGGGGCGAGTGACCCCCCCCTGGAATTGGCAAGGGTCTGCCGTGGCCGCACCTGTAGCTGTGCTGGCTCTCTGGGTTTGTGCTAGTCGGCTCCACAGCTGCTTCAGATCAGTGTCACTGAGCTTACAGAGCTCTTTACTGCCACCTATGGCTGCTTCCTGTATGTGCGCCCCTCGTGTTTGCTTTGCTGCCTGTTGTATTTTCACACGGACATGTGGAAACAGGACTTGGGAGAAGGAAGACCACCTTACAAGTGAGGGCTGTGAGTACAAGTGAAGGAAGGAGGCTGTTTGTGTATAGAGGGGGGGGGGGCAGAGCTGTGTGTGTGTGTGGGGGCCTGACATATATACAGATGAGGGGGGCAGCTGAGTGAATACAGGTATGATCAGTGAAGAGGGGTGCTAGATACTGTATAGGAAAGATCCTATCATCTGTCCTGTCCTGTATACAGCTATATAAACCCATCTTCCTTCCTGTATTCCTTCATCACTGACTGCAGATATACATCATCTGTCCTGTATATGTAGTTGTATACAGGACAGATGATGTATATCTGCACAGTGATGTTGGAGGAAGGTCTCTATATACAGGAAGGAAGGTGGGTATATACAGGTAGCTGTATATACCCACTTTCCTTCCTGTTTATAGAGACCTTCCTCCATTATCACTAACTGCAGATTTACATCATCTGTCCTGTATACAGCTATATGCACACGCCTTCCTTCCTGTATATATTATTACAATCCACCCCCTATATATACACGTACTGTACAGGCCACATTTGATGGGCACAATGAGACTGCAATTGATGGGCACATGCCTGCGTTTTATGTGATAATGACTAAGCCCCTTCATGACATTGTCAAAAAGGGGTGGAGCATGGGTGATATAAAATGATGCCCCCCCTGAAAAGAGTTCTGTGGAAGCCCATGGGTGTGCACTCTTAAGCTCAAACACACATGCATGTGTATGTGTCTACATATATATGAACCCGGCACATTGATCTCCGTGCCAGCACAGTGAAGGGGAAGAGCATAAACACTTTTCTTATGGCAGAGCAGGTAAGAGGGAGATCTTTACCATGTTCCTGCTGCTACACAGTGCGATAACACTAATGCGCATGGGGTGATTAGGGTGTGCCTGGGCAGAACCAGCACACCCTGTGCTCACGCCTATGCTTTCGGTACAGATGTGTCTTAGACAAGTAAGGCCATCTTTACGTGGGGCAAAAGGGGCAGCTGCCCCGGGCCCAGTCATTGTTGTGGGGCCCAAATCAGTTGCTCCTACCATCCGAAAACATGCAGAGTAGCAGTGGGGGCCTAGCCCTGGAGCCCTGTCTGTGTTCCAGCATCCGGCACAGGAAGGAAGAATGCACTGTGGGTGCCTGGACAGAGTAAAAGCAAAGTCCTGGCCAGGAGAGAGGGGTGCGGGAGTCTGTGATCATGTACTGTAAGTGGTCACAATGGGGGAGAGGGCTATGACTAAGGAAAGGGTAATATTCATTGCCATTACCATTGATGCGGGAGTGGGGGATTGGGGAGTTAACTTTCGCTGCCATTACCACTAATGCAGGAGTGTGGGATGGGGGTTAAAGAAGAACTGCAGTCTGCTCACATAATTTGTAATAAAAACATCTTTGCCATTTTGAAGCTTCCCTCCAACCACTTTGCATATTATTTTATATATACTGTGATTCTGTACTTGCCAAATATGCTGCAGAAATCTCCCTCCACTGAGTCTGGCTGCATCCATTTTAACAGTGGGCAGCTGAAGCTGCTGCCTGTTCACTTCCTGGATTTACACAGACACACAGAGGCACACCTCCAGCTCTGCAGCCCTGCAGCTCTCATTGACCCTCTTATAACATAACATAACAGCATTTTATTTTTAAGGGGGGGGGGTGCTGTGGACTCTGGTGTAAAGGGGAACTCTTATGTAAGGTGGTTTCTGCTCACCAAACTTCCAACTTTCATCAGAGTTCCCAGCATTCCCCCTTAAATTAGGGTTCCCAAAGCCCCTCTTACATCATAGTCCACAAGGCACCCCTTACATCTGAGTCTCCCTTACCTTAGTGTACTCACTTGCTTGGAGGCAGGAGAAAGAAGGGAGGGAGGGGGGAGACTTTAGTCACAGACATTGGATGGTGAGCTCACTTACCCGAGGATGGAGGCTCAAGCATCAACACCTTTCTTCCATGATGTATCTGCCAGTTGCTGAGCTTCAAACTTCCAGCCCACACATCCCTTTCCTGAGGCCCAGAATGCTAAGCTTTTGAGTGTGGGTGGGCAGATAGGGGGGTAGGGGTGGGAGGAGGAGGAGCAGATCAAGCCCTCTCTCCTCTCCTGTCCGTGTATGGAGATGGGGCCTGTGTGCACACCTATGCACATTTAACAATTGTGGTACTTGGTTACTTGGGGAGCCACAGTCCATTCTGAATACTGTGTCCAGGTTTCAGGTGGTCTAAAACCCGGACGCATGATTAAAATCCCAGGCTGTCCGGGTGAATCCCAGACAGGTGGCAACCCTAAACTCATCCCCCCTCTCTTCCTGGCAAACTCTCATGAGAGTAAGAGAAAGAGCTGTACATGATGTCATAAGTCTAGACTTTTTTCCAGACAAGAAACAGGAAGTGGGCTGTATAAAGTATTTACTGGCAGAAAAAAAATGTTTTACTATCCAAAGTTAAAACAACAAGGGCAGAAGATTTAATAAATGGAAAGTTTAAAACATTTCTGATGGTCTGCTTTAACTTTCACTGCTATGACCACCAATGCAGGTGGGGGATGGGGGGGATAACTTTCACTGCCACTGACCCCCTCCCCTGCATTGGTGGTCAGTGGCAGTGAAAGTTAGTAGTAAAATTTGAACCCGTAACCCCCCCCCCACCTTCTGCATTTGTGGTCATGACAGTAAAAGTTAACTCCACTCCCAATAACACAGACATCTTTTGCCGTGGCCCGCTTAGGTTGCCATCTACCTGGTAGGGGCCCCAGTGCATTACTTTGCCCAGGGACCCATGAGGCTATTAAGACAGCCCTGTAGACCACATTTTCAGCTTTTTATAACCATAGTTATCAGATGGAAAGTTCTCCTTTGCAAAGAATACAGAAAATATCTCCTCCTCTACTACTACTAGCTTTTACTCTCTCCACTCCCTTTATACGAATAGCAGAAAAGTCACCACCGTGCAGCTCATTAAAATGCTTTGCTACATAGTAATTCCCATGGTTTAGGAACGGGATGTCCAACAAGCCTATATAGGTGGGATAGGCAGGTGTCTACTAGGGATGAGCCGAACACCCCCCGGTTCGGTTCGCACCAGAACCCGCGAACGGACCGAAAGTTCGCACGAACGTTAGAACCCCATTGACGTCTATGGGACTCGAACGTTCGAAATCAAAAGTGCTCATTTTAAAGGCTAATTTGCATGGTATTGTCCTAAAAAGGGTTTGGGGACCCGGGTCCTACCCCAGGGGACATGTATCAATGCAAAAAAAACTTTTAAAAACGGCCGTTTTTTCGGGAGCAGTGATTTTAATGATGCTTAAAGTAAAAAAAAAAAAGTGAAATATTCCTTTAAATATCGTACCTGGGGGGTGTCTATAGTATGCCTGTAAAGTGACGCGTGTTTCCCATGTTTAGAACAGTCCCTGCACCAAATGTCATTTTTAAAGGAAAAAATCTCATTTAAAACTGCTTGCGGGTTTAATGTCATGTCGGGTCATGGCAATATGGATGAAAATCAGTGAGACAAACGGCATGGGTACCCCCCAGTCCATTACCAGGCCCTTTGGGTCTTGTATGGATATTAAGGGGAACCCCGCACCCAAATTAAAATAAGGAAAGGTGTGGGGCCACCAGGCCCTATATACTCTGAACAGCAGTATACAGGCGGTGCAAACAAGACAGGGACTGTAGGTTTGTTGTTAAGTAGAATCTGTTTGTAATTTTGAACATTTTTAACGTGTTTAGCTCCAGCCAAAAAATCTTTTCTAAGCTTTTTGGAAAACATAGGGAAGGGTTATCACCCCTGTGACATTTGTTTTGCTGTCTTTCCTCCTCTTCAGAAGATTTCACCTCACTTTTTTGTCCCAATGAAAAATGTTTTTTGAAAATTTGGGTTTTTTTGTGGAACAAGGATTGGAAAGCATCAGTGGAAAGGAGAAATTGTTTTCCCATATTAACTCTTACAGGAGAGAATTTCCCTTCCTAGGGGTAGATTTCATCTCACTTCCTGTTGTCTCCTTCCGTTTGCAAGTAGGAGTCGTTTGTAAGTTAGATGTTTGAAAGTAGGGTCCTGCCCTATATACTCAGCAGAAATTTGGGCCTTAGGTGTTGCTGTGGCCACAACACTGTAAGCCCTCACAGGGCCCTGCTGTGAAATATTAGATCAAGAATTGTAATTACATGCCCCTGTTGAACAGGAGCTGAAAAATTAGGCCTTAGGCACTGGTGCTGGTGCCACAACACTGCAACCCCTCACAGACACTCTAGTTGGAACGCAGGAACGAGCCCTGCTGCAAATTATTGCTTCAAAAATTGTAATTACACGCCCCTGTTAGACAGGGGCAGAAAAATTGGGCCTTAGGCACTGGTGCTGGTGCCACAACACTGCAACCCCTCACAGACACTCTAGTTGGAACGCAGGAACGAGCCCTGCTGCAAAGTATTGCATCAAAAATTGTAATTACACGCCCCTGTTAGACAGGGGCAGAAAAATTGGGCCTTAGGCACTGGTGCTGGTGCCACAACACTGCAACCCCTCACAGACACTCTAGTTGGAACGCAGGAACGAGCCCTGCTGCAAAGTATTGCATCAAAAATTGTAATTACACGCCCCTGTTAGACAGGGGCAGAAAAATTGGGCCCTAGGCACTGGTGCTGGTGCCACAACACTGCAACCCCTCACAGACACTCTAGTTGGAATGCAGGAACGAGCCCTGCTGCAAAGTATTACATCAAAAATTGTAATTACACGCCCCTGTTAAACAGGGGCTGAAAAATTGTGCCTTAGGCACTGGTGGTGGCGCCCAGAACCAAAAATGTTCTTACAAGCTATCAGCGTGATGATTGAGGAGGAAGAGGATAATTACTCAGGGATAGTCACTCAGCATCAGCATAGGCAGTCTTTGAAGGGATCTGAGATTTCAAAAAAAATTATTCGGTTACATCAGCATCAGGTGCTTGGTAGCTGGTGGTGATCCAAGACTCATTCATTTTTATGAAGGTCAGCCGATCGACCGAGTCGGTGGACAGACGCACCCTGTGATCGGTTACCACGCCTCCAGCAGCACTGAATGTGCGTTCCGAAAGAACGCTGGATGCAGGACAGGCCAGTAGCTCAATTGCATACTGTGCAAGCTCTGGCCAGTGATCCATCCTCAAGACCCAGTAACCCAGAGGATTTTCGGTGGGAAAGGTGTCCAAGTCTGATCTTGCCCCTAGGTATTCCTGCACCATGTAAAACAGACGCTGGCGATGGTTGCTGGAACCGATCATACCTTGGGGCTGCGGACCAAAAAATTGTCTGAACGCATCGGTCAGACGGCCACCTTCTCCACCGCTCCTTCTTTGACTGACCGAAGCCTCAGCAACACGTTGTCCAGAAACAGGAGTTTGTAACCTCCCAGTCTCTGGGAACGCGTTGCACAGACCTTTCTGCAAGGCCTCCCGAAGATGTTTCATCCTCTGCTCCCTCTGCGATGGCAAGATAAGGTCCGCAACCTTACCCTTGTAACGTGGATCAAGGAGGGTTGCCAGCCAGTATTGGTCCTTCTCCTTGATACCACGAATACGAGGATCCTTACGCAGGCTTTGCAGGATCAGGGAGGCCATGCAGCGTAGGTTTGCTGAGGCATTCGGTCCGGAGTCCTCTGGGTCACTAAGAACGACATGGTCCGCAGCCACCTCCTCCCAGCCACGTACAAGTCCATGTGTTTCTTGGGACTGATCCCTTAAAGACTGCTGCTGATGCTGAGTGCCAGGCTCCACCTCCATACTGACACAATCTTCCTCCTCCTCCTCTTCCTCCTCGTCCTCTTCCTGTGTGATCGGCGGGCACGCAGGAACACTGTCTGGATAAAGGGGGCCTTGAGAGCTAAGGAAGTCCTCCTCTTCCTGCCTCTGTTCTGCCTCAAGTGCCCTGTCCATTATTCCACGCAGCGTGTGCTCCAACAGGTGGACAAGGGGGACAGTGTCACTGATGCATGCACTGTCACTGCTCACCATCCTCGTGGCCTCCTCGAATGGTGACAGGACAGTGCATGCATCCCTGATCATGGCCCACTGGCGTGGGGAAAAAAAACCAAGCTCCCCTGACCCTGTCCTGGTGCCATAGTCGCACAGGTACTCATTGATGGCCCTCTGCTGCGTGTGCAGCCGCTGCAGCATGGCCAACGTTGAGTTCCACCTGGTGGGCATGTCACAGATTAGGCGGTTCTTGGGCAGGTTAAACTCCTTTTGGAGGTCCGTCAGCCGAGCACTGGCATTATATGACCGGCGGAAATGCACACAGACTTTCCTGGCCTGCCTCAGGACATCCTGTAAGCCCGGGTACCTGCCCAAGAACCGCTGCACCACCAAGTTAAGGACGTGAGCCAAACAGGGCACATGGGTCATTTGTCCCTGTCGGAGGGCAGAGAGGAGGTTGGTGCCATTGTCGCAAACCACCATTCCTGCCTTAAGTTGGCGTGGCGTCAACCACCTCTGAACCTGCCCCTGCAGAGCTGACAGAACCTCTGCCCCAGTGTGGCTCCTGTCCCCCAAGCACACCAGCTCAAGCACCGCATGGCATCTTTTGGCCTGCGTACTTGCGTAGCCCCTTGAACGCCTACGGAGCACCGCTGGTTCCGAGGAAGAGGCCATGGAGGAAGAAGAAGAGGAGGGGGTGGAGGAGAGAGGTGTGTCACAATCAGCATTTTGGAGGCGTGGTGGCAGAACAACCTCCAACACTACTGCACCTTGTCCTGCATCCTTCCCAGCTGCCAGCAGAGTCACCCAATGCGCCGTGAAACTTAGGTAACGTCCCTGTCCATGCCTGCTGGACCATGAGTCAGCGGTAATATGCACCTTACCGCTGACCGCCCTGTCCAGCGAGGCATGGACATTGCCTTCCACATGCCGGTAGAGAGCCGGAATCGCCTTCCGTGAGAAAAAGTGGCGTTTGGGTACCTGCCACTGAGGAACCGCACATTCCACAAACTCACGGAAGGGGGCAGAGTCTACCAACTGAAAAGGCAGCAGTTGAAGTGCTAGCAATTTTGCCAAGCTAGCATTCAACCGCTGGGCATGTGGATGGCTGGGAGCAAACTTCTTTCGGCGGTGCAGCAGCTGGGGCAGGGAAATTTGCCTGGTACAATCTGACGTCGGTGTACCAAAAGCAGATTGCCCACAAGTACTTGGCTGTGACACACCTAATTCTACACCTTCATTCCTCTCACTGCAGGTCTCAGAGAGGACTGAAGGTCTAGTGGGGTTGGAAATCTCAGCTGATGAGGAGCAAGGAGAGATCCTCTTTGTTCTTTGGTGTGGGTCTTTTAGATACGCTTGCCAACGAACTGCATGGCAGGTCAACATATGTCTGGTCAAGCATGTGGTACCCAAGCGGGAGATATTTTGGCCACGCGAGATACGCTTGAGACATATGTTGCAAATAGCAGCGGTGCGATCTGATGCACTCGTCTCAAAAAAGGCCCACACCAAAGAACTTTTTGAATAACGCGCAGAGACTGCAGCGCCCTGCACATGTGGAGCTTTGGGGTGTGATGCAGTCAATGTGTTGCCCTTAGGCTGGCCCCTGGAGGGCATCCTGCCTCGTTGGTGATGTGCTGCCGCCTCCTCCTCCTCCTCCTCCTCCTCCTCCTCCTCCTCCTCCTCTCTCCTATCAGGCACCCACGTTGAGTCAGTGACCTCATCATCCCCTCCCTCCTCATCACTGGAGCAAACCTGGCAGTATGCTGCAGCAGGGGGAGCATGACTGCCAGATTGCTGTCCTTCTTGGGCACCCCCTCTGTCCGCGCTCATGTTACTGCCTTCATCGAGCTCAGTATCGTCATCAGAGCCTTCCAAACGCTGGGCATCCTCCTGGAGCATGTACCCAACACTGTGGTCAAACAGTTCGAGGGAATCCTCATGAGGACATGGTGGAGCTAGGGAAGGAGTCACTGATGACATTGAGCTGAGGGAAGAGGCCGCTGCTTTGCCAGACAAAGCACCCTGGGCATGGGTGAGAGAGGATGAGGAGGATGAGGACGGCTTGGTCATCCACTCGACCAAGTCTTCCGCATGTTGCGGCTCAACATGGCCAGCTGCCGAAAAAAAGGCCAAGCGTGTCCCATGGCCACGTGCTGATGAGGATGCACCGTCTCCACGACCAGCACTAGACACAGAGCCTGCTTGCCCTCTCTTATTGGCTTGTGACTGTCTGCCTCTCCTTCTTGGCCTTCCAGACATACTAATGGCCTGTAGCTGCACTAAGCTGGGATAGAACACCTGTAATTTTCTTCAAGTAGCTTTATATACTGTAACCAGACAAGCCTGCCTGTCAGTAGGAAGATAACAGGAACGGATCTAGCTGAACACTGTGAGCAGGACGCACTGTACTAAATGTAAATAGTCTAGCTGCCTGACCGTGGTACTAATAGGATCAAATAGAACACCTGTAATTTTCTTCAGGTAGCTTTATATACTGTAACCAGACAAGCCTGCCTGTCAGTAGGAAGATAACAGGAACGGATCTAGCTGTACACTGTGAGCAGGACGCACTGTACTAAATGTAAATAGTCTAGCTGCCTGACCGTGGTACTAATAGGATCAAATAGAACACCTGTAATTTTCTTCAGGTAGCTTTATATACTGTAACCAGACAAGCCTGCCTGTCAGTAGGAAGATAACAGGAACGGATCTAGCTGTACACTGTGAGCAGGACGCACTGTACTAAATGTAAATAGTCTAGCTGCCTGACCGTGGTACTAATAGGATCAAATAGAACACCTGTAATTTTCTTCAGGTAGCTTTATATACTGTAACCAGACAAGCCTGCCTGTCAGTAGGAAGATAACAGGAACGGATCTAGCTGAACACTGTGAGCAGGACGCACTGTACTAAATGTAAATAGTCTAGCTGCCTGACCGTGGTACTAATAGGATCAAATAGAACACCTGTAATTTTCTTCAGGTAGCTTTATATACTGTAACCAGACAAGCCTGCCGGTCAGTAGGAATTTAACAGGAACGGATCTAGCTGAACACTGTGAGCAGGACGCACTGCACTAAATGTAAATAGCAGGAACGGATCTAGCTGAACACTGTGAGCAGGACGCACTGCACTAAATGTAAATAGTCTAGAAGATAACAGGAACGGATCTAGCTGAACACTGTGAGCAGGACGCACTGCATTAAATGTAAATAGTCTAGATAGAAGATAACAGGAACGGATCTAGCTAAACTGAATACAGTGTATATATATATATGCAACACCTGGGATGCATATATATACACAATACACTGTAAGTGCAGCTAACTGACTGACTGTTCTGCCTAATCTATCTAACTCAAATCAAATGACACTGTCTCTCTCTCTCTCTATCTCTCAGCACACCGGAACACACACTACACAGGGCCGCCGTGCAGGCGGCCTTATATAGTGTGGGGTGTGTACTAAATGCCCTGAGCCGTAATTGGCCAAAGCCACCCTGGCTTTGGCCAATTACAGCTCTCTCTACTGACAGCGCTGTGATTGGCCAAGCATGCGGGTCATAGTGCATGCTTGGCCAATCATCAGCCAGCAATGCACTGCGATGCCGCAGTGAATTATGGGCCGTGACGCGCCACACGAATTTAGCGCGAACGGCCCATAACGTTCGCAATTCGGCGAACGATCGAACAGCCGATGTTCGAGTCGAACATGGGTTCGACTCGAACACGAAGCTCATCCCTAGTGTCTACACACGTTTGGCCACAGTGTATCAGTGTATAAGATTCGTAGGACATAGTATCAGTTCATCATGGCATAACTTTAGACAAAGACGATAAACAGGAGGTTAGCATCGAACAAGTAGTGCTAAGCAACATATTCGAAACCGAAGGTAAGTCCCGAGGAGGAGGAGGAGGTCCTCCTCCTCCGTTATGCATGGTCTCCATAATTTTTCGCAGGTGGAAACTTTGTCCAGAATACAATATTAAGCAACATATTCGAAACCGAAGGCAAGTTCCGAGGAGGAGGAGGAGGTCCTCTTCCTCATGGGTTATCCATGGTCTCCATAATTTTTTGCAGGTGGAAACTTTGTCCAGAATACAATATTTTTCATGATGGTGGTTCAAGTGTAGAAACCCAGTAATGTGTATAATCAGGGTAAGAATTAGTGGACCAGATGCAATGTAGATTCAATTATTTTTGTGTCTGCAAACGTGGTCAATCAGAGTGAAGTTATTTAATATATACATATCTCATATGGATTTATACATTTCTATTTATTGTAGATACCTTCATTCGCACATTACACAAGAATTCTACAAAAAAAGCACTTTGTCACCGTGACAGTGACGTCCACATGGTGTTCCCTACGCAAAACTGTCTTAGTATCACCCGAAGCTGGATACATCTTCATACAGACAGACAAAACTGTTTACACTAAGGGGTCTACAGGTAAAACTGAATAATATTCTTGATTTATCCACACAATATGTGAATGCTAAAGGGATATGCAAATTACTTTTCTTTATTTTGTTTCCTTTTTTGTAGTCAGGTCAGTATAAAAAATGTTGCATATTTTATTATGCAGTCTTACTGGTAGGTGGAGCTGTTTGCTTTTTTATTTAATTATATGCTACTTTACCACCTGGGACCCATATGTAGTGCTTAGAATGCCGCTCAAAGTGCCACTATAAAATCCCTCAGTGACTCCCACAGCTGGCGGGTGCTGGCACCCAAAGAGCTAATTTCAGCTCCAGAGGATATGCACAGGAACAACCAAAGGAATGCCACACACCAAAAGCACAGCCCAGGTACGGAAAGATGAGATACGGCTTCAGCGTAGCTCCTCCCAGGCCATGCCCCTGTGCTGTGCTTAACTCCACTCACAGGGCTTAGTCACCTGTTGTTAAAAGGCTGTTGTTAAGAGAGCTCAATAGCTCAAGCCCAAGCTACACAGACAAGTCAATGAGTCACAAGAAGAATGACTCTTCCCAGCGCCATCAGAGGTTTCAAAATACACTATATTGCCAAAAGTATTGGGGTGCCTAATTTTACTCGCACATGGACTTTAATGACATCCCAGTCTTAGTCCGTAGGGTTCAACATTGAGTTGAGCCAACTTTTGCAGCTATAACAGCTTCAACTCTTCTGGGAAATCTGCCACAAATTTTGGGAGTGTGTCTATGGGAATGTTTGACCACTCTTTCAGAAGTGCATTTGTGAGGTCAGGCACTGATGTTGAACTAGAAGTCCTGGCTCACAGTCTCCGCTCTAATACATCTCAAAGGTGTTCTATTGAGGTCAGGACTCTGTGCAGCCAGTCAAATTCCTCCACCCCAAACTCACTCATCCATATCTTGATAGACCTTGCTTTGTGCACTTGTGCGCAGTCAAGTTGGAACAAGAAGGGGCCATCCTCAAACTGTTCCCACAAAGTTCGGAACATGAAATTGTCCAAAATGTCTTGGTATGCCGACGCCTTAAGAGTTCCCTTTAATGGAACTAAGAGGCCAAGCCTAACCCCTGAAAAACAACCCCAAACGATAATCCCCCCTCCACCAAATGATTTGGACCAGTGCACAAAGCAAGGTCCATAAAGACATGGATGAGCGAGTTTTGGGAGAAGGAACTTGACTGGCCTGCACAGAGTCCTGACCTCAACCCGATAGAACACCTTTGGGATGAATTAGAGTGGAGACTGCAAGTCAGGCCTTCTCGTTCATATCAGTGCCTGACCTGACAAATGCGCTTCTGGAAGAATTCCCATAGACACACTGCTAAACCTTGTGGACAGCCTTCCCAGAAGAGTCAAAGCTGTTATAGCTGAAAAGGGTGGGCCAAATCAATAATGAACAATACGAACTAAAACTGGGATGCCATTAAAGTTCATGTGCGTGTAAAGGCAGATGTCCCAATACTTTTGACAATATAGTGTATATCGTGGCTAAGAGGGGCCTGTTTGTGCTTTCCTCTCTCTTTAAATGACAAGTAATGGGTAAACTTAAAACTGAACTCTGGTAAAAAAATATTTTTGGACTTTTGCAATGTAAGAATAATGGAGTGTTATTCCACCTGACAATTCCGTCTATTTCTGGATCTCTGCATTGAGTTCCCAGCTCTGTGCATCTACTGTGATATAATAGAAAGGTAAACTGGCTAGATTTGCAATCATCTCTTTATTGTTATTATTAGCAGTTTACTAGCAGTTTTTTTTTTTATTTTATTACCCGGAGTTCCTTAAAGTGGTTGTATAGTCTATTTGTTAACTTTTACCTACAGGTAAGCCTATAATAAGGCTTACCTGTAGGTAAAAAAAATATCTCCTAAACCTGTATGGTTTAGGAGATATTCCCCTTGCTATGAGCCACTGACTGCAGCGGCGCATGCGCCCAGGGGATTCTCGGCTGAAGGCCCGGCAGCTGCCGGACCTTGCCGGGGAAGAAATCTCCCGCGCGCACGCGCGGGAGTGACGACATCGCGGTTTCAGCCACTCACAGCGATGGAGCCGCGATACCCGGAAGACACGCCGAGGCAACATGACAGCTCCCTCGGCGTGGACCAGGTAAGATACCGACGCCTCGTTCTAAGGTACGTGTTTCATAATGAGCTAGTATGCGGTACATACTAGCTCATTATGCCTTTTGCCTTACAGGGGTAAAAAAAAAAAAAAAAACGTCAGCGGGTATACAACCGCTTTAAACATCAGTCAGCTCATCTAGGTGGATGACATCACTTAGAGTAAAGCTGGGTTCACACTGGTATGACACGACAGTCGTACCACTTTGGTTCCGACTTTGCCCTGCGACTTCAAGTCCAACTTCAATGAACAGGGATCCGACTTTGATCCCCGACAGTACAAGGCACTCTGTCTGGTATGAATCTTTACGGGGAACTCCACGCCAAATTAAAAAAAAAACGGCATGGGTTCCCCCTCCAAGATCATACTAGGCCCTTCGGTCTGGTATGGATTTTAAGGGGAACCCCCACGCTGAAAAAACGGCGTTGAGGTCCCCCCAAAATCCATACCAGACCCTTATCCGAGCACACAGCCTGGTCAGGAAAGGGGGTGTGGACGAGCGAATGCCCCCCCTTCTGCACCATACCAGGCCATGTGCCCTCATCATGGGGGGGTGGGTGCTTTGGGGCAGGGGGGCCTTACACCCCCACCCCAAAGCACCTTGTCCCCATCTTCCCGACAACCCTGGCCATTGGTTGTCGGTGGTCTGTGGGCAGGGGGCTTATCAGAATCTGGATTCCTGATCCTGGCCCCCCACCCTATGTGAATGAGTATGGGGTACATTGTACTCCTACCCATTCACCTAAAAAAAGTAGCAAAAAAGAAAACGCAATACACAGGTTTTTAAAGTAATTTATTAAGGCAGCTCCGGTGTCTCTTCTGACTTCTTCTCCCCTCTCCGGCTCTTCTCCCTCTTCTGACAACGTCTTCTGCATCCTCCACTGATGTCTTCTGCCTCTGCCAGTTCTTATCCCATCTCCGGGTCTTCTCTGTTCTCTCTTCAGTTCTTCTCTCTCTGTCCGGTGTCTTCTGCCTCTGCTGGGTCTTCTCCGCTATCTTCTCGCTCTTTTGCCGGGTCTTCTCCGCTGTCTTCTCCCTCTGGTCTTCTTCCGATACTTGACACTCTCCCGCTGTAATGCAGAGTGCGCGGTGTGGCACTACATATATTGGCATAGGGCGGGGTCACCGGAGCTCCATCCCTTATGATGTCACCACCCATCATGCCCCGACAGTAACGTCATAAGGGGCCCCCGGATGACGTTAAACGGTGACTCCGCCCTATGCCAATATAAGTAGCGGCACACCGCGCACTCTAGGTTCAATTTGCATTTAGCCAGCACCTGGGACTCCCCTCCTCTGAAGGATTTACTCATACACACCTGGAAGCAGGTCTACCTGAGCGGTGATTCATTTTCTCTGTTTTGTCTACACCGCGCACTCTGCATTAGAGTGGGAGAGAGCATCGAGTCAACATCAGAAGAAGACCAGAGGGAGAAGACAGTGGAGAAGACCCGGCAAAAGAGCGAGAGGATAGCGGAGAAGACCCGGCAGAGGCAGAAGACAGCGGACAGAGGGAGAAGAACCGAAGAGAGAGAGCAGAGAAGACCCGGAGAAGGGAGAAGAGTTGGCAGAGGCAGAAGACATCAGCGGAGGAGGCAGAAGACATTGCCAGAAGAGGAAGAAGAGCTGGAAAGGGGAGAAGAAGTCGGAAGAGACGGAGCTGCCTAAATATTTACTTTAAAAACCTGTGTACTGCGTTTTATTTTTTGACGCTGTTTTTAGGTGACTAGGTAGTGGTGCAATGTTAAAGGGGGCTTTCAGATTCTGATAAGCCAAAGGCCAGTGTTGTCGGGAAGAGGCCCTTGTCCTCATCAACATGGGGACAAGGTGCTTTGGGGTGGGGGGCGCAGGGCCCTCCTGTCCTAAAGCACCCACCCCCCCATGTTGAGGGCATGCAGCCTGGTGCGGTTCAGGGGGGGGTCTCGCTCATCCCAACCCCCTTTCCTGACCTACTGAGCTGTGTGCTCTGATAAGGGTCTGGTATGGATCCTGGGGGGGACCCCAATGCCGCTCTTTTGGCATGGGAGCTCCCCTTAAAATCCATACAAGAATGAAGGGCCTGATATGCTCTTGGAGGGGAAAACCATGTTTTGTTTTTTTTTCTATTTGGCGTGGAGTTCCCCTTCAAGATCCTCAGAGCACAAGTCGCATGCCAAAGTCGGGTCAGTTAAGACGGCGATCCGACTTTGATCCTACTTCAGTGATATTCAATGGGCTGAAGTAGGATCAAAGTCGGACCAAAGTAGTGCAGAGAGCATTTTCGAAGTCGGACCGACTTGTGTCAGACCAGTTAAGACGGCTCCTATAGGGAAACATTGATTTTCAACACGTCATGCGACATGAGCTGCCAATGTCGGAGCGTTCGTTGTACCAGTGTGAACTCCACCTTAAGGATGACAGTGATGTCTTCTCTTTACCTGCAGCCTGCTGATTGGATGATTACAGAGCATTAGCAGATAAGTTCATCCTTCTGCTCATTCTGATGTCTCCATCTATCAGCATATTCATAGTCAATGTAATTTCATGCAGCACACCTGTTTAGCTGTCCGTGCCTTCTTCCAGGCTGAATTCTGATGTACAGGGATTTGTAAAAAGTTTTTTTTTTTTTTTACAACAGATGCATTAAAAATAAATGAAAAAGGGTAAGAAGGCTTTCAAATAAAGTTTCCTTACCCTTTTGCCCCACCCACCTGAGCAGATATAGCTCAACCTCCCGCTCGAATCTTTATACTTACCTCAATCTTGCCACCAATGTCCTCTGCCATCTTTAAATACCCCCACAGACTTTTTCACCGCGCACATGCGCAGTGAAACCCCATAGATTTCTATGGGGCTAAGAGATGGATCTTCCCCTACATATGCTCAGGTGTGTGGGAAATATTGATAATTATGGTTAATTAATGAATATAGGGCTGCATTCATTTTTGTCTTTTATATGTGTCTGACGTTCAGTTTTAACAGTTGTTAAGAAGGGAGGTAATGATGGCAAATATAGTGTTTGCTCCCTTTAGTGGCTAATCTCTAGATCTCAATATTTAACACAATAACAAAAATATGGAACACTTAAAAAATGTAAAAAATAAAAATAAAATCACCTTTAAGGCTCCATCGCGATTCTGCCCGTGATTTGGAATGCCATGGTGTGAATGGAGCCTCATTTGGGTAATTTAAAGCTGGAATTTAGCAATTTTTTTTAAGGTTTTTGTTTTCTAATGTTCAATTTTTGTTTTTAATTTCCCTTTGGGGTCAATAAAGTATTCTAAAATCTGTTAATTAATGGATGGTACTTACATGAATGACAAGTGTCCCATGAGCTGGTGCCTGCACTGTTGCCTGAAATCTTTAGTCCTCTGCCGCCCAGATACCCTCACAGCTGTGATCTTCAGCTGTGGGGGTTAATGGGAAAAAGTGCAGACTATGCCTGCCATTTCTTCCCCCTTCTACATTCATTCAAGCAGTATTATCAGTTCCCACAATGAAAAGATCTCCATGAATGGAGGATGGAAGGATGAATGAAAGATTTGCCTCCTCCATTCATAGAACGTTTTTATTGTGGGAACCAATCATACAGCACCAGAAGATCATAGCTGGGGGAGTATCTGGAGGGGGGGGGCAGTGGGCTAAATATTTCAATTAACAGAGCCGCTACCAGCACAGGGGACACTCATCATTCATGTAAGTACCGTCCTTGGTGTTGATTAAAAAAATACATAAATCATTAAACTGCATCTATAAAGCATCTATGTTTATTATAAATGTGGACTAAAATGGCTGTCCGGTTGCTCTTTTGATGGATTTTCATTGATTTAATTCATACTCTTCTTTTTTACATTATACGCTTTCCATTTCCAGTTCTTGCCCGGTTTTACACTATGAATTACAATCTGAAGTCTCAGCATAAAGAAGTAATCTTCTACTACCAGGTGAGGCTTAAGACTCCATTTGTGCTATTAAAAACCTCACTGTAAGCACATCATTAACGTTTAACTCAAGTGATTTGGAACTCACACAGAGCTAAATACTCTCTTCTAACATCCATGTGACAGCGCTTGGTGCCTGATTGGCTAATTACTAAGCACCTGCAGCTTGGAGGAAAGAGAAATGAGTCACATGCTCCCCATACCCAGAAGTACCAGGTACAACATGTAGGTTCTCCAGATGTGTGGAAAGTTGAGGGAGTGAAAGGTAGATAAGTTTAAGCAATTGTAGTATTGGCATTGAACCACAACTCAAGTTTTAGAAAAAAAAAACTCTAAAAATATATATATTTTTTTAAAACAAGCAACTCTTGCTGCAATAGTGGCGCAGTCCTCTGCACACTCCTTCACCAAGGAGCACATTATGAAGTCACTTGTGGACTTACTATAACAAGTAATTCTGCGCTACCCAAATGATAAGCAGCTAACATGGCCAGTAGGATATGAGCAAAAACCAAATAACAGAAAAAGTGTAGGGCTAATATGAAACAACCATATGTTATGTAATATGAAGACCATTAGGTTCCTCAAATCAGCACATCCAAAATATAAAAAGGGGGGACATAAAAAAGTGTATCCAAGGATAATGAAAGTCCTGAAAGTCCTCAAAGGATGTGACTTGTGGACTTACTGCCAAGAACACAGCCACGTCAGTACAGCAAGTGTTCAGAGCGGTTTAAAGTAGAAAAACAGTTATGTATCCAGATAATTTTTTCTTTTTTTAAGAAATAAATGAGGTGGGAGTGCTCCAAGGTGGAAGAAAGGAGCAGGGAACATGTGCGGGGGGGGGGGGGTGGCAACCTGAAATTAGGCTTTTAACTGAACCTGTTACTCTGCTCTGCAAGGACGAAGCACAGATTAATCATATGAATTTTTCCTAATTCAGATCTTATTTTCTTTACAGGGTCCTGATAACGTGATTGTGAAGAGAAGTGTGCTCCTATCATCCAGAATAGGCAGCCATTCCTTTACACTGGATGAGCTTGCAAGGTAGGTCTGAGACAGAACCCAGTGACTATATTCTCTTAGAACAGGGGTCCCCTAGTTACAAACATCCGACTTATAAACGACTCCTACTTACAAACAGATGGAGACAACAGGAAACAACAGGAAGTGAGAGGAAATCTACCCCTAGGAAGGGAAATTCACTCCTGTAGGTGCTATTATGGGGAAAATGTGTCTCCACTGTTTTATCACCAATCCTTGTTTCCACAACAACCCAAATTTTTCAAAATCCAATTGTCATTGGGACAGAAAGTGAGGTGAAATCTTCTGAACAAGGACACAGACAGCAAAACAAACATTACAGGGGTGTTATGTTATCCAAAAAGCTTAAAAATAGTTTTTTCGGCTGGAGATACATTTAAAAAATGTACCTGTTCCGACTTACAAACAGATTCAACTTAAGAACAAACCTACAGTCCCTAACTTGTTCTTAACCCGGGGACCCCCCGTAAAACAAAGTGTTTCATGCTGGATACCTGATCCCCTGCTGTGCGATGGGATTCTTCCTGCCATAGTGATGAAGGGGCCAGTGGGTGGGATTACAGTGTGAGGTGGGAAACCATAAGATTGGTACTCCTGAAAGTGTTGAATACCAGTGAAGATCTTAACCACTTAAAGACCAAGCCTCTTTCTGAGATTTGTTGTTTACAAATTAAAAACAGTTTTTTGTTGCTAGAAAATTACTTAGAACCCCCAAACATTATACTTTTTTTTCTAACACCCTAGAGCAGGGATCTCAAACTGGTGGCCCTCCAGCTGTTGTGGAACTACAAGTTCCATCATGCCTCTGCCTTTGGGAGTCATGCTTGTAACTGTCAGCCTTGCAATGCCTCTTGGGACTTGTAGTTTTGCAACAGCTGGAGGGCTGCCAGTTTGAGACCCCTGCCCTAGAGAATAAAATGGCGGTCATTGCAATACTTTCTGCCACACCGTATTTGTGCAGCGGTCTTAGAAGCGCACTTTTTAAAAAAAAAAATTCAATTTTTTTAATTAAAAAATAAGACAACAGTAAAGTTAGCCCAATTTCAATGTTTAGCCGAGTAAATTGATACCCAACATGTCATGCTTCAAAATAGCGCCCGCTCGTGGAATGGCAACAAACTTTTACCCTTAAAAATCTCCATGGGTGACGTTTAAAAAAATTCTACAGGTTGGATGTTTTGAGTTACAGAGGAGGACTAGGGCTAGAATTATTGCTCTCGCTTTACCGATCTCAGTGATACCTTACATATGTGGTTTGAACACTGTTTTCATATGCGGGCGCTACTCACATATGCGTTCGCTTCTGCACGCGAGCTTGGCGGGACAGGGAGTGTTTACATTTTTTTTTTCTTATTTATTTTACCTTTTATTTTTAGCCTGTTCTTTAAAAAAAAAATGTGTCACTTTTATTCCTATTAAAAGAAATGTAAACATCCCCCTAGAAAAAAAGCATGACAGGACCTCTTAAATATGAGATCTGGGGTCAAAAAGACCTCAGATTTCATATTTACACTAAAATGCAATAAAAAATAAAAATAAAAAAATGTGTCATTTAAAAAAATCTAAAAAAAATGTCCCTTTAAGAGCCATGGGCGGAAGTGACGTTTTGATGTCGCTTCTGCCCTGCAGTGGTATGGAGAGGAGTGGGGTTCATCTTCCCCTCGTCTCCATGCCTAGCAGGAAGAAGGATATGATCGCCTCCTCCGCTGCCGACGGCTTCGGTAAGCGGTGGAGTGCACTGAAGCATGGCGGGAGAGGGGCCCCTCTACCGCCTTTGATAAAAGTGATCTCGCGGTGAATCCGCCACAGAGACCACTATTATCGGAACCTGGACCGCCCGATGAAGAAGAGCATTACCAGGGTTATGGCAGCTAGCTGAGACTGCTCAGGGAAAACTGTCAATTCACATTGAATTCACAAATCCATTGGAAAAACTTTGTGGTCTGGTGTGAAGTCAGGATTGTGTTTGATAGGAGAAAGTGGGCCTGGGTAAGATGTCAGTTTTAGGTTTTTGTTAATGAAGTGTAGGCATTGAAGGGATGGGCCTATAGTTGGATGGTCTTTGTGAAGTTTTGCTGTATGCGAGGTTAGTAGACAGGCTGTCAGTTGTAGGGAGGTTTGAGCTCCTGCATTTTCTATCTGGATCCAGGCTTGAGTTTTTGCATGTATATTCCAGTCAGCAATTCTTGTAAGGTGACAAGCTACACAGTATTTGTATAAGTCTGGTAAACCAATGCCGCCTTTTAGTTTAGGTAATGTAAGAATCTCATATCTGAGTCTGGGATATTTGTGGCCCCAGACAAAAAGTGTACAAGCTCTCCTGTATGATGCAAAGAAGGTTTTAGGGAGTTGAATATGGTGTCAGGACGCATTTTAAGTCCAGGAAGAATGGAGAAGAATGGAAGTTATAGATTGAATTTAGGAACATAGAGTAGATGATTTCTATCAGTTGATTAGAACCCCTGTGCTTTCTTTTTGTACTTCCTTTAGTTGTTTACAGAGCCACTAAGATAGAGTTCAATGACAAATTGAGGTGGAGACGTATCTCTCAGTTCACCCCTTCATATAAGTAAGAAACACACATCACACAAATCTACTTATTAAAGTCCTAAACATTCTCAGGTGTTGTCCCTAGGTTTCCTGGTGCGTGGGCAGATGCACCCTGTGAGAGTTGATTAATTAATAACAATAGGAGAGACTTTTTGTTATGTTATAAAAGGCCATTGTTAAACTCCAAGATTGGGAGGGGCTGCAGAGAAGATTTGGGCTAAGTTCTACTGACCACTATACTTACTGCAGGTTACAACACCTCATACAGAATTCCTCAGCCCCGACATAAAGCTACCTAAACTACTTCTAAACTTCTACCTCTCCACCCCTCCCAAAAGCAAAGGAATCTCCCTCTTTACAGAAGAAATTAAACTTTTTTAAATGAAAACCCTTCCAAAAATGGGAAACAGACTTGGGCTTCACCTCCTCTGCCTCACAGTGGAGTACTGCTTTCAGGACAAGTTATAAGGTCACACACTGTGTACGACACTGGGAGTTGACTCAAAAAATTTCCCAGCGTTGGTATTTTACCCCATTACAATTGGCCCAGATCTCCTCTGCACAATCCCCCCTGTGTTGGTGAGGTTGTAGTTAAACTGGAAATCTTATTTACATGTTTTTGTGTTGCAAGTGTATTGTGAGCTTCTGGAAAAAAGTGTTTCAAATAATCCCTGAGATAACGGGTGCAATAATTTCTCCCACTCCGAACCTGGCGATCCTGAATCTAGGCATCGATGCTGTGCCTCATCCTATGCGTACTGTTGTAACACACATACTTATCGCTGCTAGACTCACGATTGCCAGACATTGGAAAACCCAGGAGGCCCCTAACCCATCGGAAGTAGCATTTATTACTAAGCTTCACCATTCTTATGAGCGTACCTTGGCTGCCTGGAATGGACAAATTAATAACTTTGATTCTCTTTGGGAATCCTGGTCTACTTGGATTGCTGATTGATTTTGCAACACACACTGGGGGTTATTTATGAAAGGCAAAATCCACTTGCAGTGCACTTGGAAGTGCAGTCGCTCTAAATCTAAGGGGTAGATCTGAAATGAGTGGAAGCTCTTTTGATTTTTTCATCCAATCATGTGCAAGCTAAAATGCTGTTTTTTATTCTCCTTGCATGTCCCCTTCGGATCTACAGCGACTGCACTTCCAAGTGCACTTGTAGTACAAAGTGGATTTTCCTTTAGTAAATAACCCCCACTGTATCTAAAACTGTTATGGATTGTATTGTAGGGTTTGGTGAATTGTGGTACCAACTGCTGTGCTAATCTTTGTTCTCCTTTCTTCTATCAATGGTCTACTGTCACTATCATATGTGTATTCGCCAAGGGCGGTTTGTTTGTATCTTGCCTAAAACCAAATAAAGAGTTAATGATAAAAGGCCATTGTTGTTATTTAGAATTGTATCTTAGTGCAGACTTCTGGGAAAAACAGTGAGTCAATCACATGAGCAGTAAATTATGTTTTTGGGGGGCATACTGTATACATTCTGTGCACAGAACGCCTCCAGGTTGCCATTTCATTTTGTGTGAACTAGAGCCATTGGAATACATGGAAAACACTGTGCATGCATTTTTAGTGCAGAAAAAAAGCACACGGAACTGCATCTGGTGTGAACTGGCCCTATAGCATCCCAGTCTTAGCCCGTAGGGTTCAATATTGAGTTGGCCCACCCCTTGCACCCATAACAGCTTCAACTCTTCTGGGAAGGCTGTCCACAAGGTTTAGGAGTGTGTCTATGGGAATGTTTGACCATTCTTCCAGAAGCACATTTGTGAGGTCAGGCACTGATAAGGATGAGAAGGCCTTGCTCACAGTCTTCGCTCTAATTCATCCTAAAAGTGTTCTATCAGGTTGAGGTCAGGACTCTGAAAAGAAAAGGGGGGAAGGACACCTTAAAGTCGTCCAATAGTAGGTTCTGGGGTGACAAACGGGGGAAGGGGAATTCCCTCCCACTGTGGTAATTAATCAAATTAATATGTCTCTCATGTCACCCGTATCATTAATCATATAACTCAGTGGTATGTAGCTGACTAGCTGTCAAACGGTTGTTCAATGGACCATAAAGCATATATAAGAAAGGGAAGGAAGGGGTCAAGAGGAGATCCCCCCCAAAAAAAAGGATGGTCCGCTCAAGAACAAACAGTTGAACCTACAAAAACTTTATTGTGTCACAATATGTAGAAACATAATCCAACAACCATGTGTATTTAAAAATAGGGCAGATAAAAGTCCTATTGTGTGCTGGTGGCCACCACAGACATTACACATATATCTCATGCATTCATGCACTCACACTCATCAATTAAAGTCACTAGAGACCCGGGTCTATACTATTTCACTGGAATTCCAGAGCTGGATTGGCTACATAAGTGGGTAGACTAGGTCCTTGTAGGTAAAGTGCAAGTGCTAATACACAACAAAAGTCCCCTCGGATGTGAACCAATGGCTGGTTAGACATATGTATGTGTCAATCAACCAGAGCCAAGGAAGGAAACGGTGTCCTGATTGTGTGGTGAACAATTGCAACTCAAGCAACCTCACATAGAGGGCTTTTAAGGATGGACGGAAAATGGCCATAAACAAAATGCCTCATGAATGTGAGGGTACATTTTAGCTCACCGTCTGACGTCTTCAATGAAGAAGGAGTAGAGGTCAGGACTCTGCAGGTCTGTCAAATAGTGCACAAAGCAAGGTCCATAAACACATGGATGAGCGAGTTTGGGGTGGAGGAATCTGACTGGCCTACACAGAGTCCTGACTTCAACCCGATAGAATGCCTTTGGGATGAATTAGAGCGGGGACTGTGAGCCAGGCTTTCTTGTCCAACATCAGTGCCTGACCTCACAAATGAGCTTCTGGAAGAATGGTCAAACATTCCCATAGACACATTCCTAATCCTTGTGGACAGCCTTCCCAGAAGAGTTGAAGCTGTTATAGCTGCAAAGGGTGGGCCAACTCAATATTTAACCCTACAGACTAAGACCGGGGTGCCATTAAAGTTTATGTGCGTATAAAGGCAGGTGTCCCAATACTTTTGGTAATATAGTGTGTGTGTGTGTGTGTGTGTGTGTGTGTGTGTGTGTGTGTGTGTGTGTGTGTATATAATAATTACAGTTGTGCTCATAAGTTTACATACCCTGGCAGAAGTTATGATTTCTTGGTCATTTTTCAGAGAATATGAATAACACAAAAACATTTCTTTCACTCATGGTTAGTGTTTGGCTGAAGCCATTTATTATCAATCAACTGGGTTTACTCTTTTTAAATCATAATGACAACAGAAACTACCCAAATGACCCTGATCAAAAGTTTACATATCCTGGTGCTTTTAGCCTGATAACATGCACACAAGTTGACACAAAGGGGTTTGAATGGCTATTAAAGGTAACCATCCTCACCTGTGATCTGTTTGCTTGTAAATAGTGTGCATGTATAAAAGGTCAACAAGTTTCTGGAATCATGACAGACCCTTGCATCTATCATCCAGTGCTGCATTGACGTTTCTGGATTCTGAGTCATGGGGAAAGCAAAAGAATTGTTAAAGGATCTGCGGGAAAAGGTAGTTGAACTTTATAAAACCGGAAAGGGATATAAAAAGATATCCAAGGAATTGAGAATGCCAATCAGCAGTGTTCAAACTCTAATCAAGAAGTGGAAAATGAGGGGTTCTGTTGAAACCAAACCACGGTCAGGTAGACCAACTGAAATTTCTGCCACAATTGCCAAGAAAATTGTTTGGGATGCAAAGAAAAACCCACAAATAACTTCAGGTGAAATAAAGGACTCTCTAAAAACATGTGGTATGGCTTTTGAAGATGCGCAATAAGTAGGCACTTGAAGAAAGATGACTGCATGGTCGAGTCGCCAGAAGAAAACCATTACTACGCAAATGCCACAAAGTATCCCACTTACAATATGCCATACAGCACAGAGACAAGCCTCAAACCTTCTGGCACAAAGTCATTTAGAGCGATGAGACCAAAATTGAGCTTTTTGTCCACAACCATTTTTTTTTTTTTTTTTTGTTTTTTTTTTTTTTTGCCACTTCAGACAACTTTTCCGAGGGTATTTAGTCAACTTTGTAGATCATATTGTACAATCACCCTCTCAATGTCTCATCATCGTAGCTTTATGCCTTTATGAAAACAAATAATTCCAATATACAAAACATTGCACCTCCCAGTGGGCAATAACAGGCCCTGATCGCATATTTTAAACTCTTCTCATTGTTTTCCCCCCACGCCCCCCCTCCCCTCCCGGCCCGTTTTCACTCTCTCCAAGGCCAATTTCTCTTCCACTTTCCATTTCTAATTCAGAGCAATTAATTCCTTGGCGTATCTCCAGGTTTTTTTAATTTTTTTCCAGCCTTCCCAAGCCTCAATATTCCCACTTCCTAGTTCCTCTGTAGTATTCGCCAGTATCTCATTATTGTATGTTTCCTCTATTGCATCGAACCATTCCCATGTCTCTGGGCCCTCCTTTCTCTGCCAACCCTTCGGTATCAATCTCTTTGCAGCATTCAAAAGAAACGGTACCAGGGTCTGCTTATATTTTTTTGTTTCTCCCTCCCCCCCATGGAACAAAATCACCCATGGATCTTCTACCACTTCTATACCCGTAATTATCTTTATTAGCGCAAGAGTCTTCTTCCAAAAACTTTTTATTTTGGGGCAATTCCACCAGATGTGGCCCATTGTTCCTATATCTTGGCAGCCACGCCAGCAGAATGCCGAAGCGCCGCTCTGGTATTTACTTAATATCTCCGGGGTTATATAACTTCTGCTTATGCATTTATAATTCATTTCTGCTGAGCGTACATCTAGTGTTAAATTAAAAATCCTATCAAGAATTTTGCGAATTGTGTTTTTATCTTTCTTCGTGCCCAGGTCCCTCTCCCATTTTTCGATGAATGGCGGTATCTCCAACCTTTCTGTTTTCATCAGGATTTTATATATTTTCGAGATTGTATTTCTCGAGTCTTCAAGATCACATAACTTTTCCATTTCTGTCAGTTCTTCCCCTGTCCTGATGGGATGTGGTAACCTACTCACAAAATGTTTTAGTTGGAGGTATCGCCACTCATCTATCCCACGTGTTCCTCCACCTTGTCTAAATTGTTGAAGTGTTATTATTTTACCCTCTTTAACTATTTCCCTTATCTGTGTTAACCCCCCAAATGCCTCTTTTCCTCCTACATTTTCTGTACCCGGTGCAAAATACTCGTTGTTTTTAAGTGCCAACAATGGTGAATTATATTTCCCTATCACTTTCTTATATACCCCATCCCATATTTTAAAAACGTTTTGTGTAATTACATAAGTGTTTTCTAAAGATCTAGAATGTGGGGGATTCCAAATAATATTTCCTAGCTGTGTCTTGTTAAGTGCACTCTCAATTTTTACCCATGTTTTGTCATTATCTCTTTTTGCCCACTCCACTAATCTTGATAGGACTATGGCTTTATAATAGTTCCGTACATCTGGTACGGCCAGTCCACCATCTGTTTTATTTTGTTTTAATATCTGGAAGGAGACTCTTGGCCTTCTATTCTTCCAAATAAAGTCCATTATTATCTTTTTTAATTTTGTTAAGTAATATTGGGGGAGTGGAATGGGGATCATCTGAAATTGATACATTATTTTGGGGAGCAGGACCATCTTTGTAATGTTAATGCGACCTATCCATGAGAGGGGTTTACTGGCGAATTTCTTACAATCTGATCTAATATCGTCGAGTAGGGGGATATAGTTTATATTGTATATCCTCTCAATTGAATTTGTTAATTTGATACCTAGATATCTCAGTTCTTTGGTCCACCCAAAGTCTGATATTCTCTTCACTTTCTCAACCTCTGTTTTGTTTAAATTAATATTTAATATTTCGGATTTTGCTAAGTTTATTCGAAAATTGGAGAGCTCGCCATAGTTTCTTAAAACTTCCACTAATTTGGGTAGGGAGGTCCTTGGTTCTGTCACATAGAACAACACATCATCAGCAAATGCTGCGATTTTGTGTTCGTCTTCCCCCACTTTTATGCCTCTTATGTCAGGGTCGCTGCGTATTGTTGCCAGGAGTGGCTCAAGGGCCAGGACAAAAAGCAACGGAGACAGGGGACAACCCTGTCTCGTACCGTTCCTCATCTCGAAGGGTTGAGATTTCAGCCCATTAACTTTTATTGTGGCCGTGGGGCGATGGTACAGCGTTTTTATCCGCCGGATCATCTTGGGTCCTATTCCCATAGTCTCCAAGGTATGGAACATGAACCCCCAGTCTACTCTGTCAAATGCCTTTTCGGCATCAATTGACAGCAGTAGTCCTGGGGGTCCACTCTCCCTCAACCTCTGTAACAGGAGGAGGGTCTTTACCCCATTGTCTCTCCCCTCCCGTCTGGGGACGAACCCCACCTGGTCGGGGTTAACCAAGAAATTCATAGACTCCTTTAACCTCTCTGCCAAGACCTTCGCAAATAACTTTGTGTCAGTGTTGAGCAGAGAGATAGGGCGATAGCTTGAGCAGAGTGTTTTCTCTTTGCCCTCCTTCGAAATAATTACGATGGAAGCCTGAAGGGCTTCCCTGCTCATCTCGTAGCTATCCCCCAGCCCATTCATATAGTGGCAGAGTCTTGGAACAAGTATCTCTTTGAATTTTTTATAGTATAACAATGTAAGCCCGTCCGGGCCGGGGCTTTTCCCGGGGGCCCCCCCTATTAGTGCTCTTCTAATTTCATCTTCCGATATTGGCGCCTCCAAAAGTTCCCTGGTTGAGTCTGAGACTATGGGTAACTTAGCTTTCTTTAAATAGTTCTTATTTTTCTCTCTCCTGTTTTTAGAGTGGGGATCATATGTTCTAACAGAATATAAACCTTGATAATAGTTCTTAAAAATTTCCGCTATCTTTCTTGATGAATATTCTAAATGGCCATCTTTAGTCTGAATTTTCTCAATGAAATTTCTAGTTGTTTTCTTTTGTATCATTTTTGCCAAAAATTTACTTGATTTGTTTCCCCAGCGGTATTTATCCCTTAAAAATCTATTATATGCTCTTCTTGAATCCAGCTCCAGCGCCTTTTTTAACTCTGCCCTTTTAATTATCAACTGTTGGTATACCTCACGGGGTTGCTGTCTTGGTTGTTTTTTATGGTCCTGTTCTAGCTTATCTACTTCCCCTGCTAGGTTTGAGATTTCTTCTCGTCTTTCTCGCTTCTTCCTAGCTCCCAACTTAATTAGGACCCCCCTAATATAGGCTTTATGTGCCTCCCATAGTGTAGATCCTGAGACTTCCCCGTTGTCATTTATTAGGAAGTAGTTCTCCAATTCTTTTCTAACTAGGGCATATCCCTCCTCTTCCTGAATCAATTCCTCATTGAGGCGCCACTGACCCCGGGACCCCGCCCCGCCTCCTATTTTCATTTCCATGATCATAGGAGCATGATCTGAGAATGTTATGCTACCTATCTTAGAGTCCACAACCTCCTCTATTTCTCTATGTTCTATGAAACCAAGGTCAATCCGAGAGTAAGAACCATGCACAGGGGAAAAGAACGTGTAGTCCCGTCTACTTGGGTGTTGGACCCTCCAAATATCTACCAGTTGGTATCTAAATAGTTTTTGTTTCAGTGCCTTTTAATTGGCTATCCTTCGTCTCCTGTGCACGGGCCGTACTGTCCATTCTTGAGTCCATGCAAAAGTTAAAGTCCCCCATCAGGATCAAGTGTCCCTTCCTGAACTCCATCAACTTCTCTAGGACGTGCCCGAAATATTTCATTGGGTTTTTGTTAGGTGCGTAGATATTAGCCAAGGTAAATTCCCCCTCATTTAATCTACCCCTAATAAAAAGGAATCTCCCATCTGGGTCCACTAGTCTGTCCTCTAGCTCAAAACTTATTCCTCTTGCAAACCCGATGGCCACTCCTCGAGTTCTACTTGATATAGTATCACCTTGGTACCAGTACGGGAAATCACTTGAGAACAATCTTAACTTTGACTGTTGTGTGATATGTGTCTCCTGGAGGAACACCACATCAGGGCCTAAGATTTTAAGCTCATTAAAAATATTTCTTCGTTTTACAGTCATATTTAGGCCTCTGACATTATACGTTATAAATTTTAACATAGACCTAGCTATCTTTCGCTCTGATAGGTGAACCTTTTTTTTCTTTTGGCCTTGGAGAGATTCCCTTAGCTTTTTTTTTATAACATAAATGTCCCCCCTTCCCTCGCCCTCCCCCTTTCCCCCTAATCATTGTACCCTTATTCCCTTCCACTACACCCTCCTCCCCCCCCTTAGACCCTATTGGTCCCCTCCCTTCCCTGTCTCCCTCGTTCCCCCCAGCCCCATCCCCCCCCTCTCCCCCCCTCCCCCCACCTCCTCTTCCCGGTCCCAATTGGACCCTTAAACCCTCGAGGGACCCAAATAACGTGAGCCACTCTCGGACACCACCTCCAAGGGTGGAGCTTTCGGTGTGTATCATAGCGAGCCGCCGTTTAGCACGGCTACCCGTCGGGCTGGCCAACTCCGAGAACCCCATTTATTTTAGCTAATTCCCTCTCCCCCACCCCTCCCCTCCACCCAGCACCCCAACCAATCCACAGAAATTTTCATTCCTAAATCAACCTCCTGATCATTAAACCAGTCCAGTAATGGGGGGGCTTGGATCCCCAACTTCTCACAGAAGTCCTCCAATTCTTCAGGAAATCTAAGCCTTGCTGTTCTGCCATCTTTGCTTCCAAATAAGCATGCCGGGAACCCCCACGTGTATTTTATATTTTGTTTTACCATTTGGTCTAGGAGGGGCTTAAGATGGCGCCTCCTGGCTAAAGTGTCTTTAGCTAAATCAGCAAAGACTAATACCCTTGCCTCCCCGTATTTGAGTGGGGTTTTCCCTCTTAACTTTATCCATAACCATTCTTTATCTTCATAGAAACTGAACCTCACTATAATGTCCTGACTTCTTTCCGTTCGTCTAGCGTCGAACCTTCCTATCCGATGTACCCGCTCGATTTTGGGCAAGTCTCTTCCGTCTAGTTCCAGGATGGGGGTAAAGATTGCTGCAATGATCTTCCTCAGCTCTTCGCCCCTCTTTTCCGGTACCCCACGGATTCTTAGGTTCTGTCTACGGTTCCTATTTTCCTGGTCTTCTAATCTGTAGCAAATTCTTATTTGGTTTTGTTGAATGGATTTAAATTGATCTTTTAAGTCAGAGAGGGCCCGCTCATGTTTATCTATTGTGTCTTCAGTTTTCTCGACTCTGGCCAATATATTTCCCAGATCCGTCCTAAGGGCATGTATGTCCTGTTTAATTGAGGCCTCTAATGATTTGAACATTTCAGAAATTTCATTTTTCGAGGGGTACTGTATATCCAATCTATGTTCCTCCAGTCTAGTTGTCTCTAACGTATTCTCCGCTAAAAGCTCGTCTCTGGAGTGGTCAGGTGTCTGAGCTCTCCTGTTGTTCTCCCCGGTTTTCCCGTCCGCCGTATTTAGCGTTTGGGGTTCAAGGTGGTTTTTCCCTGGGCTACCTCCCCGGGTCATGTATTGCTTAATTGAGCTCCCCATAGTTGAACTCCCTGTGGTGCTATCTTTGGGGGTCTTGGGTACCCCCCCCTCCCGGGTTTTGTCGCATTTCTACTCATGGTATACACCTGTGTCTTGGGGAAGACTTATATTTTATATCTATAGTTTATGTTCCTATGCTGCGACTTAGGTTGATCTTTATATTTTTTGGGATATTGTGGGGGTTTTCTAGTGCTGCCAAAAGTAGCACACTTTAACCCTGATCTTTTATTGGTGCTTAATTACTTTGTTACTGGGATTGTTGCTTAGTGCGTTACTCAGTCCAATTGAGTCACTAGTATTTCATTAACAAGCAGCATAGAAAAGGCTAAGCAACATCTACAGCGTCCACTCAATCCACAGTATACTGAAAGAATGCAGACAATAGTGTTCCTCAATTAGAGTCAGTTTCCCCGTTCTTAATATAGAAATATCTAGTTCATACCTTCAGGATTACTTCACCTTTGTTTGACATGGAGAGCGCTGTTTTAAATCTCTTACCTCTTGAGCTGAGTTCGTGAGACGGTTCTTACCCCAGTCCCTAGACCAGCGTTTGCAGCGTCTTCTGAAGGTGCTATCAGCTCTCTGTTCCTTGTCAGGATGTCAGACTCAGGTATCTGTATGCTGTCAGGCTCAGGTATCTGTGTGCTGCTTCGTCCGTTCAGCGTTCCGCTCTGTGTCCCTGTCCCTGTCAACAGGGATGATTCTTACACACAGCGCTCCGTACTTTGCTGCTATGATACAGGAGGGAGAGAGGGAGGGGGAGGGAGGGGGGCCGAGAGATTCAGGACAGACAGCAGGAATTATCACGGCGCCGCGGCCGCACCAACTGCTTCTTGAAGAGAGTCTGTCTGTGTTTGCCTGTACTCAGGCACTCGGAGTCCCCTCTTCTCCCTACCTTCCACTGTGCCGTTCATTTATTCCTCCACGAGGCCGCTCAGAGCCAGCCAGCCCACACACCTCCATCTCCTCCCCTCCCGTCCGACGTCCTACGTCATGACCTCACCCCGCTACAGTTCTAGCCTTTGTCCACAACCATAAACACTACATTTGGAGAGTAGTCAACAAGGCCTATGATGGAAGGTACACCATTCCTACTGTGAAACACAGAGGTGGATCGCTGATGTTTTGGGGATGTGTGAGCTACAAAGGCACGGAAATTTGGTCAAAATTGATGGCAAGATGAATGCAGTATGTTATCAAAAATACTGGAGGAACATTTGCATTCTTTAGCCGGGAAGCTGCGCATGGGACGTACTTGGACATTCCAACATGACAATGATCCAAAACACAAGGCCAAGTCTACCTGTCATTGGCTACAACAGAATAAAGTGAAGGTTCTGGAGGTTCTCAGTCTCCTGACCTCAATATCATTGATCCACTCTGGGGAGATCACAAACGTGCAGTTCATGCAAGACAGCCTAAGGATTTACAGGAACTGGAGACTTTTTGCCAAGAGGAATGGGCAGCTTTACAATCTGAGAAGATAAAGAGCCTCATCCGCAAATACCACAAAAGTCTTTAAGCTGTCATTGATGTTAAAGGGGGCAATACACAGTATTAAGAACTGGGGTATATAAACTTTTGATCAGGGTGATATGGCTAGTATTTGTTGTCATTAGGATTTATAAAGAGTAAACCCAGTTGATTGATAATAAATGGCTTCATCCAAACACTAACCATGAGTGAAAGAAAAGTTTTTGTGAATCATAAATTCTGCCAGGGTATGTAAACTTATGAGCACAACTGTATGTAGAAAATTCCTTAAACAGTCAGATCAGTTTATAAATCTACAGAAGAAATGTCAGTTGTGATTAGGCTTAATTCACTACTTCAATTATTATCAGCCTTTATGATTGATTTTAGCCATGTGACTGTTATTTTCTGTGATAACTGCTGAAAATAAGGCTTGTTATTACAAAAAAGATTATTACAGTAATACCTTGGATTACAAGCATAATTTGTTCCAGAAGAATGCTTGTAATCCAAAGCACTCGTATATCAAAGCAAGTTTCCCCATAGGAAATAATGGAAACTCAGATAAACCGTTCCACAGCCATTGCTTGTCTATGCAGTACCGCATGTGGCCAGAGGTGCAGGGGCACCGGAGACACTTGGAAACGCTTGGAGACACTGAGAGGTACTAAAAGATGCTTGGAGACGTTTCTGAGTATTTCCGAGTGTCTCCGAGCTTCACTGGCGCCCCCGCACCTCTGACCAAGTGCAGTATTGCACACGCCAGAGGCTTGAATCCTGCTCATCTTGTAAGACAATGCTTGCAAAGCGAGTCAGCATTTAAAAAAAAAAATAGCTTGTATTGCAAAACGATTGTAAACCACGTTACTCGCAATCCGAGGTTTCACTGTATTGTTTATTATATTAAGTTTGTAGTATTTAAAAATCAATCAATACCCTATGTTTGGGCATTCAATGAACAGAAATTTTCCTGAAAAAGTAGAATTTTTTTCTTTCAAATTATTTTATTGGTTTTTTGCAGGCAAATACAGAGTACAATTGAGATATTGTACGTCGTGCAACGACGTAGAGTATAACTAGAAATACAACAAAGAATTTGCAAACAGAAATTATACGTAATAGTCAGCAGCTTGTCATTGGTTTGAGCGCTCTCAAATGATCATGGGTATTACATTTCACTGTACTATGGTTGGAATACTTTGCGATTAGGGCCTCTTCTCCCCTCGCAGCACCCCGCTTGGGATCTCTTTGTGCTGCAGGGGGAGAGTGGCCTCCACATGAACTTTGTTAAATACAGACAGTTTCAATTGTGATAAGGTGTTAAGATTCTGTAGTAATCAAGATGGAACTCGCATGACTAAGGTATGGTGAACAGATTGCTCGGTCAAGAAGGTCTAAGGTTGAGTTTGGGAAGTCTGGGCTTGGGGTGCAGCATTGGTCCAGTCAGTCCAGGGAGACCATTGTTTACTGGTTTGTGTGGCACGACCATTGCTGGTGGCCACCATCGTTTCGTAGCTAAAGTGTAGTGAGACCAGGTCAATGGTTTGTTTTATGTTTGGGGGTATGTCGGACTTCCAATTACGTGTTATATTGAGTCTGGAAGCCAAAAGAATATGGGTTATTGTGTGTCTGAGAGGTCCAGGTATGTTTTCTATGGTTAAATTTAGGAGCGCCAGCTCTGGTGAGGGTGGGATATAACAGTTTGTAATGTTGGCTATCAAATCAAACGTATCTAACCAGAATTTTCGGATGAGGGGGCATGCCCAGAAAATATGGATCATGTCCCCTCTAGATGCTTTGCATCTCCAGCATGTCTTGGGAGTGTGGGTGTGGAAGGTAGCTAACTTTACTGGGGTTAGGTAAGAGCGGAGCGAGATTTTTTGGGTGAGTTCCCAAAGTGATGAACATTGGGTTACTTTGTAGGTGGACTTGAGAGCTAGTTGCCATTGAGCGTCAGAGAAGGTAGTGCTAAGGTCTTTTTCCCATTGACAATGGGGGATCAACTTATTAAAGGTTCTTTTCCCTTGAAGCAGGGTGTAGAAGTAGGATATACCTTTGGGCCTTGGAATGGGGCTTGTGAGGAAGTGCCAGGCTTTTTGAGGGATGTTGTAAAGGGGGCGCGGAAGTTTACTTAGGCAGTGGTGTATACGAAGGAATGTAAATCTTTCCCCATCTGGCAGATCGTATTCTTTTTGTAGTTGGGAGAAGGATTTAATTTGATTTCCTTGTAAAAGGAGGTGTATCGAGTGTATTCCATTGATGGACCAGTTGGAGAGTCTGAGATCAGGTGATAGATGGTGTAGTGTCTCCAAGGGTATGTGGAGGTGTGTGTTGGGGGGGGTGCATTCTGAGAGGGCGAGCATTTTTTCCCAGGCATAGACTGAGGCCTTCATAGTCGGGGAGATGGAGGGTGAGACATAAGAGCCCAAAGGTGTACTCATTAACCAGTTTTTTAGGTTTGGGCGTACCAGTGAGAGATTTTCTATCTGGGCCCATAGAGATTGAGTAGTGGATTGGAACCACTCTGGGAGTTGCGCGAGTATGGCCGCTAGGTAGTAGTCTCTAAAGTCTATGGATCCTGTGCCTCCTGCCAATCTGTGCTTAATTAATTTGGCGTGTGCGCATCTGGGTTTTTTCCCGTTCCAGAGAAACTTGGTGAAGATTGATTGGAGAGACTTAAAGAACGAGGCAGGAATTGGGATTGGTAGTGTTCGGAAGTAGTACAATATTTGAGGTAGACATGTCATCTTAAAGGCTGCTAGCCTCCCCGACCATGAGAGCTCGTGTTTTGTGATTTGTTGTGAATCATTTTTGATTTTGTGAAGTAGTGGGAAGAAGTTAGATGAGTATAAATTCTTTGTCATTTTCGGGAGTTGAATTCCCAGGTATGTGATTTCCTTGTCTGCCCATGTGAAGGAGTATTGTGCCTGGAGTAAATTTTTAGTGGTGGCATCCAGATTGATGTCAAGAATGGAAGATTTTGATGTGTTTAATTTATAGTACGATACTTTACTGAACCAATTTAATGTGGTTTGTACTTCCGCCAGGGAGATTGTGGGATTAGTGAGTATTAAGATAACATCGTCCGCAAGAGACTAATTTTGTGGGTGACGGGACCTATTTGTATTCCGGATATTGTAGTGTTGGATCTGATGTGTTGTGCTAGAGGTTCCATTAATAAGTTGAAGATGAGTGGGGACAGGGGGCAACCTTGGCGCGTTCCATTTGTGATTGGGAATGGTTTTGAAAGCATACCTTCCGTGAATACTTGGGCCGAAGGGGTGGTATACATAGCTAATATGGCTCTAAGGATGTGGTCTCTGAAGCCAAATTTCTGAAGGACCAATTCTAGGTAGGTCCAGTGAACCCTGTCGAACGCCTTCTCTGCATCCAAGGACAGGAGCAGAGAAGGCGTTCTGGTGGATTCCGCGTGGTGTATCAAGTCGATCATTGGTTGCGGTGTGTTAGCATCGCGTTTTAAGTTGTAAAGGTCGCTATAGTAGTCGCTGAATGCGTTAGCTATTTCCTGGGGATTGGACTGGGGGATGTTCATGTGGGGGTGGATAATCTGAGATATTTTAGACTTGAGTCTTCTGCCTCTGAGTTTCAGAGCTAGAGTTTTACCTGCCTTGTTGGAGGTAGCGTAGGAAGTGGCTTTTAATTTACGTTGGAGATATTCAAATGAGTGGAGGAGCAAGGTTTTCAGTTCTTGCCGTAGGTTCAATAATTGGATGGTTTGTGGGGGTTGGGGGTTGGCTTTATGTTGTTGTTCTAGGGAGGTGATTTGGGATGTTAGTTCATCTAAACGCTGCGTCCTCTTTTTTTTGTGAAGGGAGCTCATTTTAATCAACATACCTCTAATATAGGCCTTATGGGCACTCCATACCACCCCATGGTCAAACACTGTGCCTTTGTTTATAGTAAAAAATTCAGTGAGAAGGTTGGAGATTTCTGTCGTGTATTTTTCATTTTGCAGTATAAAATTGTTTGCACGCCACAAGAATGTGTTACGTTGTGGAGTGGAATCTGAGATAGTAATAGATATTGGGGCGTGGTCTGACCATGTTGTGGCATGGATTTCAGATTTATATATTTTCTGGAGGAGCCATTTATCAGTGACAAATAAATCAATTTGCGAATACGAATTATGCACGTGAGAGTAGTAGGTATAGTCCTTTTCTGAGCCGTGGTGGCAGCGCCATACATCAAAAAGTTCCTGTGAGGACAAAAGATTTTTCAGTGGCGATATACGCCTCTTCGCTGGAGACGTAGTATCCATGATGACATCAGGGGCAATATTGAAATCCCCACATAGGATTAGGTGACCTTTTTTTATTTGATTGGTTAGGCGTAGTACCTTATGGAGGAATTTCTTTTGGTGGGAGTTCGGTGCATAAATGTTGGAAAGGGTATAAAAGATTTTGTTGATGGAGCATACTAAAATTAAGTAGCGACCGTCAGGGTCAATTAGTATCTTGGATAGTTGGAAGTCCACTGTGTCTTTTATTGCTATCATGACGCCTTTGGATTTGGTGGAGTGACAGGCATGGAAGATATGTGGGAACTGACGGTGCATAATGGAGAGTCTGACTTTATCAGATGTGTCTCTTGGATACACAAGATGTCGCTCTGTAGAGCATTGGCAGATTTCCAAAGGGAGTGACGTTTGGCTGGATGATTCAGGCCTTTAGCATTAAGCGATAATATATTTAGTGGCATGGTGTTGGGAGGTGTAGGTAGGTTGGTGTGGGAAGTCACTTACAGTTAGACGACTTGGTTTACTTGCCGGAGGAGTTTGGTGACAGTAGCAGTTGGTGGATGGTGGTCGGTCTCTGGAGCCAGTAGAGGTAGGGTAATAGAGCTGCAGATAGAGCAAAATGTTAATCACAGTTGACGATGCAATACCAATGAGCAAGCCGCCGAAAAGGTAACTTTGCAAAAGTGAAAAGGGAGACGTAGAGGAGGTGTATCACACCGCTTCAACCTCTAAATGGGGGTATAAACAGTTAGTAACAAGAGGAGCTGAGCAATCAGTGGAACAATACGTCTAACTCCAGGGGATGTGCGGTACTGTAGTTAGGCCTATTACGGTATTAACTGTGAAGCCACCTCAGCTGGGGTGATGATCCATGCGGTTGCGGACCTGAAATGTGCCGCTGCGCGTTTGTGGGTTCTTGGGGGGTTCCAGAATTATTCCCCAGTTATGGAGGAGGTGTAGGCCTTTGTGCAGGTCATGTATGACGTGAGATTGCCCATTTCTAGTGACTAGGATAGTGGCTGGATAGCGCCATTTGTATGGTATTTTGTGGTTTTGAAGCCCTTTGGTGATCGGGTTCAGGTTTCTTCTTTGTTGGAGAGTATATTTAGATAGATCCGGGAAAAACTGGATTCCCGTGTACGGAGCGGGCAGTGGTGATTTATTTTTAACCCCCAGCAGGAGTTTCTCTTTGACGTGGAAGAAGTGGACCCTCATCAGGACATCTCTGGGGATGGAGGCAGCTAGGTGGGATGGCTTGGCTATTCTATGTATTCTGTCGATGATTATGTCCCTGGGGGATGCTTCTGGGACTATGACATGCATCATTTCTTTCGCATAGCGTGGAAGGTCTGCAGGCAGTATGGATTCAGGGACTCCACGCAGTTTGATGTTGTTCCTGCGAGATCTGTCCTCTAAATCGGCCAGCTTGGCGCGGATCCATGTCTGTTCCTTTCTCATATCAGCACATACATCCATGACCTCATTCACTTTGGAAGTGCAGTCACTCATATCATTTTCAATGCATGTCACTCTGTCATCTATTGAGTGTATGTCTGAGGAGATTTTTGCAAAAAGTGAGGAGAGATCTGTCATAAGGGAGGTCTGCAGTGAGAGTAGCATGTCCTTTAATGTGGTATCCATAACAGGCTGTCCTGAGGTGGGGAAAGCAGCCATGGATGAATGCAGGGCCTGGTTGTTGAGAAGGGAGCTGAAAGCCTGGGTCTCAATTTGTGGAATGGGCGGCCGCTGCGGCGGCGCATCGAGCCTCATTTTAGCCTTAGCAGGGCTATTCAGGAGGTTGTCGCCCTCCGGGGGGTGAGGGGGTAAGGCTGGGGGGTCTGGTGTAGCAGGATCTGCCAGGAGTTCGTCCGGCAGATCCGTGTATGAGTCCCGCGGCGCGGCCTGGCCGTCGCCATCTTGGAGATCATTGACCTGCTCCGCCGGCTTGTAGGAGAATTCAGTAAGTTTCTTTGGTTTATATTCCGGGTTTCTCTTCCTTGATGTGCTGGCCATGGTCTCCGGTGTCCTGGAGGCTAGGATGGCACTGGATGAGCTTCGCTATGCGGCCTGAGTAGCTGGTATATCTCCCCTGTGAGACGAGCTGAGGTATCAAGCGTCCATCTATAGCTCCGGTCGGCCACGCCCCCCCGAAAAAGTAGAATTTTAAATCAACTGTCCAAAGTGGATTTCCTCTATCCCACTTTGGACAGTTGATTTCTAGGTTATTCCAAAGATTATACACACCATGTGTTTGTTTTCTTTATATATATCTGTCTGTATGTTTTATCAATAAAATTTGTTATTTTACTATATTTCATCACTGGTCCATTAAAATCTCACTTTTTGAGGAAGATTTTTGTTCATTCTATGTACCAGGGATGCGGACCTGAAAAGTGTACACAGCTAGTTGTCAAAATTCCCTTCAATATGTTTGGGCATTCAGCCACAACCATGAAACTATTGTACATTTTACCTTGCAGTTCTGGGGTTTGGACCATTTCAGCATCCTATGGGGGTTCTCTTCAACAATATACTGCGCACTTTGAAGTGAAGGACTATGGTAAGTGAAAAGTAGAGAGAGACATTGATAACTGGGTGCAAGAAAATTTGCAAAAAAAAATAGATAACACACATTATATCTGTCAAACCACAATCGGTTTACGCAATAAGACAATTGCTAAAACCAATGCAAGGAGATATTTTTACTGACGAACAAGACAATGGGGAATTCACCTTTCCACTGATGCCAGTGTAAGGAGCATTATTCTTCTCTCTGACTAATGTAAGGACCATTCTTCTTCTTACCTATTATCAATGTAGAGGGCATTGTTCCTTTTGCGGGCCACCATTGTAAGGGGAACATTGTTCCCTCATGATGGCCACCAGTGTAAGGGAGTATTCTTACTCCCCTAATCACCAGTTGTATAGGAATTCTTCCTTCTGCTGACCATCAATGTAAGGCAACCTTTTTCTCCCATATAAACCAATATAAGGATCAGTCTTATCCCCACTGACACCAATGTAAGGGCGAGTCTTCTACTTACTGACCATCAATGTAAGGAGCATTCTTTTTCTAACTCACCACAAAAGTAAGGAACCATTATTGTACCTCCCAACTATCAATATAATGGACATTCCTCTTCCCACTGATTACCAATTTAATGAACATTCTTTTTCCCAGTAACACCAATATAATGTGCATTCTTTTTCTCACTGACCATCAGTGTAAGGGGGATTCTTCTTCCTGCTTACCCCCAATGTGAGAGGCAATTTTTTTCTCCAAATTACACCAATATAAGGGTAGTCTTTTACCTACTGACCACCAATGTAAACATACTCTTTCCACTAAAACCATAATAAGTGTTTGTTATTCTTCTCACTGGCCACCAATGTAAGGAGTATTCTGCCACTAACACTAAAGTAAGAGATAATTCTTCTTTCAACTGACCACCAATGTAAGGGACATTCCTTCTTACACTGACATTAATGTAACGTGCCTTCATTTTCCCACTGACCACCAAATATTTAGGACATTCTTCTTTGCGCTGACATCAATGTAAGGAGTGTTCTTATTCCCTCTGACCACCAATGTAGGACCATTCTGCTTCCCACTGAGCCTATATATGGCCATTCTTCCTTTTTCTGACCAAGTGTAGAGAGAATTGTTTCTTTTGTTGCTACCAATGCTATGGGAGATGTTCCTTCTCCTGACAACCAATGTAAGGGTCCTTCCTTCCCTCAACTAACACTAATTTAAGGAAGATTCTTATTCCCACTGACACCAATGTAAGGGGCAGTCTTCTTCTTACTAATCATCAATGTTAGGAACATTCTAACTGACCACAAATGTAAGGCTGGGTTCACATATGAGCATGCAGCGACTCACAGCTGGAGTCTGGTGTGTCCTCGTTCACCGTTTCAGGTCCGATTTCAGCCTGAATTTTGGGCTGAATTTGGACCTGAAACAGACCAAAAGACGCACAGGACTCCTGTCAAAATTGCACCGGAGCCGCTGTGAAGATGTGTGAACCGGATCCATAGAGAGCCAGTCACAATCTCCCGCTGTGTGAATTGAATGTTTACTATGTATATACTTTACATGGTGTGCTTCTTCTATTTATACATAGTTCAGCCAGATGTTGACATCAGTATTGAGCCACATGAACCATTTTTCTATATTCAGGATCAAGATTATACTATCAAAATTCAAGCAACGTAAGTGAATTTATGTCATTTCTATCAATTTTGCTAAAAAGCATTTACACTGCAAACTGTAGAACATTAGGTTTTTCTCTGTTTTCTTAGTTATACACATGGCATTCAAGTAAATGGTGATGCATTTGTACTATTTGGAGTGAAGAGGGGCAATGAAAGGAAACATTTGCCAGATTCATTGAGAAGAACTAAGGTGAGAGTGTTAACTTTTATTTTCTAGTAAGTCTATGTAGTAGTTCTCCTGGATGTTAGGTAACGATACCTGGATCCAGCCAATTTAATGTCTTTGAGACATTAGCAGTAAAGGCTGGGCCGACACAGAGGCAGAAGAGGCATCTGCCTTGGGTGCCATGCTGTGGGGCAAGCAGCTGAGGCGAGAGAACAAATAAAAAGAATACCTAATGTGACCCTATACCCACAGTTAATTAAGAGTAAGACAACCCCTCCCCCTTTTCCCTGTATAAAGCATGGTCAAATTTGCTCCAGCAGGGGAAAAATAAAATTCTTCCTGATCTCCCTTAAGGTCATCAGATATTCCTTGAATCAACAATATTTGGTGTTATTACTTAAAAATTAATATCCAGTTATATTTTGTTCATTTAGGAATGCATCTAGTGAGATGGCAAGAACTAATTCTTGGGGGAATCTGTTCCACATTTTCACAGTCAAGTAAACCTTCCCATACATGAAGGTTAAAATTCTTTTCCTCCTGACGTAAAAAGTGCCCCCTTGTCCTTTCTAGAGTAACACGTGGCTGCATAGTGTAATCCTTCAAATACTCTATAAAAAACAGAGTCAAACTGAGAATCTCTACTTCAGTTAAACATTGCAGAGCACTTGCAATTATCTTCAGAGACAATGTCCCTCACAGTAAAGTCAAGGGTGGCTCTGGTAACACAGGTGAACAGCTGGAGGCATCAACTCCACTGGAAATGCAGTACAATGGTAGCAACTGGGGTAGGGCTCCCCACAAAGCTTGGGATCTGGCTCAGCTGCCCAAACCCGATTTTGACAGTTTTAGGTTGTTTCACTTGGCTACAGATCACTTACCCAGCTACCTCTGCCTCATCAAGGATGGCCTCTGATCAAGTTGTGGAAAAAAAAGTTAAAGTGGTCTTCACTGGCATCTGAGCATGGTGAACAAATGGGTTCTCCGCTACTTTTTGCAGAGCACTTGATTGGCTCCTAGTGCTTTCCCTCCTTCTCCCAGTCTAAATACTTCTGTACTCTATGTGTGAGGATTACAAGAGGCTGATAACAGGTCAGATACACTTTGCATTCAATAATGCATTTCATGTTTTATAATAAATAACGATATTATTGGTGCTTTTTATATATTTGCCTGGAGTTCTGCTTTAACTTCTTTCATACTTTTGGTCATCAGATCTATCATGGTGAAGGTAAAGCTATTTTGGAAAGAAAAGATCTGCAGAAAGTGTTCAGTAATGAACAGGAAATGATGGAGTGGACCCTGTACGTGACTGTCACTGTTATCACTGACTCAGGTGAGGCTGGAGATTTGACAGTTATAGGAGAACCTTGTATCTGATTTTGGCGCATTTTGGTGCATAGATGGTGCTGATGATACAGGCATTAACCTCTTAGAAAAATACAAGACATTTTGTTCAGCTTGCACGAATGCTTCTGACATTCGTGCAGCAAATGTTTTAGAAACAGACATGTGCTATTCGTTTTGGTCTGAATATAAAACGCATGGATTTGGGGGGGGGGGGGGCACACGTTTTTTTTTTTTTCTGATTTTTTATTTGCTGGCAGTTCTATTTACATTCAGCTGTCAGTGGGAAAGCCCTCTGTCAGCTAATGAGTCGTCGGTTGTTAAAGCAGTTGCGTTGCCCGCTTGGTGATTTTTTTACTTACAGGTATGCCTACAAGGCTTACCTGTAGGTAAAATGAATATCTCCTAAACTTGTACGGTTTAGGAGATATTCACCCTGCATGCAGCTGCTGACGTCAGTAGGACATGCACTCTGAAGGTTCGACTTACTGTGCTGGAACTTCAGAGCTTCTTTCCGGAACCGAGGGCTCCCGTGCGCATGCACTGAAATGACGTCATCGAGCCTCCAGCCACTCACAGCGCCAGACCCCACGATCCCAGAAGGAAGGATGGGAGAAGATGTCAGCCATCTCAGTGGTGACTGGGCGCCCCTGAGAGGGCTTTGTTCTAAGCTGAGTATTTCATAATGTGCTAGTAAGCAATGCATATTAGCACATTATGCTTTTGTCTTGCACGTTTTTTTTTTTCCTAGGTTTACAACTGTTTTAACCACTTCCGGACCGCCCACCATCGTTATACGTCGGTACTTTGAAGGAGGATATGGTTGTTATGACAGCAGCTAGCTGTCATAACCCCAGTATCCTCTTCTTCAGCGGGCAGTCTGGTTTAAGATAAAAGTGGTCTCTGCGGTGGATTCACCGCAAGATCACTTTTATTGGCGGTGGGAGAGGGCCCCCCCTCCCGCCGTGATCTGTGCCCTCCGCCACATACGTAGCCGTCGACAGCGGCGGAGGCGATCGCGTCCGTCCCCTGCCTGGGTATGGAGACGAGTGAGGGGAAGATGGCCCCCACCCATCTCCATATCACTGCAGGGCGGAAGTGACGTCAAAGCGTCACTTCCGCCCATAGCTCTTAACCTCCCTGGCGGTTTTCCCGAGTGTGGCTCGGGGTTAAATTTCAGGACCATTAGCGGTAACCCCGAGCCACACTCGGGATTACATCGCAGGATCCTGGTGCCTCCTTACTTACCTTGTCTCCGGGATCCTGCGATGTCCCCCGCAGTGTCCGCGGGGCTCCGTCCTCCTCCGAAGCCTCTCCGTGCCAGGCTCCGTTCCCTGCGAGCGGCGCGACGCACAGGGGCGGAGCCTGGCGGCAAATTCAAAAAAAGTGTAAAAACATAACACATACAGTACTGTAATCTTACAGATTACAGTACAGTATGAAATTATTTCACATCCCCTTTGTCCCCAGTGCTTTGGCCCATGCCCTGCATGCAGTTTTATATTGCATATACTGTTCTTTCTGCCTGGAAACTGGAGATTGTCCATAGCAACCAAAAAGTGTCCCTTTACGTCAAAAATGGCTTTAGACCAGCTAGAAAACAGCGATAGTAAATTAGAACACTTGCAGAATTGAGCGATAGTGAATCGTGTGGAAATTAATTTTATTACTATTTATTTTTATATTTTTTAATTATTTTTATTTTTTTATTATATTATAATTTATGTTTTTGTGTTTCAAACTTTATCATACCCGGGATATCTACTAGACTCTTGTTTGGACAGATTTAAGTGTGTTAGTGTTAAGAATTACAATATAAAACGCCAAATTTCCATGCAAAATAATTGTACCGCTTTCAGCACCTAAAATCCGAAATAATCATACCGCCAGGGAGGTTAAAGGGCCATTTTTTTTAAATGACAATTTTTTTTTTTTAATTGCATTTTAATGTAAATATGAGATCTAAGGTCTTTTTGACCCCAGATCTCATATTTAAGAGGACCTATCATGCTTTTTTCTATTACAAGAGATGTTTACATTCCTTGTAATAGGAATAAATGTGACACAATTTAAAAAAAAAAAAAAACAGTATACAATTGTAAAAAAAAAAGGTAAAATAAATAAGAAAAAAAAAAAAAATTTAAACGTGCCCCGTCCCGAAGAGCTTGCGTGCAGAAGCGAACGCATATGTGCCTAGCGCCCGTATATGAAAACGGTGTTCAAACCACACATATGAGGTATCGCCATGATCGATAGAGCGAGAGCAATAATTCTAGCCCTAGACCTCCTCTGTAACTTAAAACATGCAACCTGTAGAATTTTTTAAACGTCACCTATGGAGATTTTTAAGGGTAAAAGTTTGTCGCCATTCCACGAGCTGGCACAATTTTGAAGCGTGACAGGTTGGGTATCAATTTACTCGACGTAACATTATCTTTCACAATATAAAAAAAAAAATTGTGCTAACTTTACTGTAGTCTTATTTTTTAATTCAAAAAAGTGTATTTTTTCCAAAAAAAGTGCGCTCGTAAGACCGTTGCGCAAATACGGTGTGACAGAAAGTATTGCAAAGACCGCCATTTTATACTCTAGGGTGTTAGGAAAAAAAAAGTATAATGTTTGGGGGTTTTAAGCTATTTTCTAGCAAAAAAACCCTGTTTTTAACCTGTAAAAACAAATCTCAGAAAGAGGCTCTGTCCTTAAGTGGTTAAGGATGCAGCAGCCGGCTTCATGCTCCCCGCTCTTTAACAACCAGCTATTCTTCACAAAGAATTTGAATCAGTCGATCATTTCTCTACTGATACCAAATTCAAATTGTTTCGAAAATTTTGAATTAGTTAGAAAATTAATAAACTAAAGAAACTAAACTAAATGAATTCCAAAACTAATCAACCAAGCAAAATGAGTAACAATGAATCTATCTGAAACTAAACAATTTTTCCATTCTGCACATGTCTATTTGGAAATAGACCCCTATGACAATGTTGACCTTTTCTGCACAGTCTTCAGGTGGTGGATCCATAACAGCTTGGGCTCCAAGTGCGTTGAATGATGCTTGCCGTCATTTGACTCAGAACACTGGCACGGGGAAAAGCTCTGGATCGAAGGTGGAAAATTGCAGTTGCTTTTCTATTTTTAAAGCGAATTTCTGCCTTGGGGAAAAAAATTAAAAGTCAGCAGCTACAAAAACTGTAGCTGCTGACTTTTACTATATAAACACTTACCTGTCCAGGGAGCTTGCGATGTCGGCACCCCAGCCGATCTTCGGATGGACTGTCGGGTGCAGCCACCACCATTCCAGGTAAGGGAACCCGGAAGTGAAGCCTTTCAGTTTCACGGCCGCCCCCCTACTGTGCATGCGCAAAGTGCGCTGCTCTTTCTGATTGGCCCGACCGCGGAGGAAGGAGGAGGGGGCAGAACGGAGGTGGGGAAGGGGACCTGTCAAAAACAGTTCCCTGTTCTCCCCCTCCCCCCTGAAAGGTGCCAAATGTGACACCGGAGGGGGGAGGGCAACTAAGCAGAAGTTCCACTTTTGAGTGGAACTCCGCTTTAATAATGCCCAGCCTCTTGATTTTTAGCTTTCAAAAATGGAGTTCTACTTTAAAGGTAAGGTAGCCACTGCAATAATAGCTCAAAAAATGTTCTATGAACTATACTTTCTGATTAAGTAGTATTACCTACTTTAACCGCTTGTAAACACACAAATTCCTGTTCTGTTCTGTGAGGAGAGACAGATCGTGAGTTCCTAATAGCTAGGAATTACGATCTGTCGTCTCCTCTAGGTCAGTCCCCTCCCCCCACAGTTAGAAACATACACAGGGAACACAATTAACCCCTTGATTGCCCCCTAGTGTTAACCCCTTCCCTGCCATTTTTTACAGTAATCAGTGCATTTTTATAGCTCTGGTCGCTGTATAAATGCCAATGGTGCCAAAAATGTGTCAAAATTGTCCAATTTGTCCGTCATAATGTCGCAGTCCCAATAAAAATCGCAGATCGCCGCCATTACTAGTAAGAAAAATAAGTAATAATAAAAATGCTATAAATCTATCCCCTATTTTGTAGATGCTATAACTTTTGCGCAAGCCAATCAATATACGCTCCTTGCGATTTTTATTACCAAAAATATGTAGAAGAATACATATCGGCCATATTTATTTATTTATTTTTTTAAAAGGGGGATATTTATTATAGCAAAAAGTACAAAATATTGTGTTTTTTTCAAAATTGTCGCTCTTTTTTTGTTTATAAGTGGTTAATAATCTAATACGAAAAGTGAGAAAATAAGGTTTTATTAGACAGAACCTATAGAATTCAGGCTTAGAATAGGTTACACACATGCTGTATATACGAATCCTTCTACTTGCTGATATGTTATTCTGTTTCTTGCATGTTGTCTCTCACCTTAGGATCTGGTATAATAAAAGAAGAATTGGAAAATATTCCCATAGTTAATAAGCTATATAAAATTATCTTCACCAAAACCCCTGCATACTTCAAGCCTGGGCTGCCACATGACTTTATGGTATGTATCTCTCTACAAGAAGGACCAGAATTATATAGATTTTTTAATTTGTTTAGGATAGATCAGAGTAGGGTTAAAACTTATGCTAAGCTAGGCATACACTAGTAGAATTTCGGACAACATTTTTTCATTTTCAAACTATTCGTTGGAATTTCAAGTGGCTAGTGGGGTCAAAGCAAATTCAAGGTGCAGGAAGGAAATTTTTTCTCGGATGAAGTTCTAACTGATTGTGGTTTTAATTTAGGAAAAAAACATACATATTGTACTGTGCATATTCTAGGCACAAAAGAAATACATCTGAGATTCCATTCAAATTGAAGGTCTGGACTAAATTTTAAGGGCTTCAAATAAAGTTAGTTGACTCGTTGATGGCAAGATCAAAAGCTCTGATTTTTCAGAATTTCTGTACGAATGCTCAGATGAAATTCTACTGGTGTAGGCAAGCTTTAGTTTTAAATAATGTCTGCCTTCTTATTAACTGGTTCTCAATAACACATAAAGAGAGGTATAGAGAGAAGTGAGACCTGTGCTCAAGCAGTGGGTTCTGGAATATGCATTCCTGCAAAGGAAGAATGCAATCAGCCTTATCCCCCATAGAAGAAGTCCTCATGCTCCCCACTAAGGGGCAGCCCATGTGTGACAGACCCAACTGGAACAGGGGCTTTTGGAGGGGATTGCAGGGCAGCCTCTTGCCTACTGATTTTGAGCTTTGGCATTTGAGGGAGCTACGAGCATTCAGGAAGATGTCCTACTATATAATGCAAGATGACAGGTTATTGCATAATTTTGGCAGTCAGGGAGGTCATGATGATCTCTGCCCACTGGAAACGCAGTGAGTAGTTGGATGTGAAAAGAAAGCTGGTTAAAGAGATTTTGAAAGCTCTTAGTCTTCTTAAATTCTGGGGAACTGGTGCCGAATTTTCTGGGGTGGGCACTCCCTGACTAATCAAGGCTTGTCTAGGGGTCTAGCTATTAACTTACTGATTATTTAGGTAGCTGTTGACTGGATTGCTGTTTGATTAGATCACTGTTAGCTGCTAGCGGTTCATTAGATGTACTGTTAGATGTAATGATAATAATACTGTTTAAAGTTTGCATTGTTTAGGATAATGTGATCAAGCTTTTATCTGATTTTATGTGGTATAAATTCTGTGTGAATTTTCAATAAAGAGAGTTCCAGTTTGCACCTAAACTAGTGTCGTCTAGTTCTTGGGTGCAAATATCAGCTACAATACAGGGGGTCCCCTACTTACAAACATCCGACTTACAAACGACTCCTACTTACAAACGGAGGGAGACAACAGGAAGTGAGAGCAAATCTACCCCTAGGAAGGGAAATTCACTCCTGTAAGAGCTATTATGGGGAAAAGGTACCTCCACTGATGCTTTATCACCAAGGCTTGTTTCCACAACAACCCAAAATTTTCAAAATCCAATTGTCATTGGGACAGAAAGTGAGGTGAAATCTTCTGAACAGGGGCACACACAGCAAAACAAATGTTACAGGGGTGTTAACCCTTCCCTATGCTATCCAAAAAGCTTAAAAATAGTTTTTTTGGCTGGAGCTTCACTTAAAAAATGTACCTGTTCCGACTTACAAACAGATTCAACTTAAGAACAAACCTACAGTCCCTAACATGTTTGTAACCCGGGGACCCCCTGTACCTGGTTCCTGGTTCCAGAGTGGAGGAAGCTGTATCTTGAGGTGCCAGGCAGTCCGTCACACTAAATAGAATTGTTCCTAATTAGGGATGAGCAGAACACCCCCCAGTTCAGTTCGCAGTGGAACATGCGAACAGGCAAAAAATTTGTTCGAACACGCGAACACCGTTGAAGTCTATGGGACACGAACATGAATCAAAAGTGCTCATTTTAAAGGCTTATATGCAAGTTATTCTCATAAAAAGTGTTCGGGGACTCGGGTCCTGCCCCAGGAGACATGTACCAATGCAAAAAAAGTTTTAAAAACTGCAGTTTTTTCGGAAGCAGTGATTTTAATAATGCTTAAAGTGAAACAATAATAGTGAAATATTCCTTTAAATTTCGTACCTGGGGGGTGTCTATAGTATGCCTGTAAAGTGGCGCATGTTTCCCATGTTTAGAACATTTCCTGCACAAAATGACATTTATAAAGGAAAAAAAGTAATTTAAAAGTACTCGTGGCTATAGTGAATTGTCGGGTCCCGGCAATACAGATAAAAGAAGTCATTGAAAAAAATGGCATGGGATCCCCCCAGTCCATTACCAGTCCACTTAGGTCTGGTATGAATATTAAGAGGAACCCCGAACCAAAATTAAAAAAAAAAAAAAATTGTGCGGGGGTCCCCCCAAATTCCATACCAGGCCCTTCAGGTCTACCCCGTGCCAAAATGTAAAAAAAATGGTGTGGAGGTCCCCCCAAAAATCCATACTAGACCCTTATCCAAGCACGCAACCTGGCAGGCCGTAGGAAAAGAGGGGGATGAGAGAGCGCCCCCCTCCTGATCTGCCCACATGCCCTCAACATGGGGAGGGTGCTTTGGGGTAGCCCCCCAAAGCACCTTGTCCCCATGTTGATGGGGACAAGGGCCTCATCACAACAACCCTTGTGGTGGTGGTGGGGGTCTACGGGTAGAGACCTTATCAAAATCTGAAAGCCCCCTTTAACAAGTGGACCCCCAGATCCCGGTCTCCCCCCTGTGTGAAATGGTAACGAGGTACAAATGTACCCCTTCCATTTCACAAAAAAGTGTCAAAATGGTAAAAATGACAAGACACGGCTTGGGACAAGTCCTTTATTAAAAAATAAAAAAATTAAAATGTCCCACGAAGTCCATTCAACTTCTTCCTCTCTCGGTCCGCCGACAGACCGAAAAAAAAAAAAGAAGATGAATGGACTTCGTGGGACTTCGGATAAGGGTCTGGTATGGATTTTTGGGGGGACCCCCATGCCATTTTTTTAAAAGAATTGCCGTGGGGTTCCCCTTAAAATCCATACCAGACCTGAAGGGCCTGGTATGGAATTTGGGGGGACAACCATGCATTTTTTTTTTAAATTTTGGTTCAGGGTTCCCTTAATATTCATACCAGACCCAAAGAGACTGGTAATGGACTGGGGGATCCCATGCTGTTTTTTTCAATGACTTCTTTTATCTGTATTGCTGGGACCCGACAATTCATTATAGTCGTGAGTACTTTTAAATTACTTTTTTCTTTTAGAAATGTCATTTTGTGCAGGGACTGTCCTAAACACGGGAAACATGCGCCACTTTATAGGCATACTATAGACACCCCCCCAGGTATGAAATTTAAAGGAATATTTCACTTTTATTGTTTCACTTTAAGCATTATTAAAATCACTGCCCCCGAAAACGTCTGTTTTTAAAACTTTTTTTTGCATTGATACATGTCTCCTGGAGCAGGACCTGGGTCCCCAAACACTTTTTATGACAATAACTTGCATATTAGCCTTTAAAATTAGCACTTTTGATTTCTCCTGTAGACTTTTAAAGGGTGTTCCGCAGCTTTCGAATTTGGCGCGAACACCCCAAATTTTTTGCTATTCGGCGAACAGGCGAACACCCGATGTTCGACATCGGGCTCATCCCTATTCCTACTGATGGACACTGATGGGGACACTGATGTTAGGGAACTCTGATAGGGACAATACTGAGGTAAGCAGAGCTCTGATGAGGACACTGATGTAAGGAGGGAATCTGTGGGGACACAAATTAAAGAGGGACTGTGCTGGGAAAACTGATGTAAGGAGAATGTTGATGGGGACACTGATGAAAGGGGGATTCTGATAGGTAATCTGATGTAAGGGGGACTCTGATGGAGACCCTGATATAAAGGAGATTCTGATGAGAAAGGTGGAGACTCAATTATTGGCTCGCATTTATTTAGATTTTTTTTGCTTTGTTTTGCCAAAGTTCTTTCTCTTTTGTTTCAAATCATGTCGCGCTGATTACAGAAAAAGTGCCAAATAAAACATATTCATTCATTTAACTATATTAATTCATTTATAAAACTTTTTTTTTTATCAGCCCCCAAATATTTGTACAATGTGGTCCTGGTATTAAAAAGTTTAGACTGGAGACCCCTGATCTAAGTGCAATGCAATATACTGTATCATGCACTCCTCTACACTCTAAATTCCAGCTGTATATTTCTTTAAAGGAACTAATGGGACGGACAGCAAATAAAAAACAAAATAAAAAAAGGAAGACCTTTTAAGATACACTTTAAACCTATCCTTTATATAAAGAAATAAAATAACTACCTGTACAGAATTGAACTGGTCAGCAGCATGCCTTTATTTAATGCTGTCAGATTGGACTAAAAATGTATAATTCTTCCTTTTCTGTTGTAGGTTCTGGTCACAAACCCTGATGGCTCACCAGCTCGTGGTGTCCCTGTGGTGGTCCAACCTGGACTATTAAGAGGAATAACACAAGACAAAGGGATTGTCAAACTGACCCTGAATACAGAAGCCAATATAAACTCTCTGCAAATAATGGTAAGCGAAAAAAAAAAAAAAATCATCTTTACTTACTCATGGCAATATTTGTAATAGGTGGTCCATATTGTCTACTTTAGTTAAAGCGTTACTGAACCCAGGACCCTGCATTCACTATATCTGGTCTCCCACAGTACACAGAACATGGAAATGCAATTATTTTAGTAAATATTAACTGCTAAATAGCTTTTCTCAACAGCATGCTATAGTGAATTGTCACTAAAAGTAATGACAGCGACAATTCTGCAACTGAGCAAATTTCAGTGTTTTTGATTTGATTACATTATTGAATCATTTTTATTATTATTATATTATTATTTGTTATAATTATTTATAGTTATTTATTATATTATAATTTATGATTTTGTGTTTCAAACTTTATCATACCCGGGATGTCTACTAGACTCTTGTTTGGACAGATGCTATTCCTAAGAATTACAGGCCCACAATATAAAATGCCAAATTTCCATGCAAAACAATGTACCGCTTTGAGCATCAAAAATCTGAAATAATCATACCGCCAGGGAGGTTAAAGGGACCCTTTCACCAGACCAATCATTTTAACAAAAAACTATTGATGCATTTTTTGCATGTCATTCATCTATAAAATTCTCCCTTGTTTAGACATCCAAAAGCCCTAAAGCTGCTGGTGGGCGTCGCCATCTTTGACGTGATAACAGCATCCCCGGCAGACTTATGCCGCATACACACGGTCGGATTTTCCGACTGAAAATGTTCGATGGGAGCTTGTTGTGGGAAATTCTGACCGTGTGTAGGCTCCATCGGACATTTTCCATCGGAATTTCCGACAAACAAAATTTGAGATCTGGATCTCAAATTTTCCAACAACAAAATCCGTTGTCGTAAATTCCGATCGTGTGTACACAATTCCAACACACAAAGTTCTACGCATGCTCGGAATCAAGCAGAAGAGCCGCACCGGCTATTGAACTTCACTTTTCTCGGCTCGTCGTACGTGTTGTACGTCACCGCGTTCTGGACGTTCGGAATTTCCGACAACATTGTGTGACCGTGTGTATGCAAGACAAGTTTGAGCCAACATCCGTCGGAAAAAATCCCATGGATTTTGTTGTCGGAATGTCCGATCGTGTGTACGCGGCATAAGAGCTGTCACTCTAGTGAAACTCTGTAGAATTGCTATTCACTCTTCCCCTGACAGCTACTTCATTGTCCAAAATCTGTTGGTTTTTAGGTTAAAACAGATGTTCCGTCATTCAAGAATGAACATCAAGCCACCGCCAGCATGACAGCCACAGCGTACAAACCAGTTTCTGGCAATTACCTTCACCTCAGTGTCGCAGGGACGGAGCTGCTGAGAGTTGGAAAGAATGTCTTCATTAACTTTATTATTCGGAACAGCAACCCAACAATTCTGAGTCAGATCAACCACTTTACCTACCTGGTAACAATAATTATCAACTCCACTGTGATCGCATTGTACAAAAGTTTATTATAAGCAGGCACTTGAAGAATAGCATGTACCCCCTGGTACTTGCAAATGTGGTCAGATGCTTTTCAGAGGTCCTCAGAAGCCCCAAAAACCAGGGCAGCCTGTGTTTTGCTTTGGCTTTTAACCATTTCAGCTTCGGAAGGTTTACCCCCCCTTCATGACCAAGTCATTTTTTGCAATACAGCACTGCGTTACTTTAACTGACAAATGCGCGGTCGTGTGACATTGTACCCAAAAAAAAATTATGTCCTTTTTTCCGACAAAAAGAGCTTTCTTTTGGTGGTGTTTGATCACCTTTGCGGTTTTTATTTTTTGCGCTATAAACAAAAAAATACCGACAATTTTGAAAAGAAAAAAAAAAAAAAACAATATTTTTTACTTTCTGCTATAAAACATATCCAATAATTAAAAAAAAAATGTCTTCATCAATTTAAGCCAATATGTATTTTGCTACATATTTTTGGTAAAAAAAAATCCCAATAAGCAATTGCTCCCAATTAAAATCCCAAATTCCCAAAAAATCCCATTGATCGATTTGAGCGTCTACAAACTATGGGATATATTTATGGAATTTTTAATTATTTCTTTTTACTAGTAATGGCGGTGATCAGCGACTCATAACGGGATTGTGACATTACGGCAGACAAATTTGACACTAAGTGACACTTTTTTTGGGGACCAGTGACACTAATACAGTGATTAGCACTACAAATATGCACGGTCACTGTCACTGTACTAATGAAACTGGCTGGGAAGGGGTTAGCATCAGGGGCGATCAAAGAAAGGCTTAAATGTGTTCCTAGGGAGTGCTTGCTAACTGTGTGTGTATGTGTGTGTGTGTGTGTGTGTGTGGGGGGGGGGGGGTTACTGTGGGAAGGCAGAGATTCGTGTTCCTGCTTAGCAAGAACACAGGATCCCTACCTTACTACCTTCCCCTCTGAGAGAATGGCGATCTGCCTTGTTTACATAGGCAGACTGCCGTTCTGCCTCTCTCTGAAACAAATGGTGGGTCCCGGCAGACCTGCCTGGTGTGTGTGCGGCAGACCCGGAAGTGCAAAATCAAGTACCTGTACGTGATTTTGCAAAGGAGAGCTGCCGCGGTATATGTACAGTATACGGTCGACAAGTGTTTAAAGGCTACTTTGCAGTAAAAGGAGGAAGCATAAAAACTTCTGTTATGTACTAATGTGCTGTACCAAAACCAGATTCAGATTCAGATTATTTTATTAATCCCACAGGGAAATTACTAAAATACAATTACATTTAACATTTAACAAAAATATCACAATAACAAAACACAACAATACAATTAATACAATCACCAATAATAGCAATTAATACTATACAAAACTAAATTAATACTGTACTCTAATCAACCATACCATCCCATTAAAATACTACATAGAATTAATAACACCGACTAAAAAAAGATAACAGAAAATCAAACTACCAGCATGCAAATATTACACCACTTTCTCTAATATTACTCAAAAATCATTACACATAATTGATCTAATACCAACGTAATATAAAAATGACATAAAAATCTACAAAGAAATACAACAATGAAAAACACAGCACACTGATCTACATTGATCAGCTTGCCGTGAAAAGGATTTACACCGTGCATGCGTGAGTGACGTAATGGACAGAAGGAGCGACGATATCTCCTAAACGGGGCATTTTGAAAAGCTTTTAAAGCCACTTAGAAGCAAGTTAGATTATACTGACTGAAATTGTACTGACTTGTCCTCTAGAGTTTACTACCACTTTAAGTTGGTGGTCAATGGAAGGAATGCCACTCTAAAGCTGTCCATAGGCAGTTTGAATCTCGGACGGTTCAGCAGGAACTGGACAAGATTCAAACCATGTATGGGCAGGCTGAATGTACCCAAGTTGATGGATCGATCAACTTGGGTACAACCAGCCTGACGGATTTTACATGTGATTATTGCAAATACCACAGTGTTCTCCCAGCAGGGATGGCTTCCACCGAAGGGAGAACACAATGGCTCTATGGGAGGGATTCCGCTGTCAACACTGTCTGTGGTTGCAGGAAAGAAATTTGCTCCGTCTATGGCTGGTCTTAGAGACTGCTAACACTGGCCCTGGGACTCTGAAGGCACCAACGTACAAGAAGTCAATCCACCACAGCTCAAGGAACCCCCTAGTAACCTCTGGAGGAACCCTGGTTGAGAAAAGCTGATGTTTGCCTAAAGTACAATATTTTTTTAATCTAGTCCTCAAAAACATTCTATTATTTAGCTTAAAATTTTACTTTTTTTAGCCACCATTGGACTTTTTACAAAATTAAAGTGAATGTATAACCAAAACCTTTTTTTTACTATACGTACACATACAACATAGGTTCCATCCTGACTCTGTATCCTTTACCTTTGCTTTCCTCAGGTTCTAAGCAGAGGACAGATAATTAAAGTTGGCAGACAGGAGAAGAAGGAAAGTCAGACCCTGGTGACTTTGGTCCTGCCAATAACATGGGAGCTGCTTCCATCTTTTCGCTTTGTGGCCTACTATGTGGTAAAAACTGGCTTAAGCCATGAAATCGTATCTGACTCCATTTGGATAGATGTAGAGGATTCCTGCAAGGTAAGATGGGGGACAAATACATTTAGAATATGTGATAAAGAAATATATTAACAGAAGTACTAACTGGGCCTAAAGGAACTATAACCATAAGGCAGTGGATGGAAGATCCAACTGCTGTACAATCATTCATAGAACCGGAGAAACATAAACATGAGCAATCCCATGAGTGTGCATGTTAATACCACGTGCAGACAACCCAAACACTTGGCGGGAATGGTGAACAGTCCATCCTCAATAATATATTTTTTTTCCTGTAGTGTTGGTTCGCAAAGGTGATATTTTCATCTTATGTCTATATATTCCTTTACATGAAGATGAATTGCAGATGGTTAAGATATAGATAGATAGATAGATAGATAGATAGATAGATAGATAGATAGATAGATAGATAGATAGATAGATAGATAGATAGATAGATAGATAGATAGATAGATTTGAATATATAAGATAGTAAATATCAATATACACCATATTACCAAAAGTATTGGGACACCTGCATTTACATGCACATAAACTTTAATCACATCCCAGTCTTAGTCCGCAGGGTTCAATATTGAGTTGGCCCACCCTTTGCAGCTATAACAGCTTCAACTCTTCTGGGAAGGCTGTCCACAAGGTTTAGGAGTGTGTCTATGGGAATGTTTGATCATTCTTCCAGAAGCACATTTGTAAGGTCAGGCACTGATGTTGGATGAGAAGGCCTGGCTCGCAGTCTCCGCTCTAATTCATCCCAAAGGTGTTCTATCAGGTTGAGGTTAGGACTCTGTGCAAGCCAGTCAAGTTCCTCCACCCCAAACTCGCTCATCCATGTCTTTATGGACCTTTGTACACTGGTGTGCAGTCATGTTGGAACAGGAAGGGGCCATCCCCAAACTGTTCCCACAAAGTTGGGAGCATAAAATTGGCCAAAATGTCTTGGTATGCTGATGCCTTAAGAGTTCCCTTCACTGGAACTAAGGGGCCCAAGCCCAACCCCTGAAAAGCAACCCCACACCATAATCCCCCCTCCACCAAATGATTTGGACCAGTGCACAGAGCAAAGTCCATAAAGACATGGATGAGCGAGTTTGGGGTGGAGGAACATGACTGGCCTGCACAGAGTCCTGACCTTAACCTGTTAGAACACCTTTGGGATGAATTAGAGCACAGACTGCGAGCCAGGCCTTCTTGTCTACATCAGTGCCTGACCTCACAAATGCTCTTCTGGAAGAATGGTCAAACATTCCCATAGACACACTCCTAAACCTTGTGGACAGTATTCCCAGAATTCCCAGTATTCCCAGAAGAGTTGAAGCTGTTATAGCTGCAAAGGGTGGGCCAACTCATTAGTGAAGCCTACGGACTAAGACTGGGATGCCATGAAAATTTATGTGCGTGTAATGGCAGGCATCCCAACACTTTTGGTAATATATAGTGTAAATACAGTATATATATACAGAACCGCAAAACACGCTGGCTCCTTGAGCATTGCGAACGCAACGCTTTACAGGCAGACTAAGGGGACCCCCAGGCACGATATTTTAACCCCCCTAGCGGTATTCCCGAGCCTGGCTCGGGGTAGATTTTCAATACCAAAAGCGGTATCCCCAAGCCAGACTCGGGATCGCATTGCAGGATCCAGGAAGAGTTTACTTACCTTGTCCCCTGGATCCTGCGATGTCTCTCCGCTGTGATCGGCGAGCCGCCGTGTCTCGCTCGATTCACAGTGCCGAGCTCCGTTCCCTGCGAGCGTTGTGATGCACGAGGACGGAGTTCGGCGGCAAATTCAAATAGTGAAACACACAGTATAGATACAGTATACTGTAATCTTACAGATTACAGTACTGTATCAAATAATTACACATCCCCTTTGTCCCTAGTGGTCTGCCCAGTGCCCTGCATGCAGTTTTATATTATAAAAACTGTTCTTTCTGCCTGGAAACTGGAGATTGTCCATAGCAACCAAAACTGTCCCTTTACATCAAAAGTGGCTTTAGAGCAACTAGAAAACAGTGATAATAAATTTGAATCACTTGCAGAATTGAGTGATAGTGATTTGTGGGAAAATCCATCACCAAACACTAAAAGTAACGAAAGTGACAATTCTGCAACTGAGCAAATTTCAGTGTTTTTGATTTGATTACATTATTGAATAATTTTTATTATTATATTATTATTTGTTATAATTATTTATAGTTATTTATTATATTATAATTTTTTATTTCGTTTTTCAAAATTTATCATACCCGGGATGTCTACTAGACTATGGTTTGGACAGATTTAACTGAATTATTCCTAAGAATTACAGGCCTACAATATAAAACGCCAAATTTCTGTGCAAAATAATGGTACCGCTTTCAGCACCTAAAATCTGAAATAATCATACCGCCAGGGAGGTTAAGGAATCTTTCATTTTTATTGTTTCACTTTAAGCATTATTAAAATCATTGCTCCTGAAAAAACTGTCATTTTAAAAACATTTTTTTGCATTGATACGTCTCCTAGGGCAGTACCCGGGTCCCCATACACTTTTTATGGCAATAACTTGCATATAAGCCTTTAAAATTAGCACTTTTGATTTTTTGTGTTCGTGTCCCATATACTTTAATAGGGTTGGCATGTGCGCTAGAACTTTTTGCCTGTTCGCGCGTTCTGGTGCAAACCGAACCAGGGGTGTTCGGCCGATCCCTATTTATGGATGTCATGGTGGAAATTCTCATGTTGTGAGCATGAATGAAATGTACTTTTTATATAGGGTGTCTGTGATATTAAGAATTATAAATGTGCCATGTATTCTCATGTTCAGCCAGCAAGTGGACCTTTAGGTGTATTTTCCCATATCTTCAAGTTTTACCTTACATCCTGTTAAAAAAACAAAACAAAATGGGTTGGATTGCTAAAACTGTAAAGTGCAAAATCGGTTGCATCTCTGCATAGAAACCAATCAGTTTTTTTGTCGAAGCTTAATTGAACAAACTGAAGTTAGAAGATGATTGACTAGCATGCACAGCTGCACCAGATTTTGCACTCTCCAGTTTTAGTAAATCAATTCCATAGAGCAGTGTTTCTCAACTCCAGTCCTCAAGGTGCCCCAACAGTTCACTTTTTCAGGCTTTCCATTATTTTGCACAGGTGATTTGATCAGTTTCACTGCCCTAGTAATTCCCACAGCCGTTTCATCTGAGGGAAATCCTGAAAACATGACCTGTTGGGGCGCCTTGAGGACTGGAGTTGAGAAACACTGCCATAGAGGAAGATTTACACAGCTTTCAACTAAGATTTGTCCATTTTCTCCATACAGTTTCATTACAAAAATGGGCAAATCTTTGGTGAAAGTTATAGGCTTACCTGTAGGTACCGTGAATATCTCCTAAACATGCACCGTTTAGGAGATATTCACTGTATCAACATGTGCCGATGTCATCGCTCGTGCCGTTTCTTCAGCTGCTGTGCCATTACCAGCGGCTCCCGTGTACATGTGTGGGAGTGACGTTATCGCGGCTCTGGCCAATCACAGCGCCGGAGTCCACGATACCCGGAAATAACTCAGGGAGACATGTCAGCTTCAGGGCTTTGATCTAAGGTATTTCATAATGCGCTAGTATGCTATGCATACTAGCGCTTTATGCCTTTGTCTTGCAGGGTTTTTTTTTTTGTTTTTTGTTTTTTTTCCATGGGTTTACAACCACTTTAAAAAAATAAATAAAATTGACCCAAAAGCAAACACGTATACCTTATCTTTTATAAAATAAGACATTTTGCATAAATGTGTCTAGATGTTTGAAGTTGATGTCTTGGAGGGCTGTAAATATTCGAACATCCTCTGATTTGTTACTACAACTACAGCTGGAGATCACAGAGGATAATACAAGAAGAGGTAAGGAACTGAATCCTGGAGCTTTTTCAAGGGTGAAAATGACAGCTGACTACAAGGCTCTAGTGAACCTACTTATTGTGGAGAAGTCTGTCCATAAACAGAATGCAAAGTTTTGGATGTCACAAAAGAAGGTGAGAAAACAACAATGGCTAAGAAAATGATACTGATCTGCTGACTGGGAGTGCAGTCAGAAGAACCTGCTAAGAAAATCAGGCTGTGTCCTAAGCATGGCTGGCATTAGGCCCAAATAAACTGCTTCATGTATAAGAACTTTTAATCACATATCTGTATAAATATGCAAATGTTTCAGAAGATTAATAGACCTGAGTATATTTGAATTGTCACCCCATCCAAAAACAATATTTTATAACAGACTGGTTTATTACATGTCTTATAGAATCTTGTAGCTAGGGTTCCCACCTGCCAGGGATTCACCCGGACAGTCCGGGTTTTAAATTCTGTGTCCAGGTTTCAGTCCACCCGAAACCCGGATACATCACTGGCAGCCCCGCAGCACTAGTTCTCCTATCCCCCTCTCCCCTCCCGTTGGCTTCTAGTGCTTTTAATTACATTGGTAGGGGAGGCACTTTAAGTGGGGTACAGACTGATGTAGGGAGATTATACTGGGGGACAAACTGACCTGGGGGTATTATACCCTGGGACAAACTGACCTGGGGGGATGTACTGGGGGACATACTCAACAAGGAGGCATCGTACTAGAGGACAGACTGACCTGGGGGGATGTACTAGAGTACAGGCTGACCTTGGGGGTTTGGACTGGGGGATAGACTGAGCTTGTTTGATTTAACTATGCTCCTTAAGCTTCTCCCATTATTAACACAATTTGGCCACACCCATTGTTCGTCACAGGAAACTACATGCGCTGAAGTACTACTCAAGTACTACTACCCAGGTTTTTTACAATCCCATAGGGTATACTGCAAAAAATAAAAAAAATTGACATGCGCCGCTGAAGTGTTCGGCTTTGGCTTGATGAAAAAGTGGCAACTGTACCTGTGGCTTCAGGATCTGCTTCTTCCCACCATGGAATTGGGATGCATTTTTGCCTCCTTGGAGCTGGTAGGTGTTCCTACCCACTTATGAATTGGGAGGTATTCCTACCTACCTTGGAGTTGGAAGGTATCCCTGTCAACCTTGGAGTTAGAGGTATTTCTACCCACCTTGGAGTTGAAAGGTATCCCTGCCAACCTTGGAGTTAGCTGTATTTCTGCCCACCTTAAAGTTGGGAGTTATTCCTGCCTACCTTGAAGTTAGGAGGTATTCCTACCTACCTTGGAGTTAGGAGGTATTCCTGCCTACCTTGGAGTTAGGAGGTATTCTTGTCTACCTTGGAGTTGGGAGGTATTCCTGCCACCTTTGAAATTGGAAAGAATTTCTGCCTGCCTTAGAGTTGGCACATATCCGTGCCTACCTCGGAGTCGGGATGTATTCCTACCTGCCTTGGATTCAGAAGGTATTCCTGCCCACCTTGGAATCAGAAGGTGTTCCTGCCCATCTTGTAGTTGGTAGGTGTTCCTACCTACTTTGGAGTTAGGAGGTATTCCCACCCACCTTGCAGTTGGAAGGTATTCCTGCCCACATGGAATTTGGTGTTACTTCTGCCTTCCTTGTACCTGAGAGGTATTGCTGCCCACTTTGGAGTTTGAAAAGTGTTTCTGCCCCACTTTGGAGTTGGAAAGTGTTCTCGCTTACCTTGGAGTTTGAATGTAATCCTGCCAACCTTGGAGATGAAAGATACTGTATGCCTGTCATCTTTGTAATTAGAATGCGTTCCTGCCTACCTTGAAGTTGGGAGTTATTCATGCCTACCTTGGAACCAAAAGGTATTCCTGACCACCTTTGAGTCAGGGGGTGTCCTATCCCTCCTTGATGTTTGGAGGTATTCCTGCCCACCTTGAAGTTAGAAGATATTCCTGCTCTGCTTTTACAGTATATTCTCTCTAATATAAAGTTCTGATGTTTTCCTGTCCACCTTGGAGTTGAGAGATGTTCTCACCCACCTTGAAGGTCTCTCCCACTTGTGAAGTGTTCCCAACCAGCTTGGCTTTAGGTTTTGCCTCAACCCACTATAGAGTTGCAAGGCATTCCTATCTATCTTTCAGTTGGTGGGTGTTCCCTCCTACCTTGGGAAATATTTATTTCCACCTTGGAGATAGAGGGTATTCCATCCCACTACAGAGATGGGAAGTATTCCTGGACACCTTGGGATTAGGCCATGTCACTGCATACATTTAAGATGTGAGGTCACATTCTTCCTAATAAAGTACATAAACAAACAGCAGGCAGAGTGGGACACCATTGTACTGGTTGCAGTAGGTGTGTAGACCTTGGAACTCAAACACATAGATCTTTCCAGAGTATTCCCTGAAAGTTAACAGATTAGAAAAGAAAGATTAATGAAAACACAGAAAATTATTTGTACAGAATCTTCAAAAAAGATAAAATATCTTTATTATTTAATTTGATAGATGTCTTGAGCAAAAAGGGTGAGGATGGAACAGTGTTTAGTCTGGGTGTGTGGGCAGGTAGAGGCAAAGGTCAGAGGGCAGGCTGGGTAGACACCAGATCAGCAGATGCTAGGCAGGGACATTAAATTGCTAGGCAAAGCTGTGGCTGAGTTAAGCAGTGGAAACCAGGTCAGCTTTCCCAGTCGACCTAATGCCTGATGCTCAGCTGTAAGTGGGCATGTTGACAGGTACAGTCAGCTACTTTGCCACTAGGTGGCTGTTTACTGGAATAGTGTCTGGTTACAGCAAACAGTGTATCCAGCACATGTTGGCCCTGGACAGGGCAGGAGGCCAGCTAGAGTAGACCTGCGTCCAGCAAGAGCCAGCTGTAAACTTTCTGTCCCTTTTGGAGGTGGGGGCTAGGGTGCATTGCAAAGTGTAGCCCAAAGTTCCCTGCGTGAGGCTGCTTCTCTGGAGGGTCTTGGGAGAGGTGCACCTGTGAAGGACGTGACTACAGAGAGCACAGTCCTGTGAGTACTAAGGACCCCAGATGGAAGGAGAGACCGTTAGAGGGAGATGGCTGCTAAAGGTGCAGCATATGCGTTTTTAAATGTGACTACTGCGTACCATCTACTAAATGTGATTGACCATGTATGTCAATGTGATGTGACTGTTATGCCAATCCCTGCATTCCATTAGTACATTTCAGAGAATCTATTCATATGTGTGGATATTTCATCCTTGGGATATACAGGTGAATGGCCTTAAATATCAGGCCAAGGCGTCTAGCATTGTTGCAGAAACCAGTTCTGGGAAACCAGTAATGGACTCCAGACACAGACTTCAGGAAAACAAATCTCTTATTCGCTAGCGAGGGCTCACTGAACTCACGTTCAAGAGAATGAGCCCTCTCTTTAGGGCGCTCAGCATATATACCAGCAGTTGCGTCACAATACATATTTCCTCTATACTAAGGAGAAGACCTCCTGGTTAATTTAACGAATCATAGAGATACAGATATTTAGAATGCTTTACATAGTAGTAGCTAGGCAAATTATACTGTACTGAGTTTATAAAAAGCTCAGGCGGTTTCCTGTCAGCCAAGACATTTGACAGGTATATATCTTCACATATAAATTCCTGATTTAAGTTTCACAATTACTGTATACAGCTAACTTACTTTTATCTGTCTGACAAGCTGAAATGTCAAACTGTCAGGGAACTTCCAAAACTAGAACCATTTTGTCAAAAGCAGCCATAAACGCAGCCATATTAGGTTTTTAGGCGCTGCCACAGCATGGAGTGGGGCACAATATGACAGAGGATTTGGCTTCAGCAGGAGGGGCAGTATTCTAGCAGGACAGAAGCAGAGGTAAGGACTTGTGCTCTGGGTGCCAATTTTAGCCAACCACTAAGCCCCTGTTACAGACGTAGTATTTCTTTTATAAGCACATACCGTATGTTTGCACTCTCATGTTAGGTGGGACGCTAAGGAAAATGTTTTCTTAGGTTTTGGAAAGGGTGGTAGAGAATTACAACCCCTGCTGCATGTTTATTCTTGTTTGTGTGTCCATTAAGAGATTTATACTTTTTTTCTTGCTAGGGGATCACTCAGAAGGAAAAGAGAACTCTCCTTATTAGGGAGAGCAATAAACACACAACAACTACGTTGCTTCTGTGCATTTGTTGCTTTTACTTCTTTTTCAGGTTTGGGACATTGTGGGGCAGTCAGATTCAGGCTGCACCGCAGGGGCAGGTGCTGATGGCTTACAAGTGTTTTATGATGCTGGGTTGGCTCTACAGTCAAACTTTGGAAAGGAGACTACGCAAAGATCAGGTGATTTTCTAATAACATTTTTATGCCAGGCAAAAGTAGCCATTTCGTTTTATTTAGTTGCCTATTTTTACAACAAGGCTTGAGCCTCCTGCATCCCAGAAACCTAAGCCAATAGATGGCAGAAGCCATCCGCGTAATAGCAAGCTAGGATTCCACTAGCCATTTAGCTTCAGGTAGTTGCCTATTTTTACAACAAGGCTTGAGCTTCCTGTGTCCCAACAACCTAAGACGATAGGTGCCAGCAGTTATTACTCCACAATTTTAGTGAATCGTCATCTGTGTGTTGCCCCCACCAAATATAAGAAGTGCACACTCACCAGAACCAGTTGCTGTCTAAGTTATAGGACAGCAAAAGCGCATTCAGTCTTCAATGGTCTTCCTTATGAAGATACATCTGATACTCTATGGATATGGTAGATATTCAAACCCCACAGGTGAAATCATCAGGGAAACTGCTCAGTCTCATCAAGCCAGACAGAAGGATCACTGACACCAGAAAAAATTGCTCATAGTGTAGTATTTATTAAAATATGTAAAAAAACAAATAAAAAAAACACCAAACCACAAACAGCTGGGAATGGTGTTTTGGACTCTACAACTAATGGTGCAAGCAGTCCATATAAAGTGCATAAGAAAACATGAGGCACATAAACTTACATAGTATGCCACCAAACTGAGCTCAGAATGGGGGCAGGATCTCTGGCATATACTGTAATGCCGCGTACACACGAGCGGGCTTTTCGAACGGACTGGTCCGACGGTCTGTCCAACGGACTTTTGGCAGACTTCCGACAGACTTTCCCAACGAACGGACTTGCCTACACACGATCACACCAAAGTCCGACAAATTCGTACGTGATGACATACGACCAGACTAAAATAAGGAAGTTGATAGCCAGTAGCCAATAACTGCCCTAGCGTCGGTTTTTGTCCGTCAGACTAGCATACAGACGAGCGGACTTTTCGATAGGAACTGGGTCCACTGAGTTCCAACGTAAAGATTTGAAACATGTTCCAAATCTAAAGTCCGTCAGATTTTCGACCGGAAAAGTCCGCTGCAGGTCCGATGAAGCCCACACACGGTCGAATTGTCCGTCGGACCAGTCCGGTCGAAAAGTCCGCTCGCGTGTACGCGGCATTAGTCAAGCTCAGAGGTCCTGCCGCCATTCTGAACTCAGTTTGGTGTTTTTAATTATTAGGAACTCTCCATAAACATTTATTTTTTTATCTTTCTTTAGAGTACTTGTGCAAGGGAACAGAAAGACGGGTTCGTCGTGCAATAGTTGGTAAGATAAAATGCATTTTCTTACTGTGCCTGATGTGATGTCATTAACAGATATAGAGTGAGGACATACATAGAGTGAGGACATTATTATGTACCTACCAAGATGACCCTTTTTCATGTGTTTGTGATGATTAGCTAAAACATGTAGTCTAATGCCCAAAAAATACTCAAAAACCTACACACACATACAAATAAATACACCCATGTCTCTAAAGCCAAATCTTTTTTTTGGGGTAGTGCTGGGAAACTTTAAAACCCTTGTGTTTTTATTTTATTTTTGCTGTCCCTATGGGGAGAACTTCTTCTCACCTCCTGTCCTAATCTTTTCTTGTCACTAAAACAGGTGTCCCTACTGGAAGATTTCCCCTCACTTCCTGTTTCGGTTATGTAGCTGTCTCCCCAACTTCCAAGGGCCTGATGGCGACACTCAGAGCCAGGGAGAACTGACATTCCTCCTCAGGGTGCAGGTTAATAGGCATAGTAGGTGTGGTGCAAGGTGGGAAGATTGGGAGCCAGTCACTTTTTGTAAAAATGAACAAAGAGATTTTATTTCTCTTAACAGGAATGGTGGGAAAGAGGGTTAGGGCACAGGACTCCCTTAGGCAAATGCAATAGCAATTATGCAACTCCGCAGACCAAAAATAGAACTAGGCAGACAGCACTACAGATAACAGGCCTTTAAGCTGAATGCAGCAATCTGTATCTTGTAGCAACTGTTGTTTCCTATAGCAACAACTCCTTTCACAGTATCACCCTGTAGATCTTCCAGCTTAACTCACAGTATCCCACTGTAGATTCTCAAGCTCCGTCTCTCACTAGACTTCTTTGACTCTCATCTACCTGCTGGATACCTCGAGCTTCACCGACAGCTAACCTCTGTATTTATCTTCAAGCCTTACTCACAGCTACTCACTGTATTCCTGGATGAGTCTCCACTGAAGCTTTCCCACTTACTTCACCGTCTCCGGTTAGTGAAGCATCTTCTCTGGTACTCCTTTAGAACTTCATAACTTCCAAACTTGCACCTGGTAACAGGAGTGGTTATCCCTCCGGCAACTGCTTCTCCTTTATCCCCCGCAACAATCAGGCTCCCCTCGGGCTGAGCCTCTAACACATGCGGTTCTACCCCAGGCTTAACCTTTGCTGCTCATCCTTTGCGGAAACCTGAATTACTGGATAGGCCTCATGTAGATCTAGCAGCCAGTAGGACTCTTGGATAGGCCTCAGACATGCTGATAATCCAGGGCAGCAGATCAGCATATCACTTTGCAGAGTGAGGCATACTGGCAATTCCAGGGCACAGGCCAGTATGTTAAGAGTTCCGTTCACTGGAAATAACAATCCCATAGACACACTCCTAAACCTCGTGGACAGCCTTCCCAGAAGAGTTGAAGCTGCTATAACTGGAAAGGGTGGGTCAACCCAATATTGAACCCAACGGACTAAAACTGGGATGCCATTAAAGTTCATGTGCGTGTAGAGTAGGGATGAGCTTCGAGTTCGAGTCGAACTCATGTTCGACTCGAACATTAGCTGTTCACAAGTTCGCCGAACACCGAACAATTTGGGGTGTTCGCGGCAAATTCGAATGCTGCGGAACACCCTTTAAAAGTCTATGGGAGAAATCAAAAGTGCTAATTTTAAAGGCTTATATGCAAGTTATTGTCATAAAAAGTGTTTGGGGACCCGGGTCCTGCCCCAGGGGACATGTATCAATGCAAAAAAAAGTTTTAAAAACGGACGTTTTTTCAGGAGCAGTGATTTTAATAATGCTTAAAGTCAAACAATAAAAGTGTAATATCCCTTTAAATTTCGTACCTGGGGGGTGTCTATAGTATGCCTGTAAAGGGGCGCATGTTTCCTGTGTTTAGAACAGTCTGACAGCAAAATGACATTTGGAAGGAAAAAACACATTTAAAACTACCCGCGGCTATTGCATTGCCGACAATACACATAGAAGTTCATTGATAAAAACGGCATGGGAATTCCCCCCAGGGAAACCCCGAACCAAAATTTAAAAAAAAAAAAATGACGTGGGGGGGTCCCCCTAAATTCCATACCAGGCCCTTCAGGTCTGGTATGGATATTAAGGGGAACCCCGGCCAAAATTAAAAAAAAAAATGACGTGGGGTTCCCCCTAAATTCCATACCAGACCCTTCAGGTCTGGTATGGATTTTAAGGGGAACCCCGCGCCAAAAAAAAAAAAAGAAAACGGCGTGGGGTTCCCCCAAAAATCCATACCAGACCCTTATCCGAGCACGCAACCTGGCAGGCCGCAGGAAAAGAGGGGGGGACGAGAGTGCGGCCCCCCCCCTCCTGAACCGTACCAGGCCACATGCCCTCAACATTGGGAGGGTGCTTTGGGGTAGCCCCCAAAACACCTTGTCCCCATGTTGATGAGGACAAGGGCCTCATCCCCACAACCGTGGCCGGTGGTTGTGGGGGTCTGCGGGCGGGGGGCTTATCAGAATCTGGAAGCCCCCTTTAACAAGGGGACCCCCAGATCCCGGCCCCCCCCCTGTGTGAAATGGTAAGGGGGTACTTACCCCTACCATTTCACTAAAAAACTGTCAAAATAGTTAAAAATGACAAGAGACAGTTTTTGACAATTCCTTTATTTAAATGCTTCTTCTATCTTCCTTCATCTTCTTCTGGTTCTTCTGGCTCTTCTGGTTCTTCCTCCGGCGTTCTCGTCCAGCATCTTCTCCGCGGCGTCTTCTATCTTCTTCTCCTCGGGCCGCTCCGCACCCATGGCATGAGGGGAGGCTCCCGCTCTTCTCTTCATCTTCTTCTTCATCCTCTTCTCTTCTTCATCTTCTTCATCTTCATCTTCTCTTCTTTTCTTCTGCGGGCCGCTCAGCATCCATGCATGGAGGGAGGCTCCCGCTGTGTGACGGCGTCTCCTCGTCTGACGGTTCTTAAATAACGGGGGGCGGGGCCACCCGGTGACCCCGCCCCCCTCTGACGCACGGGACATGACGGGACTTCCCTGTGGCATTCCCCGTGACGTCACAGGGAAGTCCCGTCAAGTCACCGTGCGTCAGAGGGGGGCGGGGTCACCGGGTGGCCCCGCCCCCCGTTATTTAAGAACCGTCAGACGAGGAGACGCCGTCACACAGCGGGAGCCTCCCTCCATGCATGGATGCGGAGCGGCCCGCAGAAGAAAAGAAGAGAAGATGAAGATGAAGAAGATGAAGAAGAGAAGAGGATGAAGAAGAAGATGAAGAGAAGAGCGGGAGCCTCCCCTCATGCCATGGGTGCGGAGCGGCCCGAGGAGAAGAAGATAGAAGACGCCGCGGAGAAGATGCTGGACGAGAACGCCGGAGGAAGAACCAGAAGAGCCAGAAGAACCAGAAGAAGATGAAGGAAGATAGAAGAAGCATTTAAATAAAGGAATTGTCAAAAACTGTCTCTTGTCATTTTTAACTATTTTGACAGTTTTTTAGTGAAATGGTAGGGGTAAGTACCCCCTTACCATTTCACACAGGGGGGGGCCGGGATCTGGGGGTCCCCTTGTTAAAGGGGGCTTCCAGATTCCGATAAGCCCCCCGCCCGCAGACCCCCACAACCACCGGCCACGGTTGTGGGGATGAGGCCCTTGTCCTCATCAACATGGGGACAAGGTGTTTTGGGGGGCTACCCCAAAGCACCCTCCCAATGTTGAGGGCATGTGGCCTGGTATGGTTCAGGAGGGGGGGGGGCGCACTCTCGTCCCCCCCTCTTTTCCTGCGGCCTGCCAGGTTGCGTGCTCGGATAAGGGTCTGGTATGGATTTTTGGGGGAACCCCACGCCGTTTTTTTTTTTTTTTTTTGGCGCGGGGTTCCCCTTAAAATCCATACCAGACCTGAAGGGTCTGGTATGGAATTTAGGGGGAACCCCACGTCATTTTTTTTTTAAATTTTGGCCGGGGTTCCCCTTAATATCCATACCAGACCTGAAGGGCCTGGTATGGAATTTAGGGGGACCCCCCCACGTCATTTTTTTTTTTTTTAATTTTGGTTCGGGGTTTCCCTGGGGGGAATTCCCATGCCGTTTTTATCAATGAACTTCTATGTGTATTGTCGGCAATGCAATAGCCGCGGGTAGTTTTAAATGTGTTTTTTCCTTCCAAATGTCATTTTGCTGTCAGACTGTTCTAAACACAGGAAACATGCGCCCCTTTACAGGCATACTATAGACACCCCCCAGGTACGAAATTTAAAGGGATATTACACTTTTATTGTTTGACTTTAAGCATTATTAAAATCACTGCTCCTGAAAAAACGGCCGTTTTTAAAACTTTTTTTTGCATTGATCCATGTCCCCTGGGGCAGGACCCAGGTCCCCAAACACTTTTTATGACAATAACTTGCATATAAGCCTTTAAAATTAGCACTTTTGATTATTCATGTTCGTGTCCCATAGACTTTAATGGTGTTCGCGTGTTCGAGCGAACTTTTTTCCTGTTCGCATGTTCTGGTGCGAACCGAACAGGGGGGTGTTCGGCTCATCCCTAGTGTAGAGGCAGGTGTCCCAATACTTTTGGTAATATAGTATAGCTGCCACTGATAGCTGGTGGTTCCAGGACTGCAGCACAGCAGAGCCCACTGTGCTCCAGACCTGAGCTGAGGTCCACCAAGGGCTGCATGCAGGGTTTGGCTCTTCCCCTTTCTGTCTCCTATTCCTCTCTATTGCTCACTTTAGTAATGGACAACCTTGCTGACCAATAGGGAAGCCTTGGAAGGGAAACAGGCAGCATCAAGCTTACATTTTACAAGAAAACTGCATTTAATATAGCTCTCCTTTTCTCTTTACAGAATTTTAAAATATATACTCTTCACTTAAAACGTCATTCACATGTGAATTTTTTTTATCATGTGTTTAGGTTGAAATGTCTAAATGTATGGCAGATGTGCTTTAAACCAGTATTAAACCAAAAAAAAAAATGCCATATATTACTGCTTACCAATCCTTAGATGTGGCGGCTGCGTTAGTTTTCTTTTTTAGACCCCTTTTACACTGGAGGCGTTTTTCAGGCGCTTTAGTGCTAAAAATAGTACCTGTAAAGTGCCTAAAAAAAGCCTCAACTGCAATCCCAGTGTGAAAGCCAGAATGCTTTCACACTGGGGCGCTGCACTGGCAGGACGTCAAAAAAAATCCTGCAAGCGGCTTCTTTGAGGCTCTTTAGGAGCGGTGTATACACTTCTCCTAAAGCGCCCCTGCCCATTGAAATCAATGGGCAGTGCTGCGGAAGCGCCTGCAATGTGCCTGCAAAGCATCTCGGCAGCGGCGCTTTTAACCTCCTACTGTAGCTCCGAAAAGCACCGCAAAAAACGACGGTAAGTCGCTGCTAAGACTAACGGCGCTTTACTGCCGATGCCCCCACGCTGGCAGTGTGAAAGGGCTCTTAAGGCGTTTTCATCTCTGGTTTCACCTGGTGATCTGGCCACACACACCGTCTGTATTAGAGTGCCCCCACTCTGGATGAAGGAGCACAAGGAGCATATTTAGACAGAAGCAGTGGCAGTTTGGGGGGAGGGGGGTGTTAGATGTACTAGAAGATTTAAATACACTAATGAATTGAAGCTGAACTCCAGCTAAAATTTTATAAGCAGCTGCAGCGAATATTTTGTTTGCCTTTTGGGATAAAGGTTTTACATAATCATCATTGTAAGCACACCTGCCAGTGTTAAATGTTTTGCCTCATCCTGGTAACTGATACATTTGCTGAAGAACTTGTTCTTTTGAAAAACAACAGACCTATTGGCCAGATCACCAGGTGAAACTAGGGGAAAGAAAGCCTGAAAAAGGAAACAAATGCAGCCATCACATCTAAGAATTGGTAAGCTACAATATAACAAATGTTTGCTATTGGGTTCAATAGCACTTTAGCTAATAGAAAATATATATTTGTATTTATCTTATATAATGGAAGACGGACTGGATAAAACGGATGTCCGTATTAGAAATGAATTTCCAGAGACCATGTGGTGGAAAACAGAGACCATACATGAAAGACCAGACAGAAATGGGTGAGCAATATAATATTTGAAATATACTTCTCCATTTTATCTGTTTTACCATTTCTTACATAATAAAATAAAATTTCTAAAGTGATGGAATGATATGTGATAGGACTGTAGCTTTACCCTTTTTTTTTTTTTTTTAGTTTCGGATAGAGTAGAAGAAGGTTAGAACCACGCTGTGCTGCACAGATTCCTCCTGCTGCTTGGGCACAGACAAAGGAACTGGGGAATCTCTGTCCTCAGTTTCCTATCTCAAAAGTGAGATATCAGGGGTCTGTTGAGACCCCTAATATTTCACCAAAGCCCCCCAATAGGGATCCAAAAAAAATGTAAAAAAATAAATAAAAATTAATTATTGTAAAAAAAACAAAACAAAACATAATTGTAAAAATAATAAAATTGTTAGAAAGTTATAATAAAAAAAATTATAAAAATAACCTACCGACATCAATCTCTGCTCTACTGTCAGCGTCCACTGCTCTACTGCCCTACACACAGAGTATTATTATTATTATTATTATAATACAGGATTTATATCGCGCCAACAGTTTACGCAGGTCTTTACAATATAAAAGGGAGACAATACATTTATAATACAATAAAATACCAGAGGATTAAGAGGGGCCTACTCAGAAGAGCTTACAGTCTAATAGGGTGGGGCAGGTGGTACAAAAGGTTGTAACTGTGGGGAAATAAGCTGATGGAAGTGGTAAGAGATTAGTTGGAGGTGTGATAGGCTTCCCTGAAGAGATGAGTTTTCAGGGATCTCCTGAAGGCAGCAAGAGTAGGGGATACGTATAGATAAGTGGTGCAGCGCTAATCCTCACTATACAAACAAAAAAAGTGAGTAAAAAGATCCCAGAATCAAATCTTATATCATAAACCAAATACAAGAGATAAAATAAAACCGTGATAAGTGACACTAAACAGCAAATATGGCTAATGCGAGAAAATAATAAAATTAATATACAAACAAAAAGGAGACAATACGCCCTATTCCAATCCTCCTATCTCAGCGCTAAAGGATATTCGGTATATGAAGATGGAAAATAATGATTGTAATAAACCGCAGTGATTTAACCTGATGTCACCATATTCTGAGTGAGATATCTCTCAGCAGCCACTTAATAAAAAATAGAAATATAAATATGGATGAATGAATGTACTATATGAAACAACAATTAACCCATCAAAGCAGCACTATTTTCAGTCCTCAATGCTGACTGATAAAACAAAGTCTTTGTAAATGCAAGCAAAACACATGCAGGCAGGTAAATTCCAACAAAGACACAGCGGTAGGAGCTCGGTCTGGATTCCCTTATATGAATAGTAGATCTGATGGGTGCACCTTTCACCATCTATTGGGACACCTTGTGCTGCACACACCCCATAGGGGTTCAAACTCACCGGAGCCAGGAGGTTAACAAGCCTTGGATCAAATCCTCTCTCTGTTTACTCCCGAAGTCCTCCAAGGTTGATGATCAGATAACAGCAACAATGTCCACATGTAAAAAAGAGACCCCGAATAGTCCAGTACCGTTTTGATAATTTATTATAAGTCACAAATCAGGGGAAAAAAAAAACTAATAAAGTAAATACACTGTAAAAATCAGTGGGCGCAGTTCCTTACAAAGGATAGCCTTCTAGCTTTCAGTTGGTTGGTAATAGTGGATAACTCAAACTGCTTCTCTCAAAGCACAAGGGTACTGGTTGCAGACTGGATGGATGTTACACACTCACAGCTGATCAGTCCTGCATTCCACTAGTATACAACTACAAGCTTGGAGCGCACTGCGTGTCAACCAGGCACAGCTGATCCGCACTTCCTCCCTCTCGTGTCTGAAGCTTCAGGCTAAAAGCACACTGCGTCCTCACGTGATAACAGTTGCTGTGGTATCGTGCTCTGACTAGTTTTGTCAGGAAGACTTTTTCAAAGAGCATCATTGCTCTTTGAAAAAGTCTTCCTGACGAAACTAGTCAGAGCACGATACCACAGCAACCGTTATCACGTGAGGACGCAGTGTGCTTTTAGCCTGAAGCTTCAGACACGAGAGGGAGGAAGTGCGGATCAGCTGTGCCTGGTTGACACGCAGTGCGCTCCAAGCTTGTAGTTGTATACTAGTGGAATGAAGGACTGATCAGCTGTGAGTGTGTATCATCCATTCAGTCTGCAACCAGTACCCTTGTGCTTTGAGAGAAGCAGTTTGAGTTATCCACTATTACCAACCAACTGAAAGCTAGAAGGCTATCCTTTGTAAGGAACTGCGCCCACTGATTTTTACAGTGTATTTACTTTATTAGTTTTTTTTTTCCCCTGATTTGTGACTTATAATAAATTATCAAAACGGTACTGGACTATTCGGGGTCTCTTTTTTACATGTGGACATTGTTGCTGTTATCTGATCATCAACCCTGGAGGACTTCGGGAGTAAACAGAGAGAGGATTTGATCCAAGGCTTGTTAACCTCCTGGCTCCGGTGAGTTTGAACCCCTATGGGGTGTGTGCAGCACAAGGTGTCCCAATAGATGGTGAAAGGTGCACCCATCAGATCTACTATTCATATAAGGGAATCCAGACCGAGCTCCTACCGCTGTGTCTTTGTTGGAATTTACCTGCCTGCATGTGTTTTGCTTGCATTTACAAAGACTTTGTTTTATCAGTCAGCATTGAGGACTGAAAATAGCGCTGCTTTGATGGGTTAATTGCTGTTTCATATAGTACATTCATTCATCCATATTTATAATAAAATTAATATATCAAATAAGTGAGAGTAAGTAAATATAACCTCCTAGCAATTTAGTAAACCTTGCAATAAAAAACGTTACATCATATAGTGCAATACATATATAAATAAAGAAATAATATAAACTGTGTGCAAACAATGCTCAAAAAAGTGACAAGGTGCAATGGAGTATTCAAATCAAATGGGTCCGTACCCCATACTCTATACAAGGTGACAAATGTGCAAAAACATCCATTCAACTAAGTAAAACATAAATGTCCCAAAAAGTAAAGTGCAAAACAGTGCTATACACGGAAAGTCCTTGATATAGCTAAAATATGTGACAGCAACGGTTTAGCATGCGGCCGTTGCAATTAAAGTGCTCAGTGTGGGTAACATCATAAGCGTCTTCGTGTGCATACACACAAGTGGGTAATGGCCCCTTACCTTGGGGTAATAGGGCAAGCGCATATGATCAATAAGCCTTTGGGGTGTCCACCTAGGGGCTCCAGCGCGTCCCTCACAGTCCTAGATCCGAGATGTGGTTCCCTCAGATGTGGTGCGGGGGGGGGGGGGGGGGTATATGAAAAGCAGGAAGGATCCCAATAGTGTAATACTGTTTACTCAGATATATTTTATTTAGAAAATAAATAGGGACTCACATCCATACAATAAAAACAGCAATTTGTATCCAACGAGCGGCTAGCTCGTAAGCCTCTAACAGTATCTGCAGCCTGTCTCATCACTACGCGTGACGTCACACCTCACGTGACTTCATCCCCTGAATTTAATTCGCTGGGTGATTGGGAGCCAGTGTAGGGATTGGAGGAGAGGGTTGGCAAGGTGTATAAATAAATAAATAAATAAATACACATATATATATATATATATATATATATATATATATATATATATATATATATATATATATATATATATATATATATATATATATAATATATGTATATATATATGTGTATATATATATTTCTCTTTCTATGTTCCTGTTGCATATATTTCAGAGCCCCAGAAAGCTGTAAATACCCAGCACTATACAAAAATTTGGGTTTAAGTTTCAGTTAAGATAAAGTACAGGTTGGATTACATACAGTAGATGGTCAATTGGTCATAAATGGTTTTCACACGAGATAATAGATCTACCCAACACTTCCACAATTTGGTATTCAAACAGAAGAGTAGAGTACACAGGCAGAAGAGAAGAGTATACAGGCTCTGGTGCAATACCCTTTATTTTTGTAATAAAAAACTAGATTGAAAGATAAATAATAAAAGACTAGACTCATAAGCTAAAATAAATCAGAGCTTATCAATCATATCTCCCCACCGCACTACTGTGCACCAAAACCCTCTCACCACCCTATAGGTCCTTTCACACGATCTTGTGCGCTTGGCGGACTCCGCCTTGCTCAGTAGAGGATCAATCCGCTGATCCCCGCTGAGCCGGCGGATGACAGGTCCGTCTCCGCTCACTGTGCAGAGACAGACCTGTCAGAGTCCCGCTCTACGGGGAGATCGGATGAAAACGGACCGCCTGTCCGCTTTCATCCAAACTCATCCGATCCGATCCGCCAGATGAAAAACTGACAGGCGGACCTGATCAGAAAGCCAGTGTGAAAGGGGCCTTAAAGTGGAAGTAAACCCATCCATATAACAGTTTTATTTCCGGCATGTGCTTTCACACTGGGGAGGCTTGAGAGGCGCATTTCAAGCGCTTTACAGGCGCTATTTTTAGTGCTAAAGCGCCTGAAAAGCGCCTTCAGTGTGAAAGGGGACTTAATACTTTAATAGTGTGTGGTTAGCCAGAAAGTGTGGATGTGATCGTTACTGATCCCCTTTAATCATAAGCCAATGAGAAGGAGGGAGAAAAACAGCCCCATTAAAACTGTGTCAAAAAGTTTTTGTTTGAGGCACAATTGTCATATTGCATCCTAGCAACCCTAAGGCCTGAGTATGGGATATATTGTACACATGTATATGACAGGGATCTTTAAAGCAAACAATGTTTTAAATATCTGTTTTCTTTTCCATTAAGTGTTTCTACCAAATTGCTCAGTGTGTTTCTTAAGGACACCATTGCTACATGGGAAGTTGTGGCTGTAAGCCTCGTTGAAGGCAAAGGTATATACCAGCTGTGTTTTGGAGATTTTTAAAATTAAAGTGTGAAAGAATACCAATAACATAGTATGACGATAATGGTACCTCATGTAAGAGATGTGTGGTTTAGGATTAGATGGCGTTTCCTCAGGTGGGATGAGTGTGATGGTGGGGTTGATTTACTAAAACTGGAGAGTGCAAAATTTGGTGCTACTGTGCATGACAGCCAATTAGGGATGAGCTTCGTGTTTGAGTCGAACCCATGTTCGACTCGAACATTGGCTGTTCGGTCGTTCGCCGAATTCCGAACGTTATGGGCCGTTCGCGCCAAATTCGTGTGGCGCGTCACGGCCCATAATTCACTGCGGCATCGCAGTGCATTGCTAAATGATGATTGGCCAAGCATGCACTATGACCCGCATGCTTGGCCAACCACCCTGGCTTTGGCCAATTATGGCTCAGGGGGTTTAGAACACGCCCCACACTATATAAGGCCGCATGCACGGCGGCCCTGTGTAGTGTGTTCCGGCGTTGAGAGAGAGAGAGATAGAGAGAGAGACAGTGTCATTTCATTTGAGTTAGCTAGATTAGGCAGGACAATCAGTGAGTTAGCTGCACTTACAGTGTATTGTGTATAGATATGCATCCCAGGTGTTGCATATATATATATACACTGTATTCAGTTTAGCTAGATCCGTTCCTGTTATCTTCTTACTGACAGGCAGGCTTGTCTTGTTACAGTATTTACAGCTACCTGAAGAAAATTACTGGTGTTCTTTTGATCCTATTAGTACCACAGTCATGTAGCTAGACTATTTACAGTTAGTGTAGTGCGTCCTGCTCACAGTGTTCAGCTAAAACTACAAGTTAGTGTGGTGCGTCCTCCTCACAGTGTTCAGCTAAACCTAAAGTTATTTTTTTGCGAGCTCTGCACAGTGTTCATCTAAAGCTACAAGTTAGTGTAGTGCGTCCTGCTCACAGTGTTCAGCTAAAACTACAAGTTAGTGTAGTGAGACCTCTGCACAGTGTTCATCTAAAGCTACAAGTTAGTGCAGTGCATCCTGCTCACAGTGTTCAGCTAAAACTACAAGTTAGTGTGGTGCGTCCTCCTCACAGTGTTCAGCTAAAACTACAGGTTAGTGTAGTGCGTCCTGCTCACAGTGTTCAGCTAAAACTACAAGTTAGTGTAGTGAGACCTCTGCACAGTGTTCATCTAAAGCTACAAGTTAGTGCAGTGCGTCCTGCTCACAGTGTTCAGCTAAAACTACAAGTTAGTGTGGTGCGTCCTCCTCACAGTGTTCAGCTAAACCTACAAATTAGTGTAGTGAGACCTCTGCACAGTGTTCATCTAAAGCTACAAGTTAGTGCAGTGCGTCCTGCTCACAGTGTTCAGCTAAAACTACAAGTTAGTGTGGTGCGTCCTCCTCACAGTGTTCAGCTAAACCTAAAAGTTATTTTTTTGCGAGCTCTGCACAGTGTTCATCTAAAGCTACAAGTTAGTGTAGTGCGTCCTGCTCACAGTGTTCAGCTAAAACTACAAGTTAGTGTAGTGAGACCTCTGCACAGTGTTCATCTAAAGCTACAAGTTAGTGCAGTGCATCCTGCTCACAGTGTTCAGCTAAAACTACAAGTTAGTGTGGTGCGTCCTCCTCACAGTGTTCAGCTAAAACTACAGGTTAGTGTAGTGCGTCCTGCTCACAGTGTTCAGCTAAAACTACAAGTTAGTGTAGTGAGACCTCTGCACAGTGTTCATCTAAAGCTACAAGTTAGTGCAGTGCGTCCTGCTCACAGTGTTCAGCTAAAACTACAAGTTAGTGTGGTGCGTCCTCCTCACAGTGTTCAGCTAAACCTACAAATTAGTGTAGTGAGACCTCTGCACAGTGTTCATCTAAAGCTACAAGTTAGTGCAGTGCGTCCTGCTCACAGTGTTCAGCTAAAACTACAAGTTAGTGCGGTGCGTCCTCCTCACAGTGTTCAGCTAAACCTAAAAGTTATTTTTTTGCGAGCTCTGCACAGTGTTCATCTAAAGTTACAAGTTAGTGTAGTGCGTCCTGCTCACAGTGTTCAGCTAAAACTACAAGTTAGTGTAGTGAGACCTCTGCACAGTGTTCATCTAAAGCTACAAGTTAGTGCAGTGCGTCCTGCTCACAGTGTTCAGCTAAAACTACAAGTTAGTGTGGTGCGTCCTCCTCACAGTGTTCAGCTAAACCTACAAGTTATTTTTTTGCGAACTCTGCACAGTGTTCATCTAAAGCTACAAGTTAGGGTAGTGCGTCCTGCTCACAGTGTTCAGCTAAAACTACAAGTTAGTGTGGTGCGTCCTCCTCACAGTGTTCAGCTAAACCTACAAGTTATTTTTTTGCGAGCTCTGCACAGTGTTCAGCTAAAGCTACCTGTAGGAGGTTGGTGGTGTTTTCCTGATCCTATCACTACCGCAGGCAGCTAAATAAGCTGCAAGTTATTTTTTGGCGAGCTCTGCACAGTGTTCAGCTAAAGCTACCTGTAGAAGGTTGGTGGTGTTCTCATACTACAGGCAGGCAGTTGATTTTGCTAGCTGCAGTATCAGTACATATATATATATATATATATATATATATATATGTATATATATATATCCCAGCTTAGTGCAGCTACAGGCCATTAGTATGTCTGGAAGGCCAAGAAGGAAAGGCAGACAGTCACAAGCCAATAAAAGAGGGCAAGCAGACTCTGTGTCTAGTGCTGGTCGTGGAGACGGTGCATCCTCATCAGTACATGGCCGTGGGACACGCTTGGCCTTTTTTTCGGCAGCTGGCCGTGTTGAGCCGCAACGTGCGGAGGACTTGGTCGAGTGGATGACCAAGCCGTCCTCATCCTCCTCATCCTCTCTCACCCATGCTCAGGGTACTTTTTCTGGCAAAGCAGCGGCCTCTTCCCTTGGCTCAATGTCATCAGTGACTCCTTCCCTAGCCCCACCATGTCCTCCTGAGGAGTCCCTCGAACTGTTTGACCACAGTGTTGGGTGCATGCTCCGGGAGGATGCCCAGTGTTTGGAAGGCTCAGATGATGATACTGAGCTCGATGAAGGCAATAACATGAGCACGGACAGAGGGGGTGCCCAAGAAGTACAGCAATCTGGCAGTCATGCTCCCCCTGCTGCAGCATACTGCCAGGTTTGCTCCAGTGATGAGGAGGGAGGGGATGATGAGGTCACTGACTCAACGTGGGTGCCTGATAGGAGAGAGGAGGAGGAGGAGGAGGAGGAGGAGGCGGCACATCACCAACGAGGCAGGATGCCCTCCAGGGGCCAGCCTAAGGGCAGCAAACTGACTGCATCACACCCCAAAGCTCCACATGTGCAGGGAGCTGCAGTCTCTGCGCGTTATTCAAAAAGTTCTTTGGTGTGGGCCTTTTTTGAGACGAGTGCATCAGATCGCACCGCTGCTATTTGCAACATATGTCTCAAGCGTATCTCGCGTGGCCAAAACATCTCCCGCTTGGGTACCACATGCTTGACCAGACATATGTTGACCTGCCATACAGTTCGTTGGCAAGTGTATCTAAAAGACCCTCACCAAAGAACAAAGAGGACCTCTCCTTGCTCCTCATCAGCTGAGATCTCCAACCCCACTATACCTTCAGTCCTCTCTGAGACCTGCACTGAGAGGAATGAAGGTGTAGAATTAGGTGTGTCACAGCCAAGTACTTGTGGGCAATCTGCTTTCGATACACCGACGTCAAATTGTACCAGGCAAATTTCCCTGCCCCAGCTGCTGCACCGCCGAAAGAAGTTTGCTCCCAGCCATCCACATGCCCAGCGGTTGAATGCTAGCTTGGCAAAATTGCTAGCACTTCAACTGCTGCCTTTTCAGTTGGTAGACTCTGCCCCCTTCCGTGAGTTTGTGGAATGTGCGGTTCCTCAGTGACAGGTACCCAAAAGCCACTTTTTCTCACGGAAGGCGATTCCGGCTCTCTACCGGCATGTGGAAGGCAATGTCCATGCCTCGCTGGACAGGGCAGTCAGCGGTAAGGTGCATATTACCGCTGACTCATGGTCCAGCAGGCATGGACAGGGACGTTACCTAAGTTTCACGGCGCATTGGGTGACTCTGCTGGCAGCTGGGAAGGATGCAGGACAAGGTGCAGTAGTGTTGGAGGTTGTTCCGCCACCACACCTCCAAAATGCCACTACTAATGATTGTGACACACCTCTCTCCTCCACCCCCTCCTCTTCTTCCTCCATGGCCTCTTCCTGTGCTTTGTCCTCGGAACCAGCGGTGCTCCGTAGCCGTTCAAGGGGCTACGCAAGTACGCAGGCCAAAAGATGCCATGCGGTGCTTGAGCTGGTGTGCTTGGGGGACAGGAGCCACACTGGGGCAGAGGTTCTGTCAGCTCTGCAGGGGCAGGTTCAGAGGTGGTTGACGCCACGCCAACTTAAGGCAGGAATGGTGGTTTGCGACAATTGCACCAACCTCCTCTCTGCCCTCCGACAGAGACAAATGACCCATGTGCCCTGTTTGTGCAGCGGTTCTTGAGCAGGTACCTGGGCTTACAAGATGTCCTGAGGCAGGCCAGGAAAGTCTGTGTGCATTTCTGCCGGTCATATAATGCCAGTGCTCGGCTGGCGGACCTCCAAAAGGAGTTTAACCTGCCCAAGAACCGCCTAATCTGTGACATGCCCACCAGGTGGAACTCAACGTTGGCCATGCTGCAGCGGCTGCACACGCAGCAGAGGGCCATCAATGAGTACCTGTGCGACTATGGCACCAGGACAGGGTCAGGGGAGCTTGTTTTTTTTCCCCACGCCAGTGGGCCATGATCAGGGATGCATGCACTGTCCTGTCACCATTTGAGGAGGCCACGAGGATGGTGAGCAGTGACAGTGCATGCATCAGTGACACTGTCCCCCTTGTCCACCTGTTGGAGCACACGCTGCATGGAATAATGGACAGGGCACTTGAGGCAGAACAGAGGCAGGAAGAGGAGGACTTCCTTAGCTCTCAAGGCCCCCTTTATCCAGACAGTGTTCCTGCGTGCCCGCCGATCACACAGGAAGAGGACGAGGAGGAGGAGGAGGAAGATTGTGTCAGTATGGAGGTGGAGCCTGACACTCAGCATCAGCAGCAGTCTTTAAGGGATCAGTCCCAAGAAACACATGGACTTGTACGTGGCTGGGAGGAGGTGGCTGCAGACCATGTCGTCCTTAGTGACCCAGAGGACTCCGGACCGAATGCCTCAGCAAACCTACGCTGCATGGCCTCCCTGATCCTGCAAAGCCTGCGTAAGGATCCTCGTATTCGTGGTATCAAGGAGAAGGACCAATACTGGCTGGCAACCCTCTTTGATCCATGTTACAAGGGTAAGGTTGCGGACCTTATCTTGCCATCGCAGAGGGAGCAGAGGATGAAACATCTTCGGGAGGCCTTGCAGAAAGGTCTGTGCAACGCGTTCCCAGAGACTGGGAGGTTACAAACTCCTGTTTCTGGACAACGTTTTGCTGAGGCTTCGGTCAGTCAAAGAAGGAGCGGTGGAGAAGGTGGCCGTCTGACCGATGCGTTCAGACAATTTTTTGGTCCGCAGCCCCAAGGTATGATCGGTTCCAGCAACCATCGCCAGCGTCTGTTTTACATGGTGCAGGAATACCTAGGGGCAAGATCTGACTTGGACACCTTTCCCACCGAAAATCCTCTGGGTTACTGGGTCTTGAGGATGGATCACTGGCCAGAGCTTGCACAGTATGCCATTGAGCTACTGGCCTGTCCTGCATCCAGCGTTCTTTCGGAACGCACATTCAGTGCTGCTGGAGGCTTTGTAACCGATCACAGGGTGCTTCTGTCCACCGACTCGGTCGATCGACTGACCTTCATAAAAATGAATCAGTCTTGGATCACCACCAGCTACCAAGCACCTGATGCTGATGTAACAGAATATTTTTTTTTGAAATCTTAGATCCCTTCAAAGACTGCCTATGCTGATGCTGAATGACTATCCCTGAGTAATTATCCTCTTCCTGATAGCTTGAAAGAACATTTTTGGTTCTGGGCGTCACCACCAGTGCCTAAGGCCTAATTTTTCAGCCCCTGTTCAACAGGGGCATGTAATTACAATTCTTGATCTAATATTTCACAGCAGGGCCCATTTCTGCACCCACCAAGAGCGAGTGAGGACTTACAGTGTTGTGGCACCAGCACCACCACCACCACCAAAGGCCCAATTTTTCTGCCCTTGTTCAACAGGGACATGTAATTACAATTCTTGATCTAATATTTCACAGCAGGGCCCTGTTAGGGCTTACAGTGTTGTGGCCACAACAACACCTAAGGCCCAAATTTCTGCTGAGTATATAGGGCAGGCCCCCACTTTCAAACATCTAACTTACAAACGACTCCTACTTGCAAACGGAAGGAGACAACAGGAAGTGAAATGAAATCTACCCCTAGGAAAGGAAATTCTCTCCTGTAAGAGTTAATATGGGAAAAACATTTCTCCTTTCCACTGATGCTTTCCAATCCTTGTTCCACAAAAAAACCCAAATTTTCAAAAAACATTTGTCATTGGGACAAAAAGTGAGGTGAAATCTTCTGAAGAGGAGGACAGACAGCAAAACAAGTGTCACAGGGGTGATAACCCTTCCCTATGTTTTCCAAAAAACTTAAAAAAGATTTTTTGGCTAGAGCTAAACACGTTAAAAATGTACCCGTTCAAAATTACAAACAGATTCTACTTAACAACAAACCTACAGTCCCTGTCTTGTTTGCACCGCCTGTATACTGCTGTTCAGAGTATATAGGTGGCCCCACACCTTTCCTTATTTTAATTTGGGTGCGGGGTTCCCCTTAATATCCATACAAGACCCAAAGGGCCTGGTAATGGACTGGGGGGGTACCCATGCCATTTGTCTCACTGATTTTCATCCATATTGCCAGGACCCGACATTACATTAAAGCCGCAAGCAGTTTTAAATGACTTGTTTTCCTTTAAAAATGACATTTTGTGCAGGGACTGTTCTAAGCACGGGAAACACGCGCCACTTTACAGGCATACTATAGACACCCCTCAGGTACGATATTTAAAGGAATATTTCACTTTTTTTTTTACTTTAAGCATCATTAAAATCACTGCTCCCGAAAAAAAGGGCCGTTTTTAAAAGTTTTTTTTGCATTGATACATGTCCCCTGGGGCAGGACCCGGGTCCCCAAACCCTTTTTAGGACAAAACAATGCAAATTAGCCTTTAAAATGAGCACTTTTGATTTCGAACGTTTGAGTCCCATAGACGTCAATGGGGTTCTAATGTTCGTGCGAATTTTCGGTCCGTTCGCAGGTTCTGGTGCGAACCGAACCGGGGGGGTGTTCGGCTCATCCCTACAGCCAATCAGCTTCTAACTTAAGCTTGTTCAATTAAAGTGGTTGTAAACCCTGTACAACCACGCAACGGCACATATGTTAGTGTTAGTGTGCTGTCAGCGGCCGCTCCCGCGCACAGGCGCGGGAGTGAGGTCATTGCGGCTCCGGCCAATCACAGCGGCGGAGCCCACGATACCCGGAAGTAACTCCGGGAGCGATGTCGCCGGCCAAAGCGGTGTACGAGGACTACTGCGGGGGCTTCGATCTAAGGTAAGTAATTGATAATGAGCTAGTATGCTCTGCATACTAGCTCATTATGCCTTTGTCTTGCAGGTTTTTTTTTGTTTTGTTTTTTGTTAGTGGGTTTACAACCACTTTAAGCTTTGACAAAAAAAAGAACCTGCAAGCTGATTGGTTTCTATGAAGAGCTGCACCAGATTTGCACTCTCCAGTTTTAGTAAATCAACCCTAGTGTTTCTTCCTATAGGATGTGTATGCTTTTGAATGGGGATGGTGTTTCTTTACATAGGATGTGTATGATTTAGGTTGGGATTAGTGTTTCATCATGTAAGATGTGTGTGTGATTTAAGATGGAATGGTGTACTCTCATGTAAGATGGTTGTATTATATGATGAGACAATGTTTCCTCATGTAGGATGAATGTGATTTAGGATGGGAAGATGTTTCCTCATATACGATGAATGTGATTTAGGATGGGAAGATGTTCCCTCATGTAGGGTGAGTGTGATTTAGGATGGGAAGGTGTTCCCTTATGAAGGATGGGTGTGATTTAGGATGGGAAGATGTTCCCTCATGTAGGATGAGTGTGATTTAGGATGAGAAGGTGTTCCCTTATGAAGGATGGGTGTGATTTAGGATGGGAAGGTGTTCCCTCATGTAGGATGAGTGTGATTTAGGATGGGATGGTGTTCCCTTATGAAGGATGGGTGTGATTTAGGATAGGAAGGTGTTCCCTCATGTAGGATGAGTGTGATTTAGGATGGGATGGTGTTCCCTCATGAAGGAGAGGTATGATTTAGGATGGGAAGATGTTCCCTCATGTAGGATGAGTGTGATTTAGGATGGGAAGGTGTTCCCTCATGTAGGATGGGTGTGCTTTAAGATGGGATGGTGTTGCCTCATCTAGGATGGGTGCGATTTATGATGGGGATGAGGTTTTCCTGATAAAATACCTGTGATATAAGACACAGGTACTAGTGCTAGGTTTTAGCTATAACAGATGAGTGCAGGGGTCTATGTTTCTGCATGTAGGATGGGTGTGATTCAGGATAGGGATGGTGTTTCCTGATGTAGAATGGATGTAATTAAGGATGGCGTTGATGTATCCTCCTGTAGAACAGGTATGAATTAGTATAGGATGGTGTTTCCTCTGATAGAATGTTTGTGATATGGGTTGGTGTCTCCTCATCTAGGATTGGTGTGAATCAGAACAGGGATGGGGTTTCCTCATGTAGGATGGGTGTGATTTATAATGTTTAATAATTTGGAATTGTGTTTCCTCATATAAAATATCTGTAATTTAGGATGGGGATGGTGTTTTATCATGTAGGATGTATGTGACATAGGCAGTGCATTGGGTTTCCTCATGAAGGAAATGTGTGATTTAGGGCAGGGATGGAAATTCCTCATATAGTATGTAAGGTAATTAAGATGGAATTGGGGCTCTTCATGCAGGATGTGTGTTATTTAGGATGGGATGGTCTATTCTCATGTAGGATGGGTATGATTGTGGTTGGAAATGTTTTTTTTTTTCCTTTATGTAGGATGTGCAGAATGTCATTTAGGATGGTGATGATGTTTCCTCATGTAGGATGGGTGTGATATAGGATGGGTGGGGGAATCGTTCCCTCATGTAGCATGGGTATGATTTAGGACGTGGATCATGCTTCCATATGTAGGATGGGTGTAATTTTAATGGAATGGTGATTCTTCATGTAGAAATAGGTGTGATTGAGGATAAAGATGGAGTTTCCCCATGTAGGATGGGGGTGAATTAGGATGGGGATGGTGTTTCCTCATGTAGGATGGATGTGATTTAAGACAGGGATTATGTTTCCTCATGTAGGATAGGTGTGATATAGGACAAGGATGGGGTTTCCTCTTATAGGGTTTATGTGATTTTGAATGTGGATGGTGTTTTCTCATGTAGGGTGAGTGTGATTTAGGATTGGATGGTGTTTATGTACCATATGTGTGATTTAGGAGAAGGATGATGTTACTTCATGAAGGATGCATGTAATACAGTATATGTCAGGTATATGTTTTTCCCATGTAGTATAAGTGAGATTTAGGGTACAGATTATGCTTCCTGATGTAGAATGTGTGCGATTTAGGATGGGGATGGTGTTTCCTTATATAGGATGTGTGAACAAGTATGGTGTTTTTACTGTTGCTATAGAAGGTTGATGGGAGTTTCCTCATGTAGGGTGGCTGTGTTATGGGATAAGTGTGGCGTTTCACTATGAAAGATGCTTTTTACCAATTTAAAACTTTTTTTATAGAGTTTTATGTTCTTTTTTTTTTTTTTTTTTATTTCTATGTTCTTCAACGTTGCATCTGAAGGTATCTGTGTGGCTCCACCACTTGAAATCAAAGTTGTGAAAAGTTTTTTCATTGATCTAAAATTACCATTCTCGGTGGAGCTAAATGAACAGGTGGAAATCTATGCCATTATTTTTAATAATAAGGAACATCATATTAAGGCAAGTAAACCATATGGGTTTCTCACTGAAGTTTTGCCATTTTTGTACACAGTTGCCAATCTTCAAATTACAATTGGGTTGATTTACTAAAGGCAAATAGACTGTGCACTTTTCAAAGTGCTGTTGCACTCTACAAGAGCAGTTGCTCCAAAGCTTAGTAAATGAGGTAAAGCTTCACTTTGCAAAGGATACCCATTCATGTGCAAGGAAAACAGCTTTTTCCTTGCACATGATTGGATGATGGAAGTCAGTGAAGCTTCTGCTCCTTTACTAAGCTCTGGAGCAACTTCACTTGCAAAGTGCACAGTCTATTTGGCTTTAGTAAATCAACCCCAATCCGGCCTAAGAGGAGTTTTAATATTAGGCCCGCTGTATCAAATGACTTATTAAACTACCTTGGGGAAAGGTGTAAATCTAGGTACACTATGCATGTAGTTTAAAGCGGTTGTATACCTTTTTTTTTTAATTTTACCTACAGGTAAGCCTATAATAAGGCTTACCTGTAGGTAAAAAAAATATCTCCTAAACCTGTATGGTTTAGGAGATATTCCCTTCACAATGAGCCGCTGACTGCAGCGGCGCATGCGCACAGGGGATTCTCGGCTGACAGCCTGGAAAACTCCGGAGCTTGCCGGGCAGAAGTCTCCCGCGTGCATGCGCGGGAGTGATGACATCGCGGCTCCGGCCACTCATAGCGCCGGAGCTGCGATACCTGGAAGACACGCCGAGGGGAAATGTCAGCTCCCTCTGCGTGGACAGGGTGAGATGCCGGCGCCTCGTTCTAAGGTAAGTATCTCATAATGAGCTAATATGCGGTGCATACTAGCTCATTATGCCTTTTCCCTTGCAGGTGTAGAAAAAAAAACCCAGCGGGTATACAACCACTTTAAGCTAATTTGAAAAAGCTTTAATAATCACTACAGTGAGCAATGGTCATTCTGAAAAATGTGCTTCACAGGCTACTTATTTATCAGCCTGCCACATGGATGTACTTTGATTTTGTGTGATTTTGTGTGATTTTGTGATTTTCTGACTCATGGTTCGGGGGAAAAACAAAATTGGTAATTTTGATAATATTTTGGCACAAAAAGATGTTTGCTGTATGTAGTTTTAGGTAAGGGTTATTCAGTAGCTTCAGCACTTGTGTAGCCTACAAAAACTGTATGCAAAGAGTAAAAATGAATCCTGGCCAATCGATTCTTCTTCTATTGCATAATGTAATTTACTATAATTAGGACTTTGGCACACCATAAAGTATGAAGCTAAAAATTCTAATAATTTGGCTATTTTTGTTAACCAGGTCCATGTGAAGTGGGTCCACAGTCCAGAATTGTGCAGTGCTTTTAACATGCAGCTGCCATACTCCCAAGAAGTAACAATTCAATCTTTTTCATCTGTAAGACTCCCATTTGTCTTTGTACCAACATCCTTGGGTAGCCATAATGTTGAAATGAGGGCAACTGCTGGACCGTCTGTCTCAGATGGTATCCAGAAGAAGATAAAGGTGGTGGTAAGTAGGAGAGAATATGGAAGAGTCTGGTTGAGCACACGTAACATAAAGCTAACAAATAGCATCCTTCTTTTTAATGATCATTCTTAATATTCAATTAAATAGGCTCATCATCAGAAATCATAGCTTGTTACTACAAAATATTTTGGGCCTTTTACCTTGTTGTTTTGCTAGTTTTTAATTCAAGCTCTGTAAATTCAGCCACAATTTGCTAAATGTATTTGCATGCATGCTCCTCCCTGATGTGAAAAAAATCTGTCAATAATTAAATTGTATTTCTTATTCACAGTTCGCTTAGCGGGAACTTGCATTCCCGTTTGCGATTTTGTGTGGGTGATTTTTCACGCGATTCCGCATGTCGCGCATAGGGCAGTCCATTCACTTTAATGGGCTGTCCTATGTTTGTTTGTTGCTCAAAAGCAGCATTTAGAATTAATGGCACCCAAATGAGCGTTGTGTTTTGCACTGATTCCCACCTGATTTGGCCAAGTGTGAATGGGCCCTCATTAATTCTACCAGTAAAGACTTTTAATATTTAATCTCTCAGGTTAAAGAGCTACTGCAATTGTCTTTATTTAACCAAATGTTGAAAATAATTGTCTGCCTGAAATATGCCATTTTTATTGCTTCAACACATCTCTTTGTCCTAGCAGAAGCACTGTCTCTTTATTCTAGTCTACCACTTACAGTAATCCGATGTGAGAATTCTTAAGCGTATTTCACATCACATTTTCCATCTTCGATACATAAAAATTGTCCTTCTTCACATGATTTCCCCCCACCAGTGCAAAGGACTTCAGGCCGGGTTCACACATGTGGGGCTGCGGGTTCATGCCTGGGGTCCGATGTGTGTCTGTTCACCGGTTAAAGCATACTTAATCCAAATGCACATGTTCCTGCAGCAATGGCTGTGTAAATAGATGGGTGCCGTAGAGACCAACGACTGGAACTGTCAAAAGTCAGACTGAAGAAATGTCACCAGCACACCGAGGATCTCCAGAAAATGGGTCCAAACCTTATTGAAGATCACATAGTTACAGCAGTGTAGCAATGTTTTGGAGCCTCAAAGGACACCTTCATCATCACATGCCTGATGAAGAGGTCCTTTGAGGCTCTGAAACGTTGCTACACTACTGTTCACCAGTTCAGGAGCGATTCAGGTCTTAATTTTTGCCTGAATTCTCACCTGAACCAGACCCAAACACGCACCAGACCCTTTTTCAAACTGGACTGCGGCTGCCCCCTGGACATGTGTGAACCGACTCCATTGAAAGCCGGTCACACTTGTCTGTCATGCGAATTTGATGCAGGGAAACCTGCATCCAATTCCCATATGTGTGAACCCAGCCTCAAGGGGTTACTGGAGGACTGTGCCCCATACTCAACCCAATTCCTCAAGTCAGTCAAGGCCAGGGTTGCCAACTGTCAGTAAATTGACAAACAGTTTGTAAAATTCGTAATTTTTGTATCTGTCCATGGGTGTCCGTTATGGACATGCAGACTGCATGTCCGTAACGGACGTTCATGGACAGATGCAAAAATTATAGATTTTACAAACTGTTCGTAAATTTACTGACAGTTGGCAACCCTGGCCTTGACTGATTTGAGGAATTGGGTTTCATGTGTGGTAACATAAGTCACTAGAAGGCCTGGGCCTCTTGACAACATACAACCACACTCCTCAATTGGGCAGATTGTATAGTCTAGGTCCTGATTTGTATGTTGACACCCACCTAGGTCTTTCCAGGGTCCTGGTTACATGACCCAGGGTTCCTAATCCAATTGAAGGCCCAGTGATTATATCTGTGTCAGAGAAAGTTTCAATTGGAATATCCCAGAAGATAGCTACAACTAGGGTTGTCTTTGGAAATACAAGTACTGGTTTTAGACCTAGTGACTGGACCACCAGGGTTTAGCACAACAGAAAAGCTGCAAAGGGGAAAGCTGCAGAAAGCTGTAAAGGGAACCTAGGCAAGATGGCTACAAAATTACTCTTGGGGTAGACGGGCAACCTATGTCAGCCATATGAAAAAAGTGGAGACGTGCCACATACACACGATCGGAATTTCGGCCCGCAAAAGACTGATGAGAGTTTCTCGTTGGAAAATGCGACCGTGTGTATGCTCCATCGGACTTTTGTTGGCCGAATTCCAGCCAGCAAAAAATTGAGAGCATGTTCTCAATTTTTCATTCGGAAAAAGTTCCTAACCAAAAATGCAAACGTCTGTAGCAATTCCGACTTGCAAAATTACTGCATGCTCGGAAGCTTTGAACTTCATTTTCTCGGCTCGTCGTAGTGCTGTACGTCACCGCGTTCTTGACAGTCGAAAGTTCAGCGAACTTTTGTGTGACCATGTGTATGCAAGGCAATCTTGAGCGGAATCCCGTCGGAAAAGCCATCATATATTTTTCCAACGAGTCCGATCGTGTGTACACGGTATTAGTAGTACCAGCCAATCAGCTGTCAAAAGCTCAACATGAACACCTGAATGAAGCTGGGCAGAAGGTAGAAAGTCAGTGGAGTCAGGCTAGCCAGCAGGTGGACAGTCAGCAGGTCAGGATAGACAACTGGTGGGAAACTGATAGGGTCAAGCAGTAGGACCTCCGAAGCTGAATTGGGGTACAGGACCTCCGAACAGAGATGAATTGCAACAATTTTAGAGAGGCAAGAGGATACAAGATCTTTGGAAAAGGGATGATATAGATGACTTCTGGAGTGGGAACAGGGTTCAAAGTTTTTGGAGGAGAGTGGGGGTGCAAACCTACTGAAACAAAGACAGGGTGCAAGTCTTCTGAAATAACTGGACTTCTGGAGCAAATTCAAGGTGCATGAACAGTGGGGGCAGGGTACAAGACTTCTGGGGAAGAGTTGCAGGATTTCTGGAGCTCTTCAAAGAGCTGAACATATAGAGCAGTTTTAAGTGCACTCAGAAACAGAGATTGGATGCAGGGTCTTTGGAGCAGAGTCAGGTAGTGGAACAGCTTTGAGGATTGGTCTGGGTCCCCACTTGGCTGAATGATCCAAAGGATAAATGGTACTACTTGGGAAGAAATGGGAATGATTTTTTGCCGAGAAGGAAGGTTGGAGTGGTAATAGCTTTAAACATGGATTGCCAGCAATCAGAGCAGAAGCTCAAACAGGAGCAGGTGCAAAATGAAAATCTCTGCACAACTTTAGGAGGGCTCTTTCCACAGTTGCTTCTCACAGTTACTTGTGTTTATTTCAGCCAAAAGGACATTTGGTGCACACTACACAATCAATTGTACTTGAGCCAGCTGTAAAAGGAAAAGGTTTGTATTTCATATATTAAATACAGCTCTTTCAAAAATGTTGATTTCATTTTTGCATTATTGCTGCAGTCTCCAAGGGAGGGGCATTGACAAAAAATCTTTTTATCAGAGTCTTCATGGGATAAATAAAGAGCCAAAAATTAACTTCACCCACTGGTATCTACCCAAAACCAAAATAGCATGACTGACCTTTAAACCATTCTTGTGCTTTGCTCACAAAGGGCAATAAACAGGTCTGCTTTATTCCCACCCCTGAGCAGTATATACTCACCTTCTCTCGCTTTCCTCATCACATTGTTAAGATATTGGATGCAATGGAATGGAGGAGCCTGTGAATGAATCCATTTTACAATGCTGATGCTTGATGCTTGACCCTGTGTTTTCACATGGGCCCGGGGAAAGTCCTCATCACATAACCAACATTTGGTGTGAGCTGAAGCCAATCCAGAGTTGCTATTCTTTTTTCCAGTTGCTGAATGGCATGGCAGCAAAAGAAAGGTTAGTATGTGCAACTAGGGAGGGCAGAATTAAAGTCAACCAGTTGCTTTGCCTTGTATAGAGCCCATGCTGCCTTCATCACACATCTTTCCCCTACTCCCAGTACATTTGGTAGACTTTTTTACTCCCCCTTCAACTGAGAAGTGTGTGGCCAGATGGAGATAAGGGGAGCACTGTACAGCCGCTGCCACCTTTGTCTACTTCATCAGCAATAATCTCTAATCTGACACACAGTTTGATTGGGAATTGTAAAATCACTTCTCTAGTAAGCCAATTGGGATGAATCTTGGAAGCCCAGGGACCAGGTATTGATTAACCAAAGTATATGAGTCAGTTCTGGATAGTTCTTTGGTATGATTTTACCCATGACTACCCTCCATGCCGTGTGTGGGTATATTGGTGTAAAGATATTTTGAAAATTCTAAGATAATGCAATATTAACATGCATGCAGCTTTGAATTTTTATTTCATTGTGTGCTCCATTGTGATTACACAACACATAGCTATTTTGTTTTGTAAGCAGCCAAGACTGAATTGTGGAGTTCTTCTACAGATGGTGTACAGGTTGAAAAAATGACAGCACTGGATTCCGTGGACCACATTGACCATAAAGCAAACATTTACACAACTTTCACAATGCAAGGTAAGCAATGCTTTATGTAGATTCCAATTGTTCAAGTCTATAGTAAATGTGTAAGCACCTTTACAGCTCAATTGAGCTATTAAGAGCAAGTGTGTTGGTTGGTGTATAAGTTCTCCTGATGTCTCAAAACATAATGAGGAGCTTACTTTATGTTGTTTTTGGTTAACGGTTTAGCTATCTTATCTAGTTCAGGAGGAAGTGTGCTTACACACTTCTCTTCACTGTGCCCTTCAGATGTTTCTGTTCCTTGCTGCACAAGGGTGCTCCTCACCCTTTCCAGTCAGTTTCTAGAGGCTGATTGCCAAATTAAATTTCTGTATCCTAGATCAACGTTTCTCAACTCCAGCCCTCAAGGCGCCCCAACAGGTCATGTTTTCAGGATTTCCCTCAGATGAAACAGCTTTGGTAATTACTAAGGCAGTGAAACTGATCAAATCACCTGTTTAAAATAATGGAAAGCCTGAAAACATGAACTGTTGGGGGCACCTTGAGGACTGGAGTTGAGAAACACTGTCCTAGATGTTACATTCGTAACATCTTACAGTCAACATGTCAGAATCTTCTTTGTAAACAAGATATGGTTTTAATGCTTCCATTAGAATAGCCATCTAAGGAACATTCAGTTTTCCTCATGGAATCTCCATAATGAAGTCTAGACTTTTCAATGCAACTTTAAGTCCAAGAGTACTATTTTGGTAGATTCTTTTTGAGCAGTTACTGCCAAAAAAAAACGTTTCTTGATTCATAGGTGAGAATTAAAGGCAGCATTTATGGCCTGTGTATAAAACATGGCCAATAACGTACCAAAAAATCCTGTATCTCTAAAAAAGAATGTATGGGTAAGAATGGGCAAAATGACAGGTTCACTTTCTTGGGCATCCCACTACTCGCTGAAAACTTTGTTATACTCTCAGATGTTCAATTTGTCCACACTCATACTGTGATTAGGGATGAGCTTCGAGTTCGAGTCGAACTCATGTTCGACTCGTACATTGGCTGTTCGCAAGTTCGCCGAACAGCGAACAATTTGGGGTGTTCGCTGCAAATTCGAATGCCGCAGAACACCCTTTAAAAGTCTATGGGAGAAATCAAAAGTGCTAATTTTAAAGGCTAATATGCAAGTTATTGTCATAAAAAGTGTTTGGGGACCCAGGTTCTGCCCCAGGGGACATGGATCAATGCAAAAAAAAGTTTTAAAAACGGCCGTTTTTTCAGGAGCAGTGATTTTAATAATGCTTAAAGTCAAACAATAAAAGTGTAATATCCCTTTAAATTTTGTACCTGGGGGGCGTCTATAGTATGCCTGTAAAGGGGCGCATTTTTCCTGTGTTTAGAACAGTCTGACAGCAAAATGACATTTTGAAGGAAAAAAACTCATTTAAAACTACCCGCGGCTATTGCCGGTCCGACAATACACATAGAAGTTCATTGATAAAAACGGCATGGGAATTCCCCACAGGGACGTCACGGGGAATGCCACAGGGAAGTCCCGTCAAGTCACCGTGCGTCAGAGGGGGGCGGGGTCACCGGGTGGCCCTGCCACCCGTCATTTAAGAACTGTCAGACGAGGAGCGCCGTCACACAGCGGGAGCCTCCCTCCATGCCAGCATGGGTGCGGAGCGGCCCGGAGAAGAAAATGAAGAAGAGAAGAAGAGAAGAAAAGAAGAAAAGAAGAGCGGGAGCCTCCCCCCCATGCCATGGGTGCGGAGCGGCCCGGAGAAGAAAATGAAGAAGAGAAGAAAAGAAGAAGAGAAGAAGAGAACAAGATGAAGAAGAAGAGAAGAGCGGGAGCCTCCCCCCATGCCATGGGTGCGGAGCGGCCCGAGGAGAAGAAGATAGAAGACCTCGCGGAGGAGATGCTGGACGAGAACGCCGGAGGAAGAACCAGAAGAGCCAGAAGAACCAGAAGAACCAGAAGATGAAGGAAGATAGAAGAAAGAAGAAGTATTTAAATAAAGGAATTGTCAAAAACTGTCTCTTGTCATTTTTAACATTTTTGACAGTTTTTTAGTGAAATGGTAGGGGTACTTTTGTACCCCCTTACCATTTCACACAGGGGGGGGCGGGATCTGGGGGTCCCCTTGTTAAAGGGGCTTCCAGATTCCGATAATCCCCCCGCCCGCAGACCCCCACAACCACCGGCCAGGGTTGTGGGGATGAGGCCCTTGTCCTCATCAACATGGGGACAAGGTGTTTTGGGGGGCTACCCCAAAGCACCCTCCCAATGTTGAGGGCATGTGGCCTGGTACGGTTCAGGAGGGGGGGGCCGCACTCTCGTCCCCCCCTCTTTTTCTGCGGCCTGCCAGGTTGCGTGCTCGGATAAGGGTCTGGTATGGATTTTTGGAGGGACCCCACGCCGTTTTTTTTTTTTTTTTGGCGCGGGGTTCCCCTTAAAATCCATACCAGACCTGAAGGGTCTGCTATGGAATTTAGGGGGAACCCCACGTCATTTTTTTTTTTAAATTTTGGCCGGGGTTCCCCTTATTATCCATATCAGACCTGAAGGGCCTGGTATGGAATTTAGGGGGACTCCCACATCATTTTTTTTTTTTAATTTTGGTTCGGGGTTCCCCTTTGGGGAATTCCCATGCCGTTTTTATCAATGAACCACCCGGTGACCCCGCCCCCCTCTGGCGCGCGGTGACTTGACGGGACTTCCCTGTGACGTCAAGGGGCATGCCACAGGGAAGTCCCGTCAAGTCACCGTGCATCAGAGGGGGACGGGGTCACCGGGTGGCCCCGCCCCCCGTTATTTAAGAACTGTCAGACGAGGAGCGCCGTCACACAGCGGGAGCCTCCCTCCATGCCAGCATGGGTGCGGAGCGGCCCGGAGAAGAAAATGAAGAAGAGAAGAAAAGAAGAAGAGAAGAGCGGGAGCCTCCCCCCCATGCCATGGGTGCGGAGCGGCCTGGAGAAGAAAATGAAGAAGAGAAGAAAAGAAGAAGAGAAGAAGAGAAGAAGATGAAGAAGAAGAGAAGAGCGGGAGCCTCCCCCCATGCCATGGGTGCGGAGCGGCCCGAGGAGAAGAAGATAGAAGACGTCGCGGAGGAGATGCTGGACGAGAACGCCGGAGGAAGAACCAGAAGAGCCAGAAGAACCAGAAGATGAAGGAAGATAGAAGAAAGAAGAAGTATTTAAATAAAGGAATTGTCAAAAACTGTCTCTTGTCATTTTTAACATTTTTGACAGTTTTTTAGTGAAATGGTAGGGGTACTTTTGTACCCCCTTACCATTTCACACAGGGGGGGGCGGGATCTGGGGGTCCCCTTGTTAAAGGGGCTTCCAGATTCCGATAATCCCCCCGCCCGCAGACCCCCACAACCACCGGCCAGGGTTGTGGGGATGAGGCCCTTGTCCTCATCAACATGGGGACAAGGTGTTTTGGGGGGCTACCCCAAAGCACCCTCCCAATGTTGAGGGCATGTGGCCTGGTACGGTTCAGGAGGGGGGGGCCACACTCTCATCCCCCCCTCTTTTTCTGCGGCCTGCCAGGTTGCGTGCTCGGATAAGGGTCTGGTATGGATTTTTGGAGGGACTCCACGCCGTTTTTTTTTTTTTTTTTTGGCGCGGGGTTCCCCTTAAAATCCATACCAGACCTGAAGGGTCTGGTATGGAATTTAGGGGGAACCCCACGTCATTTTTTTTTTTTAATTTTGGCCGGGATTCCCCTTAATAACCATATCAGACCTGAAGGGCCTGGTATGGAATTTAGGGGGACTCCCACGTCATTTTTTTTTTTTAAATTTTGGTTCGGGGTTCCCCTTTGGGGAATTCCCATGCCGTTTTTATCAATGAACTTCTATGTGTATTGTCCGCAATTCAATAGCCGTGGGTAGTTTTAAATGAGTTTTTCCTTCAAAATGTCATTTTGCTGTCAGACTGTTCTAAACACAGGAAACATGCGCCCCTTTACAGGCATACTATAGACGCCCCCCAGGTACGAAATTTAAAGGGATATTACACTTTTATTGTTTGACTTTAAGCATTATTAAAATCACTGCTCCTGAAAAAACGGCCGTTTTTAAAACTTTTTTTTGCATTGATCCATGTCCCCTGGGACAGGACCCAGGTCCCCAAACACTTTTTATGACAATAACTTGCATATTAGCCTTTAAAATTAGCACTTTTGATTATTCATGTTCGTGTCCCATAGACTTTAACGGTGTTCGCGTGTTCGAACAAACTTTTTTCCTGTTCGCATGTTCTGGTGCGAACCGAACAGGGGGGTGTTCGGCTCATCCCTAACTGTGATATATCCTGTACTTCCAGGTATGGGGTAGCATGTAACCTTCTTCCTTTCAGATGCAGTGCTCAGGACTAATTGACCAATCACCATGGCTGATCATTGTTACTTGGGGGTAGGAAGAAGGTCATTAGCCTTGTGTAAGCTCTAACACTGAAAGACACAGAGCATATGCAGGGTTTAGAGAGATTCAAGGGAATATGGGGGAAGTAAGTATCTGTGGGAATCGGAAGGGGGGAGAGGGACTATCAAGAGAACCTGTCAATTTGCTCTTTTATAGTCAAGTAAAAATACTCTTTACAATATTATGAAGTGTGCCTACAAAACACATGCAGTAGCTTCTCTTTGAATTGCCAAGATTGAGAAGACTTGAAGGCCAAGCCCTGATAGTATGTTAAATCATTCATAATACGCTGTGTGACATTCTCAAAAACATAAATTGTCAGACATTTTAAAATTAGTGTATGTGGTATATTCAGTATATATGTATTTTACATGTATTTATGTTTTATTAATGATCCAGCTCATCCCTTAATTGAGATGGTGAAGAGAGGTATAGATGGAGCCCACTTGGATCATCTGATCAAAGAGGTGAAAGGAAATGGAGAAAGCAACATGGTGGCTCTGACTGCCCCTGTGATGGCAAGTTTTTATTTGGACACTATACACCAGTGGGGCCAATTACAATTGAACCGCAGGGATGAAGCCATCCAGCATATACAATCTGGTGAGAGTCTGGGTGTTGTAGTGTGAAACAAAATATTGGAATAGTTCCTCAATTTTGTCTACAGATAGGTTTTTCTCTACCCACTGAATTTAAAACCTATTAATCCACAGCAGGCTTTGGCCTATGAAAACCCTAAAGGTCTACTTGTGCCATGGAAGTTTTTATCATTTATATTATTTGCATAGTATAATATGAATGAACAGAATCCAACCTCCCACCAGACATTTAAAAATGTATTTTCTTTGTTTGAAAAATTGTTTTTGAAAGTTTATTAACCAAATTACTAAAATGAAAGCCTATCACACTAGTAGCAAAATTCCAACACAGTTTTGGGGCAGCGGCCAGATCTCTACATTTTTTCACAGGCATCGTTCACAATCATGCGCCTGGCTCTTTGATCATCTCTATCACTAGTAGCATAAACTGCCTGCTACTGTATATTTTATATATGTATTATGCATATATGGATTTGGCTGCTAGAAACACGCTTTTGCCACAAGGGACCAGGTCACTTGCTAGTAGTATAAAAATATCAAAAAATACACTGCGCTGTGTTATAAAATAAATTATATAAAGCTGCTAGCACAGCTGGATACAAACAGCAAAATAAACCCAAAAAGAAAAATGCAGTGCTTATATAAACTAATTAGGAAGTGGCGGTATTAAATGTGACCAAATACACCGCAAGATAAGTACAAATATGTGAATAATGTCCAGCAAGTGAAAATAATAAAAATATTAGGTGACAGAGAAAAAAGAAAATTAGATCGAAAAAAGTCCTGGCATCAGTAAATGTTGTCAGTAAGTTGATATCTCAGATGCATCTATGGAACAGATGACATCAAATGGAAACAAAATAAAAAGAGAGAGAGTCTTGTGAGAAGAATCGCCACCAATTGAATGAAGGCTTACCGGAAGCAGTAGACTTAAAGAGGCTTATACCACTTAAGTCAACCAGGCTTGTGGTGATGAACACAGTGTATAATGGAAAACCATGAGGGATCTACATCGCCTCAAACACAATTTCAGGCTTTAAACGGTACTGGTCAGCAGTAGGTTCACAATAAACATGCGGATGAAGTACAAATGGAGGGAAGGAGAGACAGAAGGTATCCTCTTGCTCACACGATTAAAGCAAAAATCAAAGAAAGGTTCCACATAGTGTGATATCCTTTAAAATTAATTTAATAAAAAAGAGGGTAAATGGAATACTCATGTTTCAGAAGTACATTAAAAGCTCATAAGTAGACATGGAAAGGCACGATGATGTTGGCAGAACTCGATCCGATGCGTTTCGTCTGATTAGACGTCATCTGGGGTCACTTGCTAGTAGTAAAGTAGTAAAGGAACGCTGGTGAGTATAGGATGGTGGGTGCTTTGCACTTTACCTTACATGGGCAAGTTGACAGTGTCTTTTTAAATAAGGATGACCATTTGGTTATTGCGGTATTCAGAAATCTGCCTGAGCTATGCTGAAAATTAGCCAAACTGCATTGCCAATTGGAAATTGATCATTTTAATGCATTCCTTTTAAACATAAAGATTGCTATTAAAATGTAAAATTTTCCTGGCGATTAAGAGTTTACCCTTCGGGTCACTAGGACCTCTGCCTGTTGACTTAAAAATTAGGTCAGCTAACATATTGTCAGCCTAAGAAAATTGCTTGGGTCCCATCCTAATATGCCCTACGCATGACCACATGGCTCAAGAAAGCAAGTAAAGGAGAGACATAAATGGCATTACTGTAATCTGAAGATGTGAAGAACTGATCTGTATCCTTGGTGAGAGGACATGTAATCCACATGGCTTAAGAAGTTGACAAGAGACTTAAGGACCATGACTATAGTATGAAGATGTGAAGTAGAATAAAAAAAAGCAATGTTTCTGAATTGCTATATGAGCTGAATGAATCTTAGTAAAAAATTGAAAGCAAACTAGTATCCTTGAATAGTACTGTACTTCTATTCTGTCATGACTTCAACCTGATGGTGACCCAACAATAGACAGCGCCTAAAATTAAAATGGCTCTTTTAAATGGGCTGATCCTAGAATTCTGTTAATGTGCTACCATGCATCAGCTTCACAATCCATCACTATTCCTATAGCAGTGAGGGTTGCTTTAGGAGTAGTGATGGATTGTTAATGAACTGTAAACTGTAAATGTCGCTGTACCATGGGTTTTGCTTTCCTCTTTAAAGGTATAATTAATCAGCTAACATTCCGCAAACCAGACTACTCCTATGGACAAACGATTACCTCTCCCGCAAGCACATGGTATGTTATTTACTCACCTCTTGAACTATTATTGTGTAGGCATGTTGGTACTTTTACATTGTGTTTTTTCTCCTTAGTACAGCATGGGATAATGCACCATGATCTATATTAGTTTATAAGGATAGGTAGAATCAAGGAGCATCATGACCACATATTGTACTTCAGAAGCAAATCCTATTGACCTATATCCTTGTAAATTACCATGGTGTTTGTATTATCATTTATATTACAGTCACCAAGATTGTTAAACAAACCACCCAAAAGTTAGATTTTCCTTGGATGTTAAATCCGCAAAATGTTCCTATAACTATTAGCACACAACATAATTATTGCTAATTTTTTTCTGATCAGATAGGTAAAATCAAAGAGACATCTAACTGGTGTCAGCTTGTTTAAGATGCACCTCAGAGCGTTTCCTTTGTTAAAATATGAAAAAAAAAAGATAAGTGTTTTATTCATTTAAAACGGAGTTGAAGTAAAAAAGAAATTCTGCCCTAGTTTCCTACCCACATTGACTTCTTAAATACTTTAAAGGTAGCAGAAGTTTTGAAATCAAGACCTTTTGGAACTGCTGCTCCAGAATCCCATGACGATCAATTACATGATCTTGGCTAAAGCTAAGTCTAATCCTACTATTAAATATAAGGGGAAAATGTCCAGGTGTTGGGTAACATAACGCACCATGCAATCACACAGCAGTAAATGTAAGTATCTCCAGGCTAATATTTATCTTTTGTGGCGTAAAGAGAACCAGTCAGGAACAGGCATTTCCAAAAATCTGACTTAGGACTCTTATGGTAGTTTAGGCTGACTTTTCAGGGATGGGTTTATGTGCTGTTGTTTACTCGTATTCTCTCCCTGTTGGCACGTTTAGCCTTGTTAGGGGCATTAGCAACAGAATTTGCGGTGAGATAAATCTGACCCTGCCTCTCAAAGCAGAAATGTCAGGCTGTAAGGCCTTGGGTTAATAATTGACTATCTATCTGTCTATTTGTCTGTCTATCTGTCTGTCTGGCCATCTATTTATCTATCTATGTATCTATCTATGTATCTATCTATCTATCTATCTATCTATCTATCTATCTATCTATCTATCTATCTATCTATCTATCTATCTATCTATCTATCTATCTATCTATTGCTTTTTTTCTCAAACAATAGGTGCTGGAACTCAACCACGACCCCCCAAAACCCCTCCCCCCACACACACCCTCCAAATTACATCAAATAGTGGGTGTGGTCAGTCAAATTTCAGTACGATGGTCTTAAAGGGGCAATAAATTCCAGGATTGCATCACATACAGAGTGCAGAGTTCAGGGGGGTTACACACAGAGTGCAGAGCTGTCACTTGTAAACACAGAAACCGGACTTCTGTGTTTACAAGTGATTGTGGTGAGCAGCCCCCCCCAAGGGTCTGAGCCAGAGGTGGTGGAACTGAGTTCCACCAAGTTCCCCCTGAAAAAAAAGCCCTGTATCTATCTATCTAGATAATTGCCCTCAGCCAGGTAAACAATTCTGATCACTCTTCAGGCCCATTAATCAGTCTAGGGGTATACTTTTTTGGATGCTTTAATGAAAACTTGAACTTGGATAGGTAGTGGGTAATTGTAGGACACTCCGGTAACTTTTAGTAGCGATTTGAGGACACTAAACTTTCTCCTTTAGAACTGTAAGCCAAGTCCTTGCACATGTAAAATGATGGACCTGGAGAGATTATTGAGCTGAGCTCTTCAAGGCGCCAGACACAATGTCCTCTTTAAACATGCTGACTCTAGCATTAGTGTTGGGGGAACGGTTCCGGCCAAGCAAAAGTTTGGCTGAACATTACCTGTTCCCCCGTTCGGCGAACACCCAAATTTGTGGGGTGCTTGGCAGGATGTTCACCCACAGAGTGCCCCACAATGAATTGTGTGCTGCACAGTGCATTCTAAGCCCTGATTGGGCAAAGCTTTGTCCAATCAGGGCACAGTGAATAGCTGGTTGTTAAGGAGCGAGGCCAGGAAACTGTCCGCCATGTCCTTAAAAACAGATGAATCATCAGCTGTCATTGGGCTTCCCCGCCGACAGCTGAATAAAAAGAAAAATTTCCGGCAATAGAAAAAAGTGAAAAAAACAATGTGGGGCCCCCCCATTCATACCAGGCCCTTTGGGTCCCCCCCAAAACCCATACCAGACCCTTATCCGAGCATGCAGCCTGAAAAAAGGAGGGGTGTGGAGACGCCAACTGTGGTAGCTTGTTTATGCAAAAATGAATGTTAGTGTAACAATTACACTTACTGGTTCGCAGGGTGGAGGTGTTTCTTTGAGATGGGAAGTGTCCTGGAATGTGCTGTTATCTTGTTTCCAGCTCGGATTTCATTCCTTCAGGCGTCTGGGTGTGGAGTCTGTAAACAGGCTGAACCACTGCATCCAGTGCATGGAAAGCTCCACGCTGACCACTCTTCCGCGCTCCACACCCCTCCTTTTTTCAACATTGATTATCAACAGAAGTAATGGACACCCTCTGAGGATGGCTGCCTCCTCATTCTAGAATTTACCTGCCTTATGTTAATGTGCTATTATAGCTACCATTGTACTATTTACCTTAGACATCACATGCTGCGGAGCGCCGGAGACCCCCCCTTTTTGTTTCCAAGCATGCAGCCTGGCAGGCCAGAAAAGTTGGGGCGAGTGAGCGCCCCCTTGAAATATACCAGGCCAAATGCCCTCAACATGGGGGATACTTTGGGACAGGGGGCTCTGCCCCCCCACCCCAAAGCACCTTGTTGGCAGCAGGCTTTTTGGAATCTGGAAGCCCTCTTTGACAAGAGGGCCCCCTGAAACTGGCCCCCTCCTATGTGAATGAGTATGGGGTACATTGTACCCCTACTCATTCACCAAAAAAAGTGTCAATAAGAAAAAAAAGCACAGTTTTTGACAATTCCCTTATTGAAAAAATAAAATATTAAAAAGAAATGTCCCCTGATGTAGATCCATCATCAATCACGATGCCCGCCGCACCGCTGGACCTTAAAAAGAAAACAAAATGCTCCACATCAGGAAGGCTGGCCGCCGAATGCCTGCTCCGCTGGGTGACAGTTCTTATGTAGGTAAGGGGCGGGACCATCTGATGACGTCACCTGGTGGCACTGGCCCTTGTGATTTCACCGATCCAGCATTCCAGATTCAGATAAGCCTCCCGCCTGCAGACCCCCACAACCACCACAAAGGGTTGTCGGGAATAGGCCCTTGTCCTCATTAACATAGTGAGAATGTGCTTTGGGGCAGAGCTGCCCCAAAGCATCCCCCCCGCCATGTTGAGGGCATGTGGTCTGGTAGGATTCAGATTTTTTTCTTTAGAAATGTCAGTTTTGCTGCAGCAGGTTCTATAGACTGCACAAATGCTCCACTTTACAGGCAAACTAAGAGGACCCCCCCAGGCACTATATTTAAATGAATTTTTCTTTGTTATTGTATCACTTTAAGCATCATTAAAATCACTGCTCCTGTAAAAGCTTGGATTTGCCCCCTTAATTACCAGGCCATTTTTTGCGATATAGCACTGCGTCGCTTTAACTGACAATTGCGCGGTCGTGCAACGCTGTACCCAAAGAAAATGTATGTCCTTTTTTTCCCCACAAATAGAGCTTTCTTTTGGTGGTATTTGATCACCTCTGCTGGGTTCTTTTTTCTTTTTGCGCTATAAACAAAAAAAGACCGACAAAAAAAAAACAATATTTTTTTACTTGTTGCTATAATAAATATCCCAAAAAAATATGTAAAAAAAAATGTCTTCATTACTTTAGGCCGATATGTATTCTTCTACATATTTTTGGTAAAAAATTGCAATAAGCGTATATTGATTGTTTTGCACAAACGTTATAGCGCCTACAAAATAGGGGATAGATTTATGGCACTTTTATTATTAATTATTTTCTTTACTAGTAATGGCGGTGATCTGCGATTTTTAGCGGGACTTCTACATTGCGGCGGACAGATCGGACACTTTTGACACTCTTTTGGGACCATTGACATTTATACAGGGAGCAGAGCTAAAAATAGTCACTGATTACTATATAAATGTCACTGGCAGGAAAGGGGTTAACACTAGAGGGCGATCAAGGGGTTAAGTGTTCCCTAGGTAGGTGTTTCTAACTGTGGGGACAGTGTAGTGACTGGAGGAGAAGACAGATTGCTGTTCCTAATCACTAAGAACAGCAGATCTGTCTATCCTCGCCTGACAGAACGGGGATCTGTCTGTTTACATTGAGAGATCCCCGTTATGTCTCTCTCAGGAGCCATCGTTGGTGGCCCCCTAGTTTTAAAGCAGCCGACGTCCAATGGTGGCGATTCACCCAGGAGAGCCAACCTGCCACAGTACAACTGTGGCGGCTGCTCTTTAAGTGGTTAAAAACTTTTTGCCCCCCAGGGCAGTACCCGGGTCCCCATACCCTTTTTTATAGCCAATAACTTGCATATAAGCCTTCAAAGTGTGGACCTTTGATATTTTTCATGTTCGAGTCTCAAATACTTTAATAGAGTTTGCAGCATGGGGCCAAACTTTTTTCTTTTTCGGTAGCTCTGATGTGAACCAAACAGGGGGGCCCATCTCTATCTAGCATAAGAGGGATGGTAGCAGCACACAGTCTTCAGGATATCCCACACCAGTCTGTACTCACTAATGTCCTTGGATAATTGGTTGCCACCTTTCAATACCTTCAAGACACTTTCACCCCGTGATACCAGACTAGATCCTCAGATGATTAGTCATCTTCAGCAAACTCCCAGTAAAGTAAGCCTCCAACAGAATTGGGAAACAGGAAAAAAATCATCTATTTATCCATCTTCTACACACCTTTTCTGGTTATCAGAACTGATTGTTACATATTTCTCACAGGCTTACTGCTTATATTGTCAAGATATTTTCATTGGCCGATAACCTTTTTCGAGATGACAACCTTGTAATCTGTAATTCTGTTAAGTGGCTGCTGTTACTTAGACAGAAACCTGATGGACTGTTTGAAGAATCCACTCCAGTCTCCAATCAGGAAATGATGGTAGGAACTGAAATCACCTCATTCAACATGACATATAGAGTAAAATGAAAGAACATTGGATGGATGGACGAACTGACAGATGGATGGATTGATTAATGGACGGAGATATGGATGGATGGGTGGACAGATCATTAGATGGGCAGTCAATGGATGGAAGGAAGGATCAGTGGGTAATGAGCGAATTAACCACTTAAGCCCCGGACAATTTGGCTGGCAAAAGACCAGAGCGTTTTTTTGCGATTCGGCACTGCGTCATTTTAACTGACAATTGCGGGGTCCTGCGACGTGGCTTCCAAACAAAATTGACGTCCTTTTTTCCCACAAATAGAGCTTTCTTTTGGTGGTATTTGATCACCTCTGCGGTTTTTATTTTTTGCGCTATAAACAAAAAAACAGCAACAATTTTGAAAAAAATGCAATATTTTTTACTTCTTGCTATAATAAATATCCCCAAAAAATATATAAAAAAACATTTTTTTTCCTCAGTTTAGGCCGATACGTATTCTTCTGCATATTTTTGGTAAAAAAATCGCAATAAGCGTTTATTGATTGGTTTGCGCAAAAGTTATCGCGTCTACAAAAAAGGGGATAGTTTTATGGCATTTTTATTTTTAATTTTTTTTTACTACCCTGTTTCCCCCGAACATAAGACCTAATGTGATTGTCGGTGATGGCTGCAATATAAGCCCTACCCCCAAATAGGCCCTAGTTAAAGTCCTTGTAGGTCTTATTTTCAGGGTAGGGCTTATTTTTGGGGAAACAGGGTAGGGCTTATTTGGGGGGTAGGGCTTATATTGCAGCCATCACTGACAATCACGCTAGGTCTTATTTTCGGGGAAACAGGGTAGTAATGGCGGTGATCTGCGATTTTCATTGGGACTGCGACATTATGGCGGACACATCGAACATTTTTGACACATTTTTGGGACAATTGTCATTTATACAGCAAACAGTGCTATACAAATGCATTGATTCCTGTGTAAATGACACTGGCAGTGAAGGGGTTAACCACTAGGGGGCAGTGAAGGGGTTAAGTGTGTCCTAAGGAGGGATTCTAACTGTGGGGGGGCATGGCTATGTGTGACACGACACTGATCATCGCTCCCGATTACAGGGAGTCGTGATCAGTGTCAGTGACACTAGGCAGAACGGGGAAATGCTTGTTTACATTAGCATTTCCCCGTTCTTCCTCTCCGTGAGACGATCGCGGGTATCCCCGCGGAGATCGAATCCGCGGGACCCGTGATCACACTCACGGAGGTTGTGGCGGGCTTCTTAAAGGCCAACGTACATGTACGTTAATCTGCCTGTACGTGCCCTTCTGCCGACGTATATCGGCGTGAGACGGTCGGCAAGCGGTTAATGGATGGAAGGATGGGTAGATAATGGGCGGATGGATGAAAGGAAGGATGGAATTCTGGAATAGTCACTATACATACTGTATCTCTTTATTTTTCCTCATTTGTTGCTCTCAGGGATACTCATCCTCTTTCATGCACTTCCTGTCTACCTTTGCCCCAGTGTCAACTATACCACATTGCTCTGGTAATGACAATTGTGGGCCACGCCTGCACAATGCATGTCAGCATGGTTGATACTAGTTTCCAACAGGGGTTGACAAAGCTGACAAAGCAGAACCACAATTTGAAGCCAGTAGTCACCCTATAACAGGAAGTGCCGGAAAATGACCTTCATAGCAGGATTTGCCAGGTATTATTTAAATGAAAGCTGTAGGTTTAAAAATATTGAAAACATTTTTGGAGTTGTATTAACATGTTAAAGCTTTTATGAGATTTAAAGTGTATGTAAACACTCACCTTGTAAAACCACCCATTTAGTTTAAAATAGAAATTAAAGGCAAAACATGTATGTGTGTGTATATATGTATGTATATATATATATATATATATATATATATATATATATATATATAGTGGGGACGGAAAGTATTCAGACCCCCTTAAATTTTTCACTCTTAGTTATATTGCAGCCATTTGCTAAAATCATTTAAGTTTTTTTCCTCATTAATGTACACACAGCACCCCATATTGACAGAAAAACACAGAATTGTTGACATTTTTGCAGATTTATTAAAAAAGAAAAACTGAAATATCACATGGTCCTAAGTATTCAGACCCTTTGCTCAGTATTTAGTAGAAGCACCCTTTTGATCTAATACAGCCATGAGTCTTTTTGGGAAAGATGCAACAAGTTTTTCACACCTGGATTTGGGGATCCTCTGCCATTCCTCCTTGCAGATCCTCTCCAGTTCTGTCAGGTTGGATGGGAAACGTTGGTGGACAGCCATTTTTAGGTCTCTCCAGAAATGCTCAATTGGGTTTAAGTCAGGGCTCTGGCTGGGCCATTCAAGAACAGTCACAGAGTTGTTGTGAAGCCACTCCTTCGTTATTTTAGCTGTGTGCTTAGGGTCATTGTCTTGTTGGAAGGTAAACCTTTGGCCCAGTCTGAGGTCCTGAGCACTCTGGAGAAGGTTTTCGTCCAGGATATCTCTGTACTTCCCAAAGGCCTTCCATTTAAGGATTATGGAGGCCACTGTGCTCTTAGGAACCTTAAGTGCAGCAGAAATTTTTTTGTAACCTTGGCCAGATCTGTGCCTTGCCACAATTCTGTCTCTGAGCTCTTCAGGAAGTTCCTTTGACCTCATGATTCTCATTTGCTCTGACATGCACTGTGAGCTGTAAGGTCTTATATAGACAGGTGTGTGGCTTTCCTAATCAAGTCCAATCAGTATAATCAAACACTGCTGGACTCAAATGAAGGTGTAGAACCATCTCAAGGATGATCAGAAGAAATGGACAGTTAAATATATGAGTGTCACAGCAAAGGGTCTGAATACTTAGGACCATGTGATATTCAGTTTTTCTTTTTTAATAAATCTGCAAAAATTCAACAATTCTGTGTTTTTCTGTCAATATGGGGTGCTGTGTGTACATTAATGAGGAAAAAAAAATAACTTAAATGATTTTAGCAAATGGCTGCAATATAACAAAGAGTGAAAAATTTAAGGGGGTCTGAATACTTTCTGTACCCACTGTATATATATATATATATATATATATATATATATATATATATATATATATATATATATATATATATGAAAAACATTACAAATACTGTTTTTCCCCTTTATTTCCCTCTGCTCTCATAAAAGCTAGGGGAGGAGAAACAGCAGCACACTGGTCTTCCCAGTGAATGGCTGTGCTGGGGGGACCTGTCAGGACAGGTTTGATCATTAGACTGGATTCACACCTATGCATTTTTAGTGCTTTTTGCATTTTGCAGATTTGCACTACATTCCATTTAACATGGTTTCCTATGCGTCACGTTCTGTAGTGAAATTGTACAAAATGCAAAAAGCACTAAAAATGCATAGGTGTGAATCCAGCCTTAGAGGAGAGCAGGCTCAGTTCCCAACACAGCTAGAAAACGGACCACACTGTGCTTTCATGCCTAGTGTGGTTGGTTTTTAGGAGTAAAGCAGAGTGACTGGCAGGGACACCAGGGATTTCACACAAAGGAAGCAATACATAGAGAAAAGGATAATTTTTTATACATGTACATGTTACAGCAGGCACATATCAGGAATATGAAATGTTGGGATTACATATTCTTTAAGTAATTGTGTCTACTTAAAGAGGAGGTCCAGCCCCCCCCCCCCCCCGGGGAAAAATTAAAAGTCAGCAGCTTCAAATACTGTAGCTGCTGTCTTTTAATATATGGACACTTACTTGTCCAGGGCACCCCAGCCGATCTTAGTAAGCCTTCACAGCCGGTTCCTTGCTGTGCGTGCGCGAAGCGCGCTGCGCTTTCTAATTGACCCTGCGGCGGAGGAAGGAGGAGGGGGGCTGAACTTCCGAGAGTCGGCGCCATCCCTGGAAGTAGGGAACAAAAACAGGTACCGGTTCCCCCCTCCCCCCTAAAAGGTGCCAAATGTGGCATCGAAGGGGTGGAGGAGACGGAGAAGCGAAAGTTCCACTTTTGAGTGGAACTACGCTTTAAGCAAGTTAGATCTGCAGTACATTAAACGTTATAATGCTCTTTTATCCTGGTTGCACCATGGCCATACTTTTTATATTACAGGATTCTCTAAAGACTGTAGTTGTTGGAATTGGTATATTTATAAATAAAGTTTTAACACTTATTCCTTAGGCCATAAACCAGTCAAATTATTGTTTTTGGAGCATTTGTTTGAGTTTCTAATGGTTAGTGGAGTAACATCAGCATTAATTTCAGACTGAAGCAAAGAGAAAATTTCAAAGAAATTGCAGGACAATTTTATGGGTATGGTAGACGCACCAACTAGAAATAAAACATTACTGGATCTACTGATTACCAACAATACAGACCTGATCACAGATGTGGAAATACGGGGCAATTTAGGTAACAGCGATCACAGGTCAATTAGTTTCAGTATAAATCACACAAATAGGAAACACGAAGGGAACACAAAGACACTGAATTTCAAAAGAGCCAACTTCCCTAAACTACAAACCTTGCTGAAAGGCATAAATTGGGATAAAATATTAGGAACAAAGAATACGGAGGGAAATGGGTTTGCTTTAAGAGCATATTAAATAAGGGCATTAGCCAATGTATCCCATTGGGTAATAAATTTAAAAGAGCGAACAAAAATCCTGGATGGCTTAACTCCAATGTAAAAATGCGTATAAAAGCAAAGGAGAAGGCCTTCAAAAAATACAAGGTTGAGGGATCATCCTCAGCATTCAGACTTTATAAAGAATGCAATAAGAAATGTAAGGGTGCAATTAGGACGGCTAAGATAGAACATGAAAGACACATAGCGGAGGAGAGCAAAAAAAAATCCCAAGAAATTCTTTAAGTATGTAAACAGTAAAAAAGGGAGGACAGACCATATTGGCCCCATAAAGAATGAGGAAGGACATCTGGTTACAAAGGATGGGGAGATGGCAAAGGTATTGAATTTATTCTTCTCCTCAGTATTCACGAGTGAATCGGGGGGCTTCAGTAACCAAAACTGCAGTGTTTATCCTCATGACACAACACAGGAAGCACCTACATGGTTAACAGAGGATGGAATTAAAATTAGACTTGAGAAACTTAACATTAATAAATCACCGGGACCAGATGGCTTGCATCCGAGGGTACTTAGGGAACTCAGTCAGGTGATTGCCAGACCGTTGTTCCTAATTTTTACAGACAGTCTATTGACTGGAATGGTACCAGCTGATTGGAGAAAAGCCAATGTAGCACCAATATTTAAAAAGGGCCCAAAAAACATCCCTGGGAATTACAGACCAGTTAGCCTAACATCAATAGTATGTAAACTCTTGGAGGGGATGATAAGGGACTATATACAAGATTTTAGTAATAAGAATGATATCATTAGCAGTAATCAGCATTGATTCATGAAGAATCGTTCTTGCCAAACCAATCTATTAACCTTCTATGAGGAGGTGAGTTGCCATCTAGATAAAGGAAGGCCCGTAGACGTGGTGTATCTGGATTTTGCAAAAGCATTTGACACAGTTCCCCATAAATGTTTACTGTACAAAATAAGGTCCGTTGGCATGGACCATAGAGTGAGTACATGGATTGAAAACTGGCTACAAGGGCGTGTTCAGAGGGTGGTGGTAAATGGGGAGTACTCAGAATGGTCAGGGGTGGGTAGTGGGGTTCCCCAGGGTTCTGTGCTGGGACCAATCCTATTTAATTTGTTCATAAACGACCTGGAGGATGGGATAAACAGTTCAATCTCTGTATTTGCAGACGATACTAAGCTAAGCAGGGCAACAACTTCTCCGCAGGATGTGGAAATCTTGCAAAAAGACCTGAACAAATTAATGGGGTGGGCTACTACATGGCAATGTAGAAAAATGTAAAATAATGCATTTGGGTGGCAAAAATATGAATGCAATCTATACACTGGGGGGAGAACCTCTGGGGGAATCTAGGATGGAAAAGGACCTGGGGGTCCTAGTAGATGATAGGCTCAGCAATGGCATGCAATGCCAAGCTGCTGCTAATAAAGCAAACAGAATATTGGCATGCATTAAAAGGGGGATCAACTCCAGAGATAAAACGATAATTCTCCCACTCTACAAGACTCTGGTCCGGCCGCACCTGGAGTATGCTGTCCAGTTCTGGGCACCAGTCCTCAGGAGGGATGTACTGGAAATGGAGCGAGTACAAAGAAGGGCAACAAAGCTAATAAAGGGTCTGGAGGATCTTAGTTATGAGGAAAGGTTGCGAGCACTGAACTTATTCTCTCTGGAGAAGAGACGCTTGAGAGGGGATATGATTTCAATTTACAAATACTGTACTGGTGACCCCACAATAGGGATAAAACTTTTTCGCAGAAGAGAGTTTAATAAGACTCGTGGCCACTCATTGCAATTAGAAGAAAAGAGGTTTAACCTTAAACTACGTAGAGGGTTCTTTACTGTAAGAGCGGCAAGGATGTGGAATTCCCTTCCACAGGCGGTGGTCTCAGCGGGGAGCATTGATAGCTTTAAGAAACTATTAGATAATCACCTGAATGAACGCAACATACAGGGATATGTAATGAAATACTGACACATAATCACACACATAGGTTGGACTTGATGGACTTGTGTCTTTTTTCAACCTCACCTACTATGTAACTATGTAACTATGTAAGATGGAAAATTTTGTCGAACAAATTCAATTCTAATGCCCCGTACGCACGGTCGGATTTTCCGACAGAAAATGTTCAATGGGAGCTTGTTGTCGGAAATTCCGACCCTATGTAGGCTCCATCGGAATTTCCGTCACACAAGATTTGAGATCTGGATTTTGTTGTCGGAAATTCCGATCGTGTGTACACAATTCCGACGCACAAAGTTCCACGCATGCTCGGAATCAAGCAGAAGAGCCGTACTGGCTATTGAACGTCATTTTTCTTGGCTCGTCGTACGTGTTGTACGTCACCGCGTTCTTGACTTTCGAAATTCCCGACAAAATTTGTGTGACCGCGTGTATGCAAGACAAGTTTGAGCCAACATCCGTCGGAAAAAAATCCATGGATTTTGTTGTCGGAATGTGCGTTCGTGTGTATGCGGTACTGTGAATTTGTTTTTTGTTTCGGAAAACGCATACATATTGCAACCTGTTCAATACATCCATTGAAATAGCAGGTCTGGATGAAATTTCTGGATGAAATTTTAAGGGCTTTCAAATGAAATCAATTGACTTAATGATGGCAAGAAAGAATGTCCTTAGGAACAATTTTCTAGGAACATTGCAAAAAAAGGGAAAACCCAGCAGAAAACAAAACTGAACCCAATTCCTTTGCTCAAATCCAAAAGTGAGCAGAGTAGGAAGCCCAAACAAAGTCATTTTGATCTAATGTAAAATTTTAGTGACTCATTTTTGGTTGGTTTACTAAAGGCAAGTAGTCTCTGCAAAGCATACTCAATGGTGTATACGTGTAGCTCTCAAGTGTTTGGGTTGATTAACACAACCCAAACATTAACATAAAAAAATGAATCACAAAATCTTGGTAAATAAAATTAGACTTTCGTCTCATTAGACCCCAGATGAAGTCTAATGAGACGAAATGCTTTGGGAGTAATCCACTGCCGCCATTATTTTATACAAGCATTTGAAATCCCTTTCCAAATGTAAGTGTTTTACTTTTAATAAATTTTAATAGTTCATACAGAATTATGCTATGTGGCCATCTTTTTCCATTTTCCCTATCCAATTGACCATTATCCACATCTTCTGACGTACAACCACCTTGCATGGAGACCGATTTCTCATGAGGTTCCGGGATGTTCTGGGTTCCAACCACAGAGGATTCCTAAGACTCCATCCTGGTTGTCGGCTGACAATGTAAGCCTGTTTGACTCACAGAACGTATGATCTTCTGAGTTCAAACCATCCGGTAAGCTTACATCTACCTCTACCTCCACTATATTGGATGCCTATGCAGTGATTAGGACCTCCAATCTATTCACTATACACTGTGGACCTTTAATCACCCATTACACACTGTGGATTTTAAAGAACTTCACAGACTTATTTATTTATTTATTTACGTTTTTGCACAAACTTTTTTGTATCTAGTTTTTTAGTCACTTATATGGTACATATCACATGTGTTTTTTTTATAATTTTTGTACATTTTTTCAGTTATTATGGTTTGCAGATTTACCTAATTTTATTTACCAAGATTTTGTGATTCACTTTTTTATGTTAATGGTTGGGTTGTGTTCATCAACCCAAACACTTGAGCGCTACACGTATACACCTTTGTGATTTTAAACAAAAATATCTGTTTGTTGTGTTAGCTGCTACCACTAGTTTAGGCAGCGCGGGGTACCTCTTTACACTATAAGCATACTCAATGACATGCAATGAAAAAAAACCCTGGATTTTTGCTTGCACGTGATTGAATCATGTGCGTCATCAAAGTTTCACCTCAGTCACCAAGCTCTGAAGATAATGGCCTTGCAAAGGGCAACTTCCATTGCCAAGTGAACAGTCTATAGGTCTTTAGTAAATGACCCCCATTGCGAGCAAGTTCATTTAAACAAAAACATATAAACCTACAAAAGTGACAGCAGAAAAAAGACCAAGTGGTCCATCGTGTTTTTTGATCTATGTTTGTCCCAAGCATTTTTGAAACCACTTACTGTTGACTGACTTACTAAGTGTAGGATTCTACTACAGTTCTCAGGGGACAGCAGAAGTAAGGGAAAAGTTAAATCATTAAATGTACAAATTTTCTTGCTTTTCTAAGATATTTTGAACTCTAACATATGATGGAACTGATGTATATTTGGCTTTCGTGTGTCTTGCTTATATTTTCTCTTTTGTCTAGGGTGGAAACAAAAGAACTAGCAATGAACTGAAGACTACACTGACAGCTTTTGTTCTTGTGGCCATTCTGGAAAGCCGGAAGATATGTAATAATTTTGTTTCTGTAGGTGACCAGACAAGATTCCTTTTCACCACACTTTTACCTCATACAACTCTCTCTCTCTTCATATTCTTGCATTTCCTTAAAGTGGAGGTTCACACAAATTCTTAACTTAATCTTATCCCCTTCAGTTAATTGCATAGTTGTTCAAATGACCCAAGAAACATTTTTTAGCACTGTAATTACCTTTGTATTGTAGTTTATTCTGGCACTTCCTGTATCTCACTCCCGCGGGAGTAGGCGTGTTTATTGCCTTTCACCGGCACCGCACTTTTTTCCTGGGAGCTTAGTGTCAGGCTTCCCAAGATTCAGTGCGGAACCCCGCCCTGCGAAATCTCGAGCGATCTTGGAACCAAGTGACGCCGGTCACGTGATGAGGGCGTGTCTTTTTTGTTTGTATAGGTTTGGTTGGCATCACAACAAGGCGGGAACTTCCGACGACGCCGCCCGTTGTGATGGCAACCCGGAATTTTACGGCGTTGCTCGCCGTAAACACTGAGCATATGCGGGAACGAGCGGTGAATGCTGGGAGCTCAACATTCACCGCATCCAGGAAATCAATGCTTGGGGGCTTCACATGCCCACAAGATGGAAACGGCTATCATCACATTTTATAACTTTTTCTTACGTACGAAAACAGACAGAGGCTGAAATATTACACCCAAACTGTGAGTTTTACTTTGTGATTGGGAAAGTGTCTCAATGACTTAAAAAAAAAAAATTATTGGTCGCCGGACCTCCGCTTTAACATGTAAAAGAAAAGGCACTCTAATTACCTTTCCGGTGCCCCATGTCTTGAAACGTCACCACTTAACTGTTCTCCAGCCACTGCAGGTATTCTACCCATCAGTTGGGTCAAGTATCTGCTCTCCTCGCTGCATGCCATTGTTTCTCGTGTTGGCATGTATGTCTGTAAGGGTTTATAAACAAGGCCTGGGGAATGCCCAGGAAAAAAATTCCAAGCCTACTTACCACCAGCTCGCAGACAACCAAATTAACCTGTCTAACAGTATGCATTAAAAACAGGGGTTTAGTCCGCACGCATTTGCAAACGCATGCGTAAGCCACAGAGCCTCGTCACGGCACCCTGATATCTGTGGTCCTAACACTAAAATATGAGTGTCCCCTGTCTGTAAGGGTGCCTGTGATTGGCAGGCTATTAGCACCAAATTTCCAAGTTCCCACCCCGCTTCTTCTTGGATAGGACAGGACCCACCTGCAGGTAGTTGATAGCCTTTGCCATATCGTGCCTATCTCCTTGCCAGAGGTCTTTCCACAACATCTCTGGCTGTTAGCTTTTATATTCACAAGAAAGGTATGTCCACGCCAAAGTTATAGTTTCAGCACTTTACTGTTGGTCATCAAAAATGGCAGTGACAAATCACATCACACAGATATACTATTTGGGGTGACCTGGCATAATTCGCCAATCACATATATTGTAGTGGACATACCATAGCAATCAATATGTGAAAGCCACATATCGCACATCACTGTTAAGCCATCTTCCCTTAGATCAGTGGTTCTCAACTCCTGTCCTCAGGACCCACTAACAGGCCAGGTTTGCAGAATAACTGAAATAATCACAGGTGATATCATTCGCTGCTCAGTGATTGCAGTATTCTAGTCTGTATCTCCCCAAGGTAATACTTAAAATCTGGCCTGTTAGTGGGTCAAGAGGACAGGAGTTGAGAACCACTGGCTTGGAGCCTCTCTCGCTCATTCCCAGAGTCATTAGTAAATCACTCAGAGGGCTTGACTTGCCTATTAGGCTCTATGCATCCAGTGCACAACACCCTGCATGTCGCACCGGAGACAGGACTGCTCCAGCTGCTCCTCTAGTTTCTGTACACTTCTACCAGGACCTCTAGGGGAACAGCACTCACAACTAGGGATGGGCTTTATGTTCGGGTCGAACATGAGTTAGACTCGAACATTGGTTGTTCGCCCGTTCGCCGAACAGTGAACAATTTGGGGTGTTCGCTGCAAATTCGAAAGCCGTGGAACACCCTTTAAAAGTCTATGGGAGAAATCAAAAGTGCTAATTTTAAAGGCTTATATGCATGGTATTGTCATAAAAAGTGTTTGGGGACCCGGGTCCTGCCCCAGGGGACTTGTATCAATGCAAAAAAAATTTTAAAAACAGCCATTTTTTCGGGAGCAGTGATTTTAATAATGCTTAAAGGGAAACAATAAAAGTGTAATATTCCTTTAAATTTCCTACCTGGGGAGTGTCTATAGTGTGCCTGTAAAGGGGCGCATGTTTCCCGTGTTTATAACAGTCCGAGAGCAAAATGACATTTCACAGGAAAAAAAGTCATTTAAAAGTGCTAGAGCTAGTGCTGGCTATAATGAATTGTCTGGAAAAAAAGTCATGTAAAAGTACTAGAGCTAGTGCAGGCTATAATGAATTGTTGGGAAAAAAAAGTCATTTAAAAGTGCTAGAGCTAGTGCCGGCTATAATGAATTGTCGGACCGGCAATACACATAAAAGTTCATTGATAAAAACGGCATGGAATTTCCCCACAGGGGAACCCTGAACCAAAATTTTTTTAAAAATGCGTGGAGGTCCCCCTAAATTCCATACCAGGCCCTTCAGGTCTGGTATGGATATTAAGGGGAACCCCACACCGAAATTTAATAAAAAATGGCGTGGGGGCTCCCCTCAAAATCCATACCAGATCCTTCAGGTCTGCAAATGACTGATGGTAGTCGTAGGAAGCGAAGCCTTCAACCCCTCAGAGACTTGAGTGCTGCCGTGCTCAGAATCCACGGGGAGGGGGTGTCAGAGGGGCAGAAGCAAGATCTACGCTGTTGGCCTGTGACGTGGACGGGTAAAGCTGAACCCAACTGACCTGAGAGGGAAAAGACAGATATGTGAATGAGTGGCTGTGAACGTGTGCCACTCGTAGATGATGAATGGCCGTAACCGTGCCACTGGTGGACGAGTTGCAATGGCGTTCTGCCTCAAACCCTGTGAGGGGGACAGAAAACAAAAAGAAGTAGAGAAACTGGTGTGAGTGTGGGGAGGAACCATGGACTATGCTAGTCGTGCATCGTGATCGTATGTTGGTAAATGAGAACGGAACGTGCCGACTCGTGTCAGAACCTGCAGACCGGAGAATCATATGAGCAGCGAGTGTGTGCGAACGTACGAATGAGTGGTATGAGTAGAGACTGGGTGCTTCAGGCAGGTGCCTCGAGGGGGAGGCCGAGCTGCGGAAGCTTGTGATGTGTGTAAAAGAAAAACGTGTCGTCTTGAGCCATAGATTTGAATCTCTGTGCCGCCGGCTGATGTGGAGTGTGTATGTTTAAGAAGAGTCAGAAAGGTGGGAACAGAAGAAGAGAGATGGAGTATGTAAACATAGATGAGAAAAAGGTGAAGAAGAATAGCAAAGGAACGACAGGCGCAGTGAAGAAGGCGTTCTGAAACGTCAAACGCTGTTGAGTGGAAATTTAGGAGACTCAAAAGAATGCGTGGCAACTAAGGTGAGCCAGGAGGTGACTGGCCAGGTTACTAATACTCGGTAACATTTAATATTTACATATATTAACCACTTAGGGACCGCAGCACGTCGATATATGTCCTAACCTTGAAGATGAATATCGTTGTTATGGCAGCAGCTAGCTGCCATAACCCCGGTATCCTCTTCTTCGGCCGGCGGTCCGCTTTCAGATAAAAGTGGTTTGTGCAGGAGAGGGCCCCTCCCGCCAAACTCCATTGCCCTCCGTCGGCAGCAGCGGAGGTGATCGGATGTTGCTCCTTCCTTGGCATGGAGACGAGTGAGGGGAAGATGGCCCCCACCCGTCTCCATACTATTGCAGGACGGAAGCAACGTCAAAACGTCACTTCCGCCCATAGCTCTTAAAGGGCCATTTTTTTTCTATTTTTTTTTAAATTATATTTTTTTTTATTGCATTTTAGTGTAAATATGAGATCTGAGGCCTTTTTGACCCCAGATCTCATATTTAAGAGGTCCTGTCGTGCTTTTTTTTCAAAAGAACAGTGCAAAAATAAAAGGTAAAATAAATATTAAGCAAAAGCGAACGCATATGTGAGTAGCGCCCGCATATGAAAGCGGTGTTCAAACCACACATGTAAGGTATCACCGTGATCGGTAGAGCGAGAGCAATAATTCTTGCCCTAGACCTCTTCTGTAACTCAAAACGTGCAACCTGTAGAATTTCTTAAACATCGCCTACGGAGATTTTTAAGGGTAAAAGTTTGTCGCCATTCCACAATTTTGAAGCATGACATGTTGGGTATCAGTTTACTGGGCGTAACATTATCTTTCACAATATAAAACAAAATTGGGCTAACTTTACTGTTGCCTTATTTTTTCATTCAGAAAAGTGCAATTTTTCCAAAAAAAGTGGCTTGTAAGACCCCTGCGCAAATACGGTGTGACAAAAAGTATTGCAACAACCGCCATTTTATTCTCTAGGGTGTTAGAAAAAAAATGTATAATGTTTTGGGGCTCTAAGTAATTTTCTAGCAAAAAAAAAAATAGTTTTTAAACTTGTAAACAACAAATCTCAGAAAGAAGCTCGGCCCTTAAGTGGTTAATAAGTAAAAAATATCAAGTAACACATGGAAAAGTGAAAAACACCCCAAAAAGTTACTCTATGGCAATTGTAATGCCATTAAAAAACATAATGAACACCCCAAACTACTTTAGATCGCTATAAATTTCACCTTCGCAAATGCATTTTACCTATAGGGGGATTTTAGCCCAAAAATTAGGTGGTTGGATAAAAATGTCTTTTTTTGTCACTTTAAAATATTACATGAACGGACCTATCAAGCATCGGAATGTTTCTCACACTGTCTGTATTCTTGCTTTCCCCAGTTTAGTTCAATTGAAAATTCTGTGGCATTTTTGAGAATAGCCTATCCTTCTCTGAAAAATCCATATTCTGTTGCTATTACATCCTATGCTCTGGCCTTAGCTGGAGGACTTCAGGACACCAACACATTGATGGCTGCATCTACAGGTATGTGCTGCTGCTATTCCACAAGTAAATGGAAACATGAAGAGTCCAGGTGTTCTGAATCATCAATATTACAATTGTTCTGTTTTTAAATGGCACTTTTTGCATTGAAATGCCTCCTTAGACCCAGTCTGTCTGGTCAGTATGGTCTCTTGCTGACTTGGCACCATCCACAAGCCAGTGACTTTCCTAACACCCATCCTTGCAAATAAGTAACACTAACTGATGGAACGTGGAAGAAGTGGGGAGGATCTAGCTAGCTATACTAGCACTAAACAGGAGGGGAGAGTGGCTGTAATGGGCCAAAACTGCCACTAGTTGACAACATATTACAGAACAATAACAACCTCATTCAGTTTAACCAATTGACCACCGTAAGATTTACCCCCCTTCATGACCAGGCCGTTTTTTGTGATACAGCACTGCGTTACTTTAACTGACAATTTCGCGGTCGTGCGATGCTGTACCCCAAAAAAATAATATCTTTTTCCCACAAATAGAACTTTCTTTTGATTTTAGATTGTTTGCGATATAAACAAACAAAAAAAAAAAATGACAATTTTGAAAAAAAATAAAAACAATAGTTTTTATTTTCTGCTATAAAACACATCTAATAAAAAAAATGTAAAAAATCTAATTTTTTCATAAATTTAGGCTTCTGCTATATGTTTTTGGTAAATAAATCCCAATAAGCGTATATTGATTGGTTTGCACAAACATTATAGCATCTACAAACTACGATATACTGTATATACTGGAATTTTTATTTATTTATTTTTTTTAATGGCCGCGATCAGCGACTTAGCGGGATTGCAGCGGACAGTCAGACACTGACACTTTTGACACTTTGTGGGAACCAGTGACACTAATACAGTGATCAGTGCTAAAAAGATGCACTGTCACTGTACAATTGGCACTGGCTGGGAAGGGGTTAAACATTCAAAGGGTGATCAAAGGGTTAACTGTGGGCCTAGCCTGTGTTTTACTGTACTACGTGTGCTGCTTTTATTCAGGAAAGTGATGGATTTTATTCAGATCCAAAAATCCATTCCAGATCTCTGTTCTGTGTCTTTTGCCTGACGATCGGCGGGTGCCAGCTGACATCCAATGCCTGGCACCCACAGATTGGCTTCTGCTGTAAAGAATCACAGCAGAAGCGGGCCACCGCCGTCACGCGTGCCTCCTCGGCGGAAGTGCAGGATCCCAAATATATAGGCGGGGGGGGGGCCTCCCTGTAGCAGTATGTCAGCTATGGGGTGGCCCTTAAGCATTTCATAAAACAGAAAAGTTAGATAAAAGTAGGCAGAATAGCTAGCATTTTTATATTTTTTTCCCCATCTTCAGTTCAGCTTTAAATTCAATTCAGTTTTAGCTATGCTTTTTGATACAGCTTGTAAAAAACATTGTATTATACTGTAACTGTAATTTTTTTTTATCAGATTCCATTGATTTTAGGCTCATTATTGAAATAGTACAATGATGATGTCATAAAACAAATAACTGCTGATAATGGTTCATTGTGCAAAAGTCAACTCAGTGAAAAATGAACCCCTTATTGGGTATCATAGGTTGCCGCATTCTGAACGTTGCTGCTTGCCTAATCGAAAAAAAATGATTCAAGCACTTCAGTGGCAGCTGCCACAAAGACATGATTTATGTACAGCACATGCCTACCGTTCAGTGTTAAGCCTCGTACACACGATCAGATTTTCCGCAAACAAAACCTCAGACTTTTGTCCGAAGGTGTGTGCCTGGATTTTGTCTTACATACAAACGGCAAGGAATTGTTGACCAACAAACACGAACATAGTGACATACTATGTGGTTTTTTAGCTCTTTAGCACCACCCTTTGGGCTCCTTCTGCTAATTTCATGTTAGTAGAAGTTTGGTGAGTGTTGATTCGTGCTTTTCATTTTGCGCTTTTCATTTCGCTCTTTTCATTTCGTGCTTTTCAGTTTGTTCCTGAATGGCCGTTCATCAACCAGATATGTTGCGGAATCGGAGGAGATGACGTGTTATTTATTTTTGGCCTTGGAGTTATTGCTTTGACCCAAGTCCTGTCCAGAAACAGGAGGAGGAGGATTTCTTGGACCAAAAATTGGTTGCTTTATTAATTGTGACCAATTATGTCATATGCCTTTGCTGCGGGAGCTCCAGGAGAATAATCCGGATGATTTTCGGAATTATCTCCGGATGACGGACCCCTGCTTTCACCAACTCTTGGCATTGTTGACCCCCTATATTAGGAAGCAGGACACATGCATAAGGATTTTATTTTATTTTTTGGTTGAATAATGATTTGATGGTATATTTTCTATATTTTTGGATGCATAGAATGCACTTTTTGGTTAAGTTCTATTGGCAGATAGCGTGTCTAATTTTATTTGTTTTCTTTTTTTAATGCACAATAAAAAAAAATTGTGATGAATAATACTTGGCTATGTGTTTTACTTCAAATGACAGTTTGGGAGTAGGCAGTTACATTTAAAAAAATACAATGTAAAATTGACAAGGGACACCAACATAGTTATATCTTTGAGCTTAAAAACTACGGGATAATGGTGTTGTGGTAACTTGCCCAAAAAAAAAAAAAAAAAAAAAAAGATCAACATAATAATATTATTCTTGATATCACTAGAAAAAAAAGCCTTTGAAATTACTTTGCAATAACTCCATCGATATCACCAGCAAAGCAGCTTCATTATTATCCCATTAAAGATAAAGAGAATTGTGCGCTGCATTTAGAGATTTCAGAATTTGCCACGTCACGAATGTTAATTCTCCATTACGAATGCTAGTTTACAAGACCGCCCGATTCATGCTCGTTCTTGCTTCCGAGCATGCGTGTTTGTACTTTGGACTTTTGTCCAACAGACTTGTGTCCGACAACAGACATTTGTCCGCGGAAAATTTTAAAGTCTGCCATCCAACATTTGCCCGTGGAAAATCCGACAACAATTGTCCAATGGAGCGTACAAACGGAGCGTACAGCCTGACATCACACATTTCCCATCGGAAAATCCGATTGTGTGTACGCAACTTTAGAAAGCATGTGCACTTGACATTATTGCTATATTTAATGGGAACAGTAGATCAATATTGCATCAACCATTATGTTTTTATTTTCTTTTGTGACTGGTTACAGGTAACTATTGGAATGACCCAAACTCCCGCTTTGTATCCATTGAGGCAACTTCTTATGCCCTTCTCGCACTAATAAAAATGGAGCAATGGAATTCGATTGATCGCATTGTTCAGTGGCTTATAGAGCAAAATTTTTATGGAGGCACCACTGGAGACACCACCCAAGTGAGTATATTTCTATTCACCTCTGTACTGGACCACCAAGAAAATGAGGGGGGAGAGAAGAACATTCAGGCATAAAGCATGCTGGTGTAGGATATAACAATTTTCATGGAGTTATTCTCCCTTCATCAGACTCTCTAAAAGTAGCAGCAGTGTTGAGTATTTATGCTTCTGGTTTCAGCAAGTTAGGTTCCCATTGTGCTTTTAGCTGATTCAATGACTTCAAAGACAGCTGCCACAAAGTTATGATATCTGTACAGCACATGCCCTCTGCTCAGTGTTAGAAAGCATGCGTAGTGAAGCAAAAAAATAATACAACCAAAACAAATTCAAGGGCCATAAACTGAATGTTCTAGGCAGCTCTCTGGAGCAGGAGATCATGCCTTTGACTGGTTATACTGCACATAGACTATAGCTGAGCCCCAAACTCTTTAAACTCTCTATGACCAGTAGTCAATGCTGGTCACTATAAAAAAAGATTATCGATTATGAATGCAAAGCTGCTATGTAAAATTGCATGTAGACATAAAAGAGTAGATGGCCATGCAGGAATCATACAGATGCCTTCCAGCAACTGTTAAAGTCTTGCATGAGCAGCAAGAGGATGTACTGGAAATGGAGCGAGTACAAAGAAGGGCAACAAAGCTAATAAAGGGTCTGGAGGATATTAGTTATGAGGAAAGGTTGCGAGCACTGAACTTATTCTCTCTGGAGAAGAGGTGCTTGAGAGGGAATATGATTTCAATATATAAATACTGTACTGGTGACCCCACAATAGGGATAAAACTTTTTCGCAGAAGGGAGTTTAACAAGACACGTGGTCACTCATTAAAATTAGAAGAAAAGAGGTTTAACCTTAAACTACGTAGAGGGTTCTTTACTGTAAGAGCGGCAAGGATGTGGAATTCCCTTCCACAGGCGGTGGTCTCAGCGGGGAGCATCAATAGTTTAAAGAAACTATTAGATAAGCACCTAAACGACTGCAACATACAGGGATATACAATGTAATACTGACACATAATCACACACATAGGTTGGACTTGATGGACTTGTGTCTTTTTTCGACCTCACCTACTATGTAACTATCATGTGGTGTGAAGAAGAAGGGGGAATAAGAGAGTAGGGTGGAGAGACACTGCTAGCTCTGCCTGTCTCAGAATGGTGTCCAATGGACATATACCCTCAGTGTAGTCATCCAGAGGGGTATCTGCTTGATCGATTAACGAACCATCTCGTGATCTGGCCAAAAATGTCTGCCTTGGATGATTCTACAGGCAGTATATTACCTAATTGAGCACACTGGATGTGCTGCATACGCCGCAAAAAAATTTCATCAAAATACACAGCTCTGCTGCACCCCCTCGTCCACTTGATGACAATTCTCAGTTCTCAAAAAAAGAACCTTCTAACTCTAATTTAACTCAGTGTGTATAGACATTGTTCAGACGAAAAATAGAGAGATACAAAGTAACACTGTTACTTTTGTATCTGCTCAGCTTCATTCATCTGCAGATCAAAGTTATGAAAGCAAGTTATGAAAGCAACCTGGAAAATAAAAAAATAAAAAATGTTTTTCATTTTATAAAAAATCTATTATTAATCTATTATAGTCTATTTAACCCTAATGAACTCCCTCTTCACCTTCCCCTTTGACTATTATTTTCTTGATGATAATTTTTTTGTTTGTCTATTTTATTCAACATTAAGGTGGTTGTAAACCCTCAAGGTTTTGAATGCATTCAGTTGAAAAACACCCCCCCCCCCCTATTTTTCTTACCTGAGTCCGATCCGATCCAGCGATGTGCACGAGTGCAGCGGCTCCAACTGCTGTTGTTATCCTCATTGGACAAATTGATAGCAGCAGGAGCCATTGGCAATGTCAATCAAAAGCTGTGACACAGGCCGAGTCCCGCTGTCTGTGTCAATGGACGCAGTAGCGGGACTCGGGAGTGAGCCTGCACGGGTGACCCCAGGGAAAGCGGCTTCACGTGGGGGCACTCGATGAAAAGGAGGGGCTTGGAGCGCCGGCGGGGCACCCTAGAAGAAGAGGATTGGGGTTGCTGTGTGCAAAAGCATTGCACAGAGCAGGTAAGTATAGGCATGTTTGTTATTTTTAATTTTTTTAAAGCGAGGGTTTACAACCCCTTTGATATTTAAACTTTTATTTCTTTCTATTTATTTTGTTTGTTATTTTTTTAGTGTTGCATTAAAAAAAAGAGCAAAAATGAAGAAAAAACTTTTATTTAATTTGCAAATAACGTTGCATTGCTTTGAACCATAGTCATAATCTTGGTGTCATTTTAAATAGAACAAATCTTAATGCCTGAACACAATTTTGCAGCTTTGACATGTATTACGTAAAAAAACTGTACACATGATCACAACTACTTAGCATATCCAAATGAATTAAACTTGGGTTTTCATTTGGTGGTAAAATGGTAATGAATATCTCCTGAGTTTTTATTATTATTATTATCAAAGAAAAACTGGCCTAAAATAATAAATATAAATGTATATATATATATATATATATATATATATATATATATATATATATATATATATATATATATATATATATATTTCTTTGTTAATTTAGCTGTATATTTCTTGCTATTACCATAACTTACCTCCAAAGAACCCAAAATAAATTTTCCTGCTCCTGATGATTGCAGCGATGCCTCACATGTGTATGTTTGTTGTTGTTTGTACTTGTAGTACGGGCCAAAAACAATAGTATGCATTTTGCTTTTTTTATTCTACCTAAAGCATACTGACACTAATATATATTTAAAAATTTTTTTTTTTTTAAATACTACTCAAAATATACTGATTCTTTCCTTTGACCCTCACCTTGACCCTAAAACTCACCATGAGATTGACCTAGATCAAACCTTGAACTGGGTTTTTTTTCTTAATTTTATTTATTTATTTATTTTTTTATATGCACTTTTGATTGTTTATATCTTTCTCCCCTGCAATAAGAGAGATAAAATGTATCTTTCTCCCCATTCACAAGAGAAAGAAAACACATGGGTGAGAGGCACAGTGATTGATCAATGTGATAGGCAATCAGAGTCCTTGAAAAACCACATTGGGCGCCTCTGCCAATCAAACTATTGATGGGTCTTTTGTGCTCTGACCAATTTTGTGCTTCTTACCAATTTGTTCACCCACATGAGAACGCCACAGAGCACCCAGGATGGGAATACCTAAGGCTTAGAGAGTATCCACACTGACCCTGCACAGAGACAGATTATCTCCCCCCAAGCACTAGGAAGTCCACACGGTGCCTCCTTGCTGGGTGACTGCAGCCTCAACAGTTGTAAATCTATTTAGACATTTTGTCCTTTTATTGTGGAAGCATTTTATCCTTGTTTCTGAATTTATCCACTACACTTTAAGGATTCTCCCATCTCCCTCTCTTTTCTTTATCGTTGGACACTCTGAGCTATACCGGAGACCACGATCAGCTTCTCAGGAACCTTCAGTTTGCAATCTACCACCACACCCTAGACAGGGAGCAGACGAAAATCAGAATCGGGGGCCCCGGTTCACGATCGTTAGTATAAGCCCAGTATCTGTGCTCCCAGCACAAAGGTTTGCATATATGCGGCATCACAGAAGAAGACCCAATTCAGTGAGATTGCAAATACTGTATGTATACAGGCGGCACCAAGAGGTTCATTTACAAAATGAAAATGTAAAGATTTGCAATTACTTTAAGTAAACATCCCCCACCCCTCATTCAACACAATAATATAAGAGTCTGTACACCTATATGTATTGACAGTTTTTTTGCAATATTCTAGGCTACTGTTATGATGTTTCAAGCCCTTGCTCGGTATTACACAGTTGCATATCAATTGGACATGGAAGTCTTATTGCGGTTTCCTACGAGGGCCTTTGAAAGGTTCATCTTGAAGACCGACAGCATCTTGACACACAGTCGAGTGGTGAGATTACTCATTAACAGTTGACAGAAATGAACTCTTTGGCCAAAAGTATGCTTACACTGTAGGTGCTAAGGGCTTCTTGAGTTGTGGCGGATTGACCTCCCATTTGATCGTGCCTGTATAATTCTGGGTCCACAGTTACTTGGCAGAGCCAGAGCTATGACCACCAATAATCTTTTATCTGTCTGTAAGGTTGCCATTCTGACTACTGCTGTAAAGGGGGCATTCTTCTCTCTGACCCCAATGAATTAATTTAGCCGATCATCCCTAAGACCAGAAAATTATTTTAGGAATCCTCTGGGGTAATAAGGCTGAGAAAGATTTCTCTATAAACTGAGACAACTGAGCGTTTTCAACCTTGTGGTAACAGTTGCTTATGGTAAAGGCTGTTTTCTGTTCCACCATGACCCCTGGGTGCAACGCTAGCTCCATAATTACATGGTTTCATAAGTTTGGTGTTGAGGAACTCGAGAGGCCTGACATCAACCCTATTGAACTTCTTTGGGATGAACTTGAACACAAATTGTGAGCCAAGCCTTCTCCTCCAAAGTTAGTTCCTTGTAGGAAGGTTGAAAGTGTTTAGTTATAGTGAGTCAGTGGCTGGCACAGGCAGATGAAAAAGGATTAAAAGTTCAGTTCCTGGGCTTTTGGTCCTAGCCAGCCCCCCTATGCTATAAAAAGGGGGGACACTGAAGTGTTAGGGTGCTGGGTTCTGGATTACCTTTGTGTGGAATCGTTGGTGCTGCTGAAGACACCAGTGTTTTTGTAAGACATCTAGCCATGGAAAATGCCGTAATGGACCCTCACCTCACCGAGGTATGCATGGGCCACTACACTACTATAACTAAGGTTAGAGGAAAGACGTTTCATCAGTAAAGTTAAATTAACTGTTATGAGCCTGGTCTGAAGTTATTCAAAGGGGTGCCTTTTGGCTCTGTCGTAACAAAAGAACCAAGGTTTGTAAACCACTACAGGGTATGAAGTAACACCACTACAAGGGGCTAACTTTGCAAGGCAAGAAGAAGAGAACACTTGCTAAGATAAACCAAGTACAAGTTCAAGACACCACGCAACCAGTCTGAAGGTGTGGTACCTGGTAAGGTGACAGGTCCTGTGATAGTGAAGCGGTCATTATTTGGATCTCTCTCCGGGGGGGGGGAGGGGATCCAATAGCAACCGGATCCAAACCTGCATTATGAAGATCTATGGCATGGTCACAACATATGGTGAGGAATAAGCACGCATGAGGTACGCAGGACTGGTGGAGTGGACACAGGCTCAGTATGTCCTTCCTAATGCAACATACAGTATCTCACAAAAAAGAGTACACTCCTCACATTTTTGTAAATATTTTATTATATCTTTTCATGTGACAACACTGAAGAATTGATACTCTGCTACAATGTAAAGTAGTGGGTGTACAGCTTGTATAACAGTGTAAATTTGCTGTCCCCTCAAAATAACTCAACACACAGCCATTAATGTCTAAACCGCTGGCAACAAAAGTGAGTACACCCCTAAGTGAAAGTGTCCAAATTGGTTCCAAAGTGTCAATATTTTGTGTGGCCACCATTATTTTGCAGCACTGCCTTAACCCCCTTGGGCATGGAGTTCACCAGAGCTTCACAGGTTGCCACTGGAGTCCTCTTCCACTCTTCCATGACAACATCATGGAGCTGGTGGATGTTATCTTGGAGGTCAGTGGCAGCTGGTGCTCCATTTTTTTGGGGGGCGCAAACAAAGCCCCAATTAACCTCCCCCCGTCACTTACCCGCAATAGGGCAAATAAAGAGATAGATAGATAGACAGACAGATAAATGGACACACAGACAGATAGATATTGGGAATCAGATAGATAGATAGATAGATAGATAGATAGATAGATAGACAGACAGACAGACAGACAGACAGACAGACAGACAGACAGACAGACAGACAGACAGATAGATAGATAGATAGATAGATAGATAGATAGATAGATAGATAGATAGATAGATAGATAGATAGATAGATAGATAGATAGACAGATAAATATACAGACAGATAGATAGGATGGACAGACAGATGAGAGAGGGATTTAGTGGTGAATGGGAGAAGCATTTGCTCCAATCAGCAGTCCCCCATCCCCCCTCTCCTCTCCTCTCATGTTTCTGTCTGATCCAACAGATTGCAAGAGAATAGCTGGGGCAGAGGTGAAGCAGGACATCCTTCCCATCTCTCCACCTTCACAGGATACTGCTACGGACAGGGTGTCAGATCATCACATTACAGGTAGATATATAGATAGTACCTTTGGCAGTGTGGCTTCTCCATCCACAGAGCTGCAGGGTCAGGGTTACGATTTCCCACTGGCACAGAACCCGGAAGTGACGCTGCTGCCCGGGGAAAGCACCGCCCACCTGCCAATAGAAAACCCCACAGCAAGGGGAATGCCTGCAGGATGGAAGTTTTACGACGCAGTGCTTTGCGCAGCAATGACTCACAAAACCCTGTAAATGAAGCGTCTTACATGCAATCATGTCATTGCATAGACATCATGCTACCCATAGTGCACTGTATCCAGCGCCTGTACTTGTGCACTTAAAGGACTTTTTTTTCCTTGGGGGGGAGTGGTCGGTGCCCATGCACCCTCTATGGACAGGCCGCCACTGTTTGGGGTCATTATCATGTTAGAATACTGCCCTGTGGCCCAGTCTCCGTAGGGTGGAGATCATGCTCTGCTTCAGTATGTCACAGTACATGTTGGCATTTATGGTTCCCTCAATGAACTGTAGCTCCCCAGTGCCAGCAGCACTCATGCAGCCCCAGACCATGACACTCCCACCACCATGTTTGATTGTAGGCAAGACACACTTGTCTTTGTACTCCTCACCTGGTTGCCGCCACACATGCTTGACACCATTTGAACCAAATAAGCTTATCTTGGTCTCATCAGACCACAGGACATGGTTCCAGTAATCCATGTCCTTAGTCTGCTTGTCTTCAGCAAACTGTTTGCGGCCTTTCTTGTGCATCATCTTTAGAAGAGTCTTCCTTCTAGGACGACAGCCATGCAGACCAATTTGATGCAGTGTGCGGCGTATGGTCTGAGCACTGACAGGCTGACCCCCCACCCCTTCAACCTCTGCAGAAATGCTGGCAGCAGTCATAAGTCTATTTCCCAAAGACAACCTCTGGATATGATGCTGAGCACCTGCACTCAACTTCTTTGGTCGACCATGGCGAGGCCTGTTCTGAGTGGAACCTGTCCTGTTAAACCGCTGTATGGTCTTGGCCACCGTGCTGCAGCTCATTTTCTGGGTCTTGGCAATCTTCTTATAGCCTAGGCCATCTTTATGTAGAGAAACAATTTTTTTTTTCAGATCCTCAGAGAGTTCTTTGCCATGAGGTGCCATGTTGAACTTCCAGTGACCAGTATGAGAGAGTGGGAGAGATAACACCACATTTAACACACCTGCTCCCCATTCACACCTGAGACCTTGTAACACTAATGAGTCACATGACACACGGGGAAGGAAAATGGCTAATTGGGCCCAATTTGGAAATTTTCACTTAGGGGTGTACTCACTTTTGATGCCAGCTGTTTAGACATTAAAGAGGAACTGCAGGCTGCGTAAATTGTTGGTGTTATACAGGTGCCTGTAATAAATAAATTAAAAAAAAAAAATTTGTACAGCATATTTAAAGAGGGACTGCAGTCTGCTTGCATAATTTGCAATAAAAAACATCTTTGCAATTCTGAAGCTTCCCTTCAACCACTTTACATATTATTTTATATATACTGTAATTCTGTACTTGCCAAATATGCTGCAGAAATCTCCCTCCACTGAGTCTGGCGGCAACCACTTTAACTGAGGGCAGCTGAAGCTGCTGCTTGTTCACTTCCTGGATTTACACAGACACACCGAGGCACAGCTCTTCAGTCCCGCAGCTCTCATTGGCCCTCTTATGACTCATCCCCCCTTCCTTCCTGGTAAACTCTCACAAGAGTGAGAGAGAGCTGTGCATGATGTCAAAAGCCTAGGCTATTTACCAGATAAGAAACAGGTAGTGGGCTGTACAAGGTATTTACTGGCAGAAAAAAAAATGTTTTACTATCCAAAGTTAAAACAACAAGAGCAGAAGATTTAATAGATGGAAAGATGAAAAAATTACTGAAGTTCCGCTTTAATGGCTGTGTGTTGAGTTATTTTGAGGGGACAGCAAATTTACACTGTTATACAAGCTGTACACTCACTACTTTACATTGTAGCAAAGTGTCATTTCTTCAGTGTTGTCACATGAAAAGATAGAATAAAATATTTACAAAAATGTGAGGGGTGTACTCACTTTTGTGAGATAGTGTATATTCGTTATAGTCTGTATGGACATAGGACAAGTTGCTTTTCAAAGAAACTCTGTTTGTTATTACTGCACACAGTAAAAGCTCATCTCTAATGTTGCATACACACGGTCGGACTTTTCGGCTACAAAAGTACGACAGCCTGTCCGACGGATTTTCGACGGACTTTTGGCGGACTTGTGGCAGACTTTCTAACGAACGGACTTGCCTACACACGATCACACAAAAGTCCGACGGATTCGTACGTGATGACGTACACCGGACTAAAATAAGGAAGTTGATAGCCAGTAGCCAATAGCTGCCCTAGCGTGGGTTTTTGTCCGTCGGACTAGCATACAGACGAGCGGATTTCTGGGTCCGGTGTAGTTACGACGTAAAGATTTGAAGCATGTTTCAAATCTAAAGTCTGTCAGATTTGCGGCTGGAAAAGTCCGCTGAAAGTCCGGGGAAGCCCACACACGATCGGATTGTCAGCCGGCTTTAGTCCGTCGGCGTCCGTTGGACTTTTGTAGACGAAAAGTCCGACCGTGTGTACGCGGCATAAGTCCCGGGAATTGATGAGCCCTTCATTTCTTTGTAAGTGGGCAAACTTACAAAATATGCAGGGGATCAAATAATTAGTTTCTCCACTGTGGGTAAGTACAATATTGAAGAAAATTTTTATTGCAATGCATGATTGTTTGATTTTTCGACTTAATGGGCACAATTAGATCAAGTCCTTATTAAAATTATATGAAAAAAACAGGTTAATGTAAACCATATACTAGTAACTCAAAATTAATGTTCACTTTAAGTACAATATATTTTACCTATAAGACTTCCTTATGCACCCCTCTCCCCCATTCCCAACAGTATCAACAAAATTGCAGCGGCATTAACCAGCTGCTGACTGTTGATGTGCCAATCTATTCACTGTACAAAAATTCTTTGAGTCCATATAACCTGTTTCTATTAAGCCCCGATGAAGGAGGTGAAGTGTGGCCCCACATGTTGGTTTACATATACAATTTATGTTTGAGATCAAATATTACCTCGTTGATGCTCCTGGCAGACTACATCACGTAAGTACTGTAAGTTTTTTTTTTCTGGTTACAATTTAAATTTAAAGTTGTATCAATTTCCTTACAGATATCTTTTCAGATGTCTGTTAAAGAAGATTGTACCATAACTGCAAAAGGGAAAGGACTGGTGAATTTAACAGTGAGTTGTAAAAATCTATTGTCCATTATTCTAGCTGTGAATGTATAGGTATGCTGTCAGCATTGTCCTTTCGGTTAGCCATTAGAAAAAAAATCTCTGGTAATTTTCTAAAGAGAATTAAAGCCCAACTCTGGCCTATTTGTTTTTTTTTTTTTTTAATTTTTAAATGCAGCTCTGGCCACAACCTGGAGCTATCCCTCAGAGTATCCCTTGGTATCTTTTCCACCGCACATTGTCCTTATGCCCCGTACACACGAGCGGAATTTCCGTTGGAAAAATCTTGGATGGTTTTTCCGACGGAATTCCACTCAAGCTTGCCTTGCATACACATGGTCACACAATATTCCCTGAACTTTGGACCGTCAAGAACGCGGTGACGTACAACACTACGACGAGCCGAGAAAATTAAAGTTGAAAGCTTCCGAGCATGCGTCAAATTGTTTCTGAGAATGCTTGTTTTTTTGCGCGTCGGAATTGCATACAGACGAACGAAATTTCCGTCAAAAACGTTTTCCTTCGGAAAAATAGAGAACCAGTTCTCAATCTTTTTGCCGGCAGAAATTCAGACAGAAAAAGTTGGATGGAGCATACACACGGTCGGAATATCCGACCAAAAGCTCCCATCACACTTTTTCCGATGGAAATTCCGCTTGTGTGTACGGGGCATAAGTCTTCTGGCTTTAACAGATTTTGTGTGATTACCTAGAAAGGGTTTTTGATATTAGATTGTAAATATTTAGGAAAGAGGTGGGTGAGTTGGAAGGGAGAGAAGGCTGCCAGAAAGAAGGGGTGGGCTGACACCTCCTTTTGTGTTCATCGGCGTTAGACCCAGTCTGCAGCAGTGGATCTCAGTCTTCACTCCTGAAAAAAGGAGCTGCAACAGATTAGGTAAGTGAAAAAAAAGTTCAGGAAGGGTTTTTTGTTGTTAAATTGTGATTTGGTAGGAGAGAGATGGGTGAGTTGGAAGGGGGAAGGAGGTTGCCAGAGGAGGGGATGGACACCTCCCTTTGGGTCCAGTAGTGAGGTTCTTACAAGATCATGAAGCCTCCAGTGGTGGCGTGATGACATCATGATGAGTGATTGCTACAGGACTGGCTGGTGGCAGACCTGAACTGCAGTGTTGGATCACTGAGAAGTTGCAACAGATTCGGGAACCCCAACAGGTTCAGATAAGTGAAAAAAGGTTCCGAGAACGTTTTTTAAATTGTGAATTAGTAGGAAAGAAATGAGAGGATTGGAAGTGGGGAAGGCTGCCAGGAGAAGGGGGTGCAGACACCTCTCTTCTCTTTGGATCCATCAGTGGGCTCCTTACTAAATCTTGCAGTGTCCAGTGGTGGTGTGACATCACGATGAGCGATGGCTTCAACTGATCAGTGTTAGACCCCAACTGCAGCAGCAGATCTTGATCTTTCTCAAGGAGACACAACAGATTAGGTAAGTAAAAAGAGCTCAGGAAGTTTTTTTATAATTAAATTGTGAATTTGTAGGAAAAAGATGAGTGAGTTGGATTGGGGGGGAATCTGCTGGGGTGGGGGGGTGGACTTCTCCCTTTGGGTCCAGTGGTGGGGTGCTTACAAGATCTTGAAGTCTCTAGTGGCGACAGGATGACACCACGATGAGTGGTGACTACAAAACTGCTTAGTGGCGGACCTGGACTGCAGCGTTGGATCAACTAGGAGCCACAAGAGATTCAGGAGCTGCAACAGGTTCAGGCAAGAGAAAAAAGGTTTTAGGAAGGGGCTTTATTGTTAAACTGTGAATTGGTAGGAGAGAGATGGGAAGCTTGTAGAGAGGTCACTGCCAGTTTTACTCTAGAGATGAACTTTAAGAATGAAAAACTTTGTGTTTTTGCTAGATTTGGTTCAGAAATGAATGTTTGGCCAGTGTTGGTGCTCCTACTTTTTGTTCTAGTTTGAGCTGTAAAGTTCACAGCTTTTTATGTTTTCATGATATTATCAGTCATTTTGTAATTCTCTCTCTAGATAACACGATCATATTATTCCAATTATAAAAAGGACTGTGACAATTATGATCTTTCTGTGACAGCACGGGAAGAGTACTTGGGTGAGTGCTGGTTTAACTTACTTTTTCATTGTATTGTCTGTTGTCTTATGCCGCGTACACACGAACGGACATTCCGACAACAAAATCCATGGGATTTTTTCCGATGGATGTTGGCTCAAACTTGTCTTGCACACACAAGGTCACACAATGTTGTCGGAAATTCCGAACGTTGAGAATGTGGTGATGTACGACGAGCCAAGAAAATTGAAGTTCAATAGCCAGTGCGGCTCTTCTGCTTGATTCCAAGCATGTGTAGAACTTCAGATCCAGATCTAGAAATCCAGATCTCAAATTTTGTGTTTCAGAAATTCCAATGGAAAATGTCCGATGGAGCCTTCACACGGTCAGAATTTCCAACAAAATGCTCCCATCGAACATTTTCCATCGGAAAATCCGACCGTGTGTACGCGGCATAAGGGTATTTTGTGCATGCTGACAGTGAATGTACAGTTGGCAATATGCGTGAAAAAAATCCATAGTTTCCCCCACCCATGCTGAACAGCATGGATAGATGAATCTCCCACTGACGGCTATTGTATTCTGAAAGCACCTGCATCTGTCATAAGTAGTAGTTGAGTTATGTGGTATCAGCAGGGTCACCCACGTCTTGAATTTCAGCTGATTTAGAGGATTTAAGGTGTGTAGGGCCAGCTTACTGAGTACAGTTATTTGCTTTGTATTCAAGTTTTTTTTTTATTTTTATGCTGCGACCTACCACCCCAGGAAAGAGAACCCCTAGTGCTGGAGCAGGCTGACATTGCCCCAGGGTGGATCCATCAATGTAGTCAAGGATTGATATAATGTTGGGCACCAGTAATTACTTGTCTTTTCCAGATGTATATCTGCTTTAAGCTCACAGGGGGAGAGGGTTAGAGCTAAGACACCTCCAGCAGCATATTTTCCAGACTCTAAGCGTACTCCCGCTGTCACAGTGCATGAAGAGAACTTGGTCCATGGTGTATTGCATAAATAAATACCATTAGGCTAACAACAGCAGCACTGTCATCAGAGCTTCACATTCAGAGAGCGGGTACCTCCATGCATCCTCACCAAGCAAAAGAACCAGGATCCTCTGAGGGTCAGACTCATTCCGGCCCCAGCAGGTCTTATTCCCCTGACTCCACTTTGGGTGTTGTATCTTCTTCCACCTGGGAGGACTGCTTCAGGATGACTGTGCTAGGCCCAAAAAGGCTCCCTGCTTAACTAGCACATACAACTACACATACCTCCCCAGGCTGCAGTTCATGGAGAAGCACCAATCACCAGGCCACCTTCAAAATATCTATTTTCTCTCCCAGCATGCCCCTCATAAATTCAGTAGTGTTAGGACTGCAAGCATACACAGGGTGCCGTGAAGAGGCCTTGCTGCTAATGCATGCGTTTGCAAATGCGTGCTAACTAAACCCCTGTTTTTAACGCAAACTGTTGGACAGGTTAATTTGGTCAGTTGGCAGACTGGTTGGTGAGTTGAGCTATGGAATGTTCTGTTTCTGTCTTTCATGTTTGCCCTTCCATGTGCTCCTTGCTGTGAAGGCCAGTTATAGGTGGGGGCAGGGGCCATTTGTTTACACCCACTGACAGTAAACTTTATTGTCGTTGGCCAGGGGGGACGTAAATATTCATAACCCAGCATTATTGCAGCTCCCCTGTCTAATGCTGCCAGTGACACCTACTGGCAGCAGCCAAGAGCAGCAGCAACACTGAGCTCAGGGAAAAGCGAAGTAAGATGCTACAAATTAACCTTAAAAGATTACCACCCATCTTCTATTGGGTTGAAGACAGGACTCTGTGCAGGCCAGTCAAGTTCCTCCACCCCAAACTCGCTCATCCATGTCTTTATGGACCTTATTTGTGCACTGGCATGTTAGAACAGGAAAAGGCCATCCTCAAACGGTTCCCACAAAGTTGGGAGCATTACATTTTCCAAGAGTTCCCTTCACTAGAACTAAAGGGACAGAACCAACTGCTGAAAAACAACCCCACACCATAACCCCCCCTCCACCAAATGATTTGGACCAGTGCACAAAGCAAGGTCCATAAAGACATGCATTAACGAGTTTGGGGTGGAGGAACTTGACTGGCCTGCACAGAGTACTTACTTCAACACGATAGAACACCTTTGGGATGAGCGGAGACTGTGAGCCAGGCCAACATCAGTGCCTGACCTCACAAATGCGCTTCTGGAAGAATGGTCAAACACTCCCATAGACACACTCCTAAACCTTGTGGACAGCCTTTCCAGAAGACGTGAAGCTGTTATAGCTGCAAAGGGTGGGCCAACTCAATATTGAACACTACAGACTAATGCCCCGTACACACGGCCGGACATTGATCGGACATTCCGACAACAAAATCCTAGGATTTTTTCCGACGGATGTTGGCTCAAACTTGTCTTGCATACACACGGTCACACAAAGTTGTCGGAAAATCCGATCATTCTAAACGCGGTGACGTAAAACACGTACGTCAGGACTATAAACGGGGCAGTAGCCAATAGCTTTCATCTCTTTATTTATTCTGAGCATGCGTGGCACTTTGTCCGTCGGATTTGTGTACACGCGATCGGAAATTCCGACAACGGATTTTGTTGTCGGAAAATTTTATAGCAAGCTCTCAAACTTTGTGTGTCGGAAATTCCGATGGAAAATGTGTGATGGAGCCTACACACGGTCGGAATTTCCGACAACAAGGTCCTATCACACATTTTCCGTCGGAAAATCCGACAGTGTGTACGGGGCATAAGACTGGAATGCCATTAAAGTTCATGTGCGTGTAAAGGCAGGTGTCCCAATACTTTAGGTAATACAGTGTATGTGCTTAAAGCTGAACTCCAGGCAATTAGCTTAATACACAGTTGAAATACATATGTGGGAACTGTTTTTCCTGACAAAAGATTTGTAATCATGTTTAGCCAGCCTTACAATTTAAGTATCCCTGTAGGACAGCATAGCCATATCACTACCAACATTGCAGCAGCACAGTTGGGTCAGGAACACAACTTTTACTTATTAGACAATGAGAGAGACACTACAAATTGAAGAGTATAACTACCAGCTCACTCTACTGTCCCTTTCAATGAGCATATTCCTTTTCAGCATATTGTGACTAGCTACTAGTACTGTAGCTTCCTATTTCCAGTCTAAGCATATCTCCCAACCTTCTAAGATGAGAAAGAGGGACACCTTAGTATAGCAGGGGTCTCCAAACTATGGCTCTCCAGTTTATCAAGAACTACAATTCCCCTCATGCCTAGTCATGTCTGTGAATGTCAGAGTTTTACAATGCCTCATGGGACGTGTAGTTTGGCAACAGCTGGAGGGCCGTAGTTTGGAGATCCCTGGTATAAGGTATTTAGGCAAAGGGCACACTCCTGCAATGCATCTATTTATGTGGACCATGAAGACTTAATATGCAAAAAAAGATTGGTTAAATGGGGTGATTTTTTTTTTCACCACTACTTTCAAAGAAAAAAAATGCAATAATTTAGTGGTTAGATGTACGGTGGACTGCAGCAAAACATGTCCAATAACTTAATGTTGCATTTGTTTATAGAGGTCTATGCATCAGACCAAAAATAAAGGATACATGCAAAGGGAAGAGAGCTTTGGTACCTAAAGAGGGACAGTCCTTCCAAATCAGGGACAGTTGGAAGCTATGGCCTGAGTACTGCTTTACTGGGAATTACACAGAGGAAGCTGATACCAAGAAAAACTTCTATAAGCCATAGTTAAAAATACTGTGTGTATATATATATATATATATATATATATATATATATATATATATATATATAATGATTTATGTTGCTTTATTTTAATGAGTTTTTTTATTTCCTCTCGAGCAGTTGAGAACCCCAAAGATGTGAAGTCTACTGTGGCCATCACCATCTGTGTCAGGTAATGCATAAACCAAAATATTAAACATTTTAACTGTGTCTGTGGGAAATAAAGAGAGACAAGGGTTCTTATTCTTATAGAGACATACAATGGGTTTTGGGCCAATTCTATTGTTTTATAGCTATGTTTTTATTATGTATATACATTTTTGTTTTCCAATTAAATGTTTAAAGCACAATTCCAGGAAAAAAAAAACAGACCAGTAAAAGTCAAAATAAAATTATCAGATTTGCTGCTTCAGTTAAATGGGAACGTCACCCAAATGGAGTTCTGCTTTCCTTCTCCCCCTCCTCCCAAACACCTTAGAACACACATTTTTGTTCTTGGGGAGCAGGTACGTGATTTTGAAAGCACCCGCTCCCACTGCGCCCCATTCCCCCATAGTTTTCTGGGACATGTCACATGTCCCAGAAATTTGCCGGACCATTCACAAAGCGCAGTGCAGCTCACAGTAGGAAGCCGACTTTGAAGCTGCTAGGGCTCACAGAGGACATCCCATAATAAAGATGCTGGCGCTGGGGACCAGAAGACTGGCCAAGAAACCAGCCAGGTGAGGACAGCTCTGGATCCCTGGACAGGTAAACTTCCCTTTAATAAATTTTAGCAGCTACAGTATCTGTGGTTGCTGACTTTTAATTTTTCTTGGGGCCACTGAAGATCCTCTTTACCTTCATTCTAGAGCTGTTTGCAGTAATACCTTACTGCCATTAGATGCCGCCAGTCTCAGAAGGTAAACGATGGTCAGTATTATGGATGAGCCCGATGTTCGAGTCGAATGTAAGTTCGACTCAAATATCGGGTGTTTGCCTGTTCGCCGAATAGCGAACAATTTGGTGTGTTGGCGGCAAACTCGAAAGCCGCGGAATACCCTTTAAAAGTCTATGGGAGAAATCAAGAGTGCTACTTTTTAAGGCTTATATGCATGGTATTTTCATAAAAAGTGTTTGGGGACCTGGGTCCTGCCCCAGGGGACATGTATTAATTAATGCAAAAAAACGTTTTATTAAAATGGCAGTTTTTTCGGGAGCAGTGATTTTAATAATGCTTAAAGTGAAACAATAAAAGTGAAATATTCCTTTAAATTTCGTACCTGGGGGGTGTCTATAGTATGCCTGTAAAGTGGCGCATGTTTCCCATGTTTAGAACAGTCCGAGAGCAAAATTACATTTCTAAAGGAAAAAAAGTAATTTAAAAGTACTCGCGGCTATAATGAATTGTCTGTCCCGGCAATACACATAAAAGTCATTTAAAAAAAACGGCATGAGATTCCTCCACAGTCCATTACCAGGTCCTTTGGGTCTGGTGTGAATATTAAGGGGAACCCCGAACCAAAATTAAAAAAAAAATAGCTTGGGGGTCCCCCCAAATTCTATACCAGGCCCTTCAGGTCTGGTATGGATATTAAGGGGAACCCGTGCCAATATTTTTTAAAAAAAAAGGCGTGGGGACCAGACCCTTCAGGTCTGGTATGGATTTTAAGGGGAACCCAGCACCAAAATTAAAAAAAAAATGACTTGATACGGCTTGGGACAAGTCCTTTATTAAAAAATTTAAAAATAAAACTGTCCAACGAAGTCTTCTTCTTCTCTTGCTCCACAGACGGAAAAAAAACCCACAAGGAACCTGCTGTATGACGCGTCTTTGCTTTGACAGTTCTTTTATACCTGAGGGCGTTTTTTTTTTTTCTTTTTCGGTCCGTCGGTGGAGCAAGAGAAGAAGAAGAAGACTTTGTGGGACATTTTTATTTTTTTATTTTTTAATAAAGGACTTGTCCCAAGCCATGTCATTTTTACCATTTTCACACAGTTTTGTGAAATGGTAGGGGTACACTCTTTTGATGTTGACATTTAAAAGCAGTGGCAAGCCTGCTGACCTCACAGGTTTGCGGATGTGACCGAACACTGCTGCTTTTACAATTAGACATCAAAACAGTGTTACGGACTTCTAAGTACTGCATTTCACTATGTAAGCGGAGTTTACTGTTAAAAATAACTGTGAAAAGCAAGACTCTGCTGGGTGTATAAAGATGTCCGCTTGCCGACTTCTAACTCCAGGCTTACTGCGAAGGAGTGCGTGTGTGCCAAGGCAACGTCACTTCGTCTGCGCATCGCGCATGCGCAGTAGGCCGGATAGCGGCTTTCTGATGGGTAGCGGCTATCTGATAGAACACCGGCTCAGAGATGACACAATTATGTAAATCCTGGCGCCTGTGTATAGAACACCGGCATCTCAGTCCAGGAAGTAGATGTTGACCCTAGACGATGCCTGAACAAAGATGGCTCTGTCTGCCTGGAGAGAAAAGCAGATGAAGGCATGGTCAGTGATGTCTGGTAGAGGCATGTATGCACTTAACATAAAAACATACACTCAATGCCAGCAAAGCATCAGCCTCAGCAATTCCAGGTTTACATCTAAATAGACACTACATATATAGGAGCTGTATGACCTGCCAAAGGATTTGTATTCCAATCCATTCAGCTCACTTTTATTCAGCTATTTTGCTGCATTTTAGTTGTTTGACATCATTGTTAATTAAATTTACTAATATAATTGTTAAAATTTTTAAGGTCCTTGAAAGCAAGTTATGCATCTCTAGCTGTGGTGGAAGTAGTTATGTTGTCTGGGTTCATCCCAGATACGTCTACCCTCGATAAGGTAAGTTAAAAATGATACTAAAGTCTCAGTTGTTTTTCCTTAAACATAACAAACATGTTATACTTACCTGTTCTGTGTAGTGGATTTGCACAGAGCAGCCCAGATCCTCCTCTTCTCAGGTCCCTCACTGGCGCTCCTGGCCCCTTCCCTCTGCTTAGTGCCCCCGCAGCATGTAGCTTGCTATGGGGGCACTCGAGCTAAGCTACAGCTCCCTGTGTCCATTCTTACACGGAGCTGCGGCTGGGCCCCGCTCACTATCTCTCCTCATTGGCTCACTGACTTTGATTGACAGTAGTGAGAGCCAATGGCACCCCTTGCTGTCTCAGCCAATGAGGAGGGAGAGTCCTGGGCAGCCAAGGCACTCCCGCAACATCGCTAGATCGAGGTGGGCTCAAGTTAGTATTGGGGGGCTGAGGGAGGCTGCTGCACACAGAAGGTTTTTTATCTTAATGCATATGCATTAAGATAAAAAACCTTCTGACTTTACAGCCACACTGGCGTGGCTGTAATTAAGGACAATATGACTGGTGTGGTAGTGATCGGGGACACTGGGAGTAGTGTGGTAGTGATCGGGGACACTGGGAGTAGTGTGGTAGTGATCGGGGACACTGGGAGTAGTGTGGTAGTGATCAATGAAACTGGGAATAGTGTGGTAGTGATCAGGGACACTGGGAGTAGTGTGTTAGTGATCAGGGACACTGGGAGTAGTGTGGTAGTGATCAGGGACACTGGGAGTAGTGTGGTAGTGATCGGGGACACTGGGAGTAGTGTGGTAGTGATCGGGATAGTGATCCCCTCCCCATTGGCCACAACGCAGGGCCAATCACAGCGACCCATTGCTCTCCACAGGGAAGAGACTACAGCTCCCAGCATGCACTCTGCTGGGGGAAAAAAGAGAGAGAGAGCCCGGAACCCAGAAACAAGCTGGGGGAATGAGTGATATACTTTAACTGCTCCAAAAGACAGAAATAGAGAGAGAGGAGTGTACCCGGGGAACCCAAACAGAGAGCCATGCTGCTAACCAGAGAGAGCCACGCTGCTAACCAGTGCCACCAGGGTGAGCCACGCTGCTAACCAGCGCCACCAGAGAGAGCCACGCTGCTAACTAGCGCCACCAGAGAGAGCCACGCTGCTAACCAGAGCCACCAGAGAGAGCCACGCTGCTAACCAGCACCACCAGAGAGAGCCACGCTGCTAACCAGCACCACCAGAGAGAGCCTTGCTGCTAACCAGCACCACCAGAGAGAGCCACGATGCTAACCAGCGGCACCAGAGAGAGCCACGCTGCTAACCAGCGGCACCAGAGAGAGCCACGCTGCTAACCAGTGCCACCAGAGAGAGCCACGCTGCTAACCAGCGCCACCAGAGAGAGCCACGCTGCTAACCAGCATCACCAGAGAGCCACGCTGCTAACCAGAGCCACCAAAGAGCCACACTGCTAACCAGAACCACCAGAGAGCCACACTGCTAACCAGAACCACCAGAGAGCCACACTTCTAACCAGAACCACCAGAGAGAGCCACGCTGAGCCACTACCAGGGTACAGACGTGCTACACTACTGACCAGAGTTGCCCCTGGCAACACAGAGTGAGCAAACATCTAGCTGGAGGGATCACTGCGGCAGTTTCACTGGGTCTGGTGAGAGGGCCTGTTGGCCATTATCCTTTACTGATCCTAGGGACTGAGCCATTAGGAACTGCCTAACCTGCTATCCTCTAGCCCTAATACTGCTTCTGCAGGCTAGAGGATAGCAGGTTAAGCTATTACTGACTGCCACAATGAGCTCCACTGCTGTGCTGCTGGCTCGAAAATATTGTGTGTGTGTTTGGGGGGGGGGGGGCAGTTTGCCATCTTCGCCCTGGGCACCAAATGACCTTATCCCGGCACTGACTGGGAGTAGTGTGGTAGTGATCGGGGACACTGGGAGTAGTGTGGTAGTGATCAGGGACACTATATTTGGTGTGGCAGTGATCAGGGATACTATAATTGGTGTGATGGTTATTTACACTGACTGTTGACAGTATGTAAAAGAAAAAAAATGTTATATTTTTTTTATTACTATTTTTTTTTACAATTTTTTTTACATATTGTCACAGGAGCAGTGTAGTATCACCATAGTGACACCAATGCTCTAGGGGAGGGTTGGGATTTTTTTTTTTTTTTTATACTATGATTGCTTATTACAGTGATGATCACCGTTTATAGTAAGCAATCATTTTAACTTTATTTGGCATCCATTTATGATACCATTGTATACTTTTGCGATTGCTGTGATTGGCCACAGGTCACAAGGCTAATCACAGTGGCCCAGTAACCAGATCGGTGATCTGCTGTGTCTGTTGGACACAACGGTCACAAATTGCACTGCTGTGCTTCCATTGGGGTGCCAACGAGGCGAGCGAGCAGGAGGACGTACCGCTACATCCTCCTGGAACAAGGAAGCTTCTGCCTGGCTGTTTACAGTGGCCAGGAGGGAGGTGGTTAAAAACTCTTACAGTATTAACAGAGATAAGCTTTCAGTTTATTCCCAGCAGAAGTTAGGACTCAATTTAGCCTCTTGAGTCTTTTGTCCCAATGTCAAAGTTTTAGCCCATTCAACAGGAACCAAACATCTCCTGCTACTGTAGCACCCTCTAGTGTGTGCTAGAAGTAGAATAGGCAAACTATATCCTGACTCATGCTGTAAATTTGTGAGTCTATAATTGGGTCAGGATTATTGGAGTTCAGGGTTGGATGACGCATCTCAGCAGATCTGGTGCCTCCCCCTGTTTCCAGAGTGTTGGCTGGGCAGAGGCTAGGAGGAGTTGCTCAGCATATTTAGAGGTCTCTGGACAATCCCCGGGATTGGGCCTGGCAGGGAGCCTTTAAATATTGATGAGCCATGCCAGCAGGGGCAGTTGGCGATATAGTGTTGAGGAGGCTGTCGGTGGCCCTGAGGGGTGCGCCCTAGTCTGGGGGGTGACCAGGGCTTGGGTTCTGGAAGGATCCTTCCAAAGACACAAGGGAGAAAGCTTTCCTGGAGGTACAGGAGCAAAGAGAGGAGAGAGTGAGTAGTGCAACACTGTGGGGACTAACAAAGGGGGGAGACTGCCACATGTAGCCAGTCTCCGTTGAAGACAGAGGTGGGCTTAAGTCTTCTACCTTTCCCCTGAGAGATCTCCAGAGAGTCACCCAGGTGGGCTGATGAAGAGTCAGTCAGGCGGACTGGTGTAGAGCAGTGGCCACCTGTCCATAGGCCCCCCCCCCCCCAGCAGTCACAAAAAAAATTAGGAAAATAAAGAAAAATTTAAAAAAAGGCCCTTTAAAAAAAATAAAATAGAAAAAAATGTCCTTTAAGTGCATTGTGTTCGGGCGCCGGACACAGTGCATATGGGAAGCGCCACGTCAATGCAATCACGAGATTGCAGATGAGGCACTTCATTTGCAGGCTTCTGAGTTGGCTTGTGGCGCAGTCCATTGCGATGGACTACTTCTGCTTAGTCCATTGCGCTGGACTACTTTCGCTTGTCCGTAGTATCACTTAACTCGGAGGTGCTTTGTTCTCCGAGTTAAGACGTCACTTCCCGTTTCCCTGTGCTAGTGGTAAACCGGAAGTGACGTCAGAAGCTCCGTGGAACGCACGGCCCGAGCGGAGCTGGCAAGTAAGGCTCCAATAGGCTGCTTGGCGCTCGCAGTCCACTCAGCTGTTTTAGGAAAGCGAATGACTATTCGCTTTCCTAACACTGAACCGCCTCTCCACCAATCAGGTGCTCGGGTCTGTTACCTGTCACCTGATTGGCTGAAACAAAAGGCGCCCCTATTGGACGCCTATCAGGAGGAGAGGATGGGAGATGAGGCAGGAGACGTATGAAAGACCTCACTCGTCGCTGTCACCTGCTGCCCCACAGACACAGGGTAAGTGCTGGGCCCGGCAGGGGGCACACTGGCAGCATTTAATGGGCACACTGGCAGAATTTGATGGGCACACTGGCAGCATATGATGGGCAGTTGGGCACACTGACAGCATTTGATGAGCACAGTGGCTGCATTTGATGGCACAGTGGCTGCAATTGATGTTTTTTTCTTCAAAATGTTTTCAGTTTGTTTGCGCCCCCCCAAAATTTTTTGAGCACCAGCCACCACTGGTGTAGAGAGACAGCCAGGAGGGCTAGTGGAAGAGGCAGCTGCAGCCAGGTTCAGCATTGCCTGAAGAAGTGGTGCTGGATCAGTGGAGACAGAGGAAGGAGATAAAAAGCGCTGTTTCACTCCACATGCTGTTTTAAGGGACTGTGAGTTCCTGTCCATAATTGGGCTGTTACTGAACTGACAAGGAGTCTGTCGGTTTCATCAGGAGTGAATCAGCAGAAGTGTGTGCAGGAGGAAAGCTGAAGAGGAGTCTGTACAGTATATAGAAAGTTGTCCCTGAAGTTCTTGTTACAGTCAAGTGGGCATCCCATAAACTCCATATCCCCATCCAAGTTGTTAACCCCCTAATATAAAACAAAGCTAAGGACTGTTTTCTGACTCTGAGTGCTTGTGAAGATTCAGTGTGCCTGGCTGTGCAGGAGTGGGGGATCCCTGTTCTTTGCAGCTCCTATGTGGGGTATGCTACACTACTAAATATGACAGCTTCCTTCTTCCGCTGTTAATGGTTCTATATATTTGTACAAAAATTCTCATCAGTGCATTCGATGACTTCATGAATGGTCAAAGTACATAAAAAAACTCTTATGCCGCGTACACATGACCGGTTTTTCCGGCAGGATAAACTCTGACGGTTTTTCTGACGGAGTTCCGATGGAGTTCCGACGGAGTTCCGCTGAAATGGACTTGCATACACATGATCACACCAAAGTCCAATCACTTAGAATGCGGTGACGTACAACACGTACGACGGAACTAGAAAAAGGAAGTTAAATAGCCAGTAGCCAATAGCTGTCCTTGCGTCCTTTTTGGTCCGTCGGAACAGTATACAGACGAACGGTTTTCCCGATAGGAATTGATTCCGTCGGAAAGATTTAAAACATGTTCTATTACTAAGTCCGTCCGAATTTTACGAAAGAGAAGGTCCGATGAAGCCCACACACGATCGGACTATCCGATGGAATGATTCCGTCGGACCTTTTCTGCCGGAAAGTCCGACCGTGTGTTAGCGGCATTACTTTTAACATTCAGTTATTAAATGAATGAACCTTCCGCAAAGAATACCACATTCACTGTTTGAAATTTGTTTGTGCAACAAAAACTTTCCATCCTACTCCTTCAAATTTTCTCATCACTGTGGTTGGAAACTAATGTCGGTTTGACCCCCTGTTTGATTGAACATTTTTAAAGTGAAAAATTTCGAACAAAATTCTATTTGTGAATGGCAAGATTAAATCCAAGTTTCTGTCTCTTAAGTCCTGTACACACGTTCGGATTGTTTACCAACAAAACCGTGGAATTTTGCCCGAAGGGCATTGGCCCAAACTTGTCTTGCATACACACGGCCAAACAATTGTTGGCCAACAAATACGAATGTTGTGACGTATTACGTTGTTTTTCAGCTCTTTAGCGCCACCCTTTGGGCTCCTTCTGCTAATTTCGTGTTAGTAGAAGTTTGGTGGGTGTTGATTTGCACTTTTCTTTTCGCACTTTTCATTTAGCGCTTTTCAGTTTGCGTTTTTCATTTTGTGCGTTTCAGTTGGTTTCTGAACGGTCGTTCGTCAACCAGACATGTTGCGGAATCGGAGGAGATAACTTGTTATTTATTATTGGCCTTGGAGTTATTGCTTGACATTATTTTTTTGGTTGAATAATGATTTGATTTGTTATATTTTCTTTCTTTTTGGATGCATAGAATGCACTTTTTGGTTAAGTTCTATTGGCAGATAGCATGTCTAATTTTATTTGTTTTCTTTTTTTAATGCACAATAAAAAAATTGTGGAGAATAATACTTGGCTATGTGTTTTACTTCAAATGACAGTTTTGGAGTAGGCAGTTACATTTTAAAAAATACAATGTAAAATTAACAAGGAACACCAACATAGTTGTATCTTTGATCTGAAAAACTACGGGATAATAATGGTGTTGTGGTAACTTGCCCAAATAAAAAAAAAAAGCATAGTAATATTATTCTTGATATCACTAAAAAAAAAAAAGCCTTTGAAAATTTGTTTGCAATAATTCCATCAGTGTCACCAGCAAAGCAGCTTCATTATTATCCCATTAAAAAAGAAGAGAATTGTGCGCTGTATTTCAAGATTTCATAATTTGCCAGGTCACTAATGTTAATTCTCCATTACAAACGCTTGTTTACAAGACTGACAGCTTCTGGCTCGTAAAAAGGGCCGGTATCAGCTCTCGGTCTGCTCAGAACAGTTTGGAGTGCAGGAGGCACTGTTTGGCGGAAGGAAGCAACTAATTGGGGTGCCAAGTGGTTCTGTCACAAAGCCCTTTTACACAAAATACTTTATCTGGGAGGTTCCAAGGGCGAGGGCTGTTATAGTGATTGTTGGCTACAATAATATGGAACTTATATGACGTCATCGGTGTCTAGAGAGTTCCCATTTCCTGTCTAAGTGTTGGAGTGTGGGTGGTGCAAAGGGCAGAACAGAAGGAATCTAGGAGACTTCTAATATATATATTGCTTTTTTTTGGGTTATAGTCTTTTTTTTTTGTTTGTTAGTCAGGGAAGTCCAGTATATTTTACATCCATGTACTTTGTTAGGGTCTTTATTTTCAGCACATCTCTGCAGTGTGAACTGCGAGGTGGTTAAAAATGTTATATAGCTAAACGCTGAATGTCAGTCACATTACTCATACTATATTTTTCCATTAATGACAGCTAAAGGAAAGAAAGGACATGAGCATTGACTTCAACCTTTCTAAAGGTCCTCTCATTTTCTACCTAAGCAAGGTAAGCATAAAAGAAATGTAAATAAATTATATATATATATATATATATATATGTAGGAAGGCCAGTATGGTGGCCTGAATTTATGGGAGGAGCCCGGTGGGTATTTAAGCAGCCCGCTCACCTGTGGTGCTTGTCGGTTTCCTGTGCGCGATACGTTACGTCACTAGGCCGACTATCCGAATACCAAACGTCCGTAAATCGTTGTCTCGCGAAGTTCCCGCATTTGCTATTTCGTGCTCGAGAGTGTCAGTGTTTACCGATCCGTATCGTTCGTACCACGCGTCTGGCTTGGCTGTCGCAGGTAGGGTCCCGTCGGACTTTTCGTTTTTCATATCATGTCACTAAACCGTGAGTTCAAATTTCGTTTCACCCGCATTTCACAAACTGCAATGTGTATCGCTCGTACTTTCGATATGTTACAAATTCGATAGCACAGCGACGCTGACGTCGCTTCATTTCTAGCATGTCGGTATCAGTAGACAGCCATAGCCAGTCGCAATTTTGTAAAAGATCAAATCAAGTTAGTTCGATACCAATCATTTCTCATTTCTGAGACGTTTCTAAACTCATTTCGGACATTTCAAATCATTTCTCATTTCTGAAAACATTTCTGAACTCATTTCTGACATTTTCAAATCATTTCTCATTTCAGTCAGCTACCGCGCTCCGATTCGAATCCAGTCGCACCAAAGATGCGCCGATTCGTTCCGGTGTGCCCCAGTTATTACGGCCTCATTTCTATACATGCTCCAGAGTTACGTTATTGTCAGTCAATTGTACCTCTGTCATGGTTATCATTTCATTTCCATGTATCACGTCCCGACATGAATTCAGTCGCATGAAAAATGCACCGATTCGTCTCGGCGTGCCCCAGGATTGGCCTCATTTCTATACATGCTCCAGAGTTACGTTTTATCAGTCATTCGTACCTCTGTCATGGTTATCATTTCATTTCCATCTATCACGTTCCGACATGAATTCAGTCGCATGAAATGCACCGATTCATCTCGGCGTGCCCCAGGATTGGCCTCATTTCTATACATGCTCCAGAGTTACGTTTTATCAGTCATTCGTACCTCTGTCATGGTTATCATTTCATTTCCATGTATCACGTTCCGACATGAATTCAGTCGCATGAAATGCACCGATTCATCTCGGCGTGCCCCAGGATTGGCCTCATTTCTATACATGCTCCAGAGTTACGTTTTATCAGTCATTCGTACCTCTGTCATGGTTATCATTTCATTTCCATGTATCACGTCCCGACATGAATTCAGTCGCATGAAAAATGCACCGATTCGTCTCGGCGTGCCCCAGGATTGGCCTCATTTCTATACATGCTCCAGAGTTACGTTTTATCAGTCATTCGTACCTCTGTCATGGTTATCATTTCATTTCCATGTATCACGTTCCGACATGAATTCAGTCGCATGAAATGCACCGATTCGTCTCGGCGTGCCCCAGGACTGGCCTCATTTCTATACATGCTCCAGAGTTACGTTTTATCAGTCATTCGTACCTCTGTCATGGTTATCATTTCATTTCCACGTATCACGTTCCGACATGAATTCAGTCGCATGAAATGCACCGATTCGTCTCGGCGTGCCCCAGGATTGGCCTCATTTCTATACATGCTCCAGAGTTACGTTATCAGTCATTTGTACCTCTGTCATGGTTATCATTTCATTTCCACGTGTCACATTCCGACATGAAATCAGTCGCATGAAAATGCACCGATTCGTCTCGGCGTGCCCAGGATTGGCCACATTTCTGACACATGCTCCAGAGTCCAGATCATAGCTAATCGCAGACATCGGGGGATTGATCCACATCTCTGTCATGCAATTTCTACCATTTCACTCCCACAACGCATCACCGTTTCGAAACCAGTCGCATCTGAGGTGCACCGATTCGTCACGGCATGCATCACTGGTTCCGATCGCATTTCATACCTATACCAGAGCTCGGTTAGTTGCCAGTCGCTAACACGGCACAACCAATTCGAGCCGCGGTCAAAACAATCATTTCTCTCATGTCATTTAATACTGCACTCCTATTCGAATCCAGATGCATCAAACAAGCACCGATTCGTCCCAGGAGCACCAATATTTTCAGTTGCCCCATTTCAATACATGCTCCAGAGCCCGGTTCACGGTCGAACAAATCGTGACACGTCCAGGCCGCACCTCTGTCATGCAGTTCATTCATTTCACAATCAAAGCAAACATTTCGAATCATTTCATTGTCACAAGATTGCAAGCATCATACAAATCATTGCTTCAAGTTACTTAGCAATCCCTTCACGAATTGTCACCTTTTCATTTTCCTCAAAAAAAAAAAAAAAAAAAAAAAAAAATCCATACCTATACCAGAGCTCGGTCGGTTGCCAGTCGCAAAACACGGCACAACCAATTCAAGCCTCGGTCAAGGTAAACATTTCTCTCATTTCATTTCATGCTGCGCTCCGATTCGAATCCAGATGCATCAAACAAGCACCGATTCGTCCCGGTGTGCACCAATGTTTCTTCTGTTGCCTCGTTTCAGTGCATGCTCCAGGGCCCGGTTCACGGTCGCATCAGTCACGACACGGCCAGGCCGGACCTTTGTCATGCAGTTCAGTCATTTCAAACATCAAGGCAAACATTTCGAATCATTTCGTTCTCACAAAAAAAAAAAAAAAAAAATATACGAGCTCAAAAACAGGATATTCTCATCAGATCAAATCATGTCACAGGCCGGCAGCGAAGACTTCACGGCCCCTCTGTCGGCTTTCACACAGGCCTCATTTCACTACCTCACAGTACGTACGAATGTGGGAATATTCGTTCAGCAGCCATCGACGAACAAACCATAGGTCGGCTCTTACAAACAGAACTAGACCGAGAGTACGTTATAGGCCTTTCACTCAGCCCCCTTTCAGCACTTGGAGAGTCAGCCCTATTTGGGGCTCGTCAAGGGCAAATTCACAAATAAATTACGTTTGGGGTACCGCCTGTCTGCGCCTCATTCTTCCCACATCCCCAGTCTCAATTCCCTGATTCCCTCCGAAGAATTCTCCCTAAAATATTCCTCCGTAGACATGCCGATACAAGCAGTCATCAAAGCAGGTACAGGTGCCTGGCTTTCCAAAACCGACATCTTGGATGCCTTTAAGCTCCTGCCTATCCATCCATCCCTTTGGTGCTGGCATGGCATCAAGTGGAAGGAGGCATATTATTTGGCCACAAAACTGACGTTCGGTTCGAAGAGCAGCCCTTGGCTCTTCGACACATTCGCTCAGTCTCTTGCTTGGATACTGTTACACAAGGCTCAGTGACAAAAGTCATCCATTACCTGGACGACTTCCTACTAATGGAACCTCCCAGCAAGCCCCCAGGAGACCTCGACAAACTCAGAGCGATATTCGGAAAACCCAATCTTCCCATCACCAAGCACAAAGTAGAAGGCCCAGCACATAACATCACCTTTCTCGGGGGCCAACTTAGACACCTGCGCTATGCAAGCCAGTCTCCCCCTCGACAAACTAACCCGCATTAAGGCGGTCCTTCACAAATTCACCCACACCAAGGGGTGTACCAAGAAGCAGTTGCAATCTCTCCTGGCAATGCTGAATTTCGCCATACGAATTATTCCACAAGGCCGCACCTTCGTGTCACGCCTGCTGAGATTCCTGCCAGAAACACAAGACCCCGGTCAGATCTTAAATCTAGACTCCGCAGCAATAGCGGACCTATCTATGTGGGACGAATTCCGTCCTCCCGGAATGGCATATCCCTAATTATACCCATGGTTTCAGCCCTGTCACCCCAGGTGGTGACAGACGCTGCAGCCACCACAGGTTTCGCTGCAATTTTTGGCCATCATTGGTTTTCAGGACCCTGGCCTCAACAGATACTGTTGATACCCGGCTTATTCAAAACATCTTCCCTCCTCGAACTCTACCCCATGGTGGCAGCTGCACAACTCTGGGGTCACCATTGGACAGGGCAAACCGTAATCTTCACCACCGACAATCAGGCCACGGCAGACATCAACAAAGGCAGGTCCAATTCCCCAGCAGTCATGTCCTTCCTGCGCAGATTGGTACAACTGTTCTTACAGCATCAGTTTAACATACACTGTGTATTTATTCCAGGCAGACACAATTAGCTGCTGACGCACTGTCACGTTCTAACTACACCTCCTTTCCAAACAGGTTCCCGGAGCCGATCCAGTGTCGGCCCCTATCCCTGCCTGGTCACAACTGACCCTGGACTAGTTTAACATTTACAAGGAGCAACGCAGCTCATCAATCACTCACTCTCTCATAACACACTCAAAGCCTACCAGACAGCTTGAAAGGCGTTCAATAAATTTCTCACATCCTGCCGTAAAGGACCAATAGATGTCAAACAGGTATTGGCCTGCATTTCATACTGCCACACTCAGCTGACCTTATCTTACAATACCATTCGGCTATACCTAGCCGGCATACAACATTTCGTGACCCTGGAAGACCCCACAAAATCTTCACTGTTCTCATCACACGCTATACGAGCCATCCTAAGGGGCATCCAGAAACAACAACCAGTGATTAGTACTAAGCGCTTACCCATTACGGGGCCCATCTTCAGGGATATGTCGACTATTCTGGCTACTTCGCCATTCGGTCTCCTGCCCAGCACGGTCCTACAAGCAGCCATATAGTTGGCTTACTACGGGTTCACCTATAACCACCCCACAGACCAAGTATTACGCAGACGGCACTTGCTTCGCCACCAAGACCATTTCATCCTTCACCTCGAGGTTTCTTAAACCCAGGAAACAGGCTCTGGAGTGGACATTTCACCTCTACAGAACCAATAACAGCTGGTGTCCAGTCACCGTACTTAACCGTCTCCTCTCACTCCTGCCTGAACAATCGGACACCAGTCCTCTTCTACCATTCCCAGTTAAACCCTTAAACGCATGTCACTTTGTAAAACACATAAGGATACTTCTCCGCAATCTTCACCTTAAACCCAGTCAGTACTCCGGACACTCCTTCCGCATCGGAGCAGCCTCCGCAGCAACCCGCCAGGGGGTTCCAGACCACATCATCAAAAGACTAGGCAGATGGAAATCAGCCTGCGTCGCCCGGTATATACCCAATCCTCAAGTAGAGATGGCACAGGCATTCTCCAAATTGGCTCAATGAATACCTGAAAACCAATTATATATTATATCCCTACCTGAATGTTTTTGCCCCCTTATTTTGGCATACCGGCCATTAGACCAAGGCACACTTTCAGGTCCATTTCATATGGTAAGTCCACACTTCCAGGTCTATTTCCGATGGTAAGTCTTATCTTTATTATTAAGTGTTATCTATGTCCATATCGGACATAGGGCTCCGACCATAAGTAGGAAGGCCAGTATGGTGGCCTGAATTTATGGGAGGAGCCCGGTGGGTATTTAAGCAGCCCGCTCACCTGTGGTGCTTGTCGGTTTCCTGTGCGCGATACCCACCCTCCCATCCCCATTTCAAGGCATTCATTTCATTTCATTCATTTCATCTCATTTCTCTCTACAGAATAATCATTTCTTAAAACCAGGGTATGCCCCCTTATTTTGGCATACCGGCCATTAGACCAAGGCACACTTTCAGGTCCATTTCATATGGTAAGTCCACACTTCCAGGTCTATTTCCGATGGTAAGTCTTATCTTTATTATTAAGTGTTATCTATGTCCATATCGGACATAGGGCTCCGACCATAAATATATATATATATATATATATTTATGTACAGTTGTGCTCATAAATTTACATGCCCTGGCAGAATTTATGATTTCTTGGCCATTTTTCAGAGAATATGAATGATAACACAAACACTTTTCTTTCACTCATGGTTAGTGTTTGGCTGAAGCCATTTATTATCAATCAACTGTGTTTACTCTTTTTAAATCATATTGACAACAGAAACTACCCAAATGACCCTAATCAAAAGTTTACATACCCCGGTGATTTTGGCCTGATAACATGCACACAACAAAGAACAAAGAGAAGCACACCGCTCCAGGCAAAATCAGGTGCAGAATGGATTACAGGTGCAGACCTCGGCTCACCACAGTGGAAGATGAACAAGACAAGGAATTGGTCGCACACTGGAACTCCAAATTATCTCGATGTCATCTTTATTGTCAAAAGGGTCAGACAGATACAAGCAGGACTTTTTTCAGCAGGAACTAGGGGGAACTCAGTTCCACCACCTCTGGCTCAGGTTTTCTGCTCCCTGCTCACCACTATCACTTGGTAACACTGAAGTCCAGCTTCTGCATTTAGAAGTGATAGCTTATTTCCCAGTAGCTCCCACCACAGCTCATATCTCCTGCGTAGATCCCACTGAGTGACGGACAGGGACAAGGGAGATACAGAACAGGTGCCCAGGGTTCAGTGCAGTCATAGGCAGGAGAGGGTGTGTGGTAGGCTGCACCCTCTGTGGTCTCCATTTTTTCCCTGGTGACCAGTTGTTGATGCTCCTACTGCATGATCTCCCTTGCAAGTGACTGTAGTATAGTATAGTATGCTGGGAGGTACTACAGCCTGATAGGTGTTTTAGATTAATATTGCAACAAAGGTAAGGCATATGACAGATGGTGAAGCTTTTAAGGGGGGGGGGGGGAGATGAGGGCAGTGGAGGGAGGGGGCTGTATGCAGAGGGAAGAGCTACTATTTGATGCCATTTGGCAGGTATGTGTGTGTGGTGGGCATGGTTGAGTTCCTGCACCTATTCTCTGAGAAAAAAAGCCCTGGATACAGGCAATGGTAATGGTTACCATTGCCTGTATCTGTCTGACCCTTTTTACAATAAAGATGACATCGAGATAATTTGGAGTTCCAATGTGCGACCAATTCCTTGTCTTGTTCGTCTAACATGCACACAAGTTGACACAAAGGGGTTTGAACGGCTATTAAAGGTACCATCCTCACCTGTGATCTGTTTGCTTGGAATTAGTGTGTGTGTGCTCATGGGACGTACTTGGACAATGATCCAAAACACAAGGCCAAGTCGACCTGTCATTGGCTACAGCAGAATAAAGTGAAGGTTCTGGAGTGTCCATCTCAGTCTCCTAACCTCATTATCATTGAGCCACTCTGGGGAGATCTCAAATGTGCAGTTTATGCAAGACAGCCCAAGAATTTACAAGTAAAAATAAATAAATACCGCGCTAAAGAATTAGACACGAAGACACGAAGACACGAAGTGCAAATAACAAATACTACAATGGTAATCATTCAGAAAATGTCCATATGCACAAATCAATGAATATAACACAAGTTAATATTGAATACAAAAAAACTGATGAATATATGGAGCGATAAATAAAGATGAACTAAGTCCAATTAAGGCATGAATTCCAATGCCTGTCGACCTTCGCTGAAAGGAAGGGATAGGGAAAGGAGAAAGGGGTCTCAGTCTGAAGAGAAGGAGCTCTGTAAGTGGGAACCCTTACCAGAACAGGTGGACCCCCTCAAGAGTGGGGTCTTAAGCGCAGGCAGATTAAGCCCTCTGCAAGGACTGATGAATCTCCAGTACCTCCGATACCTCCAGTGTCTTCCAGTAATGAGCGGGGATCACTTCAGCAGGGTGCGGTAAAAAACCCGACAGGCAGACACTCTGATCTAAAAAATACACTTGGAGACAAAGGGACTCCAATCGCGAAGTAACGTTTAAAAGGAGGAGAGCCTTTAATGCTTATAAAGACAACCTCTGGATATGATGCTGAGCGTGTGCACTTAACTTCTTTGGAGGACCATGGCGAGGCCTGTTCTGAGTGGAAACTGTCCTGTTAAATCGCTGTATGGTCTTGGCCACCGTGCTGCAGCTCAGTTTCAGGGTCTTGGCAATCTTCTTGTAGCCTAGGCCATCTTTATGTAGAGCAACAATTCTTTTCTTCCAGATCCCCAGAGAGTTCTTTGCCATGAGGTGCCATGTTGAACTTCCAGTGACCAGTATGAGAGAGTGAGAGCGATAACACCAAATTTAACACACCTGCTCCCCATTCACACCTGAGACCTTGGAACACTAACGAGTCACATGACACCGGGGAGGGAAAATTGCTTATTGGGCCCAATTTGGACATTTTCACCTAGGGGTGTACTCACTTTTGTTGCCAGTGGTTTAGACATTAATGGCTGTGTGTTGAGTTATTTTGAGGGACAGCAAATTTACACAGTTATACAAGCTGTACACTCACTACTCTCCATTGTAGCAAAGTGCCATTTCTTTAGTGTTGTCACAAGAAAAGATATAATAAAATATTTACAAAAATGTAAGGGGTGTACTCACTTTTGTGAGATACTGTGTGTGTATATATATATATATATATATATATATATATATATATATATATATATATATATATATATATATATATATATATATATGTGTGTGTGTGTATATGTATGTGTATTATTTCTTTTTTAATTGCCATTTTTTAATATTCTTCTGTAACACTGATTTACATTGAAATGCATCCATATCTCTATTCATAACATATGATGTAAAAGTTACATCCCCTCTCATGTTTTTATTGATGTCTGTGTCCCAAAGGAATATAGGTATAAATACAGGAACACACACACATCGGCCACTTTATTAGGTACACCTTGCTAGTACCGGGTTGGACCCCCTTTTGCCTTAATTCTTCATGGTATAGATTCAACAAGGTGTTGGTAACATTCCTCAGAGATTTTGGTCCATAGTGACATGATAGCATCACGCAGTTGTTGCAGATTTGTCAGCTGCACATCCATGATGTGAGTCTCCCAAAGGTGCTCTATTGGATGAGATCTGGTGAGTGTGGAGACCATTGGAGTACAGTGACCTCATTGTCCAGTGGTGAGATGATTGGAGCTTTGTGACATGGTGCATTATCCTGCTGGAAGGAGCCATCAGAAGATGGGTACACTGTAGTCATAAGGGAATGGACATGGTCAGCAACAATACTCAGGTAGGCCGTGAGGGGTTTAAACAATGCTCAATTGGTACTAAGGGGCCCAAAGTGTGCCAAGAAAATACCCCCACACCATTACATCACCACCACCAGCCTGAACCATTGATACAAGGCAGGATGGATCCATGCTTTCATGTTGTTTACATCAAATTCTGACCCCACCATCTGAATGTCGAAGCTGAAATCAAGACTCATCAGACCAGGCAACGTTTTTCCAATCTTCTATTGTTCAATTTTGGTGATCCTGTGCAAATTGTAGCCTGAGTTTCCTGTCATTAGCTGAGAGGAGTGGCACCCGGTGTGGTCTTCTGCTGCTGTAGCCCATCTGCTTCAAGGTTTGATGTGTTGTACATTCAGAGATGGTATTCTGCATACCTTGGTTGTAACGAGTGATTATTTGAGTTACTGTTGCCTTTCTATCATCTAGAACCAGTCCGCCCATTCTCCTCTGACTTCAACAAGGTATTTTCCTCCACACAACTGCCGATCACTGGATATTTTCCCGAGAGATGGTTGTGTGTGAAAATCCCAGTAGATCAGCAGTTTTTTAAATGCTCAGACCAGCCAGTCTGGCACCAACAAACATGCCACGTTCAAAGTCACTTAAATCCCCTTTTTTCCTTATTCTTATTCCCAGTTTGAACTTCAGAAAGTCGTCTTCACCACATCTAGATGCCTAAATGCATTGAGTTGCTGCCATGTGATTGGCTGATTGCGATTTGTGTTACCAAGCAATCAAACAGGTGTATCTAATAAAGTGGCCTGGCAGTGTATAATAAATGCCTATTAATGCAGCTCTGCATGTACATCCTGAAATATATTTTTTCTTGAATGTAATCAACATATGTATCTGAATTTGACTTGGTATCAGCCTCTAGAAATCTTTCACACAGCAGAGCTTAGACTTGGAGGGGAAGAAGCAACACATTGAGCCTATATACTGTACATATGCTGACAAGGAGCCTGCTGATAGGATGAGAGAGCAGTGTGACAGAGATGAACTCAGTCTGTTGTTTCTCACTCTCCACTCACAGGCTGGGGGGGGGGGGGGACAAGACCTGTAAACGCTACCTAAAGCAGATCTTTTACCTCCTTTCACTAAAATTCACATCGGCATGCATTTCTTGCTGATATAAACTAACACTGTAAGATGAAATGTATGACATTGACTGCGGCGTGTGCTGTAAGCAATTACACTCATTTGCTTGTAAAAAAAAAAAAAAAACTTCCCCCTGAGAGCTCACGAGACAATAGGGGAAGGGTTTTCTTTGTATTTCAAAAGATGCATACGATGACGTATGGCGCATGCACAAGATAAGACGCATGAGGTCATGCGCATGCGCAGTAGGACAGAATTCAACTGGAAGATTTTCAAAATGGCGGGAGTGGGGTTCCAGGCAGATTGGAGGCTGAATGAAAACTGTTAAAAATATAGGAAAGTCATATGGACATAGGTAAGTATACTTACTTACCCCCCCCCCCTTTGTATTAGTGGTATATAGAGGAGGAAGGGGGGGTCCTTCTTAACTGCAGCAGGGATACATTTTATCCCCGCTATCACCAGACAGGACTGTGCTGTGTGGCAGAGCAATGTTAATAATGTTAATCTCATTGGTGGATGGACAGCAATACCATATTCTTTGCCATGTAAAACATCTCCAATACATGTATAAGTCAGGTGACTCTAGTGCCGGATTACCAAATGCAGTGCCTTGACAAAGTATTCATACCCCTTGACATTTTCCACATTTTGTCAAGTTACAACCAAAAACAAAAATGTATATAATTGGGATTTTATTAGACGTGCAATTCGTTTAGTTCCAAATTCATTTTTTAACGAATTTTGACAAATTCGTTAATTCAGAAAATTTCAGAATTTTTCAATTTCCAAAATTTCCGAAATTCGAAATTGCATAAGTTTAAAAATTCTAAAATTTGGAAATGTGAAAATCTAAGAATAATGCCACGTACACACGATCGGACTTTCTGGCATACTTGGTCCACCAGGTGCGCCGGACTTTAAAACGGATGGACCTGCCCACACACGACCGGACTTTCCGGCGGGCTAAATCCGCCCGTGTTTCCGACAGACTTTCGCCGGAGCTACGGCGGACTTTCAGAATGAACGGACTTGCCCACACACGGACAAGTCCGTTCATTTTGAACGTGACTCAGGTGCAACGGGACTAGAAAAGGAAGTCAATCTTGGCGCTTTTATCGGTGAAATTGACACCTTGCGAGCCCCGTCACGGATCATACCAGGCCCTTAGATCTGGTATGGGTTATAAAGGGAACCCCCTACGCCGAAAAAACGGTGTGGGGCCCCCCCTAAAATCCATACCAGACCCCGATCCGAGCACGCAGCCCAGCCTGTCAGGAAAGGGGGTGGGGACGACCGAGCGCCCCCCCTCCTGAACCGTACCAGGCCGCATGCCCTCAACATGGGGGGTGGGTGCTTTGGGGGAGGGGGGCCCTGCGGGGCCCCCCCAAAGCACCTTGTCCCCATGTTGATGAGGACAAGGGCCTCTTCCCGACAACCCTGGCCGTTGGTTGTACGGGGTCTGCGGGTGGGGGCCTTATCGGAATCCGGGAGCCCCCTATAATAAGAGGGCCCCCAGATCCTGGCCCCCCACCCTATGTGAATGAGTATGGGGTACATGGTACCCCTACCCATTCACCTAGGGAAAAAGTGTCAATAATAAAATACACTACACAGGTTTTTATAATTTATTAGACAGCTCCGGGGGGGGGTCTTCCTCCGGCTTCGGGGGTCTTCTTCCGGCTTCGGGGGTCCCTCCTGTTCCTCTTCTCCCGGTGTCCGGTTGGTTCTTCTCCGCTCCCTCCGGCCTCTTCTCCTGGTGTTCCAGTTCTTCGGCTGGCTCCTCCGCTGTCTTCAGGCCGCTCTTTTGCCAGCGGAGGTCCGGACTTCTGGGCTTCTTGTCTTCTTCCCTCTTCTCTTCTCTTCTCTAGATGTTGACACGATGCTCTCTCCGGCTGGACTGCTCTCTGAGCGCTCCGTTGTGACTTATATAGGCGGAGACCCTGCCCCCTTATGATGTCACAGTCCCTGGGCATACTCATTCACATAGGGTGGGGGGCCGGGATCTGGGGACCCTCCTATTATAGGAGGCTCCCGGATTCCGATAAGCCCCCCGCCCGCAGACCCCGACAACCAACGGCCAGGGTTGTCGGGAAGAGGCCCTTGTCCTCATCAACATGGGGACAAGGTGCTTTGGGGGAGGGGGGCCCCACAGGGCCCCCCTCCCCCAAAGCACCCACCCCCCATGTTGAGGGCATGCGGCCTGGTACAGTTCAGGAGGGGGGGTGCTCGCTCGTCCCCACCCCCTTTCCTGACCGGCCGGGGGTGCTCGGATCGGGGTCTGGTATGGATTCTAGGGGGGATCCCACGCCGTTTTTTCAGCGTAGGGGCTTCCCTTTAAAATCCATACCAGACCTAAGGGCCTGGTATGCCCCGTGCTCGCCGCAATAGGAAAAATTGTTTTTCCTATTGCAGCGAGCGCGAAATGCAATACCCTGCCCTTGCGTCGTATCTGGTCCGTTGGACCAGCATACAGACGAACGGGCTTTCCGTCGGACCAGCACACAGACGAGCGGACTTTCCGACAGAAACTGAGTCCAACGGAAAGATTTAAAACATGTTTCAAATCTAGGTCCGGCGGGCTTTTGGGAAAAAGTCCGCCAGAAAAGTCCGCCGGAGCCTGCACACGATCGGATTGTCCGGCAGACTCTGGTCCGCCGGACCAAGTATGCCGGAAAGTCCGCTCATGTGTACGCGGCATTAGAATGAAAATCTGAAAATTCAAAAGAATGAAAATCTGAAAATTCTAAAATCTGAAATAATAACTAACTAATAATAAGTATTAAATTATAGGTATTGGAATTTCCTTTCAAATTTGTCTGTTAGTGAACATAACGAATATGAATTTATCCGAAGTTACGAATTACCTGAAATAACGAATGCCGCATCTAAACGAATGTTCAAATAATAGTAAATAACGATAATGATAATAAAACCTTTTTATTATTATTATTTATTATTAATTTGTTCCATTCCATTTGTTTAGATGCGGCATTCGTTATTTCAGATAATTTGTAACTTCAGATAAATTTGTATTTGTTACCTTCACTAACAGCCAAATTTGAAAGGAAATTCCAATACCTATAATTTAATAGTTAGTTATTATTTCAAATTTTACAGATTTTCTTTCTTTTTTTTCAGATTTACTGATTTTCAGATTTTTGAAATTCCGAAATTTCGAAAATTGAAAATTCGTAAATTGAAAATTCGTGAATTGAAAATTCGTAAATTCGAAAATGTGTAAATTTGTAAATTTGTAAATGCGGAAATGCGGAAATTTGGAAATTTTTGAAAATTCGGAAATTCGAAATTCAGAAATTTGGAAATTCAGAAATCCGAATTTTTGTTTTTCCGAATTTCCGAAAAAAGCAAAAAAAAGAATGAAATGAAAACAAACACATTTTTTGTCAGTGCACGTCTAGATTTTATAGACCAACTCAAAATGGCACATAATTGTGAAGTGGAAGGAAAATGATAAATGGTTTTCAAATTTATTTACAAATAAATATGTGAAAAGTGTGGGGTACATTTGTATTCAGCCCCCCTGAGTCAATACTTTGTAGAACCACCTTTCACTGCAATTACAGCTGCAAGTCTTTTTGGGGATGTCTCTACCAGCTTTGCACATCTAGAGAGTGATATTTTTGCCCGTTCTTTGCAAAATAGTTCAAGCTCTGTAAGATTGGATGGAGAGCGTCTGTGAACAGCAATTTTCAAGTCTTGCCACAGATTCTCAATTGGATTTAGGTCTGGACTTTCACTGGGCCATTGTAACACATGAATATGCTTTGATCGAAACCATTCCATTGTAGCTCTGGCTGTATGTTTAGGGTCGTTGTCCTGCTGGAAGGTGAACCTCCGCCCCAGTCTCAGGTCTTTTGCAGACTCTAATGCAGCGTACACACGAGCGGACTTTCTGACCAGACTGGTCTGACGGACCGAATCCGGCGGACAGTCCGACCATGTGTGGGCTGAATCGGACCTCCGACGGACCGTTCCGGTCGGAAATCCGATGGACTTTAGATTTGAAACCGGCTTCAAATCTTCACGTCGTAACTCTGCCGGACTCAGTTCCTAATGGAAAGCCCGTTCGTCTGTATGCTGGTCCGACGGGCCAGATACGATGCAAGGGCAGGGTACTACATCTCGCACTCTCTGCAATAGGAAAAACACATTTTCCTATTGCGGCGAGCGCGAGGCGACGATGTCTTTTAGGTCTGGTATGGATTTTCAGGGGAATCCCCTACACCGAAAAACCGGCGTGGGGTCCCCCCAAAATCCATACCAGACCCCTATCTCAGCACGCAGCCTGGCCGGTCAGGAAAGGGGGTGGGGACAAATGAGCGCCCCCCCTCCTGAACCGTACTAGGCCGCATGTCCTCAACATGGGGGGGTGGGTGCTTTGGGGGAGGGGGGGCGCCCTGCGGCCCCCCCCTCCCCCAAAGCACCTTGTCCCCATGCTGATGAGGACAAGGGCCTCTTCCCAACAACCCTGGCCGTTGGTTGTCGGGGGCTGCGGCCGGGGGCTTATCGGAATCCGGGAGCCCCCTTTAATAAGGGGGCCCCCAGATGCCGGCCCCCCACCCTATGTGAATGAGTATAGGGTACATGGTACCCCTACCCATTCACCTAGGGAAAAAGTGTCAATAAAAAAAACACACTACACAGTTTTTTAAAGTAATTTATTAGACAGCTCCGGGGGTCTTCTTCCGACTTCGGGGGGTCTTCTTCCAACTTCGCCGCTCTCCGGCCTCTTCTCCCGGTGTCCGGTTCTTCTGCCGCTCTCCGGCCTCTTCTCCCGGTGTCCGGTTCTTCTGCCAGCTCCTCTGTTATCTTCTGCCACTCTTTTGCTAGTGGTGGCCCGGACTTCTGTGTTGTCTTCTTCCCTCTTCTCTTCTTCCGATGTTGACACAAAGCTCTCTTCAGCTGTAATGCTCTCTGAACGCTCTGCACTAATTTATATAGACGGTGACCCCGCCCCTTATAACGTCACAGTCCCTGGGCATGCTGGGACTGTGACGTTATAAGGGGGTATGGTCAACATCACCCGGTGACCACGCCCCCTTATAGCGTCATAGTCCCAGCATGCCCAGGGACTGTGACGTTATAAGGGGGTATGGTCAACATCACCCGGTGACCACGCCCCCTTATAGCGTCACAGTCCCAGCATGCTCAGGGACTGTGACATTATAAGGGAGCGGGGTCACCACCTATATGAGTCAGAGTGGAGCGCTCAGAGAGCATTACAGCTGAAGAGAGCGTCGTGTCAACATCGGAAGAAGAGAAGAGGGAAGAAGACAATGCAGAAGTCCGGGCCACCGCTAGCTAAAGAGCGGCAGAAGATATCGGAGGAGCCGGCAGAAGAACCGGACACCGGGAGAAGAGGCCGGAGAGCGGCAGAAGAACCGGACACCAAGAGAAGAGGCCGGAGAGAGCGGAAAAGTCAGAAGGAGACCCCCCAAAGTCGGAAGAAGACCCCCCGGAGCTGTCTAATAAATTTAAAAAACTGTGTGGTGTGTTTTTTTTATTGACACTTTTTCCCTAGGTGAATGGGTAGGGGTACTGTGTACCCCTACCCATTCACATAGGGTGGGGGGCTGGGATCTGGGGGCCCCCTTATTAAAGGGGGCTCCTGGATTCCGATATGCCCCCCGCCCGCAGACCCCGACAACCAATGGCCAGGATTGTTGGGAAGAGGCCCTTGTCCTCATCAACATGGGGACAAAGTGCTTTGGGGTGGGGGGGGCCGCAGGGTGCCCCCCTCCCCCAAAGCACCCAACCCCCCATGTTGATGGCATGTGGCCTGGTATGTTCAGGAGGGGGGGCGCTCGCTCTTCCTCACCCCCTTTCCTGACCGGCCGGGCTGCGTGCTCGGATAGGAGTCTGATATGGATTTTGGGGGGACCCTACGCCGGTTTTTCAGCGTAGGGGGGTTCCCCTGAAAATCCATACCAGACCTAAGGGCCTGGTATGCCCCACGACTGGGCTAGCAAGGTGTCAATCTCGCAGATAAAAGCGGCGAGATTGACTTCCTTTTATAGTCCCGTCGTACCCGGGTCACGTTCAAAATGAACGGACTTATTCGTGTGTGGGCAAGTCCGTTAATTCAGAAAGTCCATCGTAACTCCGTCGGGAAGACCGGTGGGCATAGTCTGCCGGAAAGTCCGGTCATGTGTAGGCAAGTCTGTCCATAGTCTGGTCGTGTGTAGGCAAGTCCGTAAAAAAAAGTCCGGCGGAAGTCTGTCAAAAGTCTGTCGGAAAGTCCGGCGGACCAGTCCAGTCGGAAAGTCCGCCCGTGTGTACGCGGCATTACAGGTTTTCTTATAAGATTGCCCAGTATTTGGCTCCAACCTTCTTCCCATCAACTCTGACTAGCTTCACTCTGAAAAGCATCCCCACAACATGATGCTTCCACCACCATGTTTCACGGTGGGGGTGGTGTGTTCAGGGTGATGTGCAGTGTTAGTTTTCCACCACACATAGCGTTTTGCTTTTAGGCCAAAAAGTTAAATTTTGGTTTCATCTGACCAGAGCACCTTCTTCCATATGTTTGCAGTGTCCCCCACATGGCTTCTCGCAAACTCTCGCAAATGGGACTTCTTATGACTTTCTTTCAACAATGGCTTTCTTCTTGCCACTGTTCCATAAAGGTCAGATTTGTGGAGTGTACGACTAATAGTTGTCCTGTGGACAGATTCTCCCACCTGAGCTGTGGATCTCTGCAGCTCCTCCAGAGTTATCATGGGCCTCTTGGCTGCTTCTCTGATTAATGCTCTCCTTGCCCGGCCTGTCAGTTTAGGTGGACGGCCATGTCTTGGTAGGTTTGCAGTTGTGCCATACTGTTTCCATTTTCAGATGATGGATTGAACAGTACTCCGTGAGATGTCCAAAGTTTGGAAAAATATTTTTATAACCTAAGCCTGCTTTAAACTTCTCCACAACTTTATGCCTGACCTGTCTGGTGTGTTCCTTGGCATTCATGATGCTGTTTCTCTAACAAACCTTTGAGGGCTTCACAGAACAGATGTATTTTATTGAAAACCATTTATCCTTTTCCTTCCACTTCACAATTATGTGCCACTTTGTGTTGGTCTATCACATAAAATCCCAAAAAAATACATTTTCGTTTTTGGTTGTAACATGATAAAATGTGGAAAATTCCAAGGGGTATGAATACTTTTTCAAGGCACTGTAGGCAAAGTAGGCACCAGCCTTTGGGCCCCACATTGTTTAAGGGCCCCGCAAAAACAGATGAAAATAATATTGATTTGATCATGAAAGAAAATTACAATGAAGCTTCCCTAAATTGTTTACAAAAGACTCAAAGAAATTAAAACTTTCCATTAAAGACTCTATAGAGCAAATACTGTATTGATGTAATGTAGCCAATAACAATTTAAAGTACCGTATTTATCAGCATATAACACGCACTTTTTTCCCCTTAAAATCAGGGGAAACTCGTGTGTGCGTGTTATACGCTGATCCCCCGCTGATTGTGAGCCTTTTGGCGGCTCTCGGCGGGTTTTGGATGTTCTCAGCAGCTTTCGGCCATTCTCGCGGCTTTCGGCAGCTTTTGGCCATTCTCGGCGGCTCTCGGCAGTTCTCGGCGGCTTTCGGGCCCTTTCGGCCATGCTCGGGGGCTTTCGCAGTCCCGCGTGTGCCGCTGAAAGCCGAGTGCGTCCGAAAGCCGCCGAGAACGGGCGAGAGCCACCGAGAATGGCTGAAAGCCGCCGAGAATAGCCGAAAGCCGCCGAGAGAGCCACCGAGAGCGGCTGAGAACGGCGGCGCCATTTTTAAACGCCAGATGTACTGCAAACGACACAGGGAAAGGCTGGAATGGGCTGCAGACTACTGATGGACACTGACAAGGTTGCAATGGGGGACAATGGGGGACAATGCTACAATGGGGGACAAGGCTGCAATGGGGGACAATGCTGCAATGTGGGACAAGGTTGCAATGGGGGACAAGGCTGCAATGGGGGACAAGGCTGCAATGGGGGACAATGCTACATATGGACACTGACAAGGCTGCAATGAGGGACAATGCTACAGATGGACACTGACAAAGCTGCAGATGGACACTGATGAGGCTGCATTGATGGGCATTTAAATGTAAGTTTTTTTCCTTAAACTTCCCTCTAAAAGTTTTTTCCTTAAAATTCCCTCCTAAACTTGGGGTGCGTGTTATACGCCGATAAATACGGTACATAAACCATCAACATCAGGGTCACATTACAGTTTGTATCTTTAAAAGCTCATCTTCTTTCAGCTGTCAGTTTGTAATAAATTGTGGTGCAACTTATGTATGTGTAATGTACAGTAGTGAAGGGAAATTGCATATTAAATATTTCCTTGCTAATACTGTAGCTCACTAATGCATTTTAGGCCTCCAAATCTTGGTTAAGGAGGCCATATAAGAACAAAAGCATGGCTTTACCTTATACCAAATGAATGTTATTTTTAACTGACCAAGTCCTTGAGGGGTCATATTGCAAAGGGAGTTGTCTATTCCTTATACACAAGTCTAAACACCACAGCCCAAACTGATGTTAGTCTTGTCTTCAGAGCTTGCAAATATGCATGCGTCTGTGGTCACCTGCCTGACATGCCAATTTAAGTGGAGGGACTCGTGCTGGAAACAGCATCTTTAGTTAGGTATTCTTGTCATATTTTTGTAGCATCCTCTACATTAGGTAGGTGCTAGAATGATATTTTTGAGAGAGCAGGTAAATTTGGGCAGGCCTAGCTAGGCCTGTTTGCTTTGATCTTTGTAGGCTGAGAGTGGCTCAAAGTAGGCTGGTGACTCACAGATAGCATCATCTTTCGGTTATCTTCCTTCTGCTTCTAGAGGCTTCTAGAAGGAAGGTGGGGAAGAAGGGTGGAGCTGTCTGGGGTGTTCCAAGGAGCCCTGACCAATCCCCAATCTGGATTGGTAGGGGGCAGGCCTCTTTAAATACTTAGAGTCAGCCCAGCTGGGGAGGAGTTGTCGGGTGGAAGAAATGGGGGTGACCTTGGGCCTGGAGCTCGGGGGTGTCCTGACCAGGAGCTGGAGAGGACAGTGGAGTGTACTGCGGGAGTGTACTGAGAGATCCACCAAGTGTTGGTGAGTGACACACAGCCAGGAAACCTGGGGAGGCATGCCGGAGCGGATTGGGAGGATGCAATCTGAGAAGGATGTAGAGCCAGTGAGGACTGGGGTGTCATGGGCAGTGGAGACAGGCAGCTGCAGCCAGGGGGGCTGGCAGGGCCTGAAGAGGGCTGAATAGGATCAATAGTCCACCTAGGGCAGCTAGAACCAGAACTTTACATTCTTTGTTGCTACACCAGAGGGGCCCGTAGTCCCTGCTTGCAAAGGGCTGTTGTTAAGGCCTGGCTGAAGCCAGTGTCAGGCCGAACCATGTGCTAGTTGTGCTGGAGGAAGAGGGAAGAATAGTCTGCAGCAAGAGTTGTGCTGGAGGAAGAGGAGAGTTTGTCATTTTGTCCCAAGCTATGCAAATCATTCTGGGCATCCCATGAATTCTTTAAACCCATCCAAGTTACAATCCCTCAATAACAACACAAAACATAGCTAATGGACTGTTCATTGTCTTGGAGTGTCTGGAAGTGAATGCCGGGCTGGGCAAGGTGACAGGTGGGCCACATCACTTGGCAGCCCCTATGGGGGTACCGCTACATTTTCTTTATCTTTATCTGTCATTATCTTTAATAAATTTTATGCTTAAATTTCTCTTTGCACATATGGAACACAACCACAAAAAAACGTGACAAGCCAAGTAACGATGGCCATCTCCATCTACCAGCTGTTGTGCACACTACTTAGTTTAAAGTTATCCCACCAGACCTTGCACATGAGAAACCTCCAGAAACCTGCGAGGGGGGCAGAAAGGTTTCTACTGCCTGTTTTTTTTTTTAATTACATAGTTCTTGTCAGAAAGCTTATGTACTGTAGGTGTTAGTTCCTCAGTTTACATAGCTAAAGGTAAGTTGTGGAATGCTGTCAAACGTTGCATGTTGCTATAGTCCAATTTAGATTGATGGTTGTCAGTCCTGTATATTTATTGTTCTGCCCCTCTCTTTATCTTTATTTTTTTATTTATGTGAGCCAGGTCTCCCAGACCAAGAAACAATGCCTACAGTTTAATGTTCACCAGTACTTCTGGTTCGAACACCTACAGCCTGCATCTGTCACTATATACGACTATTACATTCCAGGTAAGAATCGTTATCTTTCTTGGCTTCAACAGGCACTTATATTTAGCTGCCCTAAACTTGTGACTTGGTATACACCACTAAATCCGCATACACACCAGCGGAATGTCCGACAGAAAAAATCCAAAAGCTTTTCATCGTCTATTCCGATCGTGTGTAGGCCTCATCGGACTTTTTTTTTTTTAATTCTGACGGACCTAGAAATGGAACATGTTTTAAATATTTCCAACGGACCCAATGCCTATCGTGAAAACCAATCTTCTGTATGCTGGTCCGACGGACCAAAAACGACGCATGCTCTGAAGCAAGTACGAGATGGAAGCTATTGGCTACTGGCTTTTGAACTTCCTTTTTCTAGTCCCCTCGTAAGTGTTGTACGTCACCGCGTTCTGGACAGTCGGACTTTAGTCGGACTTTGGGTTGACCATGTGTAGGCAAGACCACTTGAATGGAATTCCGTTGGAGTTCCGTCGGAGAAACCTTTGGTGTTTATTCCGACGGCTAAACCAGTCGTGTGTACTTGGCATAAGAGTCTGCGGGAGCAACATAAATTGGGTAAGAGACTGTGTGTGAACCACTGGAAGTTGACAAGTTTTATTTATTTCTTTTAACCCCTTCTAAAATGTGGGCTTGAGCATGGCAGATGTAGGGTGGAGGAGAGCTTATCTTGTAGGGGGAAGGGGAACATAATATTTATTGTAACAGGATCTCTAATATTTTCTAATCTTCCTCTAGAGAGTTGTGTACTTTAACCCACAGCTAGGTCTTCAGAGGAATTTAGTATACTAATCAGTCCAGGAACTCTATGTAAATTGTGTAAATTGTGTGTTTAGGATGATATTTTCTCTTTGTAGACAACAGATGCACTAAATTCTATCACATGAAGGAGGAAAACAAAGATCTGAACAAAGTCTGTAAAGAAGATATTTGTCGCTGTACTGAAGGCAAGTCTTAACCGTTTGCCAATTTTTTTTTCTGCTTGGAATCCTAAACCAATATTAGCATAGAGAAAAACAAATCATCTGCTGGTTTCATAACTATACATACTCAAGGATATCTTTTATTCAAGGATCTTCCAACCAGTCTGGTGGTGATGTCATGGGTCTTTCCTCTGCTCTTGCGGTAACAGTGTGCTCTGATAATTAATATCTAATATTCTGGTCTTTGATCTTTGGTGATTTTCCCTTCAAAGAAGTGGATCCATGGTTGAACCCTGTTCTGGCCATAGGCTGCTTACTTTTCAGTAGCTTGTATCAGGCATAGGTATGTGGAGGTGGGAAGCACATTAGGATCCAGCTGTGCAGTAAGGGAAAAAAGACCTCCGCTGACCCAAAGTAATGTTCCCCGTGCTATATGCTGTCCTAGTTGGACCATGCTTCAGGTACAGGGGGCGGCAATGCATTTTTGAGGGAGCTTACACTTTGTCAAGAATCCTAATCTTATCTTTTTATTGAATGCTTATGTTATTTTGTATTGGAATGTTTTTAATATTTTTCAGCTGATGATTATTACTATACCCACCTGTGTGTGAGGAGGGGTATTTTATTCACTGTAGAGTATTTGCAGTCATCTATGGCTAAGGCCTTTTTGTGGGCTGGAAAGCATCAGCTAATAAACACATTCACATTGCAAGACTGATATCTGTGTGCCAGACTCTGCTCTACTATGACTGCCTGGGCTCAAAGGAAGAGAGTTGAATGATGCAGGTTGTCATTTAACCCAAAAGATGAAGGACATCTTGTGGTGGAATGCAATTACTGCAGGGGGAAGTTTTCAGATTGAAATTGAGTATTATAATGGTGCTATCAGCAATTATATGTAGGAGACCAAGCAGGGGTTCCCAACAAAAAGCTGCAGGTGGAAGATCCATTTAAAAACAGTCGTGGCTGGTGCTTCATTTTTGGGGGTGGACAAACAAACCAACCGCCAACAACCCCCTCTTTGGGTCGGTCAATTCATTAGTAAATACACCCCACCCACCATTGCTTGCCGTCCGCCCACCAGCCCCGCACTTACCCCATCTAGGTGGCGGGCAGCTTCGACGGCTTCCCCTGCAACTCCTCCTCCTCGGCAGGTTCCTCCTCTTTGCCGGCTTCCTCCTTAGCGGCCAATACAGTCGCTTCTCTTCTCGGCCGATAGAGTCTTAAGACCTGCTTCCTGATTGGCTGGGAGGAGAATCAGGAAGACAATAGCAAATATTAATTTGCTATTGTCACACAACTGGGTGGGCTCAGGGCACAGTGCTCACCCTTTTTTGAAGCCAATTAGAGCCTCAGGCTCTAATCATGTGCTTCAAAAAAAAAAAAAAACCCATTGAAATCCATGCTTCCGGCGCCCTGCATGTAGATTTGGGGCCAGGTGCATGGATAAGTCGGGCCGCGCCCCTGCGCCCCTAGTAGAGCTGCTGCCACTGATTGAAAGCAATGGGAGCACAGCTAATGGCAGCTTCTCACATGTAATCACTCAAGCAGCATCTACCTGAACTGATTCAGCCCTGAATACTGTGTCCTGTGCTGATCATTTGAAGCTAATTGCTCCATGAGCTGTTACATGATTATCTGCGGAAGTTGTCAGCCTCCTATTGATTTTATTGGACCTTCCTCTTGTAGAACCCCTGCTAAGTCTTACACATGTAATCTCTGATAGCCCCATTTTCAAGCATGAATGGGGCCTTATTGGGTGATGTATTTATTAATTATTCTGCCTGGTGTTCTCATTTTTTTACCCATGTCAAGGGGCGAGTGTCCTGTAACCTCTGCAGAAGCAGACTGTAATCAAAGATGGTGAACCCAGCAATTGTTGCTGAATAGGTGACTCTTGATTAGGGATGAGCCGAACACCCCCCGGTTCGGTTCGCACCAGAACCTGCGAACGGACCGAAAGTTTGCACGAACGTTAGAACCCCATTGACGTCTATGGGACTCGAACGTTCGAAATCAAAAGTGCTCATTTTAAAGGCTAATTTGCATGGTATTGTTCTAAAAAGGGTTTGGGGACCCGGGTCCTACCCCAGGGGACATGTATCAATGCAAAAAAAACTTTTAAAAACGGCCGTTTTTTCGGGAGCAGTGATTTTAATGATGCTTAAAGTAAAAAAAAAAAAAAGTGAAATATTCCTTTAAATATCGTACCTGAGGGGTGTCTATAGTATGCCTGTAAAGTGACGCGTGTTTCCCGTGTTTAGAACAGTCCCTGCACCAAATGTCATTTTTAAAGGAAAAAATCAAATTTAAAACTGCTTGCGGGTTTAATGTAATGTCGGGTCCTGGCAATATGGATGAAAATCAATGAGACAAACGGCATGGGTACCCCCCAGTCCATTACCAGGCCCTTTGGGTCTTGTATGGATATTAAGGGGAACCCCGCACCCAAATTAAAATAAGGAAAGGTGTGGGGCCACCAGGCCCTATATACTCTGAACAGCAGTATACAGGCTGTAGGTTTGTTGTTAAGTAGAATCTCTTTGTAATTTTGAACGGGTACATTTTTAACGTGCTCCAGCTCCAGCCAAAAAATCTTTTTTAAGCTTTTTGGAAAACATAGGGAAGGGTTATCACCCCTGTGACATTTGTTTTGCTGTCTTTCCTCCTCTTCAGAAGATTTCACCTCACTTTTTGTCCCAATGGATTGGAAAGCATCAGTGGAAAGGAGAAATGTTTTTCCCATATTAACGCTTACAGGAGAGAATTTCCCTTCCTAGGGGTAGATTTCACTTCCTGTTGTCTCCTTCCATTTGCAAGTAGGAGTCGTTTGTAAGTTAGTTGTTTGAAAGTAGGGTCCTGCCCTATATACTCAGCAGAAATTTGGGCCTTAGGTGTTGCTGTGGCCACAACACTGTAAGCCCTCACAGGGCTCTGCTGTGAAATATTAAATCAAGAATTGTAATTACATGCCCCTGTTGAACAGGAGCTGAAAAATTAGGCCTTAGGCACTGGTGCTGGTGCCACAACACTGCAACCCCTCACAGACACTCTAGTTGGAATGCAGGAACGAGCCCTGCTGCAAAGTATTGCATCAAAAATTGTAATTACACGCCCCTGTTAAACAAGGGCTGAAAAATTGGGCCTTAGGCACTGGTGCTGGTGCCACAACACTGCAACCCCTCACAGACACTCTAGTTGGAATGCAGGAACGAGCCCTGCTGCAAAGTATTACATCAAAAATCGTAATTACACGCCCCTGTTAAACAGGGGCTGAAAAATTGTGCCTTAGGCACTGGTGGTGGCACCCAGAACCAAAAATGTTCTTACAAGCTATCAGCGTGATGATTGAGGAGGAAGAGGATAATTACTCAGGGATAGTCACTCAGCATCAGCATAGGCAGTCTTTGAAGGGATCTGAGATTTCAAAAAAAATTATTCGGTTACATCAGCATCAGGTGCTTGGTAGCTGGTGGTGATCCAAGACTCATTCATTTTTATGAAGGTCAGTCGATCGACCGAGTCAGTGGACAGACGCACCCTGTGATCGGTTACCACGCCTCCAGCAGCACTGAATGTGCGTTCCGAAAGAACGCTGGATGCAGGACAGGCCAGTAGCTCAATTGCATACTGTGCAAGCTCTGGCCAGTGATCCATCCTCAAGACCCAGTAACCCAGAGGATTTTCGGTGGGAAAGGTGTCCAAGTCTGATCTTGCCCCTAGGTATTCCTGCACCATGTAAAACAGACGCTGGCGATGGTTGCTGGAACCGATCATACCTTGGGGCTGCGGACCAAAAAATTGTCTGAACGCATCGGTCAGACGGCCACCTTCTCCACCGCTCCTTCTTTGACTGACCGAAGCCTCAGCAACACGTTGTCCAGAAACAGGAGTTTGTAACCTCCCAGTCTCTGGGAACGCGTTGCACAGACCTTTCTGCAAGGCCTCCCGAAGATGTTTCATCCTCTGCTCCCTCTGCGATGGCAAGATAAGGTCCGCAACCTTACCCTTGTAACGTGGATCAAGGAGGGTTGCCAGCCAGTATTGGTCCTTCTCCTTGATACCACGAATACGAGGATCCTTACGCAGGCTTTGCAGGATCAGGGAGGCCATGCAGCGTAGGTTTGCTGAGGCATTCGGTCCGGAGTCCTCTGGGTCACTAAGGACGACATGGTCCGCAGCCACCTCCTCCCAGCCACGTACAAGTCCATGTGTTTCTTGGGACTGATCCCTTAAAGACTGCTACTGATGCTGAGTGCCAGGCTCCACCTCCATACTGACACAATCTTCCTCCTCCTCCTCCTCCTCCTCTTCCTCCTCGTCCTCTTCCTGTGTGATCGGCGGGCACGCAGGAACACTGTCTGGATAAAGGGGGCCTTGAGAGCTAAGGAAGTCCTCCTCTTCCTGCCTCTGTTCTGCCTCAAGTGCCCTGTCCATTATTCCACGCAGCGTGTGCTCCAACAGGTGGACAAGGGGGACAGTGTCACTGATGCATGCACTGTCACTGCTCACCATCCTCGTGGCCTCCTCAAATGGTGACAGGACAGTGCATGCATCCCTGATCATGGCCCACTGGCGTGGGGAAAAAAAACCAAGCTCCCCTGACCCTGTCCTGGTGCCATAGTCGCACAGGTACTCATTGATGGCCCTCTGCTGCGTGTGCAGCCGCTGCAGCATGGCCAACGTTGAGTTCCACCTGGTGGGCATGTCACAGATTAGGCGGTTCTTGGGCAGGTTAAACTCCTTTTGGAGGTCCGTCAGCCGAGCACTGGCATTATATGACCGGCGGAAATGCACACAGACTTTCCTGGCCTGCCTCAGGACATCCTGTAAGCCCGGGTACCTGCCCAAGAACCGCTGCACCACCAAGTTAAGGACGTTAGCCAAACAGGGCACATGGGTCATTTGTCCCTGTCGGAGGGCAGAGAGGAGGTTGGTGCCATTGTCGCAAACCACCATTCCTGCCTTAAGTTGGCGTGGCGTCAACCACCTCTGAACCTGCCCCTGCAGAGCTGACAGAACCTCTGCCCCAGTGTGGCTCCTGTCCCCCAAGCACACCAGCTCAAGCACCGCATGGCATCTTTTGGCCTGCGTACTTGCGTAGCCCCTTGAACGACTACGGAGCACCGCTGGTTCAGAGGAAGAGGCCATGGAGGAAGAAGAAGAGGAGGGGGTGGAGGAGAGAGGTGTGTCACAATCATTAGCATTTTGGAGGCGTGGTGGCGGAACAACCTCCAACACTACTGCACCTTGTCCTGCATCCTTCCCAGCTGCCAGCAGAGTCACCCAATGCGCCGTGAAACTTAGGTAACGTCCCTGTCCATGCCTGCTGGACCATGAGTCAGCGGTAATATGCACCTTACCGCTGACCGCCCTGTCCAGCGAGGCATGGACATTGCCTTCCACATGCTGGTAGGGAGCTGGAATCGCCTTCCGTGAGAAAAAGTGGCGTTTGGGTACCTGCCACTGAGGAACCGCACATTCCACAAACTCACGGAAGGGGGCAGAGTCTACCAACTGAAAAGGCAGCAGTTGAAGTGCTAGCAATTTTGCCAAGCTAGCATTCAACCGCTGGGCATGTGGATGGCTGGGAGCAAACTTCTTTCGGCGGTGCAGCAGCTGGGGCAGGGAAATTTGCCTGGTACAATCTGACGTCGGTGTACCAAAATCAGATTGCCCACAAGTACGTGGCTGTGACACACCTAATTCTACACCTTCATTCCTCTCAGTGCAGGTCTCAGAGAGGACTGAAGGTCTAGTGGGGTTGGAAATCTCAGCTGATGAGGAGCAAGCAGAGGTCCTCTTTGTTCTTTGGTGTGGGTCTTTTAGACACGCTTGCCAACGAACTGCATGGCAGGTCAACATATGTCTGGTCAAGCATGTGGTACCCAAGCGGGAGATGTTTTGGCCACGCGAGATACGCTTGAGACATATGTTGCAAATAGCAGCGGTGCGATCTGATGCACTCGTCTCAAAAAAGGCCCACACCAAAGAACTTTTTGAATAACGCGCAGAGACTGCAGCGCCCTGCACATGTGGAGCTTTGGGGTGTGATGCAGTCAATGTGCTGCCCTTAGGCTGGCCCCTGGAGGGCATCCTGCCTCGTTGGTGATGTGCCGCCTCCTCCTCCTCCTCCTCCTCTCTCCTATCAGGCACCCACGTTGAGTCAGTGACCTCATCATCCCCTCCCTCCTCATCACTGGAGCAAACCTGGCAGTATGCTGCAGCAGGGGGAGCATGACTGCCAGATTGCTGTCCTTCTTGGGCACCCCCTCTGTCCGTGCTCGTGTTACTGCCTTCATCGAGCTCAGTATCATCATCAGAGCCTTCCAAACGCTGGGCATCCTCCTGGAGCATGTACCCAACACTGTGGTCAAACAGTTCGAGGGACTCCTCAGGAGGACATGGTGGGGCTAGGGAAGGAGTCACTGATGAGCCGAGGGAAGAGGCCGCTGCTTTGCCAGACAAAGTACCCTGGGCATGGGTGAGAGAGGATGAGGAGGATGAGGACGGCTTGGTCATCCACTCGACCAAGTCTTCCGCATGTTGTGGCTCAACATGGCCAGCTGCCGAAAAAAAGGCCAAGCGTGTCCCATGGCCACGTGCTGATGAGGATGCACCGTCTCCACGACCAGCACTTGACACAGAGCCTGCTTGCCCTCTCTTATTGGCTTGTGACTGTCTGCCTCTCCTTCTTGGCCTTCCAGACATACTAATGGCCTGTAGCTGCACTAAGCTGGGATATATATATATATATATATATATATATATATATATATATATATATATATATATATGTACTGATACTGCAGCTAGCAAAATCAACTGCCTGCCTGTAGTATGAGAACACCACCAACCTTCTACAGGTAGCTTTAGCTGAACACTGTGAGCAGGACGCACCCCACTAACTTGTAGGTTTAGCAGAACACTGTGAGCAGGACGCACTGCACTAACTGTAAATAGTCTAGCTGCCTGACTGTGGTACTAATAGGATCAAAAGAACACCAGCAATTTTCTTCAGGTAGCTGTATTTACTGTAACAAGACAAGCCTGCCTGTCAGTAAGAAGATAACAGAAACGGATCTAGCTGAACACTGTGAGCAGGACGCACCCCACTAGCTTGTAGGTTTAGCTGAACACTGTGAGGTGGACGCACCCCACTAACTTGTAGGTTTAGCTGAACACTGTGAGCAGGACGCACCCCACTAACTTGTAGGTTTAACAGAACACTGTGAGCAGGACGCACTGCACTAACTGTAAATAGTCTTGCTGCCTGACTGTGGTACTAATAGGATCAAAAGAACACCAGCAATTTTCTTCAGGTAGCTGTATTTACTGTAACAAGACAAGCCTGCCTGTCAGTAAGAAGATAACAGGAACGGATCTAGCTGAACACTGTGAGCAGGACGCACCCCACTAGCTTGTAGGTTTAGCTGAACACTGTGATGTGGACGCACCCCACTAACTTGTAGGTTTAGCAGAACACTGTGAGCAGGACGCACCCCACTAACTTGTAGGTTTAGGAGAACACTGTGAGCAGGACGCACTGCACTAACTGTAAATAGTCTAGCTGCCTGACTGTGGTACTAATAGGATCAAAAGAACACCAGCAAATTTCTTCAGGTAGCTGTATTTACTGTAACAAGACAAGCCTGCCTGTCAGTAAGAAGATAACAGGAACGGATCTAGCTGAACACTGTGAGCAGGACGCACCCCACTAGCTTGTAGGTTTAGCTGAACACTGTGAGGTGGACGCACCCCACTAACTTGTAGGTTTAGCTGAACACTGTGAGCAGGACGCACCCCACTAACTTGTAGGTTTAGCAGAACACTGTGAGCAGGACGCACTGCACTAACTGTAAATAGTCTAGCTGCCTGACTGTGGTACTAATAGGATCAAAAGAACACCAGCAATTTTCTTCAGGTAGCTGTATTTACTGTAACAAGACAAGCCTGCCTGTTAGTAAGAAGATAACAGAAACGGATCTAGCTGAACACTGTGAGCAGGACGCACCCCACTAGCTTGTAGGTTTAGCTGAACACTGTGAGGTGGACGCACCCCACTAACTTGTAGGTTTAGCTGAACACTGTGAGCAGGACGCACCCCACTAACTTGTAGGTTTAGCAGAACACTGTGAGCAGGACGCACTGCCCTAACTGTAAATAGTCTAGCTGCCTGACTGTGGTACTAATAGGATCAAAAGAACACCAGCAATTTTCTTCAGGTAGCTGTATTTACTGTAACAAGACAAGCCTGCCTGTTAGTAAGAAGATAACAGAAACGGATCTAGCTGAACACTGTGAGCAGGACGCACCCCACTAGCTTGTAGGTTTAGCTGAACACTGTGAGGTGGACGCACCCCACTAACTTGTAGGTTTAGCTGAACACTGTGAGCAGGACGCACCCCACTTACTTGTAGGTTTAGCAGAACACTGTGGGCAGGACGCACTGCACGAACTGTAAATAGTCTAGCTGCCTGACTGTGGTACTAATAGGATCAAAAGAACACCAGTAATTTTCTTTAAAATACTGTAACAAGACAAGCCTGCCTGTCAGTAAGAAGATAACAGGAACGGATCTAGCTGAACACTGTGAGCAGGACGCACTGCACTAAATGTAAATAGTCTAGCTGCCTGACTGTGGTACTAATAGGATCAAAAGAACATCAGTAATTTTCTTCAAAATACTGTAACAAGACAAGCCTGCCTGTCAGTAGGAATATAACAGGAACGGATCTAGCTGAACACTGTGAGCAGGACGCACTGCACTAAATGTAAATAGTCTAGAAGATAACAGGAACGGATCTAGCTAAACTGAATACAGTGTGTATATATATATATATATATATATATATATATATGCAACACCTGGGATGCATATATATACACAATACACTTTAAGTGCAGCTAACTGACTGACTGTCCTGCCTAATCTAGCTAACTCAAATGAAATGACACTGTCTCTCTCTCTCTCTCTCTAAGCACACCGGAACACAGTGCACAGGGCCGCCGTGCAGGTGGCCTTATATAGTGTGGGGCGTGTACTAAATCCCCTGAGCCATAATTGGCCAAAGCCTCCTTGGCTTTGGCCAATTATGGCTCTCTGTTAAGGCGGCACTGTGATTGGCCAAGCATGCGGGTCATAGTGCATGCTTGGCCAATCATCAGCAAGCAATGCACTGCAATGCCGCAGTGAATTATGGGCCGTGACGCGCCACACGAATTTGGCGCGAACGGCCCATATCGTTCGCAATTCGGCGAACGATCGAACAGCCGATGTTCGAGTCGAACATGGGTTCGACTCGAACACGAAGCTCATCCCTACTCTTGATGTTTTATACACATTTAGTAAACTGTATTCAATTACTTTCTTTTAGGAAACTGTTACTTTGAACATCAAATAGATGACAACAATCCTGACTTCCTGTACAACAAGATATGTGAAGAAAGTGTGGCCTATGGTGAGATACTGGATAATGATAATCATGTGACAAACCAATCGCATGAATGCTACTTTTTGCACTTTAGTTTTGAAATTTCTGTGCCTAAAGGTGATCATTCATGTCACAAACTAAAAGTCAGACCATTGAAGTACAGTATCTGGCCTGACTGAATGCAACACCATACAAGGATAATGGTCCATTGAAAGTACCACATCCATATAGTAATATTTTAGGTTAGAACAGTGAAAAAGGGTAGGATTTTAATGTAGCAGATTACAACATAGGTATGTCAAAATCTATAGAATTTGTTATAGGTATCATAATAAAATATGTTTAACCACTTCAATACAGCTTTCTTTTGGTGGTATTTAATCACCACTGAGTTTTTAATTTTTTGCTAAATAAATTTAAAAAGACCAACAATTTTGAAAAAAAAATGTTTTTCTTTGTTTCCACGATACAGTTTTGCAAATAAGTAATTTTTCACCTTCACTGATGAGGCAGCACTGATAGGCACTGATGGGACGCCACTGAAGGACACTGATGGGTACTAATGAGGAGGCACTAATATGCAGCACTGATGGGCACTGATACGCGGCACCGATATTCAGCACTGATGGGCATTGATAGGCGGCACCGATATGCAGCACTGATGGGCGGCACTGATATGCAGCACTGATGGGCACTGATAAGCGTCACTGATATGCAGCAGTAATGGCCACTGATAGGGGGCACCGATGAGCACTGATGGGCAGCCTTTATGGGCACTGATAGGCGGCAATGATGGATACTGATAGGCTGCACTAATGGGCGGTTCTGATAGGCGGCACTGATGAGGAGGCACCTAAAGGCATCACTGATTGGCACTGGTTGGAAATACTGATGGGCAGTGATTGGCATCACTGGTGGGCACTGGCAGGCATCCTTGATGGAGCTGCATGTCATAGGCTCTTTACTGTGATTGGTGTTCAAGCGTCACACCCCACCACCGATCGTCGCGCTGCGCACCCCCAGGGGCGCGCACAAGTGGCTTGTTCTGAAGGACGTCATATGATGTCCAGTCAGAACGTGAAAGTCACCGCTGGCCATCATTTTGCTATAGGCCAGGCGGGAAGTGGTAAAAAATGAATGGTTCACATCATAGTTTTACATTATTAGGTCTCAGTATTTGTCATTACCCCTGGCCCATACCTACCCGCATTCAATATATCTGTATCACTTGTGATCATTGTTCATATAAATGGCTCAAAATTGTCATCACTATTTATTACTATTCTGCTGGACAGGTAATGGGTTGGAGTGTATTCTATACCTGTTTCTCGTAACAGAATTCTGCTTTTTTAGGAGAAGTATTTCAAAAGTTAACATAAGGCCTTGTTCACTTGAGCATACTGCAGCTTACACCGTGTTTCCCCCCAAGGGCATGCACAGATGTTTTGTGCATTCCCGTGCAGGCAGTCCCATTCAGGTCAATTGGGACGCAATGGCTGCACAGACATAATCGCTGCTCCCAATCTGACAGGTGTGAAGGTGTGTACGCACACTGTCTGTGTTTGGGTCATACCCCAAGAATAGACATGTTTGTGGACTGCGCCAACTAGTTTAAATAAATTTGTGTACCACCACTATGTGTTAGTTACCATAGACTTTATACATATTAAATTATCCTAACAGTGCGCTACGTGAATAACTATATTTCTATGTCAAACACTAAGGATTGTGCCCTTCAAAAGACGCTCATGTGCCCAAATGATAAACATATAAAAAAATGCGCGTCCTAAACCGTAAGGTTCAGACCCACATGCAATATCCAACTGAACATATGTAAAAACAAAAAAAATATAAATATATATAAAAATAACTGTTGTGACATAAATAACCATTCAATATATACCATATTCATCGGCGTATAACACGCGTCGGCGTATAACACGCACCCCAAGTTTAGGAGGGAATTTTAAGGAAAAAAATGTTTCAAGGAAAAAAACTTACATTTAAATGCCCATCAATGCAGCCTTGCACAGCGTCCATCTGCATGCTTGTCCAGTGTCATTTGCAGCCTTGCAGTCATTTGCAGCCTTGCAGTCAGCAGCCTTGGTGTCATTTGCAGCCTTGCAGTCAGCAGCCTTGGTGTCATTTGCAGCCTTATCAGTGTCCATTTGCAGCCTTGCAGCTTTGCCAGTGCCGATCTGCAGCTTTGTCTGTGTCCTTTTGCAGCCTTGCCCAGACTGCAGTTAAACTGCAGTGACATGTCAGTGTCACTGCAGTTTGAAAATGGCGCCGCCGGCGCCGAAATACACAGAGCCGGTCCTCGGCTCTTCTCGGCGGCTCTCGTTCACTTTCGGCCACTTTCGGCTCCACTCGTAGTCCCGCCCGGGATGGGCGTGGCTGTGAGCGGAGCTAGCCGAAGTGTTCTCGGCTAGGTTCGGGCGGCGCTCGAGTGAAGCCAAAAGTGGCCGAGAAGAGCCGAGGACCAGCTCTGTGTATTTCGGCGCCAGCGGCGCCATTTTCAAATCGCGGTCGGCGATCGCTCCGCTCAGTCAGTGGGGGATCGCAGGGGATCGGCGTATAACACGCACCCGCAATTTTAAGGGGAAAAAAGTGCGTGTTATACGCCGATAAATACAGTAATTTTTTAGTAAAAGGTTCAATACACTCAGTGCAGTGAGTGATTCCAAGTAGCTGACAAGTCCCAGATAAGTCACCTCAGTGAGTGATAAGCCAGTTCCTATGGATTCATCTCTTATTAGTGCAACTAAGTACCACCCTTTTGTGATTCCACCACCACTTATAGATTGGCCACTCACCGGATACAGGTGAATATGCGCCTTTGGTTCATTAGTTGGATAACCACACAATGGATCAATCCGCACCCTCTTCAGACTACCAGTTCTCATGGAAAATAAATGACCATCATGGTGTAGTATGTCTAAACTTATTTATTAAAAAGGTATAAATAGACTATTGCACTCACATATTTCTGTGCCCATAAGCCGGCACAGCTGTGTATGCGGGGCCTGGAATGCCTGTCTGTGCGTTCCCCTGTGTATCTCCTACGCCGTGTGCGTTCCAAGCCTCACTCTCACGCTGCGTGTGTTCCAAGCCTCGCTCTCACTAGACGGGAAGTGACGTCAAAATCTCCCAGCAGCCTCTACGCTTTTCACAAATGTAAATTGTATCATCAATTAATATAAAAACTCAATAGTCACTTCCCAGAGAGTTTTCTGGCGTTTTTAAAATGCTAGAAGCCCACACCTCATACGTTATGGGAATCCACTGGAAATGGTGTGGACAGAGACATCCGACAAAGAGAGGAGAACATGACATGTGTTAGGATGAGTAACCCCCAGTGGGGCTGTATAAATCCTCAGTGCGTGGGGGTTAATTTAGCTGCTTGACCTGCACTCCCCATGAAGCATGCTGTGCTGAAAAAAACAAAAAAACTAAACTCAGTCTAGTCATGTGCAATTGTTTCATTATAAATCTCCAAATCACAATAGTAACAAATTTCAACTAATCCAAAATAAATTATGACAAAAACAAAAAATTCATTAGTATTCATTCGGATGACAATATGCGATAATTTGGGCTTTTTGTTAATGTCTGAAGCATCCGAAATAATGTAACAACATAACAAATTATCCAACTTGATTCAGATCCATTCATTTTTATTTTAGTGAGCGTAAGATTCTTTTTGTATTGGGGTACAACTTGAGAGACCTTTCATTTCATTTGTATGTGCACGGCCCAACAAAGTCATTTGGAAATGGGGAAATGAATTCAACTTAATAACATAACAAACGAATATTTATGTTTTGGATGAGGGGGGGCGTGATAGTCTTTGACTCTCTTGGATAATAAGCCGATTCTTTTAATCAACATTTTAAATTTTTATAAAAAGTGCTCTACATATGAAATTTTAACATATTGCAATAAATACAGTAAGATATAAAGTGAAATAAGTTGATGATCCCTACTTATTGTGTTTGAGTTGGATGGAGGTGAATCCATCGGAATCTCTGAATCATAACATTAACTACCATATTTACTGGCGTATAATACGCACTTTTTTACCCTGAAAATCAGGTGAAAATCGTGTGTGCATGTTATACGCCGATCGTTCAGTCCTGGCTGCCTCGGAGGGGAAAGGGAGGGGGGCGAGACGAGCACTATCAGATTACATGCAGTGAGAATCTCCTTTTTACTCAGTGGCCTCTGTAATAGGAAGTCCTGTCCCCTGGGCTGGCATTGGATGACTGTTCTGTCTATCATAGGAGGCGGGACTTTGTATTAAAGAGGCCGTTGAGTAAACAGGAGATTCTCCTGTATGTAATCTGTCAGCGCTCGTCCCGCCCCCCTCCCTGTCCTCTTCGAGGCTGCAGATGGGCATGGATCAGGCTGCACTGATGGCAATGGGGAGGCTGCATTCATGGCAATGGGGAGGCTGCATTCATGGCAATGGTGAGACTGCATTCATTGCAATGGTGAGGCTGCATTCATGGCAATTGTGAGGCTGCATTCATGGCACTTGTGAGGCTGCATTCATGGCACTTGTGAGGCTGCATTCATGGCAATAGGGAGGCTGCGTTAATGGAAATGGTGAGGCTGCAGTTGGGCAATGCTGAGGCTGCATTGATGGGCACTGACCCCTATTTTACAAATTAACTTGTTAAAAAGGAACACAGCCAATCTTGCGAAATAACTTGCGAACATACAAATTGATCTGAAACAACAAATATATGAAACAAATCCCAATATACAAAACAAATTCCAAAAACAAATCATTCTAACATAGAAATTATTACAAAACAAAATGATTTACTTAACAAATGGATCAGAAATGAAACAAATGTTTCCCTCGTGAACATCTCTAACTTTAATCCTGACGTGCTTACTGGAGGGTCTTTGGTAAATAAAACAGCTACACTAATTGTATTTAATCTACATATTTGCTGTTTGCCTGGAGTTTGACTTTAAACATATTGTTGATTTCCTTTAAAAAAAAAAAAAAAAAAACAGAGGAGGTGCCCCTGGGATTTTATGGGCAAAGTTTGAAGGCCAGAGTAAAGAATGTATGTAAAAACGTAATACAACATTTATTAATTACAAAAAACATGTAAATACACAAAATTGAATAATTATTAAAGCAAGATGGATAGTCATGCTATAATAGTACAGACATACCCCACTTTTAAGTACACAATGGGGTTTATTTACTAAACTTGGAAAGTGCAAAATTAGGCTCACTTCTGCATAGAAACCAATGAGCTTCCAGGTTTTATTACAAAAGCTTGATTGAACAAGCTGGGGTTAGAAGCTCATTGGTTTCTATGCAGAAGTGAGCCTGATTTTGCACTTTCCAGCTTTAGTAAATAAACCCCATTGTGTACTTAAAAGTAGGGTATGCCTGTACAATACAGCTAGGTTCTGGAACACATGATTGATCTCATCATGGGAGGCCAAACAAAGTGCATATGTACAAAAATCCTAACATGTTTCGGAATGTATATGTTTAAATGTTTAATTCTTTCTTCAGGGGCTGATTTAAAGCAAGCTGTATTATCTGGTGACACAACAGCAAAAAAATCAAGTCAGAAAAATTCTCGGTTTCTTATGAGCACATAAGAACCTTAATAGGATGGAATGTAGTGATTTAAACAGACGTTGGGGTAGTTTGACTGGTAGTGTGCTTATGAGATAGAGAAGCCTAGGTAGGATGGTCATCTTAATGATGGCCGCTCGGCCAAACCATGAAAAGGTGCCTGTCTCTATTGTTTTGAGTAATGATGGAAAGTTTTGTTCGTAAATTTGTGAAAGCTGCGGTGTCAGCCTAACTCCCAGGTATTTCAGGGTCTTGGGATCCCACTTGTAAGGGGAGTTCTCTTTAGTGGATTTAAGAATGTCATCAGGTAGAGACACATTAATAGCTTCGGAATTTGGAGTAGTTTATCTATAAATTTGAAATATAGCCATAGTGTGAAAACACTTTGGTTAGGTTGGAAAGTGTAATGTGAGGATTGGTTAGGAAAAATAATAAATCATCAGCATAGGCGGCTACCTTGAACTCCCTATCCAGCACCTTGAATCCACTTATGGAGGTATCTGCGTTAATTGTTCTGATAAAGGGCTCCAAGGAGAGGATAAATAGAAGAGGGGACAATGGGCAGCCTTGTCTCGTGCCATTAGTGATAAGGACCCTCTCTGAAAATAAACGGCACACTTTGTATCTCGCTGTTGGTTTTTGGTAAAGAGCTTAGATCCATGCCATCATACGAGAGCCCATTCCCACATGTCTACAGGTGGCCAGCATGAAGTCCCCCGCCACACGGTCAAAGGCCTTCTCTGCATCAGTGGATAGGAGAAGGGCCCTGATGTCCCGTGCTCTGGCCGAATTAATTAAAATCAGGGACTTAGTCACATTATCCTTAGCCTCTCTGCATGAAGCCTACTTGTTCATGGCCGATAAGCTTCTGTAGGAGGGGTCTCAGTCTGTTGGTAAGTATCTTTGCAAATTTTACATCTAGATTTAGAAGGGATATAGGTCGATAGATTGCACACACTCAGGGGTCCTTACCGGGTTTCGGAAGGACTGTTATAAAGGCTGAAAGCAGGTCCGGAGTTAGCTCTCTAGGTTGAGACATGGAGTTCAAAGCAGCCGCCAATGGATCTGTTAAGATGTCTATGAAGGTTTTGTAATATATAGATGTGAAACCATCTGGGCCCGGACTTTTACCAATTTTTAAATGTTTAATTGCATTTCTTATTTCTGATGGTTCTATCTGGTTTTCTAACAGGGTCCAAATCCTCCAGGGCAGGTAGGACACTTTTGTCTAGATAGTCCTGAATAATCTGTGACCTGTCACCGACCATGCCTGGTTGTCTACGTTGCTGTGGTAGATTGTATAGGTTAGAGTAAAAAGTGTGTAAATGTTGTGCGATCACCTCCGTTGTGACATCTAAGCAGCCATTGGCTCGCTTAATGCCCATGATGGTATTGCTAGCGGTGTGTCCCCTCGGGCCCTCACTAACACTTTGCCCCTTTTGTTCCCTGATTCATAATAGATTTTCTTCCTACAGAACAGGAAGCATTTAGTTCTAGTGTCTAGGATCTGTTGCAGTGTCTTCCTAGTGTGTTCTTAAGTGATGCTGTGAGTTTGGTCAAAAGAGAGGGGCTAGAAATTAAAGAGGAGTTAAGTCTCCTGCTCTGAGGTTTAGGAGGAGTCTTCGTCAGATAAAGTGTCAAAGCTATTGGTAAATGGTCGGATATCGACTGTATGCCTATACAGGCGTCTGTTACGACTGAGAGATCTTTTTGTGATATGAAAAGGTAGTCTAGGTGGGCTTATCTCTCATGTGGGATCGAGTAGAACGTGAAGTCTCGTCCGTCGGGGTTGAGAAAGCACCATGAGTCTATTAACTGGAGAGAATGTAGGAGGGATTTCATTTTCTTGAGAACCTTGTATTTAATGCTGGTCTTACTGGTGGAAGTGTCCGCCAGAGGGTTCAATGGGATGTTAAAATCCCCTCCCAATATTAGGCATCCTGACATGAAACCCTGTAGCTGCTTTACTATATGTTTGCAAAATGTAAGGTAGGACTTGTTGGGGAAGTACGCGTTTGCTAAAGTGAGGTGTGCGCCCCCTTTCAAAAAAACGAACCTGCCGTCAGGGTCTGTCAGTTGTTCCGTCAGCTCAAAAGGGGCATCTTTACTTATTAGAATCGATACCCCTTTGGATCTGGCGTGGTCATTGGTGGCATGAAATGTCCTAGTGAAGACTGAATCAGTGAGTCTCGGCATGTGGTGGGTATTATAATTAATTTCTTGTAAGAACACAAAATGTAACCTTTTTTGAGTTTCATAAGTAGCGTGGATCGCTTTTCTGGAATATCCAGCCCCCTCACGTTATGTGAGATCACCATAGGGCCACGACCTAAGGAGGAGTACGCCATGATAAAGATTCAGGAGGAGGTGTATTGATATGAGCACCTGAAATACAGACTTGTATATACCGGGTATTATTTCACTGTTGTATAAGCAAAATGGTCAATCTAAGACCCTAAGTGATAGAAAGTTGGAGAAGTACAGAACTACCTTTAGATAGAACACTATCTGTAAAGGTTAATGTTAGTGTATCCTGGACACTGCTTTTGTGTTCCAGATCACTTTGTGGGGGAGAGAGGGAGGCGGCTACTCGTTGAGTGAACAGATATTACTAACGTACAGTATAGAATAGTATATGTATTAACGGGTGAAACCACACCTCCACAAAACACACAGCCTTAAGGGCAACAATATAGAGTGCTATTTATTAAAACCCAACTGGTCGGTGGGTATATGCTCCCATGTAAACATTAGAGCACATCGTCACCACCCCTTTCTGAAACGTATGATGTGACCTAATGGTTTGCACCGTCACAGTTCCCATCTGTGTCAGCCACACGTAGGTGGCAGGACCAGTACTCAACCCACCTCCCATCTGTGCCACAGCAGAGATGGGTGGTTCAGGCCTAACAGTTTAGACCTCCGCAGCAGCATAACAATTGCAGCAAAAAGGTACTGACCCTCACTATGTCAGCAATTATGTTACTACCAGAGATAAACATCGATAGTCCCTGGAATGATAAATGAAACCTGTGCTAAAATATGTGTAATCTTAAAGTATATCAAATGTTCTCAGATACTTTTCCTGAAGAGCCCCATTGGTACATTTTTTTTGACAAAAACAGTGGTGCTTTATTGTTGTAAAGAGGTAAAAATTACAAAATACCAACTGACACAGTACAATACACTTCATGGAGGAAATACATACTTATCATAGAGAATTAGTGTGAACAACCTGTAGGGTAACATATACGGGTAGTAGTACCATACATACCAAGTACCGCCCACCCTCCCTCCCCCTAGAGCCCTCCCCCCAGAGCCCTCCCCCCAGAGCCCTCCCCCATTTAAGCACAAGACCAAAAATGTACTGCACGCCCCTATGAGGCCATCCATGGATCCCACACTTTCTCAAATTTCCATGGGCAACCACGATTTATGTAGGTCATTTTATACATGGGGATAACTGCCTCAATCTGTGCCTCCCAGGCTGAAAAGCATGGAGGGGAAGAGTCAATCCATTTCATGAGGATATCCTTTTTTGCATAGAAGAGAAGGAAGGAAATTAGTATCTTAAGATGATAGGGCCTCTGCTCGTCATCATGTACCCCCAAAAGGGCCAACCCCGGCAAAAGCGGAATAGACTGTTGCAATCTGGAGTTCATTTCTCCAAATATCTCAGACCAAAATGTCGCTACAGCTGGGCATTCCCAGAACATATGGAAAAATGTACCAATTTGAACTTTACATTTAGGACATATGGGATCCTTCTCAGGAAATATGCGATTGAGTCTCTGTGGGGTATAATAAACCCTGTGTATAAATTTAACCTGAATTAGTTTGTCCTTGGATGCTATCACCAGTCTGGGGCCATATTCTAAACAGTCCTCCCATCCCTCCTTATCCAGTGATGGTATGTCCGCCCGCCGTCTTTCCCATAGTTTGTCCAACTTGGGGGAATCTGTTCCTATAAGCGCATTGTAAAGAGAAGATAGAGGTTTAGAGACATCTCCAGGAGACAATAGGTCTTCAATAGGGTCTGCCTGTAACAGGGGGGTTTGTGGGAATTGAGCTCTGGCCGTGTGTCTCAGCTGCAGATACCTGAACCTCATCCACCGGGGCAGACCAAATTTAGTTGTCAACTCCTGATAGGAGAGCAGTTGTCCCCCAGGCATTATATGTCCCAATGTGGTAATACCGTATCTGGGCCAAACCTGCGGGTCCGGAATCGTACGGAAGTGTTTAAGCATTGGGTTTCCCCACAGAGGATGAGCAGGAGACAATTGGCCAGGTTTTAGATACCTCCGTCTAACAGCCACCCATACCCTCCATGTTGCCTTAGTAGGTCCGGGCACCTCAGGGTATGCCCTGGACCCTCTGTAGGGAAAGTTATGAAGGTCGGTCAAGGAGCCCAGAATATTCGCCTTGAGGCAGACTGCAGCATTAGTTCTGCAGCCCTGAAACCACCAGTGTACTGTCACCAACATAGCCACCCAAAAGTAAATTTGAAAGTTGGGTAGAGCTAGTCCAACCAAATCAGCAGGTAACCATAATGTGGAACGTGCCAGCCTAGGGTTCCTCCCTGACCAAATAAAGGAGCCCACTATTTGATCAATGTCCTTAAAAAACGAAACAGGGACCCAAACCGGGCAATTTCTGAACAGGTAGTTAAATTTAGGTAGTATCATCATTTTAAGGAGATTGATGCGTCCCAGAAGATTCACCCATTGGTACATTTACTATCGAACATTCAGGGAAAACATGAGGTTCAGGCCATGTGGCAAAGCTGCATTTCGGGGGCTGAGAGAAGATACAGGAAAAATGAAAAGACCTGCAAATTGAAAACAAAGAGTGGAGTAAGGGTGAAATTGTTGGTCTGACCCGCCCATTAACCCTCTTCGACCCCTCGTTCAGCCATAGGTCATGAATTAGGAGTGCCAGGCTTGGAAAATCCACTTCTGTTATGTTTCATCTTTTTGGAGATCCTCTCCTCGGAGAATTGCGAACTGAGTGGGCTTTTATCTGGAGGTGGTATTGCAGTCAGCGTACCAGTCCGGCAGTTCTATCAAATCCAGGCCTAAACCCTCACAGAAGTCAGGTAACTCCGCCGGGGTGCGTAGAACATGTTGGTGGCCATTGGTGACCACAATGAGCCTAAAGGGGAAATGCCAAGTGTATTTTAATTCCTTGTCTTTCAGTTTATCCAGATGAGGACGCAGGGCCCTGCGATTTTTTTTTTAAGGTGGGATTTGGGATAAGTCCTGAAACAGCCTTATAGTTTCTCCATTAAAAATGATTTGGTAATTTCTCCTGGCCTTTTGCATTATGTCTTCTTTTATTTGAAAGCTCTGAAGACAGCATATTATATCTCTTGGCAGAGCCATGTCTGGTCCCCTCAGTCTGAGGCCCCGGTGAGCCCAGATGAAATCTATCTCCATATTTTCCTGTCTGTCTAGCAGGCTGTTGAATACTCTTTTGAAAGCAGGGATAATTTGGCCATTTTCAACAGATTCTGGAATGCCCCTCACCCTAATATTGTTCCTCCTGCCTTTGTCAAGATCTTCCAAGTGCCTGTTCATTTTAATGAAATTCTGTGCGTGTGAGACAGTGACCCTGTCCAGCCTGTGGATGGCCTTGTCTTTCTGCCTCGCTGCATGTTTCACTGAAGCTAACTTTTCAGTGAGAATCACGAGGTTAGTTTTCAAGTCCTCAAGTTTCATGTCAGCGTAGATCAGGGGTTTATCGGACCGGGATTTTCCCCTACCTGTGTCTTTGCAGCTGATTCAGAATCCCTCTTTGTGGTGTGCTGGCGCCATCTTGGAGCAGGCCGCACTGTTATGGGCCGCTGACTTTTGTTTAAATAGATTCGATATGTTCCGTGCTGCGGCGGTCGCCTGCCCGTGACGGGAACGTGAGTGTGAGGTGCTGTAAAGCTTTTTACCCAACATTGGCGTCTTAGAGGTTGGGTATCAGGCTGTAAGTCTGTGTGTTCGCCGGAGCTCCTCTGGTGTGCTGCCATCCAAGCTGCGCCAAGCCACGTTCTGTATTTATATTTTGCTATTTCCTGCTTTTGTTCATATATTTGTATACTTATATATACTGTATTCTGTATATAAATATTTTTTTTGACTTTATTTTTTTTTGTGGTTGTCTCACCAGATAATATAGCTTGCTTAAAGCAACCCTGAAGAAGGAATTAAACATTTAAACATATATTCCGAAACATGTTGGGATTTCTGTACATATGCACTTTGTTTGGCCTCCCACGATGAGATCAATCATGTGTTCCAGAGCCTAGCTGTATTGTATTATTATAGCATGACTATCCATCTTGCTTTTATAATCATTGAATTTTGTGTATTTACATGTTTTTTGTAATTAATAAATTTTCTATTACTTTTTTACATACGTTCTTTACTCCTTTATCTGGTCTTCATCCTTTGCCCATAAAATCCCAGTTTTTTCTCTGTATTTTGGGATGTGGGTTAGGTCTCCAGCTCAGTATCTATAGGTGGCTCCCCAAAATATTTTTTTCTCAGTTGATTTCCTTTTAAATCAAAAATAATTAGATCTTTTTTTTTTCCACAGCATACAAGGCAACACTCAGTGACATAGAAGACAGTGACAGCTACACCACTTATGTGATGACCATTCAAAGAGTTTTTAAGGAAGGTAACACCTTTTATTTGCATGTGATTAGAATGAAGCTCAATTGAAGTTTCATACTAGTATAATACTGCTGTACCTTATCTTTAAAAATCAGTTTTCACTTGTAAATACCCAAAAATGTTTTTTGTCTTTGTGGAAATGTTCTTTCTGTCATTCCACTCCAGTGCTTTGTGCTGGCATAGCGGAGTAATGGCCACACCCCTTATCATTGGCATCCTTACACAGACTTGTAGTGCTGAGGAAGAGAAGTGGCATGTCTGACCAGGTCTGCTATATTACTGGCCACTGGGCAGTGTGCAGACTCTAGTTTATTTTACACTGCATAGTTATAGATAGAGACACTGCAAAACTACTATAGTAGTCAAGTGGAGGAAAGACTTTAAAAATGGAGGTCACCATGTTTATGTGACTGAATATCTAATTCTGTGGCATGTTGTACTTTTGAGAATAATTTTTCCCGCACGATAATTATGGATAATTTTTATATGATAATATTTGTAAGATACAGGATCAATCAATATGAACACAGACTAAAAATAGGAGATTTATTCACCAGACATGTATTCATACAAAATAGTTATATGTATTGGTTGACAGAAATAAATGGTACATAAAATATAAAGAAAATTAATTGAAACACCCGCTAATGGTAGTGCTATACTTTTTAAATGACACAGAAATTATAAAACTTCCCTGTAGAGTCAATAACCATGTATATATGACGATTAGACAGAATGTCTGTATTTCACGAATTCACAAGTTACTATACTGCAAGTAAGTGATCAATTGTGTGAAATAAAATAGACGCCTGCTATGTCAACAAAAAGAAAAATTACAAAAATTTTAAGGTAAAAAATGAAGCTACAGAAAAATCTACAAGGTGGTTATTGCCTGGAGAGAAATAGTTATCCAACTGTTTATACTCCAATATATTTTTATTGATATTCAGAGTTAAAAAAAAAGGCACAAGATAACCAAAAAAAGAAAAACCACACAAAAACAAATACAACCAACCTGAATGCATACCAATAACTGATAGGTTCATTATAATTCTAAATACTATACAAAACAACTAAATTGCGTAATAATACATCTCCACAAAAACCCTCCAGCATAAAAAAAGGGGGGGGGGGCACACATAGGGATGTCTCCCATGAATATACTAAATAAAGTATAGAATCTTTCTTCTTCAACATTTACTAATTTAAAACAGAATAGAATATATGTGCTTAGGCTTCAATGAACTTAGAAATTAAAAAAATTCTAAGAACTTTGATGAGACTTTAAATGTTATCCAGGTCTGTCACACCCCTTTAAACTTCTTAATAGTATCATTGTTTTTAGCTACCAATTCCTCCATATGCATAATACCATTAAGAGTCTCAATCCACTCTGGAATTGAAGGGGCAGTAGAAGATTTCCAATATCTTGGTATCAATTGTCTAACTGCTGAAAGAAAGAAACAGAGGAGAGATTTTTTTTGGTTTTAGGCAGTGATCAAGGTAAAAAAGAAAAAAAAAGCTAAATCAACAGAATTACAGATTGACTCATCCGCAACAGTATTATATAAACGAATTACTTGATCCCAAAGTTTATAAATAGAAGGACAGGCCCACCAGAGATAAGAAAGATTACCTATAGCAGCATTACAACACCAGCCTAGATCTGATTGTGATGGAAAGATTTGGTTCAGATTAACTGGACTGCGATACTATCTTGATAGCAATTTAAAATTGCGCTCTTGGGTATCACAAGAAATTAAAAATTTATAAGTATTAATAAAAATTTGATCCCAATCTTCCTCTTGTATTGGACGGACGAGTTCCATCACCCATTTAGCCATATATAATGGTAGATCAGGTAAATAGAGAATAGATAGTAACATATATATCTTAGATATAGTATGTGTTGTTGGTTCCAGAGATGTACATAACTGCTCAAAGTCTGAGAGCGGTCGATGGATGGCATATTTCGGAGTCAAAGAATAATAAAAACTCTGTAGTTGCAGATAAAAAAAAAACAAAGGCCTTTCTTCTGATCATGTAGAGTTTGAAAATTTAAAAATGACATAAATGTACCCTCCAGAATCATATGTCTGATCTGGGGCCAGTAAGATTTGTCCCAGCTTAAAATAGAATGTGAATGGACACCAATAGGAAATGAAGGATTATCTATTAAAGGAGTGAGAGGACCTGGAATAGAAGACAAAGGAAATGATTTTAAATAATGATGCCAGCATTCCAAAACCGTATAGGTAAGCCAGGGCCAAGAAGAATGTGATCCTGTATCTTTGATAGGGAGCCAGAGAGCAGTTTTAGGATTTAATGGAGAAGAACCTATTTCTAATTGAATCCATTGTTTGTCATGAAAGTGGGGAAACCAATCCAGAATGCGAGAGAATATTATAGTAATACTCAAAATCTGGCAAAGCTGCTCTTCCACGAACTTTTGACCGACAAAGTGTTTTCCAATTTATTCGAGGTTTAGTGCTTTTTCAAACAAATTGTGAAAAAAAGCTGTTCAATTTTAAAAAAAATTTTTTAGGTAGTTTAATAGGTAAGGTTTGGAATAAATATAGATATTTTGGAAGAATATCCATCTTGATGGAATTAATATGACCAAACCATGATAAAGAAAGCTTTGACCATGATAACAGTTCAGCCTGAGTTCGTAATAAAAGTGGATGAAAATTTAGCTCCTAAACAATAGTAAGGTCTGTTGAAATTTTCACTCCTGTATATTCCACTGCTACTTCTTGCCAATGGAAAGGAAATAATGCTGCTAACGAAGAAACCTCATCTCTGGGTAGTGAAATATTTAATAGATCAGATTTAGTTAGATTTACCTTAAAGTTGCTTAGGCATCCAAAGGAATTCAATTCTTTTAAGATAGATGGAATACTAATCTTTGGTGATGTTATATAAAGTAAGATGTCATCTGCATAAAGTGAGGTTTTATAGTCTATCTCATTAATAGTGATCCTATGTATAGAAGGGTTATTACGTATAGCTATTGCTAAGTGCTCCATTGTGATCACATATTGTAATGGAGATAATGGACAACCCTGACGGGTTCCGTTATTAATCTTGAATAAAGTGGAAAGAGTACCATTTGTTCGAACCTGTGCAGATGGAATTGTATATGATGCCATGATTTTATTAATCAAATTATTGCCCAGATTAATCTGACAAAGTGAATGGAGCAAGAACCTCCAGTTTAGGTGATCAAATGCCTTTTCAGCATCGATTGAAAGCAAGCACACCGGGATATTTTGTTTCTGTGCTAGAGAGATTAATGAGAGAGTCTTACTGGTGTTATCTCGGGTCTCTCTAGACCTCACAAAACCAGTCTGATCTGTATGAATTATTTGAGGCAATATTGGTTGAAGCCTATTAGCAATAAGTTTAGCGTAAAATTTTATATTTTGATTCAGCAATGAGAGAGGAAGATAACCTGCTTGGGTTTGTTTCATCTTTACCTGGTTTCAAAATAATAGAAAAATAATAGAAATAATAGAAATATAAGCCTTCAAGGCTTCCGGGGGAAAAGACTGAGACTCTAAAATAGAATTAAACAAATGCAAAAGAATTGGAAACAAATCTAACGCAAACGTTTTATAGAACTGGCTAGAAAAGCCGTCCGGGCCTGGCACTTTACCAATCTTAGCAGTCTTAATAACAGTTAGTAGTTCCTCAGGAGTAAAAGGAACCTCTAAGGAAGAACTAGTGGCCAAGTGAAGACTTGGAAAAGCTGTGTTTTTCATATATGAAATTTTTTTTTTCCATCTCTATAAAAGAATAGTCAATTTCAGTAACTCTGAAATGTTTGTTAAATATTATATAGGGAGGAATAATAATTGCGAAAAGGATCTATGATAGTTGAGTTAGTATAAACCAACCCTTTACCAGGACCAGATAATTTCAAGACAGATGATGATAGTGTCTTAGGATGAAGAGAATGTGCCAAAAAGGCACCACTCTTGTTACTATATTTGTAGGAAATCCTCAAGGTTTTATCTCTTAAAGAATGTTGATCAAGACAACGCAAGAATTGACTTCTGGTATTGGTAAGTTCAATTCTGACTCTATCACTATTAATATTTTTATTGATTGATTCTAAATAAGAAATCTTCTGTAGTAATGTTAGATGTTCTGCAGTTCTAATTTTTTTTTAATCTTGATCCATGCGATATGAGAATTCCCCTCAAGGCGTATTTTAGAGCCACCCATTTAATTGGTGGTGCAGTATTGTCCAATTCGTGATCTTCCATAAAATGCAAAATTGATTTTTTGATATCAGTTACACATAATGGAACTACTAGTAGATTATCATTAAGTTGCCAGAATCTATTCCTGGCACGAAATTCTGTGAAATTAAGATGACAAAATTTTAGGTTTAATGCTAATTGTCGGAGTAGCATCTAATAAAAATTGTGAAACAAAAATATAATCAAGCCTACTATGAGTTTTATGAACTGAAGAAAAGAAAGTATAGTCCCTATCAGAAGGGTGTAGTATACGCCATGAATCAAATAATGTCATTGAAGATTATTTCTGCTTTCATTTACGAAGAGCCGAATATGAAATATGTTTTTTTCCCGAAGATGAATCCATTCGGGGATCGAAAACCAGATTAAAATCACCCCCAAGAATAATATCACCCTCTGCAAAAGTCTCAAGAATACGTATGTATTTAAGACTCTCAGAGACTTGAGAGGTATTCAGGAAATATACATTAGCTATAGTATATACTTTTATTCCATTTTTAATTTTTAGAAATAAATATCTACCTTGAAAGTCAGATTTAGAATCTAAAACTTGACACTTCACCTTCTTCTGCATAGCGATTGATACTCCTTTGGATTTTGCATATGGATTTGTACTATAAAACCAAGTAGTATAATATTTATTTTCACATGTTGGGATAGCATCCGAAACGGAAATCTGTTTCTTGAAAAAACACTATATCAATTTTTTCATAACTGCAGCATTCGCAGAGTCAGGCCTGATCCCTGCGAATGCTAACAGTTTTTTTGGTAGTATTTGAAGCAGTCCCTGACAGGTGCTCTTTTTTCATGTGAGTCTCACTAGTTGTACCAGTAAATTTAGAGGCCAAAATGTCCAATTGAAGGTACACTAGTGAAAAGGCCTACACGTTTCTGAGCATGACAGATGAGAGTGAAGAGGAAGTCACATATCTATCAGATTCAGGCTCAGAATACAAACCTGTAGACAGCAGCGGCACCCTGACAGATAGCTCTGATGATGGAGTAGTGGTCCTTGCCAAGCTCTCGAAAGGAGCAGAGAGCCAGTACTAGTGCCGTTCATCCTTCTGGTGAACTGGCAAGTACCAACAGCCTAGTACATCCTGGTCATACATCCAGCACTGATGTAACACTTGGTGACGTGGCGAGTCCCAGAAGTGCAGTTCAAGCTGGTGAGGTGGTAAGCACAACTAGTGTCCCACAGCCACCAAGAAGACAAAGACAGGCCCATCTATCCCAAAGTGTCCTTCCTGCTGCTTTTGTCAATCCGAATTGGGAGCCCACCACTTCTGCAGCACCCGTACTTCCCCCATTCACTGGCCCAACCGGAATTCAGGTGGAAACAGTTGATTTTACGTCACTTTATTTTTATTCACTGTTTTTCACAGAAGATCTCTATAGATCTATTGTGGACCAAAGCAATTTGTATGCTGGTCAATTCATCGCCGCTAATCCCCAGTTGACCCTTGCCAGAGATTGGAGACCTATTACTGTCTCCGACTTTAAGACCTTCCTGGGCCTATGAGTTGCGGTCATATTGGTCCACTGACCCAATTCACCATATGCCCTTGTTCTCTGCCTCCAGGACACGATGCGAGCAGATCTTGCAGTTCATGCATTTCAATGACAAAAAACTCTGTCGTCCTCAGGATGATCCTGAATACGATCGGCTCTACAAAATTCGGCCCCTTGTAAACCACTTCAACCAGCAGCTTGCACTCTTATTTACTCCCGATCACGTTGTTTGTGTTGATGAGTCCCTGATTACGTTTTCTGGCCGCTTTTCATTCAAACAGTATCTTCCCAGCATGTTATAGGTATAGGTTATGAATATTTTCTTTCACTTTGACTAATCACTATTAGTTTAAATATGTGGATAAGTAGTGCTTGGGACTTTGCGTGAGGACAATGGGGCCGCCCAATACCCCTCCTCCATCCCGATTCAATGAAAAAACAGGAGAGAACAAATTTGGGACTTTGAATGAGGCACAAGGGGGCAAAACATGTAAATTGGATAAAAATGCGATTTATTCTTGAATTAATACAAAGTTTCATATTTTTACATACATATTTAGGCACGTGGCTCTGTATATGCTGGAACATGGCTCTACAATAATAACTATAATCATCCAAGAAATATAATTTCAACATGGGTTACAAAAGCAAATATAACATGCAATGGGTAGGAACGTTCATACGCTTATGATGGATCATTGTGTATACAAAACGGTGGATCTAAGCTCTACGTCGTTTCGGGGCCTTATAGCCACTCATCAGGAGCAATAACCGTTGTACCATCTATAGATTTAGAGAAATAGCAGTATTAAGTAATGATGAAAAACAAATGGGTAGTAATGGAACAAAACTAAGTGCAATTTTCTCACCAGAAACATGGACTCACAACCCGCATGTGGAGAGGTAGCACGGCCCCACATGCCCAGCCAGCTCATGTGCCAGGGTCCGAAGCTGAGGGGGTGTGATTCGGCGGCGCCGCCCACACAGGTGGCCCCCCAGACTGGGTGAGTGTGGGGAATAGGGATGTATGTGGCCTCGTGAGGAGGAGGGGAGGTATACGATGCACAGCCTATAAAAACAAGTGTGGGGAGTACTGTGTAAAAATCAAGTGAGTGTGTGATGCTATCGAAGATATGAAGTGTGGGGTGGAATGGGGGAAGGGAAAGATAAGGGAAGAAGAAAGGAAGAAGAAGAGAGGGGAAGTGAGAGAATAATCAAGTAAAGGGAACAGAAAGAGATAGTCAAGGGAAAAAAATGTGGAAGGAGAGAAACATAAAGAACAGAGGGTGAGGGAGTGTGGAAAAAGGGGGATAGGAGATTTCTTGGATGATTATAGTTATTATTGTAGAGCCATGTGCCAGCATATACAGAGCCACGTGCCTAAATATGTATGTAAAAATATGAAACTTTGTATTAATTCAAGAATAAATCGCATTTTTATCCAATTTACATGTTTTGCCCCCTTGTGCCTCATTCAAAGTCCCAAATTTGTTCTCTCCTGTTTAATCACTATTAGTTGTTTTGCCTGTGATGTGGGCTGAGGAAGGAGATAATAATTCAGAGAACCCTTTAAAAAAGTCTTTCCCTCCAGGCATTACCTGGAGAACATGTGAATCCAGGGACCCAGCCTTTGCCTCCCAGACTTTGCTTGGAAAGGAGGTCCACTGAGAGGAACGTTTTTAACTCTCGAGCCTGTTGCCTGGGGACACATTATCAGCTTCAAAGTCTAGCACCTGGATATGGCCTGTTTTATACAACACTTTTCAGCAATAAAAATGAAAGAATAATAGTAATGGCTGGAAAAGATGATGAAAAATGTTGTTGTTGTGTTATATCACATTTGTGGTCAGTGGAGACGGTCCCTCTTAAACTGATGGTCTGTGAAGATCCCCCGTACATTGGTGTCCAGTGGGGAAAAGTCCTATTATGATGTTGGTCACTGGGAGAAGACCTTCACATTGGTGATCATTGGAAGAAGGGCCCCTATACAATGGTGGCCAGAGGGAAAAAAGCTCCCTACATTGGTGGTGAGTGCAAAGATGTTCCTTTCATTGCTATTCAGTGGGAAGAAGAGACCCATTACACTGGTCAGTGGAAAGAATGATAATTACAATGGTGGTCAGTGGGAAGAATGTTCCTAACATTGAAGGCCAGTGGAGAGAATGCTCATTACATTGGTCGTTAGTGGGAAGAATGCCTTCTTACAGATAGCTAAAAAGATGATTGTTGTCAGTGGTTACTTATCTGGGAGTCAAAACAACTTCTGGAGGGACCCTGGTTGAGAGAGGCTGCTGTACGGCTTATCCCTCTCTCCCCTGGGCATTGAGCCAATAAGACCTACAAGTAAAGACTGACAGCATGAATGTTTGTCATTTGGTCGCTACCGGTGTGTCATTGAGTACTCTGGAGCAGCTGTAGGCCAGATCATCACTAGCAGGGCTAGGAGGACCCTCTAAAATCAGAGGTACCCTAGGGGGTCTTTGCTATTTTTAGGTTTTATGTACACTTGTATGTATGGCACATACATTTGTATCAGTACTATACCCATGCTTCAAAGATGACCACCTGCAGCTGTTTTCCTAAAATTGTAGCTCCACAAAAAAGTTCAACAGTAGTATTTCCAAAAATGCTTCATGTTTAATGAAAAGAGCACCAAGAATATTCAAGATACTAAGGGGGTTGATTTACTAAAGGCAAATAGGCTGTGCACTTTGCAAAGTGCATTGCACCCTGCATTAGCAGTTGCTCCAGAACTTAGTAAATGAGGGAAGCTCTGCTGACTTCCATCATCCAATCATGTGCAAGCAAAAAATGCTTTTTTTTTTAAAAATTCCTTGCAATGATTGGGTACTCTTTTTTCAAAGTGGACCTTTACCTCATTTACTAAGCTCTTTAGCAACTGCTCTTGCAGAGTGCAACTGCACTTTGCAAAGTGCACAATCTTATTTGCCTTTAGTGAATCCACCCCCAAAAGTTTTTTTTTTTTTTTACTTTCTAGGTGCAGATGAAGTATCTCAAGGTTGGAAGCGTAATTTTCTGAATCACAAAGCTTGTCAACATTTTCTGAAGTTGGAGAAGGGAAGAGATTACTTCCTCTGGGGTAAAAGTGAGGATCTTTGGAGTCTGCCATCTGTGTAAGTCTCAAACAATTCTGAGGTTTTTCAATCTACTATTAGCTTTATGCTAAATACAGCAAGGGGTTGTTTTCCTAAAGGCAAATAGTCTGTGCACTTTGCAAAGTGCAGTTGCACTCTGCAAGTAAAGTTGCCACAGAGCTTAATAAATGTGCAGAAGCTCTGCTGACTTCTATCATCCAATCATGTGCAAGCAAAAATAGTTTTTTTTTCCTTGCACGTGATTGGGCATTCTTTGCAAAGTGAAATTTTACCTCATTTACTAAGTTCTGGAGCAATTGCACTGGTAGAGTGCAACTGCACTTTGCAAAGTGCACATACTAATTGCCTTTAGTAAATCAACCCCATAGAAACAAAGTCCTGCCTGTTCCATTGGACAGCATCTTTGTTCCAACTTCTTGTCCACCAGAGGTAGGTAGCAATTTTTGTCCATTAACCTTTTTTCCAAAGTTTGCTTATAATTGTGGGAAAACAAAATTGAAAAACTATACAAATACATGTATAAAATCAGAGCTTTTTTTCAGCCGGAACGTGGCGGAACACACAAGCCTGTAGAGGACGTTTTCTGTAGTTCTTCTCTACCAGATTCTGTGTGCCAGCCCCGACACCCAGGGCACCTGCCGAACATCTGATGGGTCCCCCCCAGGTCCAGACACTGCAACTGCTAGCAACTTGTAAATTGATGAGGGATTCCTGAGGCAGCTCCTATCCCTGCCTGCTGCTTGTCAGATCTCTGTAGCACAGAGCCAAGTGAAGTGCTCTTGAAGTCCTCCTTGGCTCTGTGCTACACAGATCTAACAGGCGAAGCTGCAGACATGAGAGTGCAGTAGGCTGAGGGAAAAAAATGCCAGCTCTACCTAATAAAATGGAGCTGGCTGAACCGCTCTAATGCAAATGTGAAGCGATGAGAGAGCCGCAAAGGGAAAAAGGGGACAGTTGTGCAGTGAGACACCTGTGGAAAAGCTGTGGATGTCCTACACATTTCAGAGCTGGGGGGGTTGGTAAATTGTTCAAAGTGAAGGGGGGGGGGGCTGGGAGTTTGTGCAGAGTTAAGAGAGCTGTTGGGGGAGCTGGGTGTGCAGAGGTGAAAGATGTGGGGTTGGGGGGGCATTCTAAGGTGAACTGTGGAATGTTGGGGGGGAGAAGGTGAGATGTTGGTGGGGGGAAGATGAGTTGTGAACCTAGGGGGAGAGGGTAACTTGTAGATGGGGGGGGTTAGCTGTGGCTGGCAGGGGAGAGGGTGAGCTGTGGATGGCAGGCAAGAGGGTGATTAAATCACCTCAAAATTAGAAAAAACAAAAAACCATAGGGAGAAGTTATTGGCGCTCACAATGTGGAATCATAGTCATAGTCATAGGATAAAAGTGATGAATGAATAACACGTGGTGTGTTATAAATCCAAAAAATGGAATAATGGAAAAAAAAATACAATAAGAAATGCAAGACATAAAGTCCAATGTGACAATGCCCAACACCAAAATTAAAAAATGCTTCTAGACAGATGTGTCTTCTAGTGGCTTCCCCACGGGTGTTCATAGGTTAGATGGCTACTCACCAAGGGTGTTCAACCCCTTTTTGCAGAAGGTCAAAATGCAATTTTGGAAAACCAGATTGGTTCCTGAGCTTGCACCCTTCCACTCTGATAATCCCTCAGGATAAGGCCAGAATGTGGGAATATACTCCACCAAAGACACAGAAAAGTACTTTATAGTGTAGTAAGTTTTATTGTAGTCTTTAACCACTTGCTGACCAGTCACCATAGTTATATTGCGGCAGGTCGGCTCTATTGCGCGAATCGCCTTAGGTGTACGTCGCTTCATGCAACAGATACAGTGGGTTCGTGCACAGCGCCGAAGCCGATTCGCATGGCTGGTGGACGCAATGTCCGCCGGCCACCTACGATTGCTCCACAGAGAGCCAGAATGGGGATGTCAATGTAAACAAACAGATTGCTGTTCTGTCAGGGGATTACGGAGTGATCGTATGTTCCTAGTGATCAGGAACAGCGATCTCTCTCTGTACTCCTCCTTGATCGCCTCCTTTTGTTAACCCCTTCCCTACCAGTGACATATACAAAGTAATCAGTGCATTTTTATAGCACTGATCACTGTATAAATGTCAATGGTCCCAAAAAAGTGTCAAAAGGGTCCGATCTGTCCGCCTCAATGTCGCAGTCCCGCTAATAAATCGCTGATCACTGCCATTACTATTAAAAAAAAAAAAAAAAATATATATATATATATATATATATATATATATATATATATATATATATATATATATATATATATATAGATAAAAATAAAAGTGTCAGAAATATATTCCCTTTTTTGTAGATGCTATAACTTTTGCGCAAATCAATCAATATACGCTTATTGGGATTTTTTTTACCAAAAATATGTCGAAGAATACATATTGGCCTAAATTGATGAAGAAATTATTTTTTTTTACATTTTTTTTTGGATATTTATTATATTAAAGAGTAAAAAATATTTTTTTTTTTTTTTTCAAAATTGTGGGCCTTTTTTTGTTTATAGCGCAAAAAATAAAAACCGCAGAGGTGATCAAATACCACCAAAAGAAAGCTCTATTTGTGGGAAAATAGGACATAAATTTTGTTTCGGTGCAGCATTGCACGACCACACAATTGTCAGTTAAGGCGACGCAGTGCCGTATGGCAAAAAATGGCCTGGTGAAACCTTCCGGGGCTGAAGTGATTAAAAGCAAGTATATAAAAAACATGTATCCATGCCTAAACCTGGCACTAGGTGTCTACAGCTACAGATGGGGCCTGTCAGTCAGGCGCTGATGTGCAATCCACGCCTCGCTCTCAATGATGGGCCTTAGTGGGTAGTCATATAGGAACCTGGAAGTGACGAATCCCCGCTCTGACGTACGTTTCACCGTACTTGGCGTCCTTAGGAAGTGACAAACCGCCATTTCCGGTTTGCATTTATAATGGAAGAACAGATTCTATTGGTTGGGCTCCTCCAAACAAAATTTGGATAGACAATCTTCCTCAGCCAAAACATGGGAGAAATGAGGGTGCTCTGGCGAGGCTGGGTATCTCACCTTCTGGGACCATTAAGACCAGATGCACACTAATGCCCTGTACACACGGTCAGATTTTCCGATGGAAAATGTCCGATCGGAGCATGTTGTCGGAAATTCCGACTGTGTGTGGGCTCCATCGGACATTTTCCATCGGATTTTCCAACACACAAAGTTGGAGAGCAGGAGATAAAATTTTCCGACAACAAAATCTGTTGTCAGAAATTCCGATCGTGTGTACACAAATCCGACGGACAAAGTGCCGACGGAAAATTTGTGATAGGACCTTGTTGTCGGAAATTCCGACCGTGTGTGGGCTCCATCACACATTTTCTATCGGAATTTCCAACACACAAAGTTTGAGAGCAGGCTATAAAATTTTCCGACAACAAAATCTGTTGTCAGAAATTCCGATCGTGTGTACACAAATCCGACGGACAAAGTGCCACGCATGCTCAGAATAAATAAAGAGATGAAAGCTATTGGCCACTGCCCCGTTTATAGTCCCGACGTACATGTTTTACGTCACCGCGTTTAAAACGATCGGATTTTCCGACAACTTTGTGTGACTGTGTGTATGCAAGACAAGTTTGAGCCAACATCCGTCGGAAAAAATCCTAGGATTTTGTTGTCGGAATGTCCGAACAAAGTCCGACCGTGTGTACGGGGCATAAATCTAATGTGCTTATACATGTCTAGTCACATGACTCTGGCCCTTTATGAAACCAACATCCATCAACAGGTTTACACTCTTTCCCGCAGCCTATCAGCAGACACCAATCCCTCCTCTCTCCTCCACCCTTCCCCTTACCTCTCATAAGCCTGCCACGCAAGCATGGGCATAGGTCTGATGAAGGAGCCATGCATGCTCCGAAATGCGTTACCGCCCACCACCATCACCTGATGTTACACGTGTGCATTCCAGTTTGGTCCCAGAACCCAGGCCACCTCATTGCATCTTCACCTCCTTGCTAATCCTCATCACCGGGGACTATGACAGCTGCAGAACGGCTCTCTCCCCCAGACAGACAAGGATTACAGAGATACGCAGGAGGACTAATCATGATATGCCTATGACCTCTTACTATCTTATAAGTGTTTTAATCCCATTGTGCCTGTAATAAATCTTTTAACCACTGCACTTAGAGGCGCCTTTCTCTTTTCCTTTATGACCCTCAGCCAAAACTTGTCCATCCGCCCATACTGGATACACAATCACGTTCATTTATAATAGAAATCCAAAATGTTAAATATCGTATTTTGTCATTGCAACTTTTTTTATGCACTTGCTTTTAAACATTAAATAAAACTTACTACACTATAAAATCCTTCTGTGTCTCTGGTGGAGTATATTCCTACATTCTAGTTTTACCCTGAGGGATCAGTGGAGTGGAAGGGTGCAAGCTCAGGAACCAATCTGGTTATCCAAAGGTGCATATTTGACCTTCTGTAAAAAGGGGTCAAACATCTTTGGTGCGTTGCCGTCTACTCTATAAACAAACGTGGTGAAGCCACTAGAAGACACATCTGTCTAGAAGCACTTTTATTTTTTGGTGTTGGGCATTGTCACGTTGGACTTTCAATACATTTTTTAGACTATTCCAGCTGAGCTGTGGACATAAGAGAGAGGGTGAGCTGTTGATGGTGTGGGAGAGGGTGAGCTGTGGATGATGGGGAAAAGGGTGAGCTGTGAATGGGGGGGGGGAGGTGAACTGTTAATGACAGGGGAGAGGGTGAGCTATAGATGGAGGGGGAGAGGGGGAGCTTTGAATGGGGGGGAGATTAGCTGCAGATCGGGGCTTAACCACATGTATTATTTGGCTATCTTTCCTGAGGAATGATGGGATTGGGGACTGGATTGGGGGCGGGAGTTGACTGCGGAGGGTGGGTTCCTGCAGCTATTCTCTGAAAAAAGAAACCTGTATAAAATTATGCACAATATGTCCTGGCCCCAACAATTCCTCTGGTGTGTTCAGTTTCTCACCCTCCATCACTTTTTGTACTTGTTCTCTTCCTGCAGATATTCCTATATTATAGGCAAAGACACGTGGTTTGAATGGTTCCCAAACCCAAATGATTGTCAGAATCCTAAATATTCTTATCTCTGTGAAAAAGCCCAGCAACTGGAAGAAGATCTGGACTTTAAGGGATGTATGCTCTGAATGATCTACAATTTCCATAAATGTGGTGTTTAGTGTTAGCTGAACTACTACAGTACATTCAAATAAAATGCAATAATGTCACATAGGTACCTTAGTACCTATCATTATAATAAATAAAAATAATGGAAGAAAAAGTTGTAGCTGCTGTTTGTCTCAAATATAATTTTACCATGACCAAATGTTCCAATACAACTGAAGATTATTACAGTTTTTAACCAGAGACATGCTCCCCACCGACAACTGTCCCAAGAATTAAAATTCTCTCAATTAAAAAAAAAGAAAAAAGAAAGAAAGAAAGAAGAAACTGTCCCCCATGTTTAATTATTCATGTAGCTTCCTCCTCTAGTTAGGCTGCTAGGTTAAATTTAGTTCTTAGCTTCATTGTAGTGAATGATGCAGCGATTGATTGTATTTGTCTGTTCAGGGTTTCCTGACCTGAAAGTTTGATTCCTTCCACCTGCCTCTGAAAGATGTTTCCAGAGTATAGGGCAGGGAGAGTCAAATGATCAGTCATAATAATTATCATGCCCCTGCCAATCCCTAGAAGGAGGTGTCCAGAAGGTAGCTGGGGAGGTAATACATGTTTGGGAAGTCTTCCTAGAGTGTTTTGGTTCTCCAGGTAGGGTTCCAGGTCTCTTGGGGCCGCTGCCCCTGGAGGCAGCTCTACTGAGACAAGAAATTGCAGTTGGGCCTCAGTAGCTGCTGGGCTGAGGAGGGCACTGTACTAAAGTCCTGATCTTGTAATCTCCTTCACTGAGAAACTACCTGTGGATGCTAGGTGGTAGACAGCTCCTGGGACACTGTGAGTAAAGTAAATAATGAGAATATATATAATTGACATTTTCTTCTTTCTTTCTTTTATTTTTAGTTGAGAGAATTTTAATACGTTTTTTGTAGTCTGTTAAACAGTTGTTGGTGGGGAGCATGTAAACTGATTTGTATAAACCCAACAATCTATAAACCTCAACACATTCTGCAGACCTCTGCAAAGATTATCAGACCCACTTGCCAGAGGAGTTTATATTCATATTAATGTTCTGGCTAAGAAGTTAGGATATGTTGGGTAAGTAAAGGGCTGCCCTAGAGCAACCGTGTGTAACACTTCTCCTTTAGGAGCCACATTGGGTTCTCTGTTCTCCTCAACTCCAAGAACAACTTCAGCCCTTCTGATACACCTGGTTAAATGAAAGTTACTTCAAGAACTTATAAGAGCACGAGTATAGATAAAGATATATATAACTCTCTCTCTCTCTCTCTCTCTATATATATATATATATATATATATATATATATATAGAGAGAGAGAGAGAGAGAGAGAGAGAGAGAGAGAGAGAGAGAGAGAGAGAGAGAGAGAGAGAGAGAGAGAGAGAGAGAGAGAGAGAGAGATGGCTGTGAATTAGCACCAGGAAGAAGACACAATTTAGTGGTAAATTAACTCAATGTATTGGTACGGGTTATGCCGCGTACACACGAGCGGTCTTTACGGCAGACTTGGTCGACGGACTTTCCGGCGGACTTTCCGAATGAACGGACTTGCCTACACACGATCAACCAAAGTTTGACGGATTCGTACGTGATGACATACGACCGGACTAAAACGAGGAAGTTGATAGCCAGTAGCCAATAGCTGCCCTAGCGTTGGTTTTTGTCCTTCGGACTAGCATACAGACGTGAAACATGTATATGCATTAATATTGATATATTTATATTTACATCCTATAATTTTTTTCTTTTTGTGCGGTATGCGCCTTAGTCTTTTTTGATGAGGGTTTTTTCACCATTACTCTTTTTCACGTTTTTATCTTTATTTATTTTTTTTAATTTTTTTTTTTTTTTGTGTAGCATTAGTTTTCTTTGAGAATCCTTTTCACCATTATTTTGTTTTGGTTTGATTTCACAATCCCTTTTTTTATTATTTTTTCACAATTTTAGCGCCACATCTTTTTTACATTGCATTTGAGTTTTTGGTGCTGGCTGCTTTATTTATTACTAATATTCACTTTAAAAACTTTTTAAATAATTTTTCTTCTAGCGCAGCGTTAACCTTCTGGTTTTCTAACAAAAGTATTAACATATATGTCCAGATTAAATTTGTGAAAAATTAATGAAAAATAAAGCAAATTGAAAAAGTATTATGTGCACATAATGCTGCTTCAAAACACCCCGTGCCGACAGGTGTCAGACCATTCCCCATTTTCAACAGACCTATGTGGAAACTCAACCTCTTCTGGCTGGCGCTTATACCGGATCCTGATCCAATATCAGGGCTACTTATGCGGTTTTTCAGACATAATATAGATTCCACAACTATAGATATGGTATGGGAAACGGCAAACGCATATTTACGAGGACAGTTTATCCAAGTGATATCTAGGATCAAAACCTCAACCAAAAAATGGAAGCAGTATTGGAAGAAGCTCATAGTTCGGAGGTAAATTATATAGCTAACCCTACTGATGACATGAAAAGGTCATGGTTGGCAGCCCAATCCATGCTTAGGGACCTATCCCTACAGTTGGCAGAAAATAAAAGATTTTATTTAACAACAAAGTCACTTTGATGAAGGGGAAAATACAGGTCATATGTTAGCAATGCTGGCCAAATCACAGCAGCCGTCTTCTCTCATAGGGGCATGACATACAGGGTGTGCCATGCTACACCACTAAATCCATCATAGATGTATTTAAGCTATTTTTTCCTTGTCAAAAGAAGTTTATTAAGTATACAATATTAAAAAGATACATAAAGTAAGTTTACAAGGATCTATAAAGTAAGCTCATTGTTTTACAGAAGGGTTTATATAGGTAAATATCATGAAATTTCAATTATTAAACATTGGGTTCACGTAAACCTAAATTAAAGATATATATCATTTCCTTAGTTACTTTTGTAGGTATTTAAATGATTTATACCTACTATACATATTGTTTACAGGTAGAGTGTATATAGGTCAAATACATTCTGATAATGAGCTTTAATCGTAAGGTGGAGAAAAGGAAAGAGAAAGAAGAAAAAGGGTAGAAAGGTAGAGGTATGGTCCACAAGGTTGTCCCGCTCGTCAGTTTATTATTCTTTTTAGTTCTCTTTGAAGCCTTAGAATGGGTGTCTCTGTAAGTCATTTAATCTGTTACCATGGCAATAGGACAGAGTCATTGAAATTTGACAGGAACTGTTGTTTTATCCAAGGATGCCAAAGTTTTTCAAATTTTGGAATTTGATTTTGATCGATGGCTACAATCTTAGCATGGGACATTGTATTATTCATTCGGTGAATTGTTTCTGCTAGTACCAATGTAGGAGATTTCCATGCCTTGGCCACTGTTTGTTTTGCAGCCGTTATTAGTTGGATCATAAGTTTGAATTGAGAGAGTGTTAACCATTCCGGTTTTAGATTAAGTAAAGTTATATATGGATCTGGATGTATTATTTTTTTAAATATTTTAGATGCAATCACGAAGACTTCCTTCCAGAAGGTTTGGATTACTGGGCACGTCCACCATATGTGTAAATGTGTGCGTATTTCTGGGCATCCTCGAAAACAAAGAGCTGAGGTATTAGGTGAATATTTTGCCACTCTAGCAGGTACAAGGTATCAGTGAGTTAGGACTTTATAATTTGTCTCCAGTGCTAAGATGTTGGGTGAAGATGACTTAGATGTGAGCCATATGTTAGACCAGTCCGTGTCTTCTAAAGTTCGTCCCAGGTCCTCCTCCCACCTCTGAACGTAAGAGGGTCTATTAAGATTTACTACTCCATATAATTGATTATAAAGTGATGAAATTGTACCTTTAGCAAATGGATCTTTTGTACAGATTGATTCAAAAATGGATAATTGGGATAATGGTGTATCCCCCTTTAGGAATGGTGTATAGAAATTTTTGATTTGGAGATATCTAAATATCTCAGAGTTTGGTAGATCATATTTTTCTCTAAGCGATGGGAATGAAAGGAATGATTTAGATGCTATGAAGTCATTTAGTGTCTGAATGCCTGATGTTGTCCAAGCTTTAAACGAATTTGGGTAGATCCATGCCGGATAAAAGGCCGGATTTCTGATAAAAGAAAGGAGAGGATTGTGTGGAGATTGTAACTGATATTTGGTTTTTAGTTTATCCCAGAGAGATAAGAAGTGTTTAGTTATGGGATTATGAATTTTAAAACGGTCTTTAGGATCAAGCCATAACAAGTTTGATATTAATAGAGGGTCATTTTCTGAAGCCTCTATAAATACCCATAATGGAATTTCCTGTTTTGCATGGTATTTGGACAGACTGGCCAAATGTGCTGCTCTGTAGTAGTTAGTAAAATTAGGGTATCCCAGGCCTCCTTTATTTTTGGGAAGATGTAGTGTGTGTGTAGGTATACGTGGTTTAGAAGAGCCCCATATAAACGAAGTTGCTCTTTTTTGTACTATTCTCAAAAAATAGGAAGGAATTGGAATAGGGAGGACTCTGAATAGATAAAGCAATTTGGGTAGAATAGTCATTTTGATTGCATTAATCTTCCCTATCCAGGATAAAGGAAGTTGCGACCATTGTTTTATTAGATTTGTGATCTGTCTTAATACAGGAGGATAATTGGTTGAGAATAAGTCAGAATGAGATGCTGTTAAATGAATTCCAAGATATGGGATTGATTTTTCTGCCCATGTGAATGGGAGTGCAGCCCTAGCCGGGATCAATTCCATGTTTGTGAGTGAAATATTAAGCACTAGGCATTTCTTAGGATTAATCATAAGGCCGGATAGGGCTGCAAATCCATCAAGAGCTGGTATTAAGTTAGGACCAGAGACCTGTGGTGATGATAGAAAAAGTAATATATCATCTGCAAATATACATAGTTTGTGTGTAATACCTCCTACTTCAATGCCAGTTATAGTTTGGTTTGTTCTGATGTATTGGGCCATGGGTTCGAGTATAAGGGCAAATAATAAGGGAGATAATGGGCAACCCTGTCGGGTACCTCTTTCGATATTAAAGGCTTCAGATTTGTATCCAGCATATTTTATATAGGCTTTGGGTTTATTATATAATGCTTTGATCCATGTTAAAAAGTGGGGTCCAAAACCCCATTTTTGTAATGAATATTGCATATATTGCCAGGATACTGTGTCAAATGCCCTCTTAATATCGAGAGATAGAAAACATAAAGGGATTTTCCGTTTTTTAGCAATATGTGCCAATAACACTGCCCTGCGTACATTATCGCCTGCCTGTCTATTTGGCATGAAGCCTACTTGATCTCTATATATTAATTTTCCTATAATGCTATTGAGGCGTTTTGCTATTATTTTTGCTAATAAGTTAATATCAAGGTTTAACAGAGAGATAGGCCGATAATTCACACAGGAAGTATCATCAGAAAGGGGTTTTGGGATCATACAAACAATTGCCATTAGTGTTTCTTGCCGAAAAAAATGTCCTTCTAGAAGTTTGTTAAAAGTTTCAGTGAGAATGGGAGAGAGTATTTCTGAGAATGTTTTATAGTATAAAGCTGAGTAGCCGTCTGGGCCTGGTCTTTTGTTAAGTTTTAGGTCTTTTATGGCGTTAGCAACTTCATCTATAGTTATATGCTCATCCAAACTGCTTTTTTGATTCTGAGATAACTCAGGTAAGGTTATTTTTGAGAAGAAGGATTCAGCCTCTGTAGGATTAAATTCATTGTTTGTCTTGTATAAAGTTGCGAGATGTGAGTGAAATTTATGGACTATTTTAACTGGATTACAAGTATAAACATTTTTTGATAATTTCAAAAGTATTGGTTTGAAAGATTTGTTAGTTGAATTTAATGCCCGAGCCAAATATGTACCTGGTTTGTTTGTATTCATGTAGAAATTGTGTTTGGAGCGTTTGAGGGATTTATCAACTGACTCAGTGAGAAATAGATCGTATTCCAATCTAGATTTTTCCAGATGAGATTTTGTACTCTGAGATGGATTATCTTGGAATGATATGTAGGCTGCATTAAAATTGAGTTCTAGTTTTTTTGCTAGATTTTTGCGTTCCCGTTTAAATAGTGCCATTTGTCTTTGTATTGTACCACGCAAGACAGGCTTATGAGCTTCCCACAGTGTTATTGGGGAAATGTCTGTTGTATTATTAATTGATATGTATTCCTTTAAAGCTTGTTCAATGGCCATCTGATGTAGTGGGTGTTTGAGCATTATGTCCGGTAAGTACCACGTTGGGTCATGCGCTTTTGGTATGGCTGAGGCTATAGTAGTGTATACTGCATTATGGTCAGACCACGGAATCGGAATTATATCTGATGCAATAATTTCTGGTATCATTCCTATTGTTAGAAAAATATGATCTATTCTGGTGAAGGTTTGATGAGGGTGCGAGAAATAAGTGAATTTCTTTTTCATTGGGTTACTTTCTCTCCACGAATCTACCAGATTGTATTTGGAAAGAAGTTGAGTAAAAGGTAATCTAGAGGTTATTTTGGATGGTGTAAAAGGTGATTTATCTAGAAATGGGAGGAGGACCTGGTTCGAATCCCCGCACATTATCACTGTTCCTATTTTGTGTGTATTAATCACTTGTAATATATGTGAGAGGAATGGTGTAGGTTGTTTGTTAGGAGCGTAGTAGGAAATCACCGGGATTGCTGTATCCATTATATAACCCATGAGAATCAGGTATCTACCTTCTGGGTCTTTAATTTCTGATGATAAGGTGAATGGTGTGGATCGGTGAAATCCAATTAGAGTACCCCTTTGTTTGGTACAGGCAGAAGCCGTGTAAATTTGTTGATAAAAAGGAGAAATATATTTTGGAGTAGAATCTTTGGTGAAGTGTGTTTCTTGGAGGCATACTATGTGAGCCTTCTTGTTATGGAAAGTACGGAAGGCTTTGGTCCTTTTTTGAGGGACATTTATTCCCTGAACATTCAGGGAAAGTATATTCAGTGGTGCCATGGCAACAGATCAAATAGTTTTGACTTACTTTTTGTTATGCAGAGCTGACTGCGCAGATCAACCTGTGTGGACTGAAGAGATGAAAAGATAGAAAAGAAACCAGTGAATTCTGGAGTAAAGAGTAAACAAAAAACATATGAGATTAGATGATACATTGTATAAATTATTTTTTGTAAGTAATCACAATTTACCCGTGAAAGAGAATAAATATCTCTCTCAGGGGAATAAGTGCCTTCGTCACACTCCCACATAATATGGTTGGGAGAATGAGGAGGGCTAATGGGGGTACACGGATCTTCCGCTTACAGGAGAGAAGTGCTATGTCAAAAGACATCAAAATGATGATTCATTAATTGGAGTGCAGAATTTAGTTTTTGTCGAAATTATTTATTCCAGGGTGGTTGTATATGGTTAGTCTTGCCCTAGGCTAAATAATTCAGTTAGAAAGGTACTGTTAATAACTTTGGTATTGATGAAGATAGTTTGAATTATTTTGGGATTTTAACCCTTTTAGAGTAAACAATTACATATTTTATTCATATGTAACTGTTTAGATATGTTAACTCATAAAATTGAGGTTGTATTGCTTCAGATTAGAATAAACAAAAACATAGTTCTAGGAACTAGTTAGGTAATCATATATTTGTTTTAAGAAAAGAAAGAAAAAGCTTCCATTACTTCTGGATTATTGAACATATTTGTCCTAAAAAGTAATAAATCTATTGTTATTACCTGAAAATATATAACTCAACAAGAAATTCCTTATTTCACATATATTCTAAGGCTATATGAATCAGAAGTAATAAGAAATATCACTGGAATGTAACATGATCCCACACAGTGTGTGACTATCAGAATGCAGTTACATTCAGTTATAAATACAGGTTTTTTATAGGGAACCATCTCTTAATATAATAAATGAAGAGATATCAGGAATTAGGATGTCAGTCCATTGAATCTTCTTGGTCCATGGATGATGTGTCATAACAGCCTCTTTTGTGAGAATGATGATTCCCATTTTGTTCTGAAATTTTCTGGGTGCTGCCTGAAGGTGAAGATGATGCCATTCTTCTGCGTGTGGGAGAGTTGCTGCTTGTGGGTTCTGTCAGATTTAATTTTAAAAGGGTTTGTTGTAGTTCATCTGCTGATCTGCTTCTGTAATTTGTACCTTGGTAGTTAAATCTGACTGAAAAGGGGAAGCCCCATTGATACATAATGTTGTGGCGTTGCAGTTCCATTAGTTGGGGTTTCATGGATCGTCTTTTAGTAATAGTAAGTTGGGATAGGTCAGCAAAAAATTGATAATTGTGTCCTTGAAAATGAAGTTCCTTTTTTTCTCTTGCAGCAATTAGTATTTGTTCTTTCGTTCTGTAATAATGAAATTTTGTGATTATATCACGTGGGGGTCCATCTTTCTTTTTGGCTGTGAGGGCTCTGTGTACTCTGTCCAGTTCTAAACGTTCAATAGGAATATCTGGCTTTAGTTCTTGTAATAGAGCAGTAATAGTAGATTGCAGGTCTGTCACAGTTTCAGGTATTCCCCTTATGCGCAAGTTTGAACGTCTGGCTCTATTTTCGTAATCTTCGAGCTTAGTTTGAAGTATTAAATTCTCTTCTTTTAATTGTTCCAATTCTGTTATATTTTCTTGAGTTGTAATTTCAATTTCATCCATTTTTATTTCTAAGGCTGCGGTGCGGTTTCCCAGCTCTCTTATTTCTTTGGTTAGGCTGTTTGTTATTTGGTCTGAGGTTTGTTTTAAAGCCTTATGAAGCATCTTTTCAAATTGTAATAATATTACTGGGGATGCTGAGGAGGCTTGTGGAGAAGTTTGTGAGAGGATTTGTTCTGTATCTGACTCAAATGGAGAGTCTTGCTGTGACATTTTCTGTCTGTGAGAGCACCCTGATGCTGTATCTTGTGAGGTGACTGGAGCTGCTTCAGCTGCAGTGAGTGCCTGTGAGCTCTTTGTGAGGTGATTTTTATTTCTGCCACGGCTTCCTCCCAGTACCATATTTCCTGCCCAAACTTTCACAGTTTGTTCCCTGGGGCAAAAAGGTTCAAATGGATACCTTTTGAGCCTGCAGGTTCTGCTTTGTGTTCTCTTCTCTCCTCAGCGGTGCGGAGCTCTAACAATGCGTGTCTGCTCCGCTAGGCTCCGCCCATCTCCCCTCTTAAGCTATTTTTTCAAGATGTTTACTCTTCAAAGGTTCAACCCTCCCAGGAAGATATTTGCTCTTTTTTAGACAAATATCCCATTCCATGTCTGTCTTATTCAGATTCGGCTTACTCAGTGCCCCTTTGACAGAGGAGGAACTGTTGGAAGCCTTAGCTAATGCTCAAAATAGCAAAGCTCCTGGGGCGGATGGACTTCCTGCAGAAGTGTATAAACATTATGCATCACAACTCATCCCAATCCTCCTAAAAGTTTACAATCAGGCTTTTATAACAGGATCTCTCCCTACATCTATGAATGAGGCCATCATTGTAGTACTGTTAAAGCCTGACAAAGATGCTTTATCACCGGATTCGTATAGGCATATCTCCCTACTTACATTTACATTTGATGTCAAACTGTTGGACAGGGTTCTGGCTAATAGGTTGGCCAAATGTATTTAGCAGATCATTCACAGAGATCAATCCGGCTTTATACCAACAAGATCTACATCTCAAAACCTACGTAGATTATTTCTGAATCTACAAGTTCCCACTGACAATCCAGGTAACAGGGCCATCTTTTCTTTGGACGCCGCTAAAGTGTTCGATAAGGTAGAATGGCCCTATTTATGGGAAGTATTGTCTAGATTTGGCGTAGGTACACCTTTTTTAATATGGGTCCAATTATTATATAGCTCTCCATCAGCGAGAATGCGTATTAATGAAGAATTGTCAGACCCTTTCAGGCTGCATAGAGGCAGAAACCCCGTTGTTCCCAAAGCTGCATAGAGGCACACGACAGGGGTGCCCACTATCACCCCTGTTGTTTGCCCTCGCCTTGGAACCCTTAGCCATACATATCAGGGCTGCACAGAATATTACGGGATTCAAACGTGGACCTCAACAGGATGTGATATCTTTATATGCAGACGATACATTGATCTACTTAGGAGACACAGACAGTTCACTGGAAAATGTTATGAATCTGATAGCTGACTTTGGAAAGCTGTCAGGTTTTAGCATTAATTGGAACAAATCAGTACTCATGCCCTTAGACCCCTTGACAAAACCCTTACCTGACTGTGCTAAGGAAATAGTTGTAGTTGAGGAATTTTGATACCTAGGTATACAAGTGATGTCTGACCCTAATAAATATCTCGAACTGAATCTGACCCCTTTGCTTAAAAAATTTAGACTGAAATGTTTGGCATGGAAAAAATTACCCCTTATTTCACAACTCCCCGATATAGATATCACATAAATGGTTCACTCAAATAGACACTCAGTTTAGAGACTTAATATGGGGTAATAAGCCTGCACTTATTAGTCTGAACTCCTTACAGTTACCTAAAGATCAGGGTGGAATGGCGGTGCCACATGCCAGATACTATTTTATAGCCTCCCAGATACAACAATTGAGCAATTGGGGTGGAATAGATTCTTCAGATCCTATTAGGTCTCTGCTTGTTCCAAATGAATCTAACCTTTCTACTCTAACCTACCTGGATGCAGGTCTTACACATATACCAAGTAGGGATGAGCTTCGTGTTCGAGTCGAACCCATGTTCGACTCGAACATCGGCTGTTCGCCCGTTCGCCGAATTGCGAACGATATGGGCCGTTCGCGCTAAATTCGTGTGGCGCGTCACGGCCCATAATTCACTGCGGCATCGCAGTGCATTGCTGGCTGATGATTGGCCAAGCATGCACTATGACCCGCATGCTTGGCCAATCACCGCGCCGTCAGTAGAGAGAGCTGTAATTGGCCAAAGCCAGGGTGGCTTTGGCCAATTATGGCTCAGGGGATTTAGTACACACCCCACACTATATAAGGCCGCCTGCATGGCGGCCCTGTGTAGTGTGTGTTCCGGTGTGCTGAGAGATAGAGAGAGAGAGAGACAGTGTCATTTGATTTGAGTTAGATAGATTTGGCAGAACAGTCAGTCAGTTAGCTGCACTTACAGTGTATTGTGTATATATATGCATCCCAGGTGTTGCATATATATATATACACTGTATTCAGTTTAGCTAGATCCGTTCCTGTTATCTTCTATCTAGACTATTTACATTTAATGCAGCGCGTCCTGCTCACAGTGTTCAGCTAGATCCGTTCCTGCTATTTACATTTAGTGCAGTGCGTCCTGCTCACAGTGTTCAGCTAGATCCGTTCCTGTTATCTTCTAGACTATTTACATTTAGTGCAGTGCGTCCTGCTCACAGTGTTCAGCTAGATCCGTTCCTGCAATTTACATTTAGTGCAGTGCGTCCTGCTCACAGTGTTCAGCTAGATCCGTTCCTGCTATTTACATTTAGTGCAGTGCGTCCTGCTCACAGTGTTCAGCTAGATCCGTTCCTGCAATTTACATTTAGTGCAGTGCGTCCTGCTCACAGTGTTCAGCTAGATCCGTTCCTGTTATCTTCTAGACTATTTACATTTAGTGCAGTGCGTCCTGCTCACAGTGTTCAGCTAGATCCGTTCCTGCTATTTACATTTAGTGCAGTGCGTCCTGCTCACAGTGTTCAGCTAGATCCGTTCCTGTTATCTTCTAGACTATTTACATTTAGTGCAGTGCGTCCTGCTCACAGTGTTCAGCTAGATCCGTTCCTGTTATCTTCTAGACTATTTACATTTAGTGCAGTGCGTCCTGCTCACAGTGTTCAGCTAGATCCGTTCCTGTTATCTTCTAGACTATTTACATTTAGTGCAGTGCGTCCTGCTCACAGTGTTCAGCTAGATCCGTTCCTGTTATCTTCTAGACTATTTACATTTAGTGCAGTGCGTCCTGCTCACAGTGTTCAGCTAGATCCGTTCCTGTTATCTTCCTACTGACAGGCAGGCTTGTCTGGTTACAGTATATAAAGCTACCTGAAGAAAATTACAGGTGTTCTATTTGATCCTATTAGTACCACGGTCAGGCAGCTAGACTATTTACATTTAGTACAGTGCGTCCTGCTCATAGTGTTCAGCTAGATCCGTTCCTGTTATCTTCCTACTGACAGGCAGGCTTGTCTGGTTACAGTATATAAAGCTACCTGAAGAAAATTACAGGTGTTCTATTTGATCCTATTAGTACCACGGTCAGGCAGCTAGACTATTTACATTTAGTACAGTGCATCCTGCTCACAGTGTACAGCTAGATCCGTTCCTGTTATCTTCCTACTGACAGGCAGGCTTGTCTGGTTACAGTATATAAAGCTACCTGAAGAAAATTACAGGTGTTCTATTTGATCCTATTAGTACCACGGTCAGGCAGCTAGACTATTTACATTTAGTACAGTGCGTCCTGCTCACAGTGTTCAGCTAGATCCGTTCCTGTTATCTTCCTACTGACAGGCAGGCTTGTCTGGTTACAGTATATAAAGCTACCTGAAGAAAATTACAGGTGTTCTATCCCAGCTTAGTGCAGCTACAGGCCATTAGTATGTCTGGAAGGCCAAGAAGGAGAGGCAGACAGTCACAAGCCAATAAGAGAGGGCAAGCAGGCTCTGTGTCTAGTGCTGGTCGTGGAGACGGTGCATCCTCATCAGCACGTGGCCATGGGACACGCTTGGCCTTTTTTTCGGCAGCTGGCCGTGTTGAGCCGCAACATGCGGAAGACTTGGTCGAGTGGATGACCAAGCCGTCCTCATCCTCCTCATCCTCTCTCACCCATGCCCAGGGTGCTTTGTCTGGCAAAGCAGCGGCCTCTTCCCTCAGCTCAATGTCATCAGTGACTCCTTCCCTAGCTCCACCATGTCCTCATGAGGATTCCCTCGAACTGTTTGACCACAGTGTTGGGTACATGCTCCAGGAGGATGCCCAGCGTTTGGAAGGCTCTGATGACGATACTGAGCTCGATGAAGGCAGTAACATGAGCACGGACAGAGGGGGTGCCCAAGAAGGACAGCAATCTGGCAGTCATGCTCCCCCTGCTGCAGCATACTGCCAGGTTTGCTCCAGTGATGAGGAGGGAGGGGATGATGAGGTCACTGACTCAACGTGGGTGCCTGATAGGAGAGAGGAGGAGGAGGAGGAGGCGGCGGCACATCACCAACGAGGCAGGATGCCCTCCAGGGGCCAGCCTAAGGGCAGCACATTGACTGCATCACACCCCAAAGCTCCACATGTGCAGGGCGCTGCAGTCTCTGCGCGTTATTCAAAAAGTTCTTTGGTGTGGGCCTTTTTTGAGACGAGTGCATCAGATCGCACCGCTGCTATTTGCAACATATGTCTCAAGCGTATCTCGCGTGGCCAAAACATCTCCCGCTTGGGTACCACATGCTTGACCAGACATATGTTGACCTGCCATGCAGTTCGTTGGCAAGCGTATCTAAAAGACCCACACCAAAGAACAAAGAGGATCTCTCCTTGCTCCTCATCAGCTGAGATTTCCAACCCCACTAGACCTTCAGTCCTCTCTGAGACCTGCAGTGAGAGGAATGAAGGTGTAGAATTAGGTGTGTCACAGCCAAGTACTTGTGGGCAATCTGCTTTTGGTACACCGACGTCAGATTGTACCAGGCAAATTTCCCTGCCCCAGCTGCTGCACCGCCGAAAGAAGTTTGCTCCCAGCCATCCACATGCCCAGCGGTTGAATGCTAGCTTGGCAAAATTGCTAGCACTTCAACTGCTGCCTTTTCAGTTGGTAGACTCTGCCCCCTTCCGTGAGTTTGTGGAATGTGCGGTTCCTCAGTGGCAGGTACCCAAACGCCACTTTTTCTCACGGAAGGCGATTCCGGCTCTCTACCGGCATGTGGAAGGCAATGTCCATGCCTCGCTGGACAGGGCGGTCAGCGGTAAGGTGCATATTACCGCTGACTCATGGTCCAGCAGGCATGGACAGGGACGTTACCTAAGTTTCACGGCGCATTGGGTGACTCTGCTGGCAGCTGGGAAGGATGCAGGACAAGGTGCAGTAGTGTTGGAGGTTGTTCCGCCACCACGCCTCCAAAATGCTGATTGTGACACACCTCTCTCCTCCACCCCCTCCTCTTCTTCTTCCTCCATGGCCTCTTCCTCGGAACCAGCGGTGCTCTGTAGGCGTTCAAGGGGCTACGCAAGTACGCAGGCCAAAAGATGCCATGCGGTGCTTGAGCTGGTGTGCTTGGGGGACAGGAGCCACACTGGGGCAGAGGTTCTGTCAGCTCTGCAGGGGCAGGTTCAGAGGTGGTTGACGCCACGCCAACTTAAGGCAGGAATGGTGGTTTGCGACAATGGCACCAACCTCCTCTCTGCCCTCCGACAGGGACAAATGACCCATGTGCCCTGTTTGGCTCACGTCCTTAACTTGGTGGTGCAGCGGTTCTTGGGCAGGTACCCGGGCTTACAGGATGTCCTGAGGCAGGCCAGGAAAGTCTGTGTGCATTTCCGCCGGTCATATAATGCCAGTGCTCGGCTGACGGACCTCCAAAAGGAGTTTAACCTGCCCAAGAACCGCCTAATCTGTGACATGCCCACCAGGTGGAACTCAACGTTGGCCATGCTGCAGCGGCTGCACACGCAGCAGAGGGCCATCAATGAGTACCTGTGTGACTATGGCACCAGGACAGGGTCAGGGGAGCTTGGTTTTTTTTCCCCACGCCAGTGGGCCATGATCAGGGATGCATGCACTGTCCTGTCACCATTCGAGGAGGCCACGAGGATGGTGAGCAGTGACAGTGCATGCATCAGTGACACTGTCCCCCTTGTCCACCTGTTGGAGCACACGCTGCGTGGAATAATGGACAGGGCACTTGAGGCAGAACAGAGGCAGGAAGAGGAGGACTTCCTTAGCTCTCAAGGCCCCCTTTATCCAGACAGTGTTCCTGCGTGCCCGCCGATCACACAGGAAGAGGACGAGGAGGAAGAGGAGGAGGAGGAGGAGGAAGATTGTGTCAGTATGGAGGTGGAGCCTGGCACTCAGCATCAGCAGCAGTCTTTAAGGGATCAGTCCCAAGAAACACATGGACTTGTACGTGGCTGGGAGGAGGTGGCTGCGGACCATGTCGTTCTTAGGGACCCAGAGGACTCCGGACCGAATGCCTCAGCAAACCTACGCTGCATGGCCTCCCTGATCCTGCAAAGCCTGCGTAAGGATCCTCGTATTCGTGGTATCAAGGAGAAGGACCAATACTGGCTGGCAACCCTCCTTGATCCACGTTACAAGGGTAAGGTTGCGGACCTTATCTTGCCATCGCAGAGGGAGCAGAGGATGAAACATCTTCGGGAGGCCTTGCAGAAAGGTCTGTGCAACGCGTTCCCAGAGACTGGGAGGTTACAAACTCCTGTTTCTGGACAACGTGTTGCTGAGGCTTCGGTCAGTCAAAGAAGGAGCGGTGGAGAAGGTGGCCGTCTGACCGATGCGTTCAGACAATTTTTTGGTCCGCAGCCCCAAGGTATGATCGGTTCCAGCAACCATCGCCAGCGTCTGTTTTACATGGTGCAGGAATACCTAGGGGCAAGATCAGACTTGGACACCTTTCCCACCGAAAATCCTCTGGGTTACTGGGTCTTGAGGATGGATCACTGGCCAGAGCTTGCACAGTATGCAATTGAGCTACTGGCCTGTCCTGCATCCAGCGTTCTTTCGGAACGCACATTCAGTGCTGCTGGAGGCGTGGTAACCGATCACAGGGTGCGTCTGTCCACCGACTCGGTCGATCGGCTGACCTTCATAAAAATGAATGAGTCTTGGATCACCACCAGCTACCAAGCACCTGATGCTGATGTAACCGAATATTTTTTTTTGAAATCTCAGATCCCTTCAAAGACTGCCTATGCTGATGCTGAGTGACTATCCCTGAGTAATTATCCTCTTCCTCCTCAATCATCACGCTGATAGCTTGTAAGAACATTTTTGGTTCTGGGCGCCACCACCAGTGCCTAAGGCACAATTTTTCAGCCCCTGTTTAACAGGGGCGTGTAATTACAATTTTTGATGTAATACTTTGCAGCAGGGCTCGTTCCTGCATTCCAACTAGAGTGTCTGTGAGGGGTTGCAGTGTTGTGGCACCAGCACCAGTGCCTAAGGCCCAATTTTTCTGCCCCTGTCTAACAGGGGCGTGTAATTACAATTTTTGATGCAATACTTTGCAGCAGGGCTCGTTACTGCGTTCCAACTAGAGTGTCTGTGAGGGGTTGCAGTGTTGTGGCACCAGCACCAGTGCCTAAGGCCCAATTTTTCTGCCCCTGTCTAACAGGGGCGTGTAATTACAATTTTTGATGCAATACTTTGCAGCAGGGCTCGTTCCTGCGTTCCAACTAGAGTGTCTGTGAGGGGTTGCAGTGTTGTGGCACCAGCACCAGTGCCTAAGGCCCAATTTTTCTGCCCCTGTCTAACAGGGGCGTGTAATTACAATTTTTGAAGCAATACTTTGCAGCAGGGCTCGTTCCTGCGTTCCAACTAGAGTGTCTGTGAGGGGTTGCAGTGTTGTGGCACCAGCACCAGTGCCTAAGGCCTAATTTTTCAGCTCCTGTTCAACAGGGGCATGTAATTACAATTCTTGATCTAATATTTCACAGCAGGGCCCTGTGAGGGCTTACAGTGTTGTGGCCACAGCAACACCTAAGGCCCAAATTTCTGCTGAGTATATAGGGCAGGACCCTACTTTCAAACATCTAACTTACAAACGACTCCTACTTGCAAACGGAAGGAGACAACAGGAAGTGAGATTAAATCTACCCCTAGAAAGGGAAATTCTCTCCTGTAAGAGTTAATATGGGAAAACAATTTCTCCTTTCCACTGATGCTTTCCAATCCTTGTTCCACAAAAAAACCCAAATTTTCAAAAAACATTTTTCATTGGGACAAAAAAGTGAGGTGAAATCTTCTGAAGAGGAGGAAAGACAGCAAAACAAATGTCACAGGGGTGATAACCCTTCCCTATGTTTTCCAAAAAGCTTAGAAAAGATTTTTTGGCTGGAGCTAAACACGTTAAAAATGTTCAAAATTACAAACAGATTCTACTTAACAACAAACCTACAGTCCCTGTCTTGTTTGCACCGCCTGTATACTGCTGTTCAGAGTATATAGGGCCTGGTGGCCCCACACCTTTCCTTATTTTAATTTGGGTGTGGGGTTCCCCTTAATATCCATACAAGACCCAAAGGGCCTGGTAATGGACTGGGGGGTACCCATGCCGTTTGTCTCACTGATTTTCATCCATATTGCCATGACCCGACATGACATTAAACCCGCAAGCAGTTTTAAATGAGATTTTTTCCTTTAAAAATGACATTTGGTGCAGGGACTGTTCTAAACATGGGAAACACGCGTCACTTTACAGGCATACTATAGACACCCCCCAGGTACGATATTTAAAGGAATATTTCACTTTTTTTTTTTTTACTTTAAGCATCATTAAAATCACTGCTCCCGAAAAAACGGCCGTTTTTAAAAGTTTTTTTTGCATTGATACATGTCCCCTGGGGTAGGACCCGGGTCCCCAAACCCTTTTTAGGACAATACCATGCAAATTAGCCTTTAAAATGAGCACTTTTGATTTCGAACGTTCGAGTCCCATAGACGTCAATGGGGTTCTAACGTTCGTGCGAACTTTCGGTCCGTTCGGGGATTCTGGTGCGAACCGAACCGGGGGGTGTTCGGCTCATCCCTAATACCAAGCACCTTCCCCTCAATAATATTATTGAATACCCTATGGAAATATGTTAGGATATGCTCCTTCACTCCCATATGGAGAAACAAATACTTTAAGGAACTCTTCAAGCTTGAGGATTTTCGTGCATGGGAAGAAGCAGGCATTCACTACATCACACAATAGTATACCAGAACTATTCTCAAATCCTTCTCAGAGATCAGAGACAAATTCTCCCTCCATAAGAATCAATTTTATAAATTTCTCCAATTGAGACATGCAATTCAATGTGAGAGTAGAATATCGTCTCTTGTCCAGTCACCACATCCTTTGATGACAGATGTCCTGCTGACAGATGAGAGGAAGGGAATCATATCCAGGGTATACACCTGGTTGCTTAATCTTACCCATGAAGCTAGTGCACTACCCTGTAGACGAGGATGGGAAAAAGATTTGGGACCTATTGATGGGGATGTATGGGAATTGTGTATAACATCTGCGCCTTTGGTATCAGTATCTGCGTCACAAAGATTATCTCATCTATATTTACTGCATAGGGTATACAGAACTCCAACTACATAAATGAGGACTTAGAGAAACCCCGTTGTGCCCAAAGTGATGTGGACAACATGGTGATCTATTACATATGCTGTGAAAGTGCCCAAAGCTCTTCAGGTATTGGCAGTATGTCCTCACCACTATTGCACGTGTGTACCAGTTTCCATTACCACAGGATCCGGTGGTGTGCCTGCTTGGTGCCCTGGCGATTCCCTCTCTCTCACCGGGCAGTCACATCCCTGTATTACGCCTATTATTTATTGCACGCAAAGCTATTGCGAGACTATGGATAACTCTGAGGGTACCAACGGGTAGGCAATGGGTGGAACAGGTGAATAGATTGCTTATACGTGAGAAAATTACTTATCAACACCGTAATGTCCTGAAAAAATGTTATACAATGTGGCAACCATGGTTGGATACACCAGGCTTAGGCCCAAATCAGTTGGTGATGGACAGACTTTTACAAATGTAAGAATGAGAATAAGGGAGTTTGAGTAGGTTATATCTGGGTAAAGTGTATAAGCACGAGGTGAATTGGCAAAAGTATCGAGGTGGAGACTCCATACTCTCTGACAAATTAAATTGTTGAAATAGGATTATTCCCCATAGGGGTACAGTTGTTTCATCTTTTTTCTTGTCTTGATATATTAATCTACACATGTGTTGATTGGTTATGCTCATACTCGGGTAGTCAGGTTGTACAGTTCATTTAAGTGTACAGCATAAAAATACTGCTTATATATTCATAAAAGTATATGTTGTCATACACTTGCAAATGTACACCTTGACTGAATATGACTATAACCATGTCGGTAATTACTACTATACATGTTCTCTAAGTATGTATATTTATGGTTTTGTACAATAAACTCTTTTTCTGATTAAAAAAAAAAACGCCCCGTGCCCTGTGAATATCCGTCACCAAGTGAAAGGCCCTCTCACCTCCATATAAATAAAAAGGAGCTTTTCTCAATTAGACCCAGGTGGATCACTCCTATTCTCCCTCCTCTCATCCTGTCAAAGCGAAGAGAGAGCAGTCGGCGGGAGGCAGAGCGTTTTTATTCTTGCTCACCCCCCCCCCCCCCATCCTTTCCTGGCCTGCCAGGCTACATGCTCTGAGGGTCTGGTATGGATTTAAAACACAATTTTTAAACATTTTTTTCTTGTTTTATTTTTTATTTATATTGCCGGGAGCCATACAACTGTCATTATTGCTGCAACATGTTCTTTACATTGCACACTTTACATGCAGACTAAGGGGACCCCCCCCCCAGGCATGATATTTAAAGGAATATTTCATTTTTATGGTTTCACTTTAAGCATCATTAAAATCACTGCTCCTTTAAAAACGATTGTTTTAAAAACTTTTTTTTGCATTGATGTAATTCCCTTAGGGCAGTACCCGTGTCCCCATACACTTTTTATGGCAATAACTTGCATATAAGCTTTTAAATTGGGGACTTTTGATTTTTCATGTTCGTGTCCCATAGACTTTAATAGGGTTTGCATGTTCGCTAGAACTTTTTGCCTGATTGAGGTGTTCTGGTGTTTGGCCCAGCAATGCATCCTTACCAGTGCCCAGCAATTCAGCCTTACCAGTGCCCAACAATGCAGCCTGATCAGTGCCCATTAATGCAGCCTTACCAGTGCCCAGCAATGCAGCCTTACCAGTGCCCAGCAATGCAGCCTCACCAGTGCCCAGCAATGCAGCCTCACCAGTGCCCAGCAATGCAGCCTCACCAGTGCCCAACATTGCAGCCTCACCAGTGTCCAGCAATGCAGCCTGACCAGTGCCTATCAATGCAGCCTGACCAGTGCCAATCAATGCAGCCTGACCAGTGCCCATCAATGCAACCTTACCTGTGCCCTTCAATGCAGCCTCATCAGTGTCTGGATCTTGGATTTGAATATCCCAGCCTGCCCGTCCTCTCCTCTCTCAGTCAATTTGCCGGTTATTATGTTGGAATACTGCCCTGCGGCCCAGTCTCTGAAGGGAGGGCATCATGCTCTGCTTCAGTATGTCACAGTACATGTTGGCATTCATGGTTCTCTCAATGAACTGTAGCTCCCAAGTGCCAGCAGCACTCATGTAGCCCAAGACCATGACACTCCCAACACCATGCTCGACTGTAGGCAAGACACACTTGTCTTTGTACTCCTCACCTGGTTGCCACCACACACTCTTGACACCATCTGAACCAAATAAGTTTATCTTGGTATCTTCAGACCACAGGACATGGTTCCAGTCATCCATGTCCTTAGTCTGCTTGTCTTCAGCATACTGTTTGCAGGCCTTCTTGTGCATCATCTTTAGAAGAGGCTTCCTTCTGGGACGACAGCCATGAAGACCAATTTCATTGCAGTGTGCGGCGTATGGTCTGAGCACCGATAGGCTGACCCCCCACCCATTCAACCTCTGCAGCAATGCTGGCAGCACTCATACGTCTATTTCCCAAAGACAACCTCTGGATATGACGCTGAGCACGTGCACTCAACCTCTTTGGTCGACCATAGCGAGGCCTGTTCTGAGTGGAACCTGCCCTGTTAAACTGCTGTATGGTCTTGGCCATCGCGGTGCAGCTCAGTTTCAGGGTCTTGGCAATCTTCTTATAGCCTAGGCCATCTTTATGTAGAGCAACGATTCTTTTTTTCAGATCCTCAGAGTTCTTTGCCATGAGGTGACATGTTAAACTTCCAGTGACTAGTATGAGAGAGTGAGAGCGATAACACCAACTTTAACACACCTGCTCCCCATTCACTCCTGAGACCTTGTAACACTAACGAGTCACATGACACTGGGGAGGGAAATAGGCTAATTGGGCCCAATTTGGACATTTTCACTTAGGGGTGTACTCACTTTTGAGCACACAAGCTGTACACTCACTACTTTACATTGTAGCAAAGTTTCATTTCTTCAGTGTTGTCACATGAAAAGATATAATAAAATATTTACACAAATATGAGGGGTGTACTCACTTTTGTGAGATACTGTATATGTTGTATATTTGAAACAAGAGCAGGGCAAAGCAACAGGTTTACTTTAATGACAACCTCCATAGCAGCACATAGCTTTGTACAGTAGGTCAAATGTATGTGCACATGTTTTTTTGTCATTGGCCAATATAGGATAACACCACACTGATGATGTAATCACTGTACTCTGTTCTCATGTTGTCATCTTCTTTGATTAAGGGTCTGGTATGAATGTCAAGGGGTATCCAATGCAAAAAAAAAAAAAATTCAATACACGATTTTTCAGGTCTGGTGTGGTTTTTAACCTCCCTGGCGGTTTTCCCAAGTGTGGCTTGGGGTTAAATTTCAGCACCATTAGTGGTAACCCTGAGCCACACTCGGAATTGCATTGCAGGATCCTGGTGCGGTGTACTTACCTTGCCCCCAGGATCCTACGATGTTCCCCCCGCTGTGTCTGCGGCTCTGTCCTCTGCCCGAAGCCTCTCTGTGCCGTGCTCCATTCCCTGCGAGCGTCGCGACGCACGGGGGTGGAGCCTAGCGGCAAATTCAAAAAAGTGAAAAATCATAATGCATACAGTACAGTGTAATCTTACAGATTACATTACTGTATGAAATTATTTCACCTCCCTATTGTCCCTAGTGCTTTGCCCTATTCCTTGCATTCAGTTTTATATTATATATACTGTTCTTTCTGCCTGGAAACTGGTGATTGTCCATAGCAACCAAAAAGTGTCCCTTTATGTCAAAAGTGGTTTTAGACCAGCTAGAAAACAGCGATAGTAAATTAGAACACTTGCAGAATTGAGCGATAGTGAATCGTGGGGAAATTCATTTTATTATTATTATATTATTATTTTTTATAATTATTTATATTTATTTATTATATTATAATTTATGATTTTGTGTTTCAAACTTCATCATACCCGGCATATCTATTAGACTCTTGGTGGACAGATTTAAGTGTGTTATTGCTAAGAATTACAGACCTACAATATAAAATGCCAAATTTCTATGTAAAATAATTGTACCGCTTTCAGACGCAAAAATCTGATATAATCATACCGCCAGGGAGGTTAAAGGGTAAGTTTTCTATTTATAAAACAAATATTAAAGGTAAATCTGCAATCAGTACAGGCAGGCAGTTACTGAATGGCAGGAAGAATCAATGGACTACAAAGGTGCCCACCAGTGCCCTCACATGTATAGACAAAACCCTCTGATGGAATTTTTTAGGGCATTCATTTTAACATAATTAAAAGTCGCTACAATAAATTTTATTGATATAATACATAAAAAAGGACATCCCTGCACAGATAAAATGCCAATGTAGTTACAGAATATTAATGGATATACAGAAATAACCACATCTGTCTGTCAGAGGACTCTTATAGACAGAAAAAGACCCAACACATTTCAAAAACTTAAAGCAGAACTCCGGGAAAAAAACTTTTTTTACATGTCCTTGTTGCTGATCACCTACCTTTACCAACTATGCCATCCATCTTCTTCTGAGCTCTGTAGTTCATCTGCAATAGCCTGCTGATCCTGCTGAAAAACCATTACTGCCCTGTGATATCCTGTTTGTAAGACCGCTGGCTGCTGTTCCTCCTGTATCCTCAACCATCGGTCTTGTCACTTCCCAGTTGTAGTTCTCTAAAGCGAGCACGGATTTCTAATTCTTCCTTGCCCTCTGTAGTGGGTGGAGGAGTCTCACAGCCCCTGGTCTATGCCGCCCATGGAGGTGGTTTCTTCTCCTCCCTTCTCCTCCTCTGCTCTCTGCCAGGACCACCCCCACTCCGCCCCCGTCCCCCCTGCAGCCCACTCACCATCTCTTAGTGCAGAGCGGGGATCATTACCAGAAATCATCCAGATGACAGAGCAGAGATTTCGGGCTGTGACAGATCTTGTATGTGAGATGTCGATTGCCTTAACGTCCCATCTCCCATACTGGCATTGGAACAGTGCGCTGTCTATCACAATGCCAGTCCAAGAGGCAGGATGTTACAGCGATCAATGTTTTCACATACAAGACCTGTCTCAGCCTGAGATCTCCGCTCTGTCATCCGGATGATTTCTGGTAATGATCCCCGCTCTGCACATATGGTCACTGATAAGCTGCACCGATGAGACCGCACTGATGGTCACTGATAAGCTGCACTGGTGGGCACTGATAAGACCGCACTGGTGGACACTGATAAGCTGCACTGGTGGACACTGATGATACTGCACTGATGGGCACTGATAAGCTGCACTGGTGGGCACTCATTAGACCACACTGATGGGCATAGATGAGACCACACTGATGGGCACTGATTAGCTGCACTGGTGGGCACTGAGGCCACACTGATTAGAACTGATAAGCTGCACTGGCGTGCAGTGATGGGCCCGCACTGATGGGCATAGATGAGACCGCAGTGGTGGACACTGACGAGACCGCACTGGTGGGCACTAATGAGACCGCACTGGTGGGCACTGATGAGACCGCACTGATGAGACCGCATTGATGGGCATAGATGAGACCACACTAATGGGCACCAATGAGACCACACTGGTGGGCATAGATGAGACCGTACTGGTGGACACTGATTAGACCACACTGGTGGACACTGAGGAGACCGCACTGGTGGGCACTGATGAGACCGCACTGGTGGGCACTGATGAGACCGCACTGATGAGACCGCATTGACCATACTGATGGGCACCAATGAGACCGTACTGGTGGGCATAGATGAGACCGTACTGGTGGACACTGATGAGACCACACTGGTGGACACTGAGGAGACCGCACTGATAAGCTGCATTGGTGGGCATAGATGAGACCGCACTGGTGGGCATAGATTAGACCACACTGATGGGCACTGATAAGCTCCGGTGGACACTGCTGAGAGTGAGACCGCACTGATGGGCACAGATGAGACCGCACTGGTGAGCATAGATGAGACACACTGATGGGCATAGATGAGACCGCACCGATAGTCATAGCTGAAACTGCACTGATGGGCACTGATAAACTGCACTGAGGTGGCACTGATGAGAATGCACTGATGAGACCACACTGGTGGGCACTGATGAGACTGCACTGATGAGACCGCATTGATGGGCATAGATGAGACCGCACTGATTGGCACCAATGAGACTGCACTGGTGGGCATAGATGAGATCGCACTGGTGGACACTGATGAGACCGCACTGGTGGACACTGAAGAGACCGTGCTTGTGGGCACTAATGAGACCACACTGGTGGGCACCAATGAGACCGCACTGGTGGGCACTGATTAGACCGCACTGATAAGCTGCACTGGTGGGCATAGATGAGACCGCACTGGTGGGCATAGATTAGACCGCACTGATGGGCACTAATAAGCTGCACTGGTGGACACTGCTGAGACCGCATTGGTGGGCACAGATGTGACCGCACTGGTGGGAATAGATGAGACCGCACGATGGTCATAGATGAAACTGCACTGATGGGCACTGGTAAACTGCACTGAGGTGGCACTGATGAGACTGCACTGATAAACTGCACTAATGGACACTAAGGATGCACTTATGGGCACTGATATGCTGCACTGATGAGGCTAAACATATGGGCACTGATAGGCTGCACCGATAAGCAGTGGACACCATGCACTGCTTTACTGACACTGTCCACTGCCAAATATCTGTAGGAGGGGTTTCCACCATCCCTGCAAAGTTTGCAGTCATTTTTAGTCTTATTTTCAGTGTGATGTGTGTTATATGTAATGTTACATATCACAGAGACCGGTATTGTGGTGATATTGAAGTTTATTGAGATTTCCATACATTAGAGGGTGCCACCATTATTGTGGTATTAATTAGTAAGTAAGTGCTGCACTTTTTTGTTTTTTTCTCATGCCGACATTTACTTGTGTCATCTGCTGATGTAAAGCAGCATGTCACGACACTCTTTCTGTGGTGCAGCTAGGGATGTGCTCATATACACCATACAAGCACTGATTGCTGTTAGAAAGATCTCAAAGCTGCAGCATGAGGAGGAATATTTCTTATACTGAATTACAGCAGGTTGTAACCTACCTATCCTGCTGTGTGTTACTGAATAGTATGGCTGGCTGGCTGCAGAATGAGGGGGTATGACTTATGTTGAAGTGGGCTTGTTCTCATTTACATGTACAGGCCTAGTGTACCCTCCGACATTCACAAATGTAATTTGATTAGTGTAGAAAGAGGAGAGGATATGATGTAATCACTGTTCTAACAGCTCTTCCTTGGCAGAATATATGATGCATTCTTTTAATTAGAGAGCTGACTTCCTGAAAATTCAATTAGACTTTGCTCTTCAATTGTAAGGAATTTCACAAATGTAATAACTGTTTAGTGTTTTGTGTGGGGGGGTGTACTAATGGGGGATTTTTTTGCCAATCCCGGAGTTCTGCTTTAAAGTTTCTTCTTCAGGGGCAAGTGGGTATAGTACAAAACGTTTCTACAATACAAAAGAGGATACAGTTAGACATCTTACAAGTCTGTTAATACAAAATGAAAACATTATGTATGTAATGTTTTACTGACCCTGTATTTTGTATATATGTGACCCTGTTTACAGGGTCAGTAAAACATTACTATACATAATGTTTTCATTTTGTATTAATAGACTTGTAAGATGTTTAATGCCCCGTACACATGGTCGGATTTTCCGACTGAAAATGTGTGATAGGACCTTGTTGTCGGAAATTCCGACCGTGTGTAGGCTCCATCACACAATTTCCGACACACAAAGTTTGAGAGCTTGCTATAAAATTTTCCGACAACAAAATCTGTTGTCAGAAATTCCGATCGTGTGTACACAAATCCGACGCACAAAGTGCCACGCGTGCCCAGAATAAATTAAGAGACGAAAGCTATTGGCTACTGCCCCGTTTATAGTCCCGACGTACGTGTTTTGCGTCACCGCGTTCAGAACGATCAGATTTTCCGACAACTTTGTGTGACCGTGTGTATGCAAGACAAGTTTGAGCCAACATCCGTCGAAAAAATCCATTCATTTTGTTGTCGGAATGTCCGATCAATGTCCGACCGTGTGTACAGGGCATAACTGTACCGTCTTGTGTATTGTAGAAAAGCTTTGTACTATAACCACTTACCCCTGAAGAAGACACTTTAAGTTTATGAAATGCGTTGGGTCTTTTTCTGTCTATAAGAGTCCTCTGACAGACAAATGTAGTTATTTCTGTACATCCATTAATGCTACCTTCCTAACCGCATTGGCATTTTATCTGTGCACCAATGTCCTTTTTTATATATTAAATCAATAAAGTTTATTGTAACAATTTTTAATTATGTTGAAATGAATGCCCTAAAAAATCCCATCCAAGGCTTTTGTCTATACATTTCAGTTACTAGGGATGTGGGCATTGTCCTCTGTCCCCTTCTAACAGCAATTAGTATATTATTATTATAACCAGTGCCCTCACAGTTCATTGAGAACTACAAGCTGTCATGATAGCCTTGGCCGGAGCTCCCAGTAGGCAAACTAGGCAGCCGCCTAGGGCGCATTGCTGCCTACGGGGCTCAGCCATGGCCACTGACTTCTCCATTAGCCTGGCCGGGGAACATGAGAGAAAGCAGCAGCCATGGAGGACATCCGTTACGGCTGTTGCATAGGAGATCAGCAGCAGCTCAGCCTGTAAAGGGGGGCACAGCGGAGGAGGCAGGCACAGCTGGGGAGACGAGGGGAACCATGTCTCTGAGCGTAGGTGCTGAGTCTGGTGAGTCCGCTCTCTGATCCTGTCACCTAGGCAAGACTAATGACACCCCCGCTGCACCTCCCTCCCTCTCCCCCGGGCGGGAGGGGGTATTAGTCTTGCCTAGAGCACAAAATAGTTAAGCACTGGCCCTGCTGATAGTACTTGAAGGCCAGGAAACTGTGAATAAATAACACTGCCATGGCCATGCGGTTTTTAAATTGTGACAGCAGGTGCGGGGAGAAGATCCCCTGCCCACTGTCACAGGAAGGGGGGATCAGAGGGAGAGCAGGCAGGAGCTGGAATATGTTACATATGGCACCCTAAATGTCGGTTGAACATATAACCTGTTACAGATGTGAACTTAGCCTTTAACCGCTTGCGGACCAGCCGCCACAGTTATACTGCGGCAGGTTGGTTCCGCTGAGCGAAATCACGTAGCTGTACGTGATCTCGCGAGGTTCAGGTAGCGTGCGCGCGTGTCCGCTGCAAGCTACATGAATCTGACTGCGGGTCACGCGGATACCCACAATCGTCTCACGGAGAGGAAAAACAGGGAAATGCTGATGTAAACAAGCATTTCCCCCTTCTGCCTAGTGACAGGACACTGATCACAGCTCCCTGTAATCTGGAGCAGTGATCAGTGTTGTGTTATACATAGCCCACCCCCCCACAGTTAGAATCACTACCTAGGACACACTGTTGCTCTTTTTTTCTTTATAGCGCAAAAAATAAAAACCGCAGAGGTGATCAAATAACACCAAAAGAAAGCTCTATTTGTGGGTAAAAAAGGCGTCAATTTTGTTTGGGTGCAACTCCGCACGACCGCGCAATTGTCAGTTAAAATGGCGCAGTGCCGCATCGCAAAAAGTGCTCTGGTCAGGAAGGGGGTAAACTCTTCTGGGGCTGAAGTGGTTAAGGAGGAACCCCACACAAAAAATGCCCCCCCCCCAAATCTATACCAGATTGTTATGTAAGCATGTAACCTGACAGGCTGGATAAGGGGGGGTCATGTTTATGCCCCCCTTAAATGAAATGAGCCCACATGCCCTTAAACCCCCTGTCAAAATACCTTATCCCTTGTTAATGTGGACGGGGGGACAAAAGCCTCTTTCCCACAACCCTGGCACAGCAGTTGTGGGGGTTTGCAGTGGCACTTATCAGAATATGGAAGCCCCTTTTAAAAACAAGGGACCCCTTAGACAACAGCCTTCCTCCAGATTCTAATATGCCACCCAAATAATCCCCCCACCTTCAGACCCACACAACCACAGGACCAAAAGAACCACACTGGTGGAGACCTATGAACGCTGTTAGAATATTATTCCAAATTCATAATTCGTCACTTATAGGTAGGTGTTATATTATATTAATGGCAAGCTTGCAAAACATATTTGGTTTTATGATTAGGCATAATAAATATAGTATGAGTGAATGACCTTGATCAATTGATTTGTTATGATTCTTCATCTAAAGCTGAGTATTGCTAGAAGTATGTGGTGTATGTAGTTAGTTTGAGGATGACATCTAAGGGATCTGGTATAGAATGTCAAGGGAGGTCCAGAATAGACCAGTATTTATGTAGTTAGAGGAATAATACATATTTGTTTACAGTCAGGTCCATCTAATCTTTTTGGATCTATACAGCACCACAATGGATTTGAAATGAAACAAACATGATGTGCGTTAACTGCAGACTTTCAGCTTTAATTTGAGGGTATTCACATCCAAATCAGGTGAACGGTGTAGGAATTACAACAGTTTGTATATCTGCCTCCCACTTTTTAAGGGACCAAAAGCAATGGGACAGATTAACAATCATCCATCAAATGTTCACTTTTTAATACTTGGTTGGAAATCCTTTGCAGTCAATTACAGCCTGAAGTCTGGAACGCATAGACATCATCAGACGTTGGGTTTCACGCCTTGTGATGCTCTGCCAGGCCTCTACTGCAACTGTCTTCATTTCCTGCTTGTTCCTGGGGCATTTTCCCTTCAGTTTTGTCTTCAGCAAGTGAAATGCATGCTCAATCAGATTCAGGTTAGGTGATTGACTTGGCCATTGCATAACATTCCACTTCTTTCCCTTAAAAAACTCTTTGGTTGCTTTCGCAGTATGCTTCGGGTCATTGTCCATCTGCACTGTGAAGCGCCGTCCAATGAGTTCTGAAGCATTTTACTGAATATGAGCAGATAATATTGCCCGAAACACTTCAGAATTCATCCTGCTGCTTTTGTAAGCAGTCACATCATCAATAAATACAAGAGAACCAGTTCCATTGGCAGCCATACATGCCCACGCCATGACACTACCACCACCATGCTTCAATGATGAGGTGGTATGCTTTGGATCATGAGCAGTTCCTTTCCTTCTCCATACTCTTCTCTTCCCATCACTCTGGTAAAAGTTGATCTTGGTCTCATCTGTCCATAGGATGTTGTTCCAGAACTGTGAAGGCTTTTTTAGATGTTCTTTGGCAAACTCTAATCTGGCCTTCCTGTTTTTGAGGCTCACCAATGGTTTACATCTTGTGGTGAACCCTCTGTATTCACTCTGGTGAAGTCTTCTCTTGATTGTTGACTTTGACACACATACACCTACCTCCTAGAGAGTGTTCTTGATCTGGCCAACTGTTGTGAAGGGTGTTTTCTTCACCAGGGAAAGAATTATTCAGTTGTTTTCCAAGGTCTTCCGGGTCTTTTGGTGTTGCTGAGCTCACCGTAGCCTAATGATGTCTTGCTTCACTGATAGTGACAGCTCTTTGGATCTCATATTGAGAGTTGACAGCAACAGATTCCATATGCAAATAGTACACTTGAAATGAACTCTGGACCTTTTATCTGCTCCTTGTAAATGGAATAATGAGGGAGTAACACGCACCTGGCCATGGAACAGCTGAGCAGCCAATTGTCCCATTACTTTTGGTCCCTTAAAAAGTGGGAGGCACATATACAAATTGTTGTAATTCCTACACCGTTCCACTGATTTGGATGTAAATACCCTCAAATTAAAGCTGAAAGTCTGCAGTTAAAGCACATCTTGTTTGTTTCATTTCAGATCCACTGTGGTGGTGTATAGAGCCAAAAAGATTAGAATTGTGTCAACGTCCCGATATTTATGGATCTGACTGTATATCCTGTTAAGTTAGTTTAATGTAGTCTCAGTCATATTAACAAGTATTAGTATATAGTTACTTAATGTAGTTAAAGTTGGTAATATGTGTTCATATTAGTAGATGTTTGGTTATATGACATTACATGATCAGCCCATTACAGTGTTACATGTGGGATTGTCAATCAAACTCTATATATGACTCTCTGAGTTAGTATCTCCTTTTTTATAGCATATTGCTGAAGTTAGCAGAAATGAATTTGTGCAGTACAACGTTCTAAGTTTTTGTGAGGTTATGACATTCACATGTAACATATAAAGCCAACACTTCGATATTGAAGGTCAGACACACACCCACCCACTAGGAGAGATGACACAGACATATGCACACGAAGACACTTTGACAAGTTGGAACAGCTGAATTCTCCCAGAAGTCTAATGCTTTTTCTTGGCGGACTTTCCGCCAACAAAACCGTGGGGTTTTGTTCAAAGGTTGTTGGCTCAAACTTGTCTTGCATACACACGGTCACACAAATGTTGGCCAACAATTACGAACGTAGTGACGGACAAGACGTACGTGATGTCTCCATTACGAAAGCTATTTTTACAAGACCGAGCGCTTCCGGCTCGTACTTGATTCCGAGCATGCGTGGACTTTTGTTTGACGGACTTGTGTACACACGATCGGAAAGTTCGACAACAACATTTGTTGGCGGAAAATTTGAGAACCTGCTAGCCAACATTTGTTGGCGGAAAGTCCGATCGTGTGTACGGGGCATAAAGCCTCATGTACACTGCTGCTGGTAAACGGATGTTCAGAGACAGTTGGATGCTTTTTTCAGCTGCCCCTGAACTCATCCAATGTTATCTTATGTGTACATGTACACAGGTTTGTTTAATGTCGTTTTTAGGCAGCTGAGTTTAGAGGCCTTTTTTGGAAAGCAAAAAAAGAGTTCAGACGCTGAGTTTAGAGGCATCTCAAGCACCAAACGCTTCTAAACGCGGCTAAACATGGCTAAACGTGGTAACTCGTGTTTAGCTGTGCTTTGTTTACAGGCGTTTTTCATTTTTGGCTATTTTGAAAAAAAAAATTTTTTTAATTTTTCAAACGCTTCCAAACGCAAACGCCTGAGTCTTTTTTCAGGCGCTATGCAGGTGCTATTTTTAGCACTGTAGCGCCTGAAAAACGCCTCCAGTGTGAAAGGGGTCTAAGCCTAAGAACGTCATTTCCTGCTTCTTTTTGTTTACAGCATGGCAGCAACCATGAAGCACACATGCTTTTATAAGCTTATTACAGCTTTATAACTATGTATTCTATTCCATATATTTTTACCTACACTGAACTTTACTTTTTACGTTGTATTTCTGATGCCAACTGTGTGACAATAAACTCACACTTTGTTTTAAGTCAGTCTGATTATCAATGCTATTCACCCAGAAACGCCCTTGAGATACAAGAATATTAGATATTGCTTCTATTCTTCAAACGCATAAAATATGCTTTATTTTTGTGTAGAAAAAGTAGAAAGAAAGAAACTGTGAAATGTGAAAAATAAACAGTAAATATATTGTATGACTTGTGCTGGTATTCATCATTGAAGTATATAGGCAGCCTTCATTTTCCACAGCCAAACATGGTTATGTCTTCAGAAAGGTTGTACAAATCATCACAGAGCTCCTCATACTCCTCATTCTGACACTCCCTTTTGTTTGGCCACCATTCAACCCAGGATCTGCTCCCGATGATGTAGGTATACCTAGGAGAATAGATGACAAATGAACAACAAAGTCTATCAGTGAAGGCTTTCTGCCAATCAGGTTCATAAGATATCTACAGGTAGTGTATCAAAATCAAATGGACTTACTGATTGTTCATTAAAAGCCTTAAGAGCCCATTGACTTCTTTGTGTTATGTTTACCACAATGTATGACAATGTACTGTAGATTACATATATTCATGCAGAACCAGAGGCATAGCAAATCAGTTATGGGGAGGAGAGGGGTAATGGGTAAAAGATCAGCTGCAGAGAGACCAAAAGTATTACTAATCCTTTACCCTACCTGCCTTTTTTGGGCACAGCTTCCAGAATTTAAAGAGGAATTGCAGTCTGCTCACATAATTTGTAATAAAAACATCTTTGCCATTTTGAAGCTTCCCTCCAACCACTTTGCATAGTTCATACAGGGGGGAAGGAACTTAACAACCAATAATTTCCGGCATCATGTTCTTTATATTTTAGCTGTTAGTGGAGAAATCCCGCTGACAGCTGAAAGAACCGAGCCCCCAGAAGATATCGGTTTTGGGTTCTGGGTACTGATACTCCTTTAAATGCTTAGTATCGGCTTGGTTCTTTCAGTTGTCATCGGGATTTCTCTGCTAACAGCTAAAATGTAAAGAAAAGGATGCCGGCAATTATCGCTTGTTAAGGAGCGGGGCCGCTGCATCCTTAGCAACCGCTGTCTTCTGAAGTCGGTGCAACCCTACTTTTTTTTTTTTTTTAATATTCAGCTTTCAGCTGTGCTAAATAAGGCTGTTGCTTACAGAAATGGAATGGAGTGATCTCCCTTCATTAGATGGCAAAAAAAAGATTAATGTATGAGCTGGGAGCTAAACTGGGTTTGAGGACAGGGTTCTGAGAGGTCTCTACTTGACTTTGTGATAAATAATATATAGCCTAGTAAAGTTTGTTCACGTACAAAATCAGTGGCGAATGATATAAAACACTTTATTTATCTATGTTTGAAATTGTATATCACCACAATCTGAAATGTAGTCTATAAGCAATGTGGTTACTGTATCACAGAGATTGGTAATTTCCATGAGATTAAAATGTAATAAATATTTCTGCCCATGACACCACCACCCTTCTCAAAAGCCTTGAAACAATTAAAATTAACCCACACGGGGGACTAGGTTGCATATGTGGCAGGGAATGAGGGAAATTACACAATGTAGTGAATTAAAGAGATCCAGGCTCTAGTTGTAAAAATAAAAAATAACAAAGAATTTATTTTCTTTAAACTTTACTAAATTTACTAAAACTTATAGAAATATTGAAGCATGTGAGCTATGTGCTGTAAGGCATGGTTGTTTGTGTTTTGGCTTTGCTTACATTCTGTTAATGATTTTCTTCTTGAATATTCAGTAGGGTAACAATTTTCTTAATTGTATCCTTGGATTAAAAAGCTTGGAGTGATTGTATACAGGATAAATATATATACTCCGGTTTCCTCCCACACTCCAAAGACATGCTGGTAGACTAATTGGCTTCTGTCTAAATTGGCCCTAGTATATGAATGTGAGTTAGGGACCTCCTTGAGGGTAGGGATCGATGTGCATGTACAATGTATATGTAAAGTGCTGTGTAAATTGACAGCGCTATATAAGTACCTGAAATAATATGTATATATTTTTAATAACAAACAAATACCATACTTGCCTGCTCTGTGTAAAAGTTTTGCACAGAGCAGCTCCGATCCTCCTCTTCTGGGGTCCCCCCGCTGGCACTCCTGGCTCCTCCACCCTCTGCCGAGTGCCCACCAAGCCTCTTGCTATGAGGGCACTCGAGCATGCTCCCTTCATAGACACGGTCCATAAACTCACAGAGTGCGGCTCAGCCCTGTCCTGCTCCCTCTTCATTGGCTGTGATTGACAGCAGTGTCTGAACCAATGAGGAGGGAGAGAGATAAGAGAGCCTCCTTCTCTCGTGCACAGCGCTGGATTGAGATCGGGCTCAGGCGAGTTTAAGGGGGGACTGGGTGGGGGGAGCTGTACAGAGAAGGTTTTTTTTTATCTTAAAGCAGAGAATAAATTAAGTTAGAATTCCCTTATTTAGGATAAATGTTTTTCAATCTATGAGACCAGTAGTTAAATTCCTAAGGCTTTGACAAAACTTACGTATTTGCTGCTGTTTGCCATACATCATTGAAACTGCCAAATATTATGTAATCTAGTCCTTTCTTAAACTTCAAGGCCTCCCGACATTTAACATGACTGATGAAGGTTCGTTTCTGGTCCTTAGCATTTTCATCGGTTCCTATAATTTCCAGGGAAGACAAGGGCTAGATGTTACCAATCAAAAAACAAGCGGTAGCACACTCTTTTGTAGCCATCTTTCATTTTACTTTTTGGGTGCTAAAACTAAAATGTAGATATACAATATGTAGGCGGGGCCACATGGTGCTATGAGGAAGGACGTCACGGCCGAAATGCGTTAGTCTTATAATTGTATGTGGCAAATAAATATTCATGTTTCATCAGATATTTCCGAGTAGCCAGCTAAATTTAATTATATTCCTTGTGGACTGAGTGTGGAGACACTTCAGCCAGGGCACCGGCTTGACCACTAGAAGTTGAGTCCTGCAGTGCAGCGAGGGTAAAGTACCATTTTCTCAGTAGCAAAGTATTTGCCTAACAGTCCCAAAGCAATTTAGTATTAGCATCTCCCTGACAGGTGCAGCAACTCTCAGTAATGTGGAGGCACGGCGGAATAGGTCCAGCTCTGAAATAGTCACCTTTATAAGGCTTACATTACCGAAGCAGCATTCCCTTTTTAATTTGTCCTGTTTACCATAATCACTGAAAGTATAAGAACTTCCTAAAATCTTCCAATGGGGGGTACTACTTCTAGAGACACCTCGGGATACCCTCACTTTGAAGGAATTTCCTCTCACTTCCTGTTTTGGCTATGGGATAGGAAGTGATGGGAAATCTCCCCAACAGGACACAAATGGTTAAAAATAAAACTCCCTTACTCTATACAAAATGAAAAAAAAAATTCGTTTAGCTTAGTTACTTTAATAAACTCCCAGTAGCCCACTAAACCAATGTATAAGATTAAAAAAAACTAACCACAATGTACAAAGCCATCCACAACTTTGCCCCCAGCTGCATCACCCACCTCATCTGCAAATATCGGCCAAATTATCCTCTCCGTACCTTCTATGACATTGTGCTCTCTATCTCCCTTGTTACCTTGCCCCACACACCTCCAGGACTTATAGAACCTTCCCATCCTCTGGAACTCCCTGCCCCACTATGTCCGGTCAGCTCCCACTCTATCCACCTTTAGGTGATCCTTGAAAACTCATTTATTCAAGGAATCCAACCCCATCTATACCTAAGAACTGTACTTGAGTCACCTCCATCAGATCATCCCCTGCAGCTATTGCCTTTTGTACCTACCACCTCCCCCTCTCTTTAGATTGTAAGCTCCATGAGCAGTGCCCTCCTGTTCTCTCTGCATTGAGCTGTATTGTAACTGTACTGTCTCCTTTACATTGTAAAGCGCTGCGTAAACTGTTGGTGCTATATAAATCCTGTATAATAATAAAGTGAGTCTCTGTGATTGTCAGCTCCATCTAGTGGCCATCATGTAGTCTGTTTCTGATCAAAGTACCTCAAGAGAAATACTACGTTATGGCCACTGGTTGGTGCTGAGGATCATAAGAAATTAACATATCGATCCAAATATTGTCAGAATTTGTGAGGGTTGGGTGAATGTTTGTGACATTTGTCCAACATTTTTTATTATTATTTATTATTCTTTTTTTATATATAGAAATAGACCCCTTAGGCTGGCCATACATGGTCGAATTTTGAAAGAATTTTCTTTTGAAAATCAGAAAATTTGTGATCCGATGGTTCCACCATTGATTTCGAAATTCGGCCAACCAAGCCTTCAATTTCACCTCCTGTTGCTACAGAAAAGATTTTTTATGGATGGGAATCTTCTTCTCTTTCCGGGAATTTTCTTTTCTTGCACATGCGCATTTCTTTTTTGATTACATTTCTCACACGATTTTCCCATCATTGATCAGAAAATCGTTAGTTTTTCAAAAAATTCCAAACATGTCCAATTACTCAAATGGCCGCACGAAAATCGGCTGTTGCTGCAGGCCACTAATAGTGCGAAATATGAACGAAAATTCTTAGTTAAGATTTTCTAAAGAAAATTATTTCGAAAATTCGACCCATGTATGGCCTGCCTTAGTGTGGATGGGGAATCAATTTTTTTTTCTCTCAGAGACTTTATTTGAGCTGCAGAATTTGACAGGCGGCTCCGCTTGTCAAACTCGCCCACTTAGTAAAATGGGCTCACAGCTGTAGTGTGATTTTTCTTTTACTACAAATTTCCCCCCTGGAATTGAAAATAAAGAAAACAGCAGAAATTCAGAAGGCAGCAGGATTGCCTTCTGAATGCCTGACAACTGCTGCTATACCACCCTCATTAAGCAATCCACCATGGATTGTTTTTCAGAGAGTGGAAAGCATTACTGCCTGTTTGTAAGGCCCCATACACACTATTAGATCTTCTGCAGATTTTTGTCTTCAGATTCTGCCTGATTGCATGCAAATTGAAATATTATATGGTTTTGGTAAATCTTAAGACAAAAACCTGCAGAAAATCTAATAGACTGTAAGGGGTCTAAGAGCCCTAAAAGAACCACACAATGGTCACACAGGAAAAGATCATTTGCTACATTACCATTCTTAAAGACTTTGGTTATACGCATTACGTATCGGTCAAAGTCGTTGGCATACTGTGTCTCAAGAAGAGTTGCTTTGTACACTGTCAAGAGAATGAGAATGTTGGTTATGCTATAAATAAATACAGTATATCAGCAATGTGAAACACTACCTAGGTGGGCACAATATAATTGCAATACATATGAAAATCTAGCAATACCATTTTTGAAGGGTATTGACCTTGGATCCTAAGAAGCCTGTATCTATGTGAGCAGCCCCAAAAGTCAACATATCCAAAGAGTCCATGCAATTGAAACTAATATTTCATTTACAGAAGAAGCCATAGGTGTGCACAGTAGTGTTGGCCGAATGATTCGAGCAAAAGTTTGGCGAACACCCAAATTTGCAGGGCACTCGGTGGGTTGTTCCCAAAGGGCCTGGTATGGATTGGGGGCAGGAACCCCATGCCATTTTTTTTTTCTGATTTTTCTATTGCTGGCAATGGTATTGTGTTGCCGGAAATTTAAATGTCGTCTTTTTTCTTTAGAAACATCAGTTTTGCTGCAGTAGGTTCTAAATATGGTACAGATGCGTTACTTTACAGGCAGACTAAGGGGACCCCAGGCACAGTATTTAAAGGGATTTTTCTTTTTTATTGTTTTACTTTAAGCATTATTAAAATCACTACTCCTTTAAAAACAATTTTTTTTTTAAGTTTTTTTTGCACTGATACATGTCCCCCAGGGCAATACCCGGGCTCCTATACCTTTTTTATGGCCAATAACTTGCATATAAGCCTTAAAAATGGGCACTTTTGATTTTTCACGTTCGGGTCCGATAGACTTAAATGGGCTTTGATGTTCGGGTCTGAACTTTTGCTATGTTCGGCAGTTCTGGTGCGAACCGAACTGAGGGGTGTTCAGCCCATCTCTAGTGCACAGCCTACTACATTAGAGTGTGCACCCCAAAGCTCAAACCACATGTTTTTTTCTGAAGCCTCAGCTGCACAAGGCAGTGAATAAATGGGAAGTGCTCTGTGCTGAGTGGCTTGCTGTTCATTCACAAACTGAAGCATAGTTAACACAGTTTACTATGCTTCAGTTATGAATGGACACAGTGAGCAAGTGTGTTCCCTGTGTTTATTTAGAAAAGGGTTGGTAAATTACGTATTTACTAGCCCCTCTCCTCGCTCTCCATCCTGAAACATCCCCCGCAGCAACTGTGGGTAGAGGAGAGGAGGGAAGCCAGCAGCACTGTGGGGCAGGGGCAAACAAGGGGGAGGGGGAATTGGCACAGCACAAAGTGAGTAGGATGTGCCCAGGCACACCTGGCACAACCCCTGCGCACACCTATGGTCTGCAGTAAAAAGTTTAGTGTCCAGGTTTCTTCATATTTTGGGTGTTCCCAGTTACCTTGTGCTATTCCCATTCTTCCAGCTGCATATCTTTATAGCAATGGGCCTCCTCATTGTGGCCATTGCAGGTGAGTACATATGGGAGAGCAAGAGCTATAAACTTGCCGCTGACATCCGTTTACACGTAACCTTTTTGTGCTTTAAATCTCCAGCATAAGAGTCTACCCATGACAAATGATGGACGATAACCATAAGTCAGATATCTAACAGTGATATATCTCACCATAGTCTATCCCTGTTTCACACGCCTTTTCCTTTCGCTCTAAGGCGCTGTAGCTTTCTGCAGGATCCTGTGACATCAAGCAATTCCCTTTAAGAAAAAAAAAAGTCAGGATAAGAGAAGAACAAAGTGATATACAGTCCAATTCCCCTTCTGTCCAGTCCATCAGGGCCGGTCTTTATTCCAGTATTTTACAGTTCAGTTTTTTCTCCAAAAATTGGAGAAAAAAATGGGAACAGAGTACAGGTTATACATAAATGGGCATGCCAAGGGCAGCAACTCCACTTTTAGAGCCCTTTCACATTGACAGCGTGGGCGCATTAGCGGTAAAGCGCCGCTAGTTATAGCGTCGCTTTACCGTTGTTTTAGAGGCATTTTTTAGAAAGCACCTGAAAAACGCCTCAGTGTAAAAGGGGTCTTATTCTTTTTTTTTTTTTTTTTTATAGTTTTCATACATAGGCCTCTAGTAGAGTCACTTTGGGCAGGGGACCCGTGGAACCCAGAATCCCTTGGGGAGGTTGAAAAACCCTTGTTTCAGCTTTCCATGCACCTCTAATGTCTAAGTCACCCTGTGTCTCTAATAGGGGCACAGGGTGACCGAGAACCCCAGTCTGATCTGTACTAATTGAACTCACTGTACATATATATATATATATATATATATATATATATATATATATATATATATATGTATATAGTCTCATACTGTTGGGGACTCTTTGCTGGATTGTTTGGGGTGTGGCTGTATTCCATTGTTGTATTGTGTCTATCTGCCTTGGATATTATGGGATGTGTATGTAGATTAGCTGTGAGCGGGGGGGGGATTCCTCCAACAGCTCTCCCTGCTGATTGGACAGTCTACTGATGAGAAGTTTGAATATCTCTGTGTACCTGTGTTTCAATAAACAGTTCCATGTTGCAGTTTTGTAACTGAGCTAGTCTCGTCTGGTTCCTACAATTTATGGTAAATGGGCTGTAATATCTGATGTCTGAAGGTCCAGACTGGAGGAAGCAGTGTGCTGACGGAAGCACTAAAGCGGAGTGTGGGATGTTCTGTTACATTGGTGGTAAGCAGTGGGACGCTTCCTGCAGTCTGGGACATCCACTGGGATCCAAGATCAGGATAGCAGACTTTGGTCACCCCAGCGGATATATGGATCTGGCATCAGAGTTCCTGGGGCTGCTGCGGATCATCCTTTCAGCATACTCCAGGACTTTGTCTGTGGATATATACCTGGAGCTCAGGCAGCAGATTCAGGTGGAGCTCTGGATTGGAGCCCTCCAGGTCGCTGGTATGCAACAGAGAAAGTGCTTCCCAACCCCAGAGCACCGGGCCAGTCACCAGTGGGTGTTGAGGATGGAATTACCGTTGACTGAGTTGGACAGGCTGATCCAGCAGGAGATAGAGCTGGACAATCATTATAGGGCTCTGCAATGGCACGCAGAGAAGAAATATTTAGGGGAGACAACAGAATGCTTTGGGGATATGACAGGGATAGGACTTTGGCAGCCCTGGATTGCTGTGGGAGAGCCTTACAGATGGTTTTGTGTTTGGTGATTAAGGAGAACCCAACCTTGAGGACCTGCAAGATTACAGAGAGGCTATGTTGGGTCTTGCAGAGGTCTCAGAGCTTAAACTGGACCTCGAATATTTGCTAAGGAAGGAGCAGCATCTGGAAGGGGCATACAGGAAACTGCTAGAACATGTTCAGCAGCATGCCAGAGAATCGGCAGTGGAAACTCCGGAGATTGCTGTCTCCAAAACTGAAGTGCTGACAGCAGGGCAGAGCTCTGCTAACCTCTGCCCACCACCGATAACATCTTCTGGGTTCTACGGACAGAAGATGGTGAATCTCTATCCCCAGACACCAGTTCCAGAGACTGGGGATTTAATAGACTCCTCTGCTGAGGAAGGAAAACCTGGTTAGCCTCCAGCAGAAGAGCCATCAGGGCCAAATATCACTGAGCTCTGCCCAGATCCAACAGCAGCATCTTTGGAGTTACAAGAAACTTCTCCAGCTGAAGCGCTGACAACCGGACAGAGGGTCCACGACCTCTGCCCCACACTTGCGGCAGTTTCGGAGGCCTAGGGTGAGAAGGAGATGGTCACTTCCCAGTAGCAGATTAGGATCCAGGGGGAGAAGGGAGAGGAGGTGTTCATCCTCCCTTCCAAACAGTTGGCCAGGGTGGAGGAAGCGATCCTTCCTCCCCAGCAAAGATCAGTGCACCTGGGAGACAGTACCAGAGACATGTCGTCCCAGCAGCTAGATGAGGGTAAGGGGGATGAAGCACCGGCTCCCCTTCCCAGCAAGAGACGGCACCCCAGAATGATGCCAACAACCCAGCAGAAGAGCTGGCAACAGAGCAGAGTGCTGCTGGCCTCTGCCCTCAACTAACAAAAGATGCAGTGTCCACCTGTATACTCCAGGGATGCTGGGCAGTCGGCCCAGATCCCCAACAGCATGATGAAGTGAGCAGTCCCACATCTATGGAGATAGTAACCCTTTCAGACCACATATTCGTGTACATAGATGATTTATTGTTTGTGACAAACAAATTGGGGATTTGCAATCCTTTTGACCTATTTGAATTGAAATACTAACAAATTGTCATTCACAGGATCAATGAGAGCAAGTAAAATTTGTTTCTTGGACGTGCTATTGGTTTCCACTGGGGATCGTGTTTTTACACGCCTCTATAGGAAACCCCTGTCTGGCAACAGCCTTCTTATGGCACAGTCTAATCATCCCACACACACCATTAAGGGGATCCCGGTGGGACAATTTATCTGTCTAGATCACATATGCAATGAGGACACAGATTTTGAGAAGGAGGCAGGAGAATTTTACAATAGGTTTAGACAACGGGGTTACCCCGTTTGGATGCTAGAGCGTGCATTGAGCATCGCTAAAAATAAGAACAGGGAAGATCTTCTCTCTAAACAAAAACGGCCCCAAAATAGACATAATGACAAACCCACTGTAGTTACACCATTTAGCCAGGAATTCTATCAGATTATAGAAGTGGTTAATAAGTATTTGCCCCTCTTGTTTGAGGACGAGTCTTTGGTGAAAATTCTAAGTGGGGGACAAACTTTATACCTATTAAGGCACGGTGCCTAGGTCCCTCTCTTTCTCCTAGATTTTTTCGTTCCAAGCCTAAACAATCAACCACATGGTTACACTTTAAAGGCAACTTTAGGTGTGGGACCAGGGATTGTCCTTGCTGTCTGCATATTTCTGGAGGTCAGGAGGTGATGTCCAGCAGTAATGGCAGGATCTTTCATTTAAAACATTTTTTCAATTGTAATACCACGTATGTCGTCTATGTCATTACTTGCAAATCATGCAATATCCAATATGTGGGACGCACCACTCACAGACTACGCAATCGCTTTCGTGAACACCTAAGCGACATTAGAAGAGAAAAATCCACTAATGCAGCGAGGCATTTTAACAACCACCATGGTGGTAATACAGGTCTGGTGCAAGTACAAATAGTAGAAAGGGTTAAACTCTCAGCCAGAGAGGGTGATTTATTTAGACTTTTATGTAGGAGGGAAGTTTACTGGGGTCTCCTAATGTGATAGTCTGCTGCCAAAAGCGGAGAGATGTGACGGAAGTCACTTTTAACGGGGGGCCTGTGAAACCCAGAATCCCTTGGGGAGGTTGGGAAACCATTGTTTCAGCTCCCCATGCACCTCATATGTCTAACTGAGAACCCCAGTCTGATCTGTACTAATTGGACTCACTGTACATATATTGTCTCATTCTTTTGGGGACTCTTTGCTGGGTCGTTTGGGGTGTGGCTGTATTCCATTGTTCTATTGTGGCTGTCTGCCTTGGGTATTATGGGATGTGCATGTAGATTAGCTGTGAGAGGAGAGGGGGGGGACAGCTCTCCCTGCTGATTGCACAGTCTACTGATGAGAAGTTTGAATATCTCTGTGTACCTGTGTTTCAATAAACATTTCCATGTTGCAGTTTTGTAACTGAGCTAGTCTCGCATGGTTCTTACAATATATGGGCTGTTATATCTGATGTCTGAAGGTCCAGCCTGGAGGAAGCTGTGTGCTGACGGAAGCACTCAAGTGGAGTATGGGACGTTCCGTTACAGCCCCTAATAAAATTAATATAAGCAATAGCTTCTAAATGCTACAATTGAAATGATCAGACTCACTGACATCAATGCTGGAGGTTATTATTGCATCCACTGACACCATTAATGGGGGTTTTCTATTGCATTCACGGATAACAATAATGGGGGGTTAGTATTGCACTCACTGACAACAGTGCTGTGGACTAGGGATGAGCTTCGAGTTCGAGTCGAACCCATGTTAGACTCGAACATCGTCTGTTCGCCCGTTCGACCGAATTGCGAACGATATGGTCCGTTCGTGCCAAATTCGTGTGGCGCGTGACGGCCCATAATTCACTGCGACATCGCAGTGCATTGCTGGCTGATGATTGGCCAAGCATGCACTATGACCCACATGCTTGGCCAATCACAGCGCCGTCAGTAGAGAGAGCTGAAATTGGCAAAAGCCAGGGTGGCTTTGGCCAATTATGGCTCAGGGGGTTTAGAACATGCCCCACACTATATAAGGCCGCCTGCACGGCGGCCCTGTGTAGTGTGTTCTGGCATGCTTAGAGAGAGAGAGAGACAGTGTCATTTCATTTGAGTTAGCTAGATTAGGCAGGACAGTCAGTGAGTTAGCTGCACTTACAGTGTATTGTGTATATATATGCATCCCAGGTGTTGTATATATATATATATATATATATACACACTATATTCAGTTTAGCTAGATCCGTTCCTGTTATCTTCCTACTGACAGGCAGGCTTGTCTTGTTACAGTATTTACAGCTACCTGAAGAAAATTGCTGGTGTTCTTTTGATCCTATTAGTACCACAGTCAGGCAGCTAGACTATTTACAGTTAGTGTAGTGTGTCCTCCTCACAGTGTTCAGTTAAAACTACAAGTTAGTTTAGTGTGACCTCTGCACAGTGTTCAGCTAAAACTACAAGTTAGTGTAGTGCATCCTCCTCACAGTGTTCAGCTAAAGCTACAAGTTAGTTTAGTGTGACCTCTGCACAGTGTTCAGCTAAAGCTACAAGTTAGGGTAGTGCGTCCTCTTCACAGTGTTCAGCTAAAGCTACAAGTTAGTTTAGTGTGACCTCTGCACAGTGTTCAGCTAAAGCTACAAGTTAGGGTAGTGCGTCCTCCTCACAGTGTTCAGCTAAAGCTACAAGTTGGTGTAGTGCGTCCTCCTCACAGTGTTCAGCTAAAACTACAAGTTAGTGTAGTGCGACCTCTGCACAGTGTTCAGCTAAAGCTACAAGTTAGTGTAGTGGGTCCTCTGAACAGTGTTCAGCTAAAACTACAAGTTAGTGTAGTGCGACCTCTGCACAGTGTTCAGCTAAAGCTACAAGTTAGGGTAGTGCGTCCTCCTCACAGTGTTCAGCTAAAGCTACAAGTTGGTGTAGTGCGTCCTCCTCACAGTGTTCAGCTAAAACTATAAGTTAGTGTAGTGCGACCTCTGCACAGTGTTCAGCTAAAGCTACAAGTTAGTGTAGTGGGTCCTCTGAACAATGTTCAGCTAAAACTACAAGTTAGTGTAGTGTGACCTCTGCACAGTGTTCAGCTAAAGCTACAAGTTAGTGTAGTGCATCCTCTGAACAGTGTTCAGCTAAAGCTACAAGTTAGTGTAGTGCGTACTCCTCACAGTGTTCAGCTAAAACTACAAGTTAGTTTTTTGCAAGCTCTGCACAGTGTTCAGCTAAAGCTACAAGTTAGTGTAGTGCATCCTCTGAACAGTGTTCAGCTAAAGCTACAAGTTAGTGTAGTGCGTACTCCTCACAGTGTTCAGCTAAAACTACAAGTTAGTTTTTTGCGAGCTCTGCACAGTGTTCAGCTAAAGCTACCTGTAGAAAGTTGGTGGTGTATTCCTGATCCTATCACTACCGCAGGCAGCTAAATAAGCTACAAGTTAGTTTTTTAGAAGCTCAGCACAGTGTTCACCTAAAGCTACCTGTAGAAGGTTGGTGGTGTTTTCCTGATCCTATCACTACCGCAGGCAGCTAAATAAGCTACAAGTTAGTTTTTTGTGAGCTCTGCACAGTGTTCACCTAAAGCTACCTGTAGAAGGTTGGTGGTGTTTTACTGATCCTATCACTAACGCAGGCAGCTAAATAAGCTACAAGTTCGTTTTTTGCGAGCTCTGCACAGTGTTCAGCTAAAACTACAAGTTAGTGTAGTGCGAGCTCTGCACAGTGTTCTTCTAAAGCTACCTGTAGAAGGTTGGTGGTGTTTTCCTGATCCCATAACTACCACAGGCAGCTAAATAAGCTACACGTTATTGTTTTGCGAGCTCTGCACAGTGTTCACTTAAAGCTACCTGTAAAAGGTTGGTGGTGTTTTCCTGATTCTATCCCTACCGCAGGCAGCTAAATAAGCTACAAGTTAGTTTTTTGCGAGCTCTGCACAGTGTTCAGCTAAAGCTACCTGTAGAAGGTTGGTGGTGTTTTCCTAATCCTATCACTACCGCAGGCAGCTAAATAAGCTACAAGTTAGTTTTTTTGCGAACTCTGCACAGTGTTCAGCTAAAGCTACCTGTAGAAGGTTGGTGGTGTTCTCATACTACAGGCAGGCAGTTGATTTTGCTAGCTGCAGTATCAGTATATATATATATATATATATATATATATATATATATATATATATATATATATCCCAGCTTAGTGCAGCTACAGGCCATTAGTATGTCTGGAAGGCCAACAAGGAGAGGCAGACAGTCACAAGCCAATAAAAGAGGGCAAGCAGGCTCTGTGTCTAGAGGCAACAGTGCTGGTCGTGGAGACGTTGCATCCTCATCAGCACATGGCCGTGGGACACACTTGGCCTTTTTTTCGTCAGCTGGCTGTGTTGAGCTGCAACATGCGGAAGACTTGGTCGAGTGGATAACCAAGCCGTCCTCATCCTCCTCATCCTCTCTCACCCATGCTCAGGGTACTTTGTCTGGCAAAGCAGCTGCCAACGCGGCCTCTTCCCTCGGCTCAATGGCATCAGTGACTCCTTCCCTAGCCCCACCATGTCCTCCTGAGGAGTCCCTCGAACTGTTTGACCACAGTGTTGGGTACATGCTCCAGGAGGATGCCCAGCGTTTGGAAGGCTCTGATGATGATACTGAGCTAGATGAAGGCAGTAACGTGAACACGGACAGAGGGGGTGTCCAAGAAGGACAGCAATCTGGCAGTCATGGTCCCCCTGCTGCAGCATACTGCCAGGTTTCGTATATGGTGGTGTTCTGCGCTTAGGACGGGCTTGTGACTGAACTGCAGCCCCCCAGATAAAGAAAGCCCCAAAGGTGCGATCCAGTAATTATAAAATCTGAATTAGGGGATTGGCGCTGTTCACTAGTATGAGATAAAGAGATCCACTATAAACAAACTGCTACTCCAAGGAAAACATTTTACCCCAATTATAAATGAATGAAAAATGTAGCACAGTGTAAATGCTGTTAGAAAAATAAAAATAAGTGCTAGGAATGGTCACCAAAATGTGCAGACTACCCAAAGTAAAAAAGAATATAATACATAAAAGATATGTAAAAAATGGAACTCCAAACAATGAGTGATCGGTCAAGTGTGTGTAGAAAGTGGTTGTCAGAGTCCACTGAGAATGAATGATGTTTATGCAATAAAAAGTGCGATAAAAAATATAAGTGAGTTATACCTAAGAGTGGGGGCAAACACACTGTTGCCCACTATAAATAAGTGTGTATACTGGTGTAGCCAAATATTAAAAAATTATATTGTTTGGAAAAAATGTGTTGAAAAAAAATGAAAAAACACAAAACAAAAATAAAAAACAAAAAAACAAAAAAAACAAAAAAACATAGAAAAAAAACAAAGTCCAGGTAACCACAAAATTGTTAACAAAAAGCAACACAAAAACAACAAGTGCCGTGAATATTAGTTCTGTCGTTCAGTAAAACAGTTCTAGTGCAACAGGCTAGTGCATCTTCAGAGGTTACAGGTAAGTCCGTCCCAATAGTTGTATACTGTCCAGGGTGGAGTCCCCTCTAGTGCCCCCACTCACCAGAGTGCCCAACCCCTGCAGGGGTAATGAGCATGTAGATCCAAATCTGATGATCCAATCGGTCGGTGTCCCCCTCACCACCTTTTATCACTTGTGTCACCAGATCGTTCTCAGAGGACATCCATCCGGAACAGTTATCATGTGCAGGGAGAAGAGAAGAGCCTCATAGTGTAATTCCGAAAGTAAATTTATTAAACTTAAGCTCACAACAGGAATAAATAAAATCCGAAGATTAAAACAAATAGAAACAAATGGCACTCTGCCGGCTGACTCCACGTGAGAAGCCGCAGACAGAGCGGAATTACACTATGAGGCTCTTCTCTTCTCCCTGCACATGATAACTGTTCCGGATGGATGTCCTCTGAGAACGATCTGGTGACACAAGTGATAAAAGGTGGTGAGGGGGACACCGACCGATTGGATCATCAGATTTGGATCTACATGCTCATTACCCCTGCAGGGGTTGGGCACTCTGGTGAGTGGGGGCACTAGAGGGGACTCCACCCTGGACAGTATACAACTATTGGGACGGACTTACCTGTAACCTCTGAAGATGCACTAGCCTGTTGCACTAGAACTGTTTTACTGAACGACAGAACTAATATTCACGGCACTTGTTGTTTTTGTGTTGCTTTTTGTTAACAATTTTGTGGTTACCTGGACTTTGTTTTTTTCCTATGTTTTTTGTTTTTTTTGTTTTTTTGTTTTTTATTTTTGTTTTGTGTTTTTTCATTTTTTTTCAACACATTTTTTCCAAACAATATAATTTTTTAATATTTGGCTACACCAGTATACACACTTATTTATAGTGGGCAACAGTGTGTTTGCCCCCACTCTTAGGTATAACTCACTTATATTTTTTATCGCACTTTTTATTGCATAAACATCATTCATTCTCAGTGGACTCTGACAACCACTTTCTACACACACTTGACCGATCACTCATTGTTTGGAGTTCCATTTTTTACATATCTTTTATGTATTATATTCTTTTTTACTTTGGGTAGTCTGCACATTTTGGTGACCATTCCTAGCACTTATTTTTATTTTTCTAACAGCATTTACACTGTGCTACATTTTTCATTCATTTATAATTGGGGTAAAATGTTTTCCTTGGAGTAGCAGTTTGTTTATAGTGGATCTCTTTATACTGCCAGGTTTGCTCCAGTGATGAGGAGGGAGGGGATGATGAGGTCACTGACTCAACGTGGGTGCCTGATAGGAGAGAGAAGGAGGAGGAGGCACATCACCAATGAGGCAGGATGCCCTCCAGGGGCGAGCCTAAGGGCAGCACACTGACTGCATCACACCCCAAAGCTCCGCATGTGCAGGGCGCTGCTGTCTCTGCGCGTTATTCAAAAAGTTCTTTGGTGTGGGCCTTTTTTGAGACGAGTGCATCAGATCGCACCGCTGCTATTTGCAACATATGTCTCAAGCGTATCTCGCGTGGCCAAAACATCTCCTGCTTGGGCACCACATGCTTGACCAGACATATGTTGACCTGCCATGCAGTTCGTTGGCAAGCGTATCTAAAAGACCCACACCAAAGAACAAAGAGGACCTCTCCTTGCTCCTCATCAGCTGAGATCTCCAACCCCACTATACCTTCAGTCCTCTTTGAGACCTGCACTGAGAGGAATGAAGGTATAGAATTAGGTGTGTCACAGCCAAGTACTTGTGGGCAATCTGCTTTCGGTACACCGACGTCAGATTGTACCAGGCAAATTTCCCTGCCCCATCTGCTGCACCGCCGAAAGAAGTTTGCTCCCAGCCATCCACATGCCCAGCGGTTGAATGCTAGCTTGGCAAAATTGCTAGCACTTCAACTGCTGCCTTTTCAGTTGGTAGACTCTGCCCTCTTCCGTGAGTTTGTGGAATGTGCGGTTCCTCAGTTGCAGGTACCCAAACGCCACTTTTTTTCACGGAAGGCGACTCCGGCTCTTTACCGGCATGTGGAAGGCAATGTCCATGCCTCGCTGGACAGGGCGGTCAGCGGTAAGGTGCATATTACCGCAGACTCATGGTCCAGCAGGCATGAACAGGGACGTTACCTAAGTTTCACTGCGCATTGGGTGACTCTGCTGGCAGCTGGGAAGGATTCAGGACAAGGTGCAGTAGTGTTGGAGGTTGTTCTGCCACCACGCCTCCAAAATGCCACTACTAATGATTGTGACACACCTCTCTCCTCCACCTCCTCCTCCTCTACTTCCTCCATGGCCTCTTCCTGTGCTTTGTCCTCGGAACCAGCGGTGGTCCGTAGGCGTTCAAGGGGCTACGCAAGTACGCAGGCCAAAAGATGCCATGCCGTGCTTGACCTGGAGTGCTTGGGGGACAGGAGCCACACTGGGGCAGAGGTTCTGTCAGCTCTGCAGGGGCAGGTTCAGAGGTGGTTGACGCCACGCCAACTTAAGGCAGGAATCGTGGTTTGCGACAATGGCACCAACCTCCTCTCTGCCCTCCGACAGGGACAAATGACCCATGTGCCCTGTTTGGCTCACGTCCTTAACTTGGTGGTGCAGCAGTTCTTGGGCAGGTACCCGGGCTTACAGGATGTCCTGAGGCAGGCCAGGAAAGTCTGTGTGCATTTCTGCCGGTCATATAATGCCAGTGCTCGGCTGGCGGACCTCCAAAAAGGAGTTTAACCTGCCCAAGAACTGCCTAATCTGTGACATGCCCACCAGGTGGAACTCAACGTTGCCCATGCTGCAGCGCAGCAGAGGGCCATCAAGGAGTACCTGTGCGACTATGGCACCAGAACAGGGTCAGGGGAGCTTGTTTTTTTTTCCCCACGCCAGTGGGCCATGATCAGGGATGCATGCACTGTCCTGTCACCATTTGAGGAGGCCACGAGGATGGTGAGCAGTGACAGTGCATGCATCAGTGACACTGTCCCCCTTGTCCACCTGTTGGAGCACACACTGCATGGAATAATGGACAGGGCACTTGAGGCAGAACAGAGGCAGGAAGAGGAGGACTTCCTTAGCTCTCAAGGCCCTCTTTATCCAGACAGTGTTCCTGCGTGCCCGCCGATCACACAGGAAGGGGACCAGGAGGAGGAGGTTTGTGTCAGTATGGAGGTGGAGCCTGGCACTCAGCATCAGCAGCAGTCTTTAAGGGATCAGTCCCAAGAAACACATGGACTTGTACGTGGCTGGGGGGAGGTGGCTGCGGACCATGTCGTCCTTAGTAACCCAGAGGACTCCGGACCGAATGCCTCAGCAAACCTACGCTGCATGGCCTCCCTGATCCTGCAAAGCCTGCGTAAGGATCCTCGTATTCGTGATATCAAGGAGAAGGACCAATACTGGCTGGCAACCCTCCTTGATCCACGTTACAAGGGTAAGGTTATGGACCTTATCTTGCCATCGCAGAGGGAGCAGAGGATGAAACATCTTCGAGAGGCCTTGCAGAAAGGTCTGTGCAACGCGTTCCCAGAGACTGGGAGGTTACAAACTCCTGTTTCTGGACAATGTGTTGCTGAGGCTTCGGTCAGTCAAAGAAGGAGCGGTGGAGAAGGTGGCCGTCTGACCGATGCGTTCAGACAATTTTTTAGTCCGCAGCCCCAAGGTATGATCAGTTCCAGCAACCATTGCCAGTGTCTGTTTTACATGGTGCAGGAATACCTAGGGGCAAGATCTGACTTGGACACCTTTCCCACCAAATCCTCTAGGTTACTGGGTCTTGAGGATGGATCACTGGCCAGAGCTTGCACAGTATGCAACTGAGCTACTGGCCTGTCCAGAGTTCTTTCGGAATGCACATTCAGTGCTGCTGGAGGCTTTGTAACCGATCACAGGGTGCGTCTGTCCATCAACTCGGTCGATCGACTGACCTTCATAAAAATGAATCAGTCTTGGATCACCACCATCTACCAAGCACCTGATGCTGATGTAACCGAATAATATTTTTTGAAATCTCAGATCCCTTCAAAGACTGCCTATGCTGATGCTGAGTGACTATCCTGAGTAATTATCCTCTTCCTCCTCAATGATCACGCTGATAGCTTGTAAGAACATTTTTGGTTCTGGGCGCCGCCACCAGTGCCTAAGGCCCAATTTTTCAGCCCCTGTTTAACAGGGGTGTGTAATTACAATTTTTGATGCAATACTTTGCAGCAGGGCTCGTTCCTGCGTTCCAACTAGAGTATCTGTGAGGGGTTGCAGTGTTGTGGCACCAGCACTAGTGCCTAAGGCCTTATTTTTAGCCCCTGTTTAACAGGGGCGTGTAATTACAATTCTTGATGCAATACTTTGCAGCAGGGCTCATTTCTGTGTTCCAACTAGAGTATCTGTGAGGGGTTGCAGTGTTGTGGCACCAGCACCAGTGCCTAAGGCCTAATTTTTCATCCCCTGTTCAACAGGGGCATGTAATTACAATTCTTGATCTAATATTTCACAGCAGGGCCTGTTTCTGCGCCCACCAAGAGCGAGTGAGGACTTACAGTGTTGTGGCATCAGCACCACCACCACCACCAAAGGCCCAATTTTTCTGCCCCTGTTCAACAGGGGCATGTAATTACAATTCTTGATCTGATATTTCACAGCAGGGTCCTGTGAGGGCTTACAGTGTTGTGGCCACAACAACACCTAAGGCCCAAATTTCTTCTGAGTATATAGGGCAGGCCCCTACTTTCAAACATCCAACTTACAAAGGACTCCTACTTGCAAACGGAAGGAGACAACAGGAAGAGAGATTAAATCTACCCCTAGGAAGGGAAATTCTCTCCTGTAGGAGTTAATATGGGAAAAACATTTCTCCTTTCCACTGATGCTTTATCACCAATCCTTGTTTCACAAAAAAACCCAAATTTTCAAAAAACATTTGTCATTGGGACAAAAAGGGAGGTGAAATCTTCTGAAGAGGAGCGCAGACAGCAAAACAAATGTCACAGGGTAATAACCCTTCCCTATGTTTTCCAAAAAGCTTAAAATAGATTTTTTGGCTTGAGCTAAACACGTTACAAATGTACCAGTTCAAAATTTCAAACAGATTCTACTTAACAACAAACCTACAGTCCCTGTCTTGTTTGCACTGCCTGTATACTGCTGTTCAGAGTACAGAGCCTGTATACTGCTGTTTCCTTTTTTAATTTGGGTGCGGGGTTCCCCTTAATATCCATACAAGACCCAAAGGGCCTGGTATGGACTGGGGGGTACCCATGCCGTTTGTCTCACTGATTTTCATCCATATTGCCAGGACCCGACATTACATTAAAGCCGCAAGCAGTTTTAAATGACTTTTTTTCCTTTAAAAATGACATTTTATGCAGGGACTGTTCTAAGCACGGGAAACACGCGGCAATTTACAGGCATACTATAGACACCCCCCAGGTACGATATTTAAAGGAATATTTCACTTTTTTTTTTTTTTTTTACTATAAGCATCAATAAAATCACTGCTCCCGAAATAAACGCTGTTTTTAAAACTTTTTTTTGCATTGATACATGTCCCCTGGGGCAGGACCTGGGTCCCCAAACCCTTTTTAGGACAATACCATGCAAATTAGCCTTTAAAATGAGCACTTTTGATTTTGAACATTCGAGTCCAATAGACGTCAATGGGGTTCTAACGTTTGTGCGAATTTTCGGTCCGTTCGCAGGTTCTGGTGCGAACCGAACCGGGGGGGTGTTCGGCTCATCCCTACTGGGGACTATTATTGCACTCATTGATACCTATATTGGGGGTTGTTATTATACTCCATGACACCAATTTTGGGGGTGATTATTACATTCGTTGGCACCAATGATGGGGGGGTTATTTTTTTATCCACTGATACCAATGTTAAAGGTTATTATTACACTCAATGACACAAGTGTTGGGTACTATTATTGCATCCACTGATACCAATGCTGGGGGTGATTATTGGGCTCATTGACACCAATGTTGGGGGTTATTATTACACTCACACCTATGTTGTGGGTTATTATTACATCCACTGACACCAATGATGGGGGTTATTATTTCATCCACTGATACCAATGTTAAGGGTTTTTATTATTCTCAATATCACCAGTGCTGGGGGTTATTATTACACTACCACCAATATTGGGGGTTATTATTACACTCACTGACATCAATGATGGGGGTTATTATTGCATCTGCTGATACCAATGTTGAGGGTTAATATTGCACTCACTGACACCAGTGTCATGGACTAATATTGCATCTACTGAAAATAATTTTGAGGGTTATTATTACATTCAATGACACCAATGCTGGGGGTTATTATTACACTAATTGACACCAATGTGGAGGGTTAATTATCATAGTCACTGACACCAATGCTAGGGGTTATTATTGCTGCCACTGACACCAATGCTGGGGACTATTATTACTGCCACTGACACCAATGTTGGGGGTTATTATTACATTCATTGACACCAATGCTGTTGTTTTTTTTTTTTTTTACACACATCGACACCAATCCTTTGGGCTATTATTACACTCACAGACACCATTGTGGGGGGGGGGCTAATTATTGTAGTCACTGACACCAATGCTAGGGGTTATTGTTGCTGTCAATTACACCAGTGCTAAGGGTTAATATCACTTCCACTGACACCGATGCCGGGGATTATTGTTGTTGTTACTGTTCAGGTCAGTTTAGAGGTTTTCCAAAGGTGAGGTCATGTCACAGTCAGCCTTGGTGTGCCAACATTAAGTTCACATAGGTACTAGATGCAAAAGGTCACCCAGAGCCCATTGCATGCAGGCTTCATTCTCCTTGTGCTGTAAATGTTCTAATTGGGAAAAACCACTGCAATTGTTGGGATGGCAAGGCTCAAATAGTGCAAGCAAAGAAAGAGTAAATTTCATTCCACGAGCGATTTGACGATTTTCGGATCGTTAGTATGGTGCTTTTGACCATAACATTTTTGTCGTACATGAACTCAACGTCCAATTTTCGTTTAATTGGTACGGTTTTTGTACGAAAAAAAATCGTAAGAGAAAGACTACGCATGCTTAAAAACTAAAGAGCACAGACAAAACTATTCAACACATTATGTCACTTCTGAAGTTGTATTCTGTCGTACGAGAATTTTCGTATGGTGAGCAACCTCTTTACTTTTGACATTGAGACTAGCATGCAACAAAAAACGGACGAACAGTCGTCCGAAAATCTGATCGTATGTACAAAGCTTTAGACCCAATAATTATGGAAATTTTTACTAAGCTACTGGACGGGCGTTTAGCAGACACTGAAAAGTGCACCAAGCACTCTTTTTAACCTTTGAGCTTACTTTTTTTATAAAGTCAGTTGTGGTGGGGTGCAAAATTAGACATGTTATTGTCAGGTCTTAATGTGTCCAGATTTTTTAATTTTGCAATGATGGGAGATAGGCTAGTGGCAAGACATGCCAATATATGTACTGTATATATAGTGATATTCTTGGCTAGTGCTCAAGTGTATTAGCACTTTTCAGTGGGTTTATGCCAGCCAGGAACTAAGTTTCAGGGTTTGGTGGCCCACTTTTATTTAAAAAGAAAGAATACATTCCACGGAAAGGAAGGTTACCTTCACAGGGTTTCCTCGTCACTTAAAAATATGAAAATAAATGGTAAACAGTCTCCTGGCTCTCTCTTAGAACACCACTGCTCAGACTTAGACCTTTGGTATGGTCCCTCAAACCACCTCACAGAGCCGCTGTACTGTCATACAACTGTATCTTTCGCAACTCACTCTGCTCATTCGCATCACTCTTCTGCTCTGGCTCTCAAGCTTAGGGCCTCTCTGTCTGTTCCCTCACAGACTTCACTTGTAAAACGTAGACATGCACACTTTTGGCTGCTCCCCAGTAGCCTCATGGGGTCCTCGGGAGGGTGGAGTCCTGATCTGCTGTCAGGCCTTAGATTAGAAGGGTTGTGCACAAACACCCTGTTGGTCTCCGGCAAGACACCAGACACAGGACCAGATGCTTCTTCTCCCCCAAAGCTCTCTAAAGCCTCTGAACTCCAGACCCTGATCCGAGAGCAACAAAACCCTGAGAAAACCGAAACAGCAGTTTTCTCCACTCTGAACAGGTCTTCTGGACCCATTCACTCAGCATTTGTGAGAACTCTGTGCTCTTTATCACTGTAGTAGCCAAAGCTGGACCAATGTAGTTATGAAAAAAACTGCCATACCTGAAATTCCACTTTAAAGCAGAACTAAACCCATACATTTAAGTTTCAAACAACAATTACATTCCAGGTACGTGCCAGGAATGTAACTGTCACATTGCTTGTGCTCTCAACCAAACTGTCAAACCCTCAAATGTCTGGTATCATAACTGATCACAAGTGCAGGATCAAACAGAGGCCAAGATGGCGGCTTTCTTGGCTGAAAATAATAGGAGGGTTTAGTTCAGCTTTAAGTGTGAGGGTAGGAAACATCTAGTAGGAAACTAAGCTTACATATGCAATAATGATTTGAAGCTTTCAGAAGTAACATTTCTAAAATCTATATTATCCTCAGAAACTATGTATTTCCTGTGCACACTTATTCCTAGACATGTGCAGAACGGAAACATTTTCGGATCAATTTTGTTGCATTCGTAACTAAATCTATTTAATTTAGTTTTGTTCCATTTTGTTTATTTGTTTTCAGCCGGATTCAAATTTTTCCAATGGATTTGAATTATTAAAAAATTCAAATTGAAAATACAGAATTAATCCAAATACATAGTGAAGAATAGCCAGTTCTATTTTGTTTGAAATTTGAATTTCAAAAGATGGCTTTAATTCTATTCATAATTTAAATTTTGGAGATGGCTACATCTATGCTATTATTTTTCTATTCTTTTATTTTGTACTGTATTATATTCTGTTTAATTCTATTCTTTTCAAAATTTGAATTTTAGAAGACAGCTATATTCTTTCTATTTTATTGTATTCTATTGTAAATTAAATTTCAAATTTTGGAACATGGGTACAGTAGATTCTTTGTTTTAATCTATTATATTTTTTTATATGATATTCTATTCTATTCCTTTATTTTCTATTGTATTACATTTTTATATTCTATTCTTTTCAAAATTAGAATTTTGGAAGACAGCTATATTCTTTCTATTTTATTTTATTCTATTCTATCTGAAATTTGAATTTCGGAAGACGGCTATATTCTTTCTATTTTTTTTTATTCTGTTTTATTTGGAATTTGAATTTTGGAAACTGCTAAATTCTATTATATTCTATTCTATTTGAAATTTGAATGTCAGAAGATGGCTATATTCTACGTTATTCTATTCGAAACTCAAATTTCCAAATTTGAATTTCAGAAGATGGCTGTATTCTTTCTATTTTGTTCTATTTTAAATTTGAATTTCGACAACTGTATCCTTGCTATTTTATTATATTCTATTTGAATTTTGAAATTTGAATTTTGGAAGATGGATTTATTCTTTCAATTTTATTCTATTCTGTTTGATTTTTTAGCTAAGAACGAACCTGGTTCTAGATCTTGTGATTAGGAGACAGTCAAGATAAATTCTACATCACTAAGAAATGCATTGCCAGGATAACTTATTACTGATTTAGTAGGCCTTACTTTCAGAACAGCGACACACGTCTCCCCGACAGATGGGGTCATTCAAATTATTATCTGCGACTGTGTGGTAGAACTTAGTGCAGCGAGTTTCTGGAAAAGCAATGTAAATGACATTAGGCTGGAAGGCTTTATAGTGGACCTAGCACCACATATATTTTCAGTGACAAGTGCATGCATGATAAGTGATATGCAATGGAACATTTACAAGTATATATTACATTTAAAAGGAAATTACAGTAATTCTTTCAAACAATGCTTTAAGAGCTTAGGCACTTTACCATCATCTAACCTCCTTAACCTGTTAAGAGGTGCTAGCATTACATATTAGGTGGAGACAGGCGTGCCAAAGCTCTGACGCTTATAAAGTTTGTATTTTCAAACAAAGGAGGAACTTGGAGGTTGTGAAGTCAAAAACAGAGCAAAAATGTACTGACACCTTGTGGGGCACATACACTATATTACCAAAAGTATTGGGAAGCCTGCCTTTACACACAGATGAACTTTAATTGCATCCCAGTCTTAGTCCGTAGAGTTTAATTTTGAGTTGGCCCACCCTTTGCAGCTATAACAGCTTCAACTCTTCTAAGAAGGCTGTCCACAAGGTTTAGGAGTGTGTCTATGGGAATGTTTGACCATTCTTCCAAAAGCGCATTTGTGAGGTCAGGCACTGATGTTTGACGAGAAGACCTGGCTCGCAGTCATCATTTGTCCCAAAGCTGTTCTATCGGGTAGGACTCTGTGCAGGCCAGTCAAGTCGCTCAACTCCAAACTCGCTCATCCAAGTTGGGAGCATGAAATTGTCCAAAATGTCTTGGTATGCTGAAGTGTTAAGATTTCCCTTCACTGGAACTAAGGGGCCAAGCCCAACCCCTGAAAAACAAACCAACACCATAATCCCCCCACCATCAAATGATTTGGACCAGTGCACAAAGCAAGATCCATAAAGAAATAAATGAGTGAGTTTGGGATGGAGGAACTTAACAGGGCTGCACCTGGTCCTGACTTGAACCTGATATAACGCCTTTGGGATGCATTAGAACAAAGACTGCGAGGCCAGACCTTCTTGTCCACACCAGTGCCTGACCTCACAAATGCTCTTTTGGAAGAATGGTTAAACATTCACATAGACACACTCCTAAATCTTGTGGACAGCCTTCTTAGAAGAGTTGAAGCTGTTATAGCTGCAAAGGGTGGGCCAACTCAAAATTAAACTCTACGGACTAAGACTGGGATGCATTAAAGTTCATGTGTGTGTAAAGTCAGGGGACCCAATACTTTTGGTAATACAGTGTATTCTATTTTATGCATTTTTATAACAGGTTTGCTAAGAGCTGATTTTTCTTTGGATTATGATAGATACTTTTTTATTTCTGGAAGCTTACCTTTTGGTGAGTAATAATCATAGATAGTGACGGAACCAGGTTGTAGGAGACCCACTTCAAAGTACTGGTGAGCATTGAACTTCAGACATTTTTCCTTTGTATGCGAAATCTGAATGAAAGTTAGATGAGAGTTACATCTTTGCTGCTCCATATTTTGGTATTTCATATACATCGCAGAGTCTCCCTCCAATGGACATCAACTGGCTGACAAGTCAGGATCATTGAGAAAAAAGTACTGGGTTAAAAAAAAAAAGTCCCTTAGACAGATCGACATCACCTTCACTTACACACCACAGATGGAAGCTGGGAGTAAGGTAAGTATATCTTCTAATTTTTTTTTTGTTTTTATCTGCCAACTCCAGGCTAAATTACCTCTACAGTTCCTTTTTTTTTTGCCACAAGATGTTTTTTTTACCACAAGAACATTTGGGCTGAATGACCACCAGCATCAGTCAATCCAGAAGACTGAGGAAAGACTGAGTGCAGGGTGTCATGGAAATTCACATAAATCTTTTGTTATTTGGAAATTATGATGTATAGTCACAAATTTAAACAAATCCAAAATAAAACAAAATTTTAATTTCAATAGTCTTTGAATTGAATTTGAATCGTTTTCGACTCAAATTCAAATTAGAAATTCAAAAGAGAATAAATTAAAATAGAAAATAAAGGAAAAGAATACAAAAGAATATAATAAAATACAAAAGAATAGAATAGGAAATAAAATAATAGATATTAGAGTAAAACAGAACTAAATACAAATGAAAAGAATAGAAAAAAATAGAATAGAAAATAAAGGGATAGAATAGTTGTTAGTTGAAGCTTGCCCAGTTCTAGGGACAGCCAATCACATCCACATCCCAGTAGTTAAGTAGAGTCAAAGAAAATGGGTAGTAGTTCCCTACCATAAAAGGATTAGGATTTTCAGGGATATGAGGCTGTCACTGAGGTGAGCACACAGACACAACTTCTATACAAAAGTTAATTTTATTATAGTATAAACATCAATAAAACCATCATAAAAACACATTGATGTGCGATTAACATATGGCACATGGCCGGAAATACTTGTTCATAATCAACAAAGAATTTCTTGAGCATAGAGTTGGCCAACACGTTTTGCGGAGCTCAATTCCTGCTTCTTCACGGAAACTCACTATGCATCTAAGCTTTAAATTCAAAAAGATATAATTACGATCACACATATAGTTTTTTTTTCTTTCATTTTACAATGACAATTTACAAAAACAGAAAAAAATTCTACAAAAAATATTAATCAATATTGTGCTCACCAATTTTATCAAACAATGGCCGTGCATAATCTCCACCATTGAAAGAGGCAGGACTGGGCCCCAACCTTATATTCCATGGTGTCAGAACCTGTAGGAACAGTCTGGCAGACACTGGACCACACCTTGGACAGATAGACAATTTTGGCAGGTCTAGGATGTTAAAACACAGGAAACCTGTCTCAGCAATTTTAACTTTTACTGAAATAACATTCACACAGAATGTATATCCAGCCCACATAGACCTTTCTTTTATATCCATACTTGCTTGATATTTCTCCCTAACCTATATATATGGGGTATATATCAAAGACTCACCCACACATTAAGTGTAGGGGTATGGGGATACAAAGTGCTCAATCTCCAGTCCATCAGTGTATCTACAACCTATTCAATAGAATCATATAATTGGTATTGCCCCACATACATATCGGACGGAGACATGGTAGACCCAAAGCCACATATCCACATACCCCCGCCAAACAACCATGCCACTGGAGCAGGAGTCCAGCATCCCATTCATCCCAGCCATACCAACAACTCCTGAATCAAGACACCCACGTATATAACCCCCCCCCCAAAAGGAAACAACACACATATATGCATTGCCAAATAGCAACATGTCCCACAGCCAACATTCAAACCCCCAGCATGTGCCAACAAGGTGCCAGATGCAAGATAGCTAGCATCATCCACTTACAAATCCACACTAACATAACATCAAAGGTATCCATTGCTTCCAATGGAGCCCCCCCCCCCCACACACACATATCAATAGTGACCCCCACCAGGCATACAGGCACCCCAAGGCTCCCATATATCCTTCCAGGTTCCATTAGGGCCAGGCATCAGACACTCACAACCATGGAAATCTATATGGACTTACCAAGCCCAACCCCGCAATCGTTGAGCACCGTCAAGCGCCAATAGAGGCCACTAAGGATGTCAGCTGGACAATGTCCGACCGCCACTATCTTAAATATGGTCGTACCGGAAATGACTGGGACTCACACACCCCCCTGACGACACCTCCGGCATGGGCGCCCCTGTACGGCGCATGCGCAATGTCATCACCGCTCCTCCAGAATGTCAGAGACCTCCAAAGGAGTGGAAGAACCCGCACAGTGCCCTCATCCCGCTGAACAGGATATTACAGCGGGATGTAAACAAGGAGACCTGGAGGGGACTCCCCATTCAACAGAGGCGCCCGAATGTCTTCCAAAAGACTGGATCAGTCATATGATCAAGCCTCCACCAATGCTGGAGAATTATGAACACACATATAAAACACAGGAGGCGATGGATACCTTTGATGTTATGTAAGTGTGGATTTGTATGTGGATGATGCTAGCTATCTTGCATCTGGCCCCTTGTTGGCACGTGCTGTGGGTTTGAATGTTGGCTGTGGGACATGTTGCTATTTGGCAATGCATATGTGTGTGTGTTGTTTCCTTTTGGGGGGGGTTATGTATGTGGGTGTCTTGATTCAGGAGTTGTTGGTATAGCTAGGATGGATGGGAATGCTGGAATCCTTCTCCAGTGGCATGGTTGTGTGGTGGGGCTATGTGGATATGTGGCTCTGGGGATTTGGGTCTACCATGTCCCTGTTCGATATGTATGTGGGGCAATATCAAGAGGACTGGTGATTGAGCACTTTGTATCCCCATACCCCTACACTTAATATGTGTGGGTGAGTCTGTGATATATACCCCATATATATAGGTTAATGAGAAATGCCAAGCAAGTATGGATATAAAAGAAAGGTCTATGTGGGCTGGATGTACATTCTGTGTGAATGTTTTTTCAGTAAATGTTAAAATTGCTGAGACAGGTTTCCTGTGTTTTAACATCCTAAACCTGCCAAAATTGTCTATCTGTCCAAGGTGTGGTCCAGTGTCTGCCAAAGTGTTCCTACAGGTTCTGACACCATGGAATATAGGGTGGGGCCCAGTCCTGACTCTTTCAATGTTGGAGATCATGCACCGCCATTGTTTGATGAAATTGGTGAGCACATTATAGATGTAATATTTTTTTTAGAATATGTTTCTGTTTTTGCTTTTGTAAAATGAAAGAAAAAACTAGATGTGTGATCGTAATTATATCTTTTTGAATTCAAAGCTTAGATGCATAGTGAGTTACCCTGAAGAAGCGGGGATTGAGCTCCGCAAAACGTGTTGGCCAACTCTATGCTCAAGACATTCTTTGTTGATTATGAATAAGTATTTCAGGCCATGTGCCATATGTTAATCACACATCAATATGTTTTTATGATGGTTTTATTGATGTTTATACTATATAAAAATGAACTTTTGTATATAAGTTGTATCTGTGTGCTCACCTCAGTGACAGCCTCATATCCGTGAAAATCTTAATCCTTTTATGGGAGGGAACTCCTACCCATTTTCTTTGACTCTAAAGGGATAGAATTAGTAGAAAATAAAAGATTAGAATAGAAAATAAAAGAATAGCGTAAAGCAGCGCAAAATAGTATAGAAAATAAAGGAATAGAATAAAATAGAATAGAATACAATGAAAAAAGAATATAATAGAATAAAACAGAAAGAATATAACCATCTTCTGAAATTCGAATTTCAAATAGAATAAATTTCAATTCAAATAGAATAGAAATGAAAAGAATAGAGAAGAAGAATGGAATAGAAAAGAAAGGGAAAAATAGAATAGAAAAGAATATTATAGAATAGAAAAAAACAATAGAATATAATATAATAAAATAGAAAGAATATAACTTTCTTCTGAAATTCTAATTTCAAATAGAATAAATTCAAATTCAAATAGAATAGAAAATAATAGTAAAAATAGAATAGAATAGAAAAAAATAACAATTTCCCAAAACTTGGATAGAATAGATTCAAATTCAAACAAAATAGATTATAATTGAATAGAAAAGAATAGAAAGAATATAACCATTTCTCAAAAATCGAATAGAATACATTTGAATGCAAATAGAATAGAAACGACTACATTAGAATAGAATAGAATAGAAAAAAAAGTTTAGAAAAGAATAGAAAGAATATAACCATCTTCCGAATTTCAAACAGAATAAATATAAATTCGAGCATAATGAATTTGAATATGATAGAATAGAATTGAATAGAAAATAAATTTCGTATTTATCGGCGTATAACACGCACTTTTTTCCCCTAAAATCAGGGGGAAATCATAGGTGCATGTTATACGCCGATTCCCGCTGATTGTGAGGGGAGAGGAGCGAGCGCCGCTGATATACACATAGCCGAGTGTACTCAGCTAGGCTCGGCTCCTCTCGGCTCTACTCGCAGTCCCGCCCAGTCTCACCATTGGACCTGTGTTATGTCCATCATAGGAGCCGGGCCAAGGGGCGGGACTGCGAGAGGAGCCGAGAGGAGCCAAGCCTAGCTGAGTACACAGGACATCCAGCTCTGTGTATCTCGGCGGCGCTAATTTTAAACGTGCAAGGCTGCAATCAGACTGGGCAAGGCTGCAGATGGACACTGATCATTCTGCAATGATGGACAAGGCTGCAGATGGACACTGATAAGGCTGCATTGATGGGCATTTAAATGTAAGTTTTTTCCTTAAAATTCCCTCCTAAACTTGGGGTGCGTGTTATACGCTGATGAATATGTGATATAAGAAAAGAATAGTATAGAATAGAATAGAATAGAAAAAACAATAGAATACAATGGAATACAAAGAATATATCCATCTTCCAAAATTCAAATTTCAAATAGAATAAATTTGATTTTGAAATGGAATTCGAATAGAATTCGAATTTGAATTCGAATCGATTCAAATTTTCCAAATTTGAATGGATTGGAATTTGAATAAACAAAACAAATTCCGAAAACGAATTAAACAAATTTATGTAAATAACGAATCGAAGCGAAACAAAACAAATTTTTTTCGTTCTGCACATGTCTACCACAGCCAACGTCTACAAGTTAATGCTGTTCTCTGCTTTATCCAGGACTGCCCGAGCAAACTGAAGATGCAGAGGACCCACCTGACCAGAGAAAGGCAAAGAAAAAAAAATGTATATATCATACTATTAGTATGGGATGCTTTAGGGTTGGTTCACACCAAGAATCACACAGGAATGTGCTCCGCGTTCCTGTGCAATTCACATGCAGTTCAGTGCAGTGCGATTTGAGCCTATTCATTTTGACTTCTGTACCATGCAATCCGGTGCAGGGAAACGTGCCGGATCATTAACTTACCATTGACACCCCCTGCAGATCACAACTGCAATGTGTTTTGTATATGGTGTGGGAAACATGCATGGAATGAGGGTGGTGTGGATGGGCCCATAATGTAGAGATCTTCAATGGGGGAGGCATTATGCAGTAAGCGTATAATGCATTTTAGTGCCTGGTCCGCTCTAAGCAGGAAGCAGAACCTGCATATGTAATGAGCAATATGGCTGCTTGCGTACACATACACTATATTACCAAAAGTATTGGGACACCCGCCTTTACACGCGGATGAACTTTAACGGCATCCCAGTCTTAGTCCGTAGGGTTCAATATTGAGTTGGCCCACCCTTTGCAGCTATGACAGCTTCAACTCTTCTGGGAGGGCTGTCCACAAGGTTTAGGAGTGGGTCTATGGAAATGTTTGACCATTCTTCCAGAAGCACATTTGTGAGGTCAGGCACTGATGTTGGATGAGAAGGCCTGGCTCGCAGTCTCCACTCTAATTCATCCCAAAGGTGTTCTATTGGGTTGAGGTCAGGAATCTGTGCAGGTCAGTCAAGTTTCTGCACCCCAAAATTGCTCATTCATGTCTTAATGGACCTTGCTTTGTGCACTGGTGTGCAGTCATGTTGGAACAGGAAGGGACCATCCCCAAACTGTTCCCACAGTCGGAGGCATGAAATTGTCCAAAATGTCTTGGTATGCTGATGCCTTAAGAGTTCCCTTCACTGGAACTAAGGGCCCAACCCCTGAAAAACAACCCCACACCATAACCCCCCCTCCACCAAATGATTTGGACCAGTGCACAAAGCAATGTCCATAAAGACATAAATGAGCGAGTTTTGGTCAGAAGATCTTGACTGGCCTGCTGCACAGAGTCCTGACCTCAACCCGATAGAACACCTTCGGTATGAATTAGAGCGCAGACTGCGAGCCAGGCCTTCTTGTCCAACATCAGTGCCTGACCTCATAATTGCTCTTCTGGAAGAATGGTCAAACATTCCCATAGACACACTCCTAAACCTTGTGGACAGCCCTCCTAGAAGAGTTGAAGCTGTTATAGCTGCAAAGGGTGGGCCAACTCAATATTGAACCCTACGGACTAAGACTGGGATGCCATTAAAGTTCACATGCGTGTAACTTTTGACAATATAGTTAAAATTTGAATATAATACATAGAAAAAAAGGTTTTTAAAGAGTCGTAATCCATTCACATACATAAGGTAATAGATAGTAATTTCCCACATGGTCCAGTGGATGAAGTTCTGGCTTCATCTTACCTTGTCCAGGTATATGATGAGAGTGCCTTTATCATTTGCTCCCTTGTTGATCTCAAATTGTGAAATGTATCGGTCCACTCTATTTTGAAGCTGCGGTATGATAAACCATTCATTAGCAAACCGTTCAACAAATATCATTACAATCCGAATGGAAAAAAAAAAAAACTCTTGATGTGCTTCTAAGGTAAACCTGAAATGTCATCTAATTGGACGAGACAGTATATGACATCACTCCCCAGGAAATAGATCACCAAAAAGGTAAGGGACCATGGCAATGATGGAATATGCCAGCACAATGACTATGGCCATGTGTCTTCACTGGAAGCCTATGTGACAATGGAGGAAAACAATTAAGGGCAGACTATCACAGGAAGTGCCTGAACAAAGACCCTCATGGCAGGATGACCAGGTATTTTTTTAATGTAAGCTACAAATTTAAAAATATTGACAATGGAAATCAAAGCCTAAATTTAGTCAAAAAAAAAATCAGCACAAGGGACATTATTTGCTATTATTCTGGTGTGGCCTTGTGCTGCTGGCTGCTGCATTTTTTGGAATCCTCCTCCATCGTTCCCCTTTTACCTCCACCGCTGTAATCTTTCGGTACGGCCGGGGCAATTGGAGCAAACGGACCCGTAACATGTTCATATCAAGAGTGCCTGACTATGCCGCCTTTTCCTGCCCCTTCCTCCATTCATAGAAGCTGTACTATAACTTTTGTGAATTAAAAATAGTCTATGAATAGAGGAAGGACTGATGAAGGAAAGGTCCACCTCCTCCACTCATAGATCGAGTTTTATTCATAGAAGCTAAAGTATGGTTTTTATGAAGGATTCTACATGATTCAACATAGAAAAGTGAAGTATGAGGATCTATTCTTTGAGTGGTTCCCACCGATCCATGATAATTCTACATGGAAGAATAAAGGATGGAGATTTGTATCCCTGTGCAGTTCCTCTGATCCCTAGTGATTCCACATAAGTAAAGAATTGGAATTTGTCCTCAATTAAAAAATGAATTATTACATTGTGAAATTTGTTTGTAATTATTCATGTAGGCCACTTGTCCTAAACAGGGGCTACTAGCCTAAATTTCGTTTTTGGCTGGGTGGTAGTCAGCCTAGATTAATTGTGTAGTTCTTCACTTGGTCTTCCCTAAACTCAGCGGGGTTGTGAATTCTCACTGTCCTCGGTAGATGTCACTGCTGTCACTTGCCATAGTATGAGATTTCATAAACAAGACTGAATTATGAATATTTATATTTCTTTCAGCCAAAACAGTAGGAGGTTTAGGCCACTGGTGCATGCTGGGAGTGGATATAAATATTTGGGCCAGGCCATGTGCTCTTCCTCTGGGTTGAGGGTACAGTGGGGGTTAATATTGCTGACAGAAACGGAGAACGGGGACACACAGCGCAACTGGTACACACAGAATCTGGTGAAGCTGTGCATAGTAACCAATCAGCTTCTATCTTCCGCTTATTCAGTTAAGCTTTGACAATAAAACGGATTGGTTGCTATGCAGAGCTGCACTAAATTCTATGTGCACCAGTTTTAGTAAATCTCCCCCCATAGTATCTATACATGGATCGAAATTCAGCCGGACCCTGCTGAACTGGCTGAATTTTGATCCACCTGTGGGCAGTTTAAATCTATTGTGTAAACCTGTCATATACTATTTATGCAAATCAAACAGAATAGCTTTATATATTATTATTATACAGGATTTATATAATATAATACAATTATACAATACAATTCAATACAGGAGGAACCAGAGGGCCCTGCTCATTAAAGCTTACTATCTTTTCTATTATATATTTTATATACACTCACTGGCCACTTTATTAGGTACACCTATTCAATTGCTCGGTAACACAAATTGCTAATCAGCTAATCACATGGCAGCAACTCAATGGGGAAGAAAGGGGATTTAAATGACTTTGAACGTGGCATGGTTGTTGCTGCCAGACGAGCTGATCTGAGTATTTCAAAAACTGCTGATCGACTGGGATTTTCATGAGCAACCATCTCACGGGTTTACAGAGAATGGTCCAAAAAAGAGAAAATATCCAGTGAGCGGCAGTTGTGTGGAGGAAAATGCCTTGTTGAGGTCAGAGGAGAATTGGCAGACCGGTTCGAGCTGATAGAAAGGCAACAGTAACTCAAAAAAACACTCGTTACAACCAAGATATGCAGAATACCATCTCTAAATGCAAAACACATCGAACCTTGAAGCAGATGGGCTACAGCAGCAGAAGACCACACCGGGTGCCACTCCTGTTAGCTAAGAGCAGGAAACTCAGGCTACAACTCACACAGGCTCACCAAAATTGAACAATAGAAGATTGGAAATACGTTGCCTGGTCTGATGAGTCTCGATTTCAGCTGTGACATTCAGATGGTAGAATCAGAATTTGATGTAAACAACATGAAAACATGGATCCATCCTGCCTTGTATCAACGGTTCAGGCTGGTGGTGGTGATGTAATGGTGTGGGGGATATTTTCTTGGCACACTTTGGGCCCCTTAGTACCAACTGAGCATTGTTTAAGCTCCATGGCCTACCTGAGTTTTGTTGCTGACCATGTCCATCCCTTTATGACTACAGTGTACCCATCTTCTGATGGCTCCTTCCAGCAGGATAATGCACCATGTCACAAAGCTCCAATCATCTCACCACTGGACAATGAGGTCACTGTACTCCAATGGTCTCCACACTCACCAGATCTCAATCCAATAGAGCACCTTTGGGAGACTCGCATCATGGATGTGCAGCCGACAAATCTGCAGCAACTGCGTGATGCCATCATGTCAATTTGGACCACCCTTGTTGAATCTATGCCGTGAAGAATTAAGGAAGCTCTGAAGGCAAAAGGGGGCTCAACACGGTACTAGCAAGGTGTACCTAATACAGTGGCCGGTGAGTGTAAATATCTTTATATATAGTTCTTTCTTTTGAGTAATATAATAGGTGGACCATGTGTTCAGTGCTCACCCGCTTTAAGTCATCAACATCTGGAGAGTATCCCGTCATCATGGTCACGTCCACAATAGACATGGTAAGGTCTTTGTCTCCACGGTACCTGAGAAAGAGAACATCGTACGCCTGACTTCATAGGGTGGAGCAAAGAACAATGGAACTAATAAATGCAAAGACCCAAACAATCACTTAACTAAACAGCCTACTTTAAACTGAAAGCTGATTGGCTGTTATGGGATGCAGAAAATTGCACTAACCTGTTGTGTAATGAGGTTAGTCTTTTGTTTCTGGATCCTTTTGGTACAGCATTTTTAGTGCTGATAATGCGGTGCCAATTATTGTAGCATTGTAATAGAAGAATAATTTTGACATTTTACTAGGAATTAATATTTGTGAAATTTAAGTCTCCATCTTGTCCATTGGTATAAAAGTTTAGACAGATGATAAGGTCAAACTATTCTTCTAAAGATGTGTTCTCCTGTGTTGGGAAGCCATGCCAGGCTCCTAGCAATGTTTGGATTTAATTATATGAATATACTGTAGGGGTGGGTGGCGTAAAAAAGATGTATAAAAACTGTTTAGTGGTTAATAATTTATTTTAAGTTCAGTCTTTAGTAGTGCAAAAATGGCAAGGTTTCAAGTAACTTGCGCTTGTCCAAAACTGACTCATGCCTATGTAGCAATTTAGGTGACTTCCGTGCTCCCCTTCAGATCCCACCCACCAGATCCCTGCACCCCTGCAGGGGTAAATCGCATGCAGTGAGTGTAGTGGCAGTCCTCAGGGCATTCACCTCCTCCTTAGCTCAGCATGTGATGGGGTATCCTGATCCTTGTGCCCCTCCGGGGGTAAGCGGCTCCCAATAGATTAAGTTGCAGTAGTTACCTCCTCCATGGTAAACCACAGGTTATCCTCATGGACAAAAGAGATGGGTACTCGTAATGTAAATCTGGGTGATTTTTATTAAAAATGAAAGCTTAAAAACACCACTTGACCCAGTCAGGTATGTGAGCTAGCATAGCTTGGTTGCAGTACAGGAGCTTCGAACTGGCGTGCGTTCCACTAACCGGAGCTCCGCAACTGCAAGTGACGTGAGTGTGTACCAAGCTCCGGCTTACGCCTTTCATCATAGGGCATCGTCTGAGGCGGTCTGTTCACAATAGGAACAAATGCAAATATCTGCTCTTTTAACCAATAATTTACAGTATATAAACACTTAGCTAATTCTATGCAATTGTCCTATTGTCTTGAAAGGTTCTCAGCTTGATGAAACAAATGTCATTTGTTTAGGAAATACACTAATCAAGACTTAATGTTGTTTACCAGACAAATATTAGATACTTTGTTGTCCTTATCTGTTAAGCCTCTATCACACGGGGCAGACCTCATTTTGATCAGCCGGGATCTGTCCGCTGATCCCCTGCTGATCAGAGCAGAGTGGATTCATGACAGGTCCATGTTTCAGTTTCTACAGAGCATGTACAGTAGACGGGGGCCTACCCTGCATGTGGAGATACCTCTTCCTGTGTGCGCTATCATCAATGCCCCGGACCAGGCGGTGCCGCGTTCATGTGAAAGTCCCCATTATGGTGGTACCCTGGCTTAGAGATGAGCCGCACACTGTGTGCAGCAGATAAATGTACAGAGTTTCACTGTAAAATGTGTTGTCCCATGTTACTACACACCTTCCTTATGTATGTTGTGTTTAAGAGGGACACTACTGAGCCTATACCCTCTCCACCAGTTCATCGTACCTCTGCCACCTCACTCCGAGCACTAGTGCAGGCCTCATGCATGCTCCACTTTAACTACTACAGCTCTCCTGTACCATGCAACCAGGTATATGAGGTCTCTACAATACAAACAAATGGCCACTGCCCTCACCTATAACTGGTATTTGCAGCAAAGAGCACATGGAAGGGCAACACATGCAAAAGAAAACCAGAGAAATTCCATGCTCAACTTACTGACCAGCCTGCTAACCAATCAAATTGTCCTGTCTAACAGTATGCGTTAAAAACAGGGGTTGAGTTTGCACATGTTTGCAAATACATGCATAAGCTACAGACCCCTGTCAAGGTACCCCAATATTTTCTGTAGTCCTAACTCTAATGCCCCGTACACACGATCTGACATTGATCGGACATTCCGACAACAAAATCCATGGATTTCTGACGGATGTTGGCTCAAACTTGTCTTGCATACACACGGTCACACAAAGTTGGTCGGAAATTCCGAATGTCAAGAACGCGGTGACGTACAACACGTACGTCGGGACTATAAACGGGGCAATAGCCAATAGCTTTGTCTCTTAATTTATTCTGAGCATGCACTTTGTCTGTCGGATTTGTCTACACACGATCGGAATTTAAAGGATCGGATTTTGTTGTCGGAAAATTTTATAGCATGCTCTCAAAGTTTGTGTGTCGGAAATTCCGATGGAAAAAGTCAGATGGAGCCCACGCACGGTCGGAATTTCCGACAACAAGCTCCGATCTCACATATTCCGTCGGAAAGTCCTACCGTGTGTACAGGGCATAACTGTGGTGCCCCTGTGTAGGCTCTCAAATTTAGAGCTAGGACTACAGAAAATATTGGGGTGCCTGGATGGGGCTTTGCAGCTTACGCATGTATTTACAAATGTGTGCAAACTAAACAACTGTTGTTAATGCAAACTGTTAGACAGGACAATTCAGTTGGTTAGCAGGCTGGTTGGTGAGTGGAGCGGGGAATTTCTCTGGTTTTGTTTTACATGGGGTCTCTGTTCCATGGGTTCGGTCCCTTTTGCTTCTTGGGAACCAACTGCTCACTACCGGAGGACCGTTACCTATGCCATGTAGCACGCTTATTGACCGTCTGCTCTACACCTCCCACCAATTCATTGTTACCCATAGCAACTCCTCTCCGACTCCAACTCATGCTGAGTTAACCTTTCATAGCGGCCTTGGTTCTTCTGATATGCCATGTACCACCATGCACCCCTTCAATAATTTCAGACCAGGCTCAAGAACAGTTCAAGAACTTTACGTAACCTGCTCAATACCAGACACTTTTACCCCCTTCCTTACCAGGCTAATTTTCAGCTTTCAGTGCTGTTGCACTTTGAATGACAATTGCGCGGGTATGCAACACTGTACTCATATGAAATATTTATCATTTTTTTAGAGCTTTATTTTGCTGGTATTTAATCACCACTGGGTTTTCTTATTTTTTGCTAAATAAACAAAACATGACCAAAAATCCTAAAAATAAAGACCTATTTTGTCTAATTTGTGTTGCAGTGCTATGTTTTGGGGTACTAATAAGAATGAATTAAACTGGAAGGCAGTGATGTATGTAATGTGTGTTACCACAATGCAAAGATGTAAATGGACCCTAAATGTAAAAACTGCAATAGCCACTTAAAAGTTGTACTCACTGACAATGCATTCTACTTTTATTTTTAGCTGGTCTGTTAAGGCCCAAAGCCTGGTTCTATGCTATGAAATTGTGAATGACCATCCTGTAGCAAAACACTGATGAGGGACAAGCAATTGTCTGTTAAAAGAGATCGCTTACCTGAAACAGATCTCAACAGACATTGTCCCCAAGGCGTTAGCTGGTCTTTTAACTGTAAAAGAACAAAAGTGCATTGTGTAAATTATATCAACATATAAAAGTAGGGGGAAAAGATATTTAAATAATTGAATGAAATCGATTTACAATTTACAAACCGAAAGTGAAATTTTAAAAATATATTCATATTGAGAAGTCATTATTGAATTCTGAAAAGGCTACGTTATAAATAAACATAAATGGTAGACATATTTACTAGATGCTTTATTTTATAGGTATTTTTTATTACATTGGCTACAAAATAGCTAATCTGAAAGTACAAGCTGTAACTGTGTGCTCAAGTTAACCTTAGAAAGGAACTAAACTGTTGAAGCCATGTCCCAAAAAAGCCAACTAGTGGACAAAAGACTAGTGACCAGTATTGCCCATGGTCTCCCTGCAGATAATCTTTCCTCCAACACTGATTTATCATGCCTTGTTCTGAATTTTGTGCCTGTATGGAGGTGGCCATCTTGGTAGAGGTGGGGTTTTGTTTCCTTTAGATCAGAGTCTCCAGCAAAGAAACCAGTGAACAACAGTGCAGTGAAATCACAAAATCTCACTCTGAATCTCCTGAGACTAGCAGTTGCACGCAGCGGTGCCTTTAGATCTCACAATACAAATATCACACTCCTCCAGATGAAGCCACGTGGGCGGTGGCGAAACTAGTAGAGGTGGAGCCTGGCGGTGGACTGGTCGTTACTGAGTGAGACTGCAGATTTGTATCAATGCTTTTAATTGTTTTAATAAATGTGAGTTTATTGCTAGCTGGGGTGGAGATGTTTTATTTTTGAATCCCTCGGATACTGCACTATAGGAGGCACTTTTCTTGTCTTTTTTATGTATTTCTGCATCTACTGGTCTTTAATACGGATTGAGGTTTAAAGCAGCACGGTGGATGGAACCCATGCTGGCCATAAACCGTTTTTCTATACCTTGAGCAAAGTAAAGATCACAGAGGATCCATTGGAGGGATTATTGGCACTAAGGCTCGATTCACACAGGGGCAACACGACTTCAACTCGACTTTGCAACGCGACTTCAACGCGACTTGTGGATCCGACTTTGCCCTGCGACATGTGTCCGACTTTCAATGAACGGGGATCCGACTTGGATCCCCGCCACTGTGTTTGGTATGAATCTTTAGGGGGAACTCTGCGCCAAATTTTAAATAAAAAACCGGCATGAGTTCCCCCTCCAGGAGCATACCAGGCCCTTGGGTCTGGTATGGACCTTGAGGGGAACCCCTACGCCGAAAAAACGGCGTGGGGGGTCCCCCCCAATCCATACCAGACCCTTATCCGAGCACGCAGCCCGGCCGGACAGGAATGGGAGTGGGGACGAGCGAGCGCCCCCCCCTCCTGAACCGTACCAGGCCGCATGCCCTCAACATGGGGGGTTGGTGCCTTGGGGGAGGGGGTGCGTTGCGGCCCCCCACCCAAAGCACCTTGTCGCCATGTTGATGAGGACAAGGGCCTCTTCCCGACAACCCTGGCCGTTGGTTGTCAGGGTCTGCGGGCGGAGGGTTTATCAGAATCCGGGAGCCCCCTTTAATAAGGGGGCCCCCAGATCTCGGCCCCCCACCCTATGTGAATGAGTATGGGGTACATCGTACCCCTACCCATTCACCTAGGGAAAAAGTGTCAATTTAAAAAAAAACACTACATAGATTTTTAAAGTATTTTATTAGACAGCTCCGGGGGTCATCTTCCGACTTCGGGGGTCTCTCCGGTTCTTCTCCACGCTCTCCGGATCTTCCTCCGGGCTCCTCCGCTCTCTTCTGCCGCTCTTTTGCTAAAGCGGAGGAGCCCGGTCTTCCGTCTTCTGCCCTCTCCTCTTCTTCTGATGTTGACACGACGCTCTCTCCGGCTAGAATGCTCTCTGTGCGCTCCGCTCTGACTTATATAGGCAGTGACCCCGCCCCCTTATGCCGTCACAGTCCCTGGGCATGCTGGGACTATGACTGCATAAGGGGGCGTGGTCATTGGGTGATGACCACGCCCCCTAAAACGTCACAGTCCCAGCATGCCCAGGGACTGTGACGGCATAAGGGGGCGTGGTCACCACCTATATAAGTCAGAGCGGAGCGCTCAGAGTGCATTCCAGCCCCAGAGAGCGTCGTGTCAACATCAGGAGAAGAGGGCAGAAGGCAGAAGATTGAAGACCGGGCTCCTTCGCTATAGCAAAAGAGCGGCAAAAGAGCAGAAAATAGCGGAGGAGCCCGGCAGAAGATCCGGAGAGCGCGGAGAAGAACCGGAGAGACCCCCAAAGAGAAGAAGGCAGCAGACCGGGCTCCTCCGCTATAGCAAAAGAGCGGCAAAAGAGCAGAAAATAGCGGAGGAGCCCGGCAGAAGACCCAGAGAGCACGGAGAAGAACCGGAGAGACCCCGAAGTCAGAAGAAGACCCCCGGAGCTGTCTAATAAATTACTTTAAAAATCTGTGTAGTGTTTTTTTTTAAATTGACACTTTCCCTAGGTGAATGGGTAGGGGTTCGATGTACCCCATACTCATTCACATAGGGTGGGGGGCCGGGATCTGGGGGCCCTCTTATTAAAGGGGGCTCCCGGATTCCGATAAGCCCACAGACCCCGACAACCAACGGCCAGGGTTGTCGGGAAGAGGCCCTTGTCCTCATCAACATGGGGACAAGGTGCTTTGGGGTGGGGGGGGCCGCAGCGCGCCCCCCTTCCCCAAGGCATCAACCCCCCATGTTGAGGGCATGCGGCCTGGTACGGTTCAGGATGGGGGGGGGCGCTGGCTCGTCCCCCACCCCCATTCCTGTCCGGCCGGGCTGCGTGCTCGGATAAGGGTCTGGTATGGATTGGGGGACCCCCCACGCCGCTTTTTCGGCGTAGGGGGTTCCCCTCAAGGTCCATACCAGACCCAAGGGCCTGGTATGCTCTTGGAGGGGGAACCCATGCCGGATTTTTATTTAAAATTTGGCGCGGAGTTCCCCCTCAAGATCATTTGAGCACAAGTCGCATGCCGAAGTCGGATAATGCGAGACGGCGATCCGACTTTGATCCGACTTCAATGATAGTCAATAGGCTGAAGTCGGATCAAAGTCGGATCAAAGTAGTACAGGGAGTACGCTCTGAAGTCGGAGCGACTTCAGTAGTGTCTATTAAGACGCTCCCATTCACTTAAATGTGAATCTCTTTCTGGGGCGACTTGAGGGCGTACAAGTCGGATCCCAAGTCGTCCCAGTGTGAACCGACCCTTAGTGCAAGGCATGTTTGACCCCTTAGGGTTGTATAAAGGAGGTGATCGGCCATTGCATGCGGTGGTAGGAAAAAAAACCCTGCTCTCCCAGAGCTCAGTAACTTAGGGTGCGATGGGGTGGCATTCATTCTGAAAGGCATCCTAAAGCACATTGTCAATGGACATGAATTGCTTGCCAGAAATGGTATATGCACTGTTCCTGGTGCATTTTGAATAGGCTGCCATAACAGCTTGTTGTTAACACGCATGTGCTAACACCGCAGTAGTGTAAATGGACTCTACTAATTAAGTCAAATAGTGTCATCTACCCCCTCTCTCCACCTCCCTTCATATACCATCATCAGAAGGTTCAGTCAGAGACGGAGTGTCTGAAAGTAAGTAACATCTGCTGTGCCTTTTCTTTAGAAAACCCACAGTGCTCTGGGTACTCTTTGTTATATCATCCTATAGTAAAAGTTTCCATAATTTGTGGAACAAAGGCTATATATACTACATGGTCAAAGGTTGGTAGACACCTGACCATCATGCCATGTAGGACATTCACATTCTAATATTAAAATGTGTAATACCATAATGTAGAGTTATCCTTCTGCCTTTGTGGTTGTAACAGCCTCCACTCCTCTTGGAAGGCTTGCTACAAGAATTTGAAAAGTGGCTGTGGCAATTTGTGACTATTCAGCCAAAGGAGCATTTGTGAAGTCTGCTACTGATGATGGCTGAGAAGAACGGGCTCGTTGCCACAAGGTTGGAAGTGCACACACCATTACAGTTGCCTGTTAACATAAGCCGTCTAGTCAACTACAGTATATTCTTTCTAAACTTGTCATTTTAGCAACCATTTATGTGGGATACACATCCTACTGAGGTGAGAACACCAAGATCAGTGCCATCAGTGCATGGACTCTACGTCCTTGGTTAAAGATGCAATATTTTCATTACAGATAATGATGTTTTGTGAAAATTTCTTAATAAAGGGAATGTATAGTGTTTTTGTTTATCATAAAATGCGCCAATATAGCCACCATTCCCACCACTTCTTCAGGGGAGCTATGACTGGATATCCGTGGCTTGCCTTGCGATTGTTTCCCTCTTGACATCCCCAGAAGCAAGAGCAGGGGGTAGTCCACTAAAACAGGTCAGATGTTGTTGTATGCAAAGAAATATGCCAATCAGCAGTAGATCTCTCCATTTCTGTGCTGCTGTTCAGGTCGCCATCTTGGACACAGAATCGTTTTTTTAAATATTTTATTTGTTTAACCTCAGGAAATTATATATATATATATATATATATATATATATATATATATATATATATATATATATATATATATTTATTTATTTATTAGGCAGGTAAATATGTAATATCTCCTATGATTTTTTTTCATACTTACTACTTCTAGCCAGCTGGAGGAGCTCTAGATTACCTTTTAATCAGACTGAGTTTACTGCTTTGTTGTGAATAGTCTGTGTGGGAGCTCATATACAGGTGCATCTCCAAAAATTAGAATATCATCAAAAGTTAATTTATTTCAGTAATTCAATTCAAAAAAACTGAAACTCATATATTAAATAGATTCATTACACACAGAGAGATATATTTCAAGCATTTCTTTATTTTAATTGTGATGATTATGGCTTACAGCTAGTGAAAACCCAAAATGTAGTATTTCAGAAGATTATAATATTGTGAAAAAGTTCAATATTGTAGACTAATGGTGTCACACTCTAATCAGCTAATTAGCTCAAAACACCTGTAAAGGTTTCCTGAGCCTTTACATGGTCTCTCAGTCTGGTTCAGCAGGTTACACAATCATGGGGAAGACTGCTGACTTGACAATTGTCCAGAAGACAGTCATTGACACCCTCCACAAGAAGGGTAAGTCACAAAAGGTAATTTCCAAAGAAGCTGGCTGTTCACAGAGTGCTGTATCTGAGCATATTAATGGAAAGTTGAGTGGAAGGAAAAGGTGTGGTAAAAAAAGGTGCACAAGCAACAGGGATAATTGCAGTCTTGAGAGGATTGTGAAGCAAAGGCCATTCAAGAATTTGAGGGAGATGTTGCTCAGTGGTCCAAAGTCCTCTTTTCAGATGAAAGTAAATTTTGCATTTCATTTGGAAATCAAGGTCCCAGAGTCTGGAAGAAGAGTGGAGAGGCACAGAATTCAAGTTGCATGAATTCCAATGTGAATTTTCCACAGTCAGTGATGATTTGGGGAGCCATGTCATCTGCTGGTGTTGGTCCACTGTGTTTTATCAAGTACAAAGTCAGCGCAGCCCTCTACCATGAAATTCTAGAGCACTTTATGCTTCCCTCTGCTGACCAGCTTTATGGAGATGCTGATTTCATTTTCCAGAAGGACTTGGCACCTGCCTACACTGCCAAAAGTACCAATACCTGGTTTAATGATCATTGTATCACTGTGCTTGATTGGCCAGCAAACTCGCCTGACCTAAACCACATAGAGAATCTGTGGGGTATTGTCAAGAGGAAGATGGGAGACAACAGACCCAACAATGCAGATGAGCTGAAGGCCGCTATCTATCAAAGCAACCTGGGCTCCCATAACACTTCAGCAGTGCCACAGGCTGATCGCCTCCATGCCACGCCACATTGATGCAGTAATTCATGCAAAAGGAGCCTGACCAAGTATTGTGTGCATACTATACTGTACATGGACATACTTTTCAGTAAGCCAACATTTCTGTATTAAAAATCTTTTTTTTTATTGGTCTTATGTAATATTCAAATTTTCTGAGATACTGAATTTGGGGTTTTCACTAGCTGTACGCCATGATCAAAATTAAAAGAAAGAAATCCTTGAAATATATCACTCTGTGTGTAATGAATCTATATAATATATGATTTTCACATTTTGAATTGGATTACTGAAATAAATTAACTTTGTGATGATATTCTAATTTTTTGAGATGCACTTGTACACATAAAGCTGAATGAGTAAGAGAAAGCACTTATTCCCACCTGTTCCGCACATACAGCCTTTCTGGATTTTCAGTTAGACAAAGACAGTCAGAAAATGAGTAGCTTGCGCTTGGCATTATCTTTACAAAGCCCAGCATTCTATGCAAATTTCATGTTGTGGGTTACATCACTTGTTTATTTGAAAATGAAAGATTTTAAAACAAATTAAAAAAAATATCTTTTAAACTTGTACATAAAAAAATAGATAATACTGACTAAATTGTATCATAATTTCCCTTTAAAACTAGAAGGTTAGTTGCAACAACTAATTAACACCGTTTTATAGTGTCTGCAGCCAAAGACCATTTCCTAAACTGTACATGTAATAGAGGAATAGTATAGATTCATGCCCCTAACTATGAGATTTTCATAAGCCCCTACAGAATGGCTATGGCCACTTAGCTCTTTAAACTCCTTAATGTCTATGGGAGAACCAAAGGCTGTTTGAAATCTTAACACTTATCTAAAATCAAGCATGCAGTGTGTATATACACCAAAATGTATACTCACCATGAGACCCATCTCTTGCTGTGATGGTAAAATCAAAAGGATTGCATTCACTTTCTTTCTCTGTCACTATTTCATAGTATACTGCTGTCACCTGGACATAGTGATATCAGTTAAAAAGACACTTAATTAAGCTTAGTGAAATTATCAGCCAAAAAACTTTTTATTCAAGATTTTTCAAAATTTTTATATACAGAAGGGTTAAAAAAATTACGATGTTGTAACATAAAAACAAAATGATGTATAAATTATTTATGATCAGAGTAATGCCTAGGTTAAGCAGTAACCTTGTTACAAACAAAATGCCTGGCAACCACTATGAAGGCAAGTTGGAAAAAAAACATACCTGAAAAGAAAAAAACAATGGGGATTGTAATGTGCAGAGGAACTTATAGGAGAGAATGGGTAGATAACGTAAGGGAGCGTGAGAGGGTCTGAGAAGGAAAGGGGAGGGTCTGAAAAGGGAGAATCTGAAATGGAAAATCTGAAACTGAAACCGTTTGAGGAAGCCTCCAAGAAAGTGTGCCAATTGTTTTGCAACTAAGGTTCGGAAAGTGGAAGAATCGCTAACATCTTCTCTGAATCAGGGCAATCTTCCATGACCAAGGTCTCCATAGCCATGATCTCATTCAAAATCTAGTTGCATTCTGGAGGTGAGGTGGGGAAGTGGATTTCCAACGTCGGGATATAACCACCCGGGCCGCTAAAAGACAATGCTGTAAAATGCCTTTTTTAATTTTGGAGATGGACCCATTGATTATGGACAACAGGGCTATGGTCAGGGAAGACTGGACCTCAGAGATGCACATGGAGCTGTAGGAATGGAATACATTGTGCCAAACTGGCAAGATCAAACTGCATTCCCACCATATGTATAGGTAAGAGCTCTCACCTTGCCGGCATCTCTAGAAAATATTAGAAGTAGATGGGTATATGTGATTGAGGTCAAATGGGGTCCAGTACCAAATGTCACAGATCAGCTGAGGAGTTGATCTGTGTCTTACCTTTACTGTTGTGGGTCAGCTGGCACTAGCTTGTGTTCAGCTCTGCCGCACTCTGCAGCTATGGGTGTCTCCGGCCTCACCTGTTGCTTAATATATAATTCCTTCCTGCTACTTCCTGTCCAGCCCCTCATGTACTTTTCTATTTAAATCCCTCTCAGACCACTTTCTGTTGCTTGAGCAACGATTGTTTCTGAGCTCCCTTCTTTTAACCTGCTTTAACCTAACCTCTCGTGAACTGATCTCTTGTGTACCGACTCAGCTTGTTCTGATTACGTTGTCTGCAGCCCGCCTTGACCTTGGCTCGCTATCCGGTTCTCCTTTGTTTCATCCATCCATCCTTGTCTGACAGTGTCTTCTGGTACCTCCCTAGTGAGCAGGGTGAACCCGGGGGTCGTGACCTGGGGTCAGCACGCAGCTAAGCCCAAACCTTCGTGAGGGGGTCCCTGGCAGAATACCAGCTGGCCCTTAGACTCCACGCCCTGGGGGATCCCGTGTCACCTGCTTGCCTGTGGGCTCACTGTAAGTAGTACCGTGACACCAAAGAGATACAATTTTTAACTTTTTTCTTAAAAATAAGAGGACATGGACAGCTTATGGGTAAAGTGGAAGCATTTCCTCCAGTACTCTTTGGAAAGCGAGGTTCCAAGATATTTTCCCACTTGAATGGGAACAAGAGTTCTCCTCCGCAGTTCCCTCCCTCATGTTTCCACATAATTGGGATACAGTATGGTTTTGAGGTGCATCACAGGAGAAAAAATCTTCCAATGGGGTGAGGGCGTGCACCCTATGGGATTCCATCTTAAGTTTGTGGAGGAAACAGTAAGTTGGAGCTGAGGAAACCACCATAGGCTAGGAGCTGAGGGTGAAGAGAAATGCAGTTGGTATCATGAGATGGTGCTGTCAGGATAAAAATTATGTAGTTGGGTTTGCGGAGATAGAAACGCCACCTTGTTAGTCTGTAGTCCAGGGCAGAAAGAGGTGTTGTCAAATATAGGAGTGAAAGGGCCTGGTCAGTGTGACAGTTTGAGTGGAATGACAAATCAATCCCACAGAGAAAGAAGATGTTGGGTCAGATACTGAGAAATAAAATTATTCACATTTTATTTCTCAGTTTTTTTGAACAGTATTGGTCGCTCAAGGATCAATTAACATTAGCCTTATGTATCCCATTGACAAATGCAGTGTCCAGCACACATTTTCGGTTAAACAAGAGTTAATAGTACTGGCCTCCTACTTCGCCCCCTCCCCCTCCTCACAGCACATAAAGACTTGTTCTTTGGCCAATCTTCTTCCTATGGTTTGATAAAGGGGCCCTTTTTTCTGCCCTGAAACATGTAGCCACATCCCGTCCACTTCCTGTCTTCACCCAGCTGAGAGAGGTGCTGTTTTAAAGCCACAGCCATTTTACCACCTCTGGAAGCTGCTGATGCTTATGTTCCAGCCTGAAGCCTGACAGCTGCACTTCCTTCTAGAACTCTGCTTCAACCAGCGACGTGTCTGCTGAGCTCTGCAGCCTCACGGTGATCCTATGAAGGTCTATATGGGTCTATGACAAGCCTTGATCTACTTTTATCTAGTGAGTGCATTTTAATTGTTTTTTATTCCTTTTTAATTAAATCGCTACACCAAGATGGAGGCGCCCTCTTGTGTTTCTTTTTTATATGTGCATTAGGATCTCAAGACCTAATTTGAGAGGAGCTGCATCCATTCTACCTGGCGTTCCCTACCACTCTCAAAGCTTATTCTTTTTTCATAGGGAGATCAGCATACTGTCCTTTATTATTATACAATGCGGAGAAGTAATTTTGAAACATAGAGGAAATTTCAATGGGTTTGAGAGTGATACTGTTAGGGGTGTTCCGGATAGCAGCATTAAATTTGGTGGCAGGTGATGGGCCAGCAAAGAAACACATTTTTTTTCCAACATGTAGGAGGTTCAAAGCAGCCGGTCGCTGCCATAAACCGGCGGTCTCTAAGTTGACGTATAGTTAAAGAGACGGAGCAGGGTTTCCTTTAGAGCCAGAGCATTTACGATCCAATTCTAGAGATTACGTGGTACAAAGAGGTAATTTCCGTGGTGGATTTGTGTTTAAGGTGCGTACTATGGGAGATTAAAACGCCCCGCAAAACACATTTTACTGACTCCTATTGCATGAGGGAGGGCGTGTTGTCATGGGCATGGACAGTCGTGAATTGAGTAGTTGATTGTATAATGTTGTTCAGGAAGGTAGGGACCTGTAACAGGTTGTTAGTGGAATTATTAAACGCTTACTCCGTAAAAAATTATATATGGTACCATAATACAAAAAACTAAAAAGACATCATTATACTAAAGGGGACACTTCTGGTTATATTCATACCCTCACTGTGGTCAAGCAATTTCCTTGGATTAACAAGAATTCCTTCAAACTTTGTCTAGTCTAATGCCGCGTACACGCGGTTGGAATTTCCAACAACAAATGTTTGAGAGCTGGTTCTCAAATTTTCAGACAATAAAACTTGTTGTCAGAAATTCCAAGCGTGTGTACAGAAGGCCTGCACTGGCTATTGAACTTAATTTTTCTCAGCTTGTCGTACGTCTTGTACGTCACCAATTTCCGACAACATTTGTGTGACCGTGTGTATGCAAGATAAGTTTGAGCCAACATCTGTCGGATGCCAGAATGTCCGATTATCTGTATGCGGCATAATAGTACCTTTTATACACATACATATTATGTGTGCTGATGTTTTTTATTTCTACTGTATTTTATTTAAAGTGGTTGTAAAAACTCAGACATGAAATATGAACAAAGCATATCCCTCTATAGTGTGTACAATGCAGAGCACTAGATGTCATTTCTGTTTGCTACCTTGTTCCTCTACTGTATGCATGAGTCGCTTCTGACAAGCTTTCCTGGCACCAAGAGGTAACAAGAGAGGGAGCTCCAGCACACAGTCTATGATTGACAGCCTCAGCTTTGTTCCTGTGTGCTGTATGAAGCGGGGTGTGTCCCTTCCCTCCAATCAGCTCTCAGAGCTCTCCTCACTGAGCTCTGCAGAATGTAATTTCAGTTCTCCACCCCCTGTTTTCTGACAGCCCAAACAAGCCTTATACATTCTGGACAAATGTAGAGAAGAGTGCAGATAAACAGATACAACTTGTGTAGGAGGATTGAATCTCTTTGTATCACCTGAGGCTAATCACTTTACTGGGCATATGTAAGGGTTCACAACCATTTTATTTTTCCAAACTGTGTTGAGGTGTTCTTGTGGGTCTACACCAGCCTTTCTCAACCCTTGAAATAATGTTCAGGTCTCAGGGAACCCCTGCTAAAACAAATTGTTCCAAACTAATCAACTGGGGGTCAATGGGCAAATGTCCTTTACATTGGTGGTCAGTGGGAAGAATGTCCATTACACGGGTGGCCAGTGAGAATAACGCCTCTTACAGTTGTGATGAGTGTGAGGAATGTCCACAGTTATAGGCAGCTTAAAAGATCCTTGGTGTCATGCAGCTAGGTCTGCCAAGTGGCACTGGCACAGAATTATGCAGACACCATCAAACGGGAGGTCAATTAGCTTGGTTCAAGGAAGCCCAAGTAACCTCTGGAGGAACCCTAGGGTTCAATGGAACCTTGGATGAGAATGGCAGGTCAACACATTTGGTGGTGGTGGTGGTACTGGAAGACTACACATTGCTGGGGCCTATCTCCACAGATTTTTGGGGTTACTCTTAATGCACTAAAAAAACCTTCCACACTTTTTTGTAAAAATATAAATTGGCAATTGACAAAAATTCATAAACTCACTGTTAGAGAAGCTCGCCCCTTCCCCGTCGCCTTCACCACAAAATCACTATTTATGTTTGTCTGCAGGGAGAAAAGAGATCACATTTCAGCATAGTTATATTCTAGATGTAATAGCTTTACCATCTGTTATCCACCACTCATAGAGACCCCTCTGCTCAAACCTGCTCCATCATGTGAGTTCACATCGGTCACCCATTCTTGACCTTAAAGTGGTTCTAGAGTTTTTTTTTTACCTACATACAGAACAGTCCCTGCATTAAGGGAAAAAATGCCCACTAACTGTTCTAACCACCCGCATCCCTATCTACCCACAAGTATAACATCTTTTATATTTTAAAAGAAAAAAAAATTTCTTTAGTATCACTTTAAATCATCCTTTAAGTAATGGCATCCTTAGTTTAATAATGGAACTGCTCAAAACATCTAGACTTTAGGCGGCCTAAGTTTTTTTATCTTTCTGAGTTTTTCAAAAATTACTGACCGACGTTGTACCCAAACAAAATCTATGTTCTTTTTTTCCCACAAATAGAGTTTTCTTTTGGTGGTATTTGATCACCTCTGCGGTTTTTATTTTTTGTGCTATAAACAAAAAAAGACCGACAATTTTGAAAAAAAAGCTATATTTTTTATTTTTTGCTATAATAAATATCTTCCAAAAAAAATTTAAAAAACACATTTCTTCCTCATTTTAGACTGATATGTATTCTTCTACATATTTTTGGTAAAAAAAAAAATCGCAATAAGCGTATATTGATTCGTTTACACAAAAGTTATAGCATCTACAAAATAGGGGATAGATTTATGGCATTGTTATTATAATTTTTTTTTTTTTACTAGTAATGGCGATGATCTGCAATTTTTAGCGGAACTGCGACATTGCGGGGGACAGTTTGGACACTTTTGGAACCATTGACATCTATACAGCGAACTGAACACTGTATCAATGTCACTGGCAGAGAAGGGGTTAACATTAGGGGGCAATCAAGGGGTTAAATGTGCCTCCTAGGGAGGTGTTTCTAACTGTGGGGGAATAGACTGCCTGGAGAAGGAGACAGATCGCTGTTCATAATCAGTATAAACAACGGAGATCTGTCTGTTTACATTGACAGATCTCCGTTCTGTCTCTCTCAGGAGTGATCGTGGTTACGCGGTGGACATCGCGGCCGCCAGGCACGCACATCGGCTCCATTGCCACGCCGCGGGCGCTCGCCCCTTTGAGCTTTTAAAGCGGCCGACGTACAATGATGGCCATTTACGCATGGGAGCCAACCTGACGCAGTACAACTGTGGCGGCTGGTCCTTAAGCAGTTTAAACTATTTTGATTGCTTTTGCCAACTATAGTTGAGAGGGCTTCAACAGTCTGAAGTAGAAGCTTTAATAAACTGAGTTGTGAATATTTATCCTCTCAGCCAATCACTAATTAGTTAGCGATAGTTAGCCAGTGGTTATAGTTAATACCTGTTTGGAACATCCATTTACAGTGTTCTTACCCTTGAGCTCTGTCCAGACAGCATTGTTAGGAGTTATTTTCTCCTCTTTGCACTAAGTCAGTGATCTCCAAACTGTGACTTGTGGGCAGCAACACTTTACTTGTCTTTATCAGGCACTCAGGGCACTATTTCATCCACTGACACCAACAATGGAGCACTATTCCTCCCATCGACACCAACAATGGCAAACTTTTCCTTTCACTGACACCAATGATGGGGCACAATTCCTCCCAATGACACCAATGATGGGGCACTATTCCCCCCAAAGACATAAATGATGGGGCACTATTCCTCCCAATGACACCTATGATGGGGTAGTATTCCTCCCACTGACACCAAAGATGGGGTACAATTCCTCCCAATGACACCAAAGATGGGGTACAACTCCTCCCAATGACACCAATGATGGTGTACAATTTCTCCCAATGGCACTATTCCTCCCCTAATACCAAAGATGGGGCATTGTTTACTCCCATTGATAAAAGGACATTTTCTATTCCCTCTTGCCGCAATCTAACCTCCCTAAAGTCTGAAAGACAGTAAAATGGCCCTTGGTTTAGAAGGTTTGGAGACCACTGCTTTAAGTGAACATTATCTACACATCTTCTTCCCCACTCTAACCCATTACTTATTCTACCGATTAATAATTATCCTATATAGTTTTGCTTCACTATAGAAAAATGTACAGTGTGTGTGTGTGTATATATATACACACAAATATATATATATTTGGTTTGTGGTCCCTTTAAAGGAGAGGTGATGAGACATTGTTATTGGTCAGAGATTCTCACCAATGAAGAGTGAAGGGTTCTGGGGTAGTCCTATCAGAAAGGAGAGGTCAGATTTCAGTACTGTCTGGATTTGTAAGTCCTCAATTGGGACCCAGAATCTTGGAGAGACTTTGGGTAGGAAAGAGCCCGAAGGCACGAAGCCTGATGAAGAGCATGATATGCTCGTAACTGTACTGTATTCATTGTTATGCCTTGAAGAGCATTTGGTATAAATAGAATTTTGCATTCGAGAACGTGTCCAGTTGTTTTTTATATATATATATATATATATATATATATATATATATATATATATATACATACACACATAGTTTTAGGTTCTCATACTATAGATAAAAATAACATGACATTGCAAATACTGCCTTCAAAGTCTTCGCGTGGGTCTTACCTCATCAGATCGGGCATTTAGATTATTTTGCAGGTTAAGGCAGTATTTAGTAGGTTCTTTCCTCTCGGGAAGCTGGATGGATATATCCATTTCCAACGCCATCTTATTTTCCATGGCCTCTTGGTACTTGGCCAAAGCTTCAAACACCATGACGGTTGTCTAGAAACAGGCAGATGGGATAGGTGTTATAATTTGAATTACAAGGCAAAGGGTGTAAATTCTTGTCAAATTGCTGAGGAAGGGATGTAAATAATGTGATAGGTTCATGACAAAATTTTTACAGCGATTAATAAACTATTTGGATGAGGAGCAAAACTTCTTTAAACATTACAGGACAAATCCAGTTGAATTTGACTACCGTAACTAGTACTAGATTAGCCTTTCTCAACAAGGATTTCTTGAAACCTTAAGGTTCCTCTAGAGATTGCTAGGGGTTCGTTCAGCAGGGAACAGTGTCTGACTGATTTTCTCCTTAATAGTGCCTGCATAGTTTTGGCTGGACACAAAAAAGTAATTCTTGTGGGAAAAAGTAACCACCACATTAGCCTTTCTCGATACGGATTACATGGAACCTTTGGGTTCCTGCAGAATTTGCTACGGTTTCCTTCAGCAAGGAATAGTTTCCTACTAATTTTCTGCCTAATGGTGCCTTAATTGTTTTGGCAGATCACAACAGTGTCATTCTAATAGAAAAAGTTGAGCCTCTCCCTGTGTCTCTCAGGTAAGTAACCACTAACAACAATGTTAGTAGTGTCAAAAAAGCTACTTTTCAGTTGTCTGTAAGAGGGCCATATTTCCTACTGATTACAAAAGTGAGGAGGTCCTTATCCCACTGACCACCAGTGTGAAGGGCCACTATTCCACTCACTTCCAATGTAAGGGGAAACTTCTAACCCGAGAACCATCAAAAGGGGACACTACACTGACTGCAACTATCACTGTCTATGTATTTTGTAAATTATTATTTGCTTAATGCCTAATTTATTCATGATTATTATTGAAAATAATTTAGCTTTATAGAGCAGGGGGCATTATTACTACTCTGGGTACATCTCATCTTTTATTATACTCCAGGCAGATATATAAACACAGAATAATACATTTCTGAATTATTTAATACATTGTTTCAGCAGAGATTTGAACGACGTATGGGTAGGCTGAATGTACACAAGTTGATCGATCAACTTGAGTACAACCAGCCTGCCTAATTTTACACGCAAGTATTGCAAGTGGCTGTGATCTCCTGTGCAGCAAAACTCAGGGGGAGTGGGAAGCAGTACAAGAAGCCAATTAGCTACATTGCAGTGCTTATATGCTAACGTAGCACTACCCCAGTAGGGGCCGTTGGAAACTGACTCTCCTACCTCTGCACAGCCAGGCAACACGTAACTTGTTTTTTATGTTTATATTAGTGTATAACAACTTGGAAGTGGGAAGGTATTTATAGGATGGCCAGCAGATGATGAACACAGCAAAATTTGGGGACAATCGTCCTGTCTCTGTACAAAAATCCTGAACTGCTTCCTTCTGTATAAACTCACAGTCCTTTGTAGATTAATAGCAAAAGTCCATTACAGACTAAGGGCCCTGGGCCCTTCTGGAAAAGCAGCCCAAACTTAAAATAACTGCTTGCAGTAGTGTATCCCCTCCTTCTCTGGATCTGGTCCCAGCTCCACTACTCAGCAGGTCCTACCAGCCCTCCTGGCTGCTCTGGAGATCTCTCAGGACAAGGATGAAGGGGTGAAGCACACTGCTGTTTCTCCAGAAGGCTGACTACATATGACAGACTTTCCCCTTGTAGTGTTCCTGAGTGTGCTGATGTACTCACTGTCCTCTCCTTGCTCCCACTGCTCCCAGGTGGTGGTCTCAATCACACCACACTGCAGACAGGATCCTTCCTGAGCCAGCCCAAGCCCCTGGCCTGTAGGCCCCCCCATAGACCTAAAGGGCCCCTCAAGGCCACTGACAGATTCCTCAGCACTCCATCTCCATCTTCCACTCGACTCTTCCTGCCACCATGACTCATCCATACTTAAAGTGTAAGTCCACCCTAAAACTAAAATCCCTGCATCTACAGACGTGCACATTCTAAAACTAACCTATCGAGACCTGTAAAGAAAAAATCCGTATACATACCTTTTCTGAAGCTGATCCGACCCGATCTCCAGAGGCGGAAGCTCGGCAGAGGACTCAGCTGACAAGGGCTGTGAAATGAATGGGGAGTGACTTCACCCATAGAGTTACTATGGGGCTTCCATTGTCGGATGTGTAGGTATGTATACTGATTTTTTCTTTACCGGACTAGATAGGCTAGTGTTAGATCGTCGATGTCTGTAGATGCAGGGATTTTAGTTTTAGGGTGGACTTCTACTTTAAGGGCTGCTTAGCCAACATGCCTGTCCCACTGCTTGGGGATTGGCCAAGCTCCCCTGAGTATGCAGAATGACCCTCCTGGCCTCCGCCCACTAACCTCTAGAAGTTTCTCCAAACTTCCAGACCCAGGGTGGGAGGCACCAGAGACTTGCCTGCACAAGTCATCCAGCCTAGGTGAGTATCGAAAAACCTGCAAAATGGATTACCCAGTAAGGGGGAGTGAAAAAAAAGGGGGATGGCGGGCAGAGATGTGCTTTAAGTACAGCAGAGATAAATCAAGTCTCTCACTCTGCCAGGACTGTGTAAATCTCAGGACTGGATGGACAGAAAAATAAATCCTTTAGCAGTTAAAACATCTTCCATATTTATATGTTATCTGTATATATAAACGTTTGCCTAGAGTTCAGCTTTAGGTAAGCAGGTATATGACGTCTCATTCACCTGTGTTGATCCATATTGCTCGCCATCAACATGCGATCTAATTAGCCAATGAGCAACAGAATCTGCCAGATCATACTCCCCTATTTGCAGGAGAGCCAGCAGGGCGTAAGCTGTAGCCTCCAAAGAAATGTATCTGCCAGATGCTTGGTTAATCCAGAATTTACTATCTGGGTCATCCCACTGAGATTTGCCTAAAAGAAAAAATATATATTAATTTCTGCTTGTACGATATGGTTATTGTGGTAACATTACAATTTGAGCCCGGGTTCACACCTATGCGAATTAGATGTGCGTTTCCCCGCATCTAATAGTAGGAGAATGTGACTGGCTCCCTATGGAGCCGGTTCACATATCTCCGGAGCGGCTGCGGAGTGCACTGCACAAAAAAGCTGTGCGTCTTTGGCTCCGTTTCAGGAGTGAATTCAGGCATAGAATCGGCACTGATTCATCCCTGAAACGGGGAATGGGGACGCTCAGCGCTCCTGTGCGATCCGCAGCCCGGTATAGTGTGAACCCGGGCTTAAGGAAAGATCTACATTTTTAAGAGTAGGTTCCAGTGTTATTATTATTATACAGGATTTATATAGCGCCAACAGTTTACGCAGCACTTTACAATATAAAAAGGAGACAATACAGTTATAATACAATAAAATACAAGAGGATTAAGAGGGCCCTGCTCCGAAGAGCTTACAATCTAATAGAGTGGGGCAGGTGGTACAAAAGGTTGTAACTGTGGGGAATGAGCTGATGTAAGTGGTAGAAGATTAGTTGGAGACATGAAGAGATGAGTTTTCAGGGATTGCCTGACGGTAGCAAGAGTATGGGATAACCGGACAGGTGGAGGTAGCGAGTTCCAGAGGATGGGAGAGGTTCTGGAGAAATCCTGGAGACGAGCATGGGAGGAGGAGACGAGAGAGCTTGAGAGTAGGAGGTCTTGAGAAGAGCGGAGAGGACGATTTGGGTGATATTTGAAGACAAGATTGGTAATGTAGCTCGGGGCAGAGTTGTGAATAGCTTTGTATGTTGTGGTTAGTATTTTGAATTTAATTTGCTGGGTTAATGGGTGTTGTCAGGCTTGTTGTCAACTTTTTGAACTGGGTGAACTGGGTGTTGTCAGGCTTTTGAACTGCCCTCTGTCCATACAAGTCAATGGGTATCAGGGAAACCCTGCCCATAGTGCAAATGAAGTTCCAAGGCCCATACAGATGTGCAGGTGAAGGGGCGTGCACACACACCACTAATACTGGCACCAAATTAGCTATTTAAACTGAGCTGTTGCACTGGCCAGTTGCTATCTGATCTATAGCATTTCCCTTTTATCCTGTGCCAGTTTCCTGTTACTGATCCGGCTTGCTTGACCTCACTTGAACGCTACCTGCCCTAACCTCGGTGTGTCTCTGGACCTTGCTTCTGCCTGGTGACACTAGCATTTAGAGAAAGCAGTGCCTTGAATGATCCCACACTGCAGACCCATAGCTCCCAATTTCGAGGGACTGTCCCTGATTTGGAGCAATGTCCCTTTCTCCCTCTTTCCCCCTCATTTGTCCCTCATTTTGGTCTGATCTATATAGTTGTATAAAAAATGCACTTTTTATCTTTCAAAAAGTGTTTACCAGTGCTAAACCTTTCATCCAAATTCTAAATTGCTGCACTTGTAAATTTTAAAAGCCAATATAAAGGAATAGTAGAGGTAAAAAAAAAAAAAAAACCTTTTGGATTTAATTTACCTTTTTTTTTGGTTAATTCACTATTAAGGGGGTGTGGCAGGGGGTGTGTCCTATGTCTACATACATTTGCTAGTAGGTGTCCCTCATTCCCATCTCAAAATGTTGGGAGGTATGCTGACCTATGGGATTCAGGAAGTGTAGTTCTAATTTTAGGGAATTTTCAGGGTAATGCTTGCACATAAATAATTATTATTTCTAGAGGTTCCCTATAAAATAGCTAATCTTCACTTTTTGATTTCAAGTCCACTTTAACCACTTACAGTCTAGCGTACATATAGAAATGTCCTGGGCAGCAAGTTGTTATATCAGGATCATAGCTGCAGCTGCATTTTTTTTTTTATTCAGGAGGCAATTTCCCATCAGTTAAAGTGAACTGAGTGGCTTTACAGTCATCTGATCACTTTTACAAGAACCTCCCTTCACAACACACACAAGGGTTCCTGGGCTATCCCTTTCATCCAGGGAACCCAGGACTGCCATAAGCAGTCTGGACGGCTGCCCATAGAGGAGATGTAGGAACATCCGTTCCCTCATCTCTTCGATGACAAATGAAGAGGATGAAGGATTTTGTCACTTCTGGTTCCCGAGCCATCATTTCCTAGCTATTACAGCCAGGAAAGCAGCTGGCTGTAAAAGCTATGTTGGATCAGCTGTTTTGAAGGGCAGGAAATCAAAGGGAGAACGAAGTTTCGTAGTCCAAGGACCACAGCTATGGAATACTCTACCCACTAACATCCGCATGGAAGAAAACCATCGGGCCTTCAGAAAAAAACTCAAGACTCACCTCTTCTAAGAAGCAGGACAACTCAGGACAGATCAAGCGCCTTGAAGCGATTCAGTTCGCATTTGTAGCGCTATACAAATTCTTCATTCATTCATTTATTTATTCAGGAAAGACATAATGGGGGTCTAATAGACCCCCAATGTCCTCATAAAGAGTCCTGGATGTGACAAAATGCGTAGGGACAGGAACTTCTGGTGCCTCGTCACTTCTGCAATTTGAAACGGATGCTGGCTCCAGTGTGGATGGGAGCTGCGGTGACTCCATAAAAACATTGGCAGATTATTCCAGTTGCCAGGCAGGCACTTTATTTGTGAGTACAAAATATTTTATTCCTTAATAGTTTTTTTAATAAAATGTTGATGTACAATGATAGTTTTGCCGATTTTTCTTTTCTAACTATATGGGTTAAGTTTTGGTTCCTGGATGTTGGTACAAACAATACAAGATCAGTGATACAAGCGCTGTTGTGACTTTTCTTAGTATATTAAAATAAAAATGTTTTGCCCTGTTATATCTTTATGCATAAATCACTATGAATGACTTATTTATTGCTGTGTACAATATTGTGAGTGCTGCTGTTGTTCACATATATTGTTCATTTCACAGTTTTTTTCCTCTATTTTTATATTTTTTCACACGGGACACTCTAAACGCAAGTTTTTACTTTTTTTTTTTTTATATATTTCTTCCTTAGTATATGCTTAGGGGGTCAACTCCTTTTGGTGAGTGCCGCCCCTGGTGGGGGCACTGGTGGTGACAGCATTTGGAGGATTGCTGTGGTGGAGTTCTTCGGCACAGAACAAGTCACTTTTGTGTAGAGGAACTGCTACTCAAGAGTTTTTTGCACGCAAGCACTTTGAGGATTTTAAATGGACTTTTGCACTTTAATGTTTGATCTTTGGACTATAAGGAGTAAGGAATACATTTTTAATTTTGATGTTGCAAGTCCTTAGGATTCTTTTTTCACACAGTATGGTGGATGGGCTCAAAAGACTCATAGAACATTATTGTAGACTATATTGATTTTATGTTTTTCTCAATTTTTGCCACTTCTATGGTATATATTCACACTAAGTATACACACTTGTAAAATATATTTTATGCACAATTTTAGTATTGGTTGCGGCACATGGAATTATGAATGTAGCAACATGAACACATGGCCACTCATTAAAATTAGAAGAAAAGAGGTTTAACCTTAAACTGCCTAGAGGGTTCTTTTCTGTAAGAGCAGCTAGGATGTGAAATTCCCTTCCACAGGCGGTGGTCTCAGCGGGGAGCATCAATAGTTTTAAAAAAAATATTAGATAAGCACCTGAATGACCACAACATACAGGGATATACAATGTAATACTGACATATAATCACACACATAGGTTGGACTTGATGGACTTGTGTCTTTTTTCTAACCTCACCTACTATGTAACTATGTAACTATGAATTTGTATTTCTACCTTGTAATTTTTTGATTTTTAACTATTTTTTTGATCACATGATATTATTAGCCCAGAGTTTATTTCGTATTTAGTATGGGGCATTAAAGGAGCAGCTGTTATAAACACACACAGCTAGTCTAGGTTGGCGCCTTTTTTCATTATAAGATTTACCATTTTTAATTTTGTATTACATTTTGGTATTTATGTTTATAGGTAGAGATGGGCCGAATACCCCCCTGTTCAGTTCGCACCAGAACTCCCGAACAGGGGAAAAGTTTGGGTCTGAGCCGCAAACTCTATTAAAGTCTATGGGACCAGAACATGAAAAATAAAAAGTCCCCATTTTGAAGGCTTATTTGCAAGTTATTGTACATGAAAAGGGTATTGGGGCCCGAGTACTGCCCTGAGGGACTTGTATCAATGCAAACATTTAAAAAAAAAAATAGTTTTAAAGGAGCAGTGATTTTATTGATGCTTAAAGTGCAAAAATAAAAATGAAAAATTCCTTTAAATATAGTGCCTGCGGGCAGGGGCGTATTATGAAATCAGTGGGCCCGTGTGCAAAATAAAAAGTGGGCCCCAGGAATGAAAAAAAAAATTGGGCGCGATTAGCTCGCCGTGGCAAAATGTGGGCGTGGCTTAAATTGCGCCAAATATTGGGCGTGGCTAAATTAAGTGTGGTTTAAAAGAGTCTGAGATGACCTAGATAGTGCAGAATACAGTAATGTTAAATAAGTATGGCGGTGGGTAGTATGTGCAGGGGAGGAGTGGGGTGTGTATGGTGGTGGGTATTATGTGCAAAAGAGGAGTATGGAGTGTATGGTGGTGGGTAGTATGTGCAGGAGAGGAGTATGGAGTGTATGCTGGTGGGTAGTATGTGCAGAGAGGAGTGCAGAGTGTATGGCGGTGGGTAGTATGTGCAGGAGAGGAGTATGGAGTGTATGGTGGTGGGTAGTATGTGCAGGAGAGGAGTATGGAGTGTATGGTGGTGGGTAGTATGTGCAGAAGAGGAGTATGGAGTGTATGGTGGTGGGTAGTGTGTGCAGAGAGGAGTATGGAGTGTATGGAGGTGAGTAGTATGTGCAGAGAGGAGTGCAGAGTGTATGGTGGTGGGTAGTATGTGCAGGAGAGGCGTATGGAGTGTATGGTGGTGGGTAGTATGTGCAGAGAGGAGTGCGGAGTGTATGGTGGTGGGTAGTATGTGCAGGAGAGGAGTATGGAGTGTATGGTGGTGGGTAGTATGTGCAGGAGAGGAGTATGGAGTGTATGGTGGTGGGTAGTATGTGCAGGAGAGGAGTATGGAGTGTATGGTGGTGGGTAGTATGTGCAGGAGAGGAGTATGGAGTGTATGGTGGTGGGTAGTATGTGCAGGAGAGGAGTATGGAGTGTATGGTGGTGGGTAGTATGTGCAGGAGAGGAGTATGGAGTGTATGGTGGTGGGTAGTATGTGCAGAAGAGGAGTTGGAGTGTATGGAGGTGAATAGTATGTGCAGAAGAGGAGTATGGAGGTGGTTCTTTGTTTCTGTTAGAAAATTTTGCAAACAAATAAATAATAAATAATCTTTCTGCATGAGTTTAGACCAAACTGTATTCTGCTACATTTCTTTGGTGAAAATAACCCAGTTCAATGTATAGTATTATGTAGTGTTATAGAGTCCCCAAACTATGATATATATACCGTAGTGGTTATAAACAGACAGATTTATCCAGCTGTATTTACTCAGTGCAACTTCTAACATCCAAGTGAAAGATATAACACCAAAAAAAAATTCAAAAACAGAATCACTGAGTTGGAAAAAGGATCACGTGGTAAAGGGCCGCTGTCATTGGCCCTTTACCCCGTTCCGTGACGTGAGAGTCTTGAGGACCCGACGGTCAGGGACATAACCAGGTGCACGCCCCAGGAGCGCGATTCTGGGAGGACATCCATGGATGCCCTCCCAGAACTAGCCTGACCGCGCTGTAGCCATCTTTCGGCTGTGGCCCGGTCGGCAAGTTGTTCATTCTTTTTTTCTTTTTTATTACATGTTTTTCTTTCTTTTACAAGTATTACCATAGTAACATTGCACTACTCTGGGAAAGCGATCCAGATTTTTTTTTTACTCTTTGTGATTGCTTATACCAGTGAATTTCACTGTTATAAGGAACCATTTTTACTGAATGAAATCTATTCATTAAGTGTCCATTGTTGCGATTAGCTGTGATCAGCCACAGCTAATCACACGGTACAGATGGGCTGTGATTGTCCCTGTCTGTACCATGACCAATCACAGCTAGCAACACAATTGTACACAATGGATGGCATGTATGGAAGCCATCCATTGTTTAGAATTGTCATGTGATCTGCCGTGATTGGGCACAGTGATTACATGGTACTGGCAGCGATCCGGTATAGTGATCTGTCGTCCACCCGAAACAACAAATGTCCCACCAAGCTGTCATTTGTCTATAGGATGGGCGGGAACTGGTTAAAGAGTACCTGTCATCATAGCAATGATAGCAATAAAGTTACATTGAAAAAAAATTAATAAATAAAAAAAAAGTGTAGGAAAAATATATTTAAATAAAATGACTAAAAATAATATTTAATAATAATAATAATAGAAAAACTTTCAGAAGCAAACCCGTCCCCCTGCTACGCAGGTGCAAATGCACGCATATGTAAAAGATGATTGCCCCACATATGTGACATATTGCTGCAAACATCAGAGTGAGAGCAATAATTCTCTGGCAATAATTTGTGATTAACTCTGAACTGACAACCTTTAAAGGCTTTGAAAGTGTCACCTACAGACAATTGTAGGTACCATAGTTTGTTGCAATTTCCCAGGCATTTACCAGGCATTCACAGTTTTTAAATATTTTACATGTTTGCTGTCTATTTATTTAAAACAACATCTGCTTTTATATTTTATCAAAAAAACGGGTATTATATTGTGTTTCCTGAAAATTTGCATTCGATAAACAGTTGCGAAAATATTATGCATCATAAAAAATTCTGCTTTCAGAAAATATATAATGTTTGGGGATTCTAAATAATAAAAAAGAAAATGCTGATTTTAGCATGTACAATATCTCACAAAAGTGAGTACACCCCTCACATTTTTGTAAATATTTTATTATATCTTTTCAACACTGAAGAAATGACACTTTGCTAAAATGTAAAATAGTGAGTGTACAGCTTGTATAACAGTGTAAATTTGCTGTCCCCTCAAAATAACTCAACACAGAACCATTAATGTCTAAACCCCTGGCAACAAAAGTGAATACACCCTTAAGTGAAAATGTCCAAATTTGGCCCAAAGTGTCAATATTTTGAGTGGCCACCATTATTTTCCAGCACTGCCTTAACCCTCTTGGGCATGGAGTTGACCAGAGCTTCACAGGTTGCCACTGGAGTTCTCTTCCACTCCTCCATGACGACATCACGGAGCTGGTGGATGTTAGAGACCTTTGCGCTCCTCCATCTTCCATTTGAGGATGCCCCACAGATGCTCAATAGGGTTTAGGTCTGGAGACATGCTTGGCCAGTCCATCACCTTTACTCTCAGCTTCTTTAGCAAGGCAGTGGTTGTCTTGGAGGCGTGTTTGGGGTCGTTATCATTTTGGAATACTGCCCTGCAGCCCAGTCTCTGAAGGGAGGGGATCATGCTCTGTTTCAGTATGTCACAATACATGTTGGCACTAATGGTTTCCTCAATGAACTGTAGCTCCCCAGTGACGGCAGTACTCATGCAGCCCCAGACCATGACACTCCCACCACCATGCTTGACTGTAGGCAAGACACACTTGTCTTTGTACTCCTCACCTGGTTGCCGCAACACATGCTTGACACCATCTGAACCAAATAAGTTTATCTTGGTCTCATCAGACCACAGACATGGTTCCAGTAATCCATGCCCTTAGTCTGCTTGTCTTCAGCAAACTGCAGACTTTCTTATGCATCATCTTTAGAAGAGGCTTCCTTCTGGGACGACAGCCATGCAGAACAATTTGATGCAGTGTGTGGCGTATGGTCTGAACACTTACAGGCTGACCCCCCACCCCTTCAACCTCTGCAGCAATGCAGGCAGCACTCATACGTCTATTTCCCAAAGACAACCTCAGCATTTGCACTCCTTTAAACTCGATATAGGGATGGAGGTGTGCTTTGAGACCTTTGGACTATTTCACCAACATGGTCATCAGTCCACAGGACACTTGCCCTGAATCATTGGCCTCCTATTGGGGGTTGTCTAGCATGACACATGTTCCTTTTCATTTAACTTTTTTGTGTACATGCATCGTTTTATTTGTTGGTTTAATTTTCATTTTCGTTTTTTTTTTTTCATTTCATATATTAGTTTTTTCCCCACTGATGTAGTTTTGCAGTGTGCCTCCGACAGGTAGTCCATGTCCTCATGGTTGCCCTCCTGTCTCGGTGTCGGGGAGCTGCGACGCATGGTGGGGCCCCTCCCCCTTCCCCTTCTCTCCTCATCATCCCTGTGGGTGATGGGGGATGGGGGCGGGCTCCCCTCCCTGCGTCGGCGTCATTCCTCCACGCCGTGCACGTGACATCAGTCACATTGTCGGTATCGTGTTTACCTTCCGTGCGGACACGTGACGGGGGCGTCCCCAGCAGCTGTGGGCGGCGAGTGCCGCTGCCCTGGAGGAGGCCTCGGTTCGCCTGGTGTCTGCACTGTTTGACGCTGGGGGGAGTTTCCCTGCTGGGGGGGAGGGGCTGGCTAGGTGCACATAAGGGCCCCCATTTTCTCGCTAGCCTAATTTCAGGCAGCACGTCCATTACTGGGCAGGATATATGTGGCCATCATCCACCATCCATAGGTAAGAGGGTTATCATATGCTCATATTTTCTTCACATTTACTCTGTGATTGGGGGCTTTTGTTCAGCCTAGGAGCATACCTTATACATATTACTTTTCATTATTACTACAGACTCACTCCCCTCATCCTATACCAGTGTGGACATATTACTCTATGGGGACTCACTGTGTGCGCCTGGCGTTTTCTCTCTCCCCCTGTCTGAGTGCTCCTCCCTCAGCTCCCGGACCTCATTCAGTCGGTGGCCTGCGACTATGGAACCCATGGAGGTTGCACTCCCTGGTCAAGTGAGTATACATCTGGGAAGTGTGGCCCTTGGCCTCTCCTATATGCATACCCTTTCTTCCTCATGCACTCAATCATTTTTGACTCATTTGGATTCCTTGTTTTCCTATTACATTTTTTCTTTTTGCTTTTAGATGTTGGTGCTTAATTGCCCCTGAAGAGTGTTTGATACACGAAACGCGTCGGGCTTACCACATGCACCATATCATCATTTTTTATTGGGTTTTTATATACCAATGTTGTGACCTTGTGCATTTTATAGATGTTATAACTTTTCAATCATTTCTTGCCCTGCATCATCTGGGTTTTGTTATCTATATCTATTATGTATATATATAAGGATGCACATGTACTATACTTGACGGTTTTATGTATATTTTGGAACACCACTGTGCCACTAGGCTATTGTCTATCAATAAATGGTTTGTTACATGGTGACTGGTCCCTTGGCCTTTTTTGCACACCTCACTCAAAGTCCCATTTCTTCCGTTTCTAGTATGCATAGGGATGGAGACTCACGTCTCATTTAAAGTCCCAACGTCGCTCCTTTAAACTCAGCATTTGCACTCAACCTCTTTGGTCCACCATGGTGAGGCCTGTTCTGAGTGGAACTTGTCCTGTTAAATTTCTGTATGGTCTTGGTCACCGTGCTGCTGCTCAGTTTCAAGGTCTTGGCAATCTTCTAATTGCCTAGGCCATCTTTATGTAGAGCAACAATTCTTTTTTTTCAGATTCTCAGAGAGTTCTTTGCCATGAGGTGTCATGTTGAACTCCCAGTGACCAGTATGAGAGAGTGAGAGCGATAACACCATTAACACACCTGCTCCCCATTCACACCTGAGACCTTGTAACACTAACGAGTCACATGACACCGGGGAGGGAAAATGGCTAATTGGGCCCAATTTGGACCCTTTCACTTAAGGGTGTACTCACTTTTGTTGCCAGCGGTTTAGACATTATTTGCTGTGTGTTTGAGTTATTTTGAGGGGACAGCAAATTTACACTGTTATACAAGCTGTACACTCACTACTTTACATTGTAGCAAAATGTAATTTCTTCAGTGTTGTCACATGAAAAGATATAATAAAATATTTACAAAAATGTGAGGGGTGTACTCACTTTTGTGAAATTGTCAAAATTGCCCCAGACTGCTAGTGGTTGAGCTAGTATAGCCATGGATGTGCAGAAGTGCCTAAAACAGTTTAGGACAGATTGAGACAGACTACACCAAGGAAAATGTAGTTGTATAGTTACATAGTTAGAAGGAAAAAATACAAAAGTCCATCTAGTTCAACCAAAAAGAAAAAATCCATAACAGAATAAATAAACAGAAAATCTCCATAAACAGAACTTTATACCCATAGTTGATCTACAGGAAGGCAAAAAAAATGCTATACAAAGCATGGTCAAATTTGCTCCTTCCTAATCCCCCAAAAGGCAATTGAACATTCCCTGGATTGACAATCACTGCTGTTATTACCTATACATGTGAAAATCCAGTTATATTTTGTGCGTTTAGGAATGCACCCAGCCATTTTTAAAACAATCTACAGAGCTGACCAGAATTACTTCTTGAGGAAGTCTATAACACATTTCCACAGCTCTTACTTTGAAGCCCTTTCAATGCCTGACCATTTCCACCAATTTAAATAATTCTGTACATAATTTATTACCTGTTGCTACAGACATCAGCTTAGTTGAATCATGTAGCTTCCCAGCCCGAGCCAATGCATAAGAAGTTAATGCAATTGAATGTGGACTGGTCAATTTTCCATAATGCTCTGATATGAATTGTGTGGCCTTGTCAATGCTGAGCTGCAGATTCTAGATGGACAACAAAGAGGTCATAGTAAGATATGAGGCTTTTTCATATACAGTTAGAGGTTATTTACTGGTATAAAATCCACTTACACTGACATGATAATCACAGTATTTCTCACTCTCCACTAAAGCAATGGTGACAAAGGCCGTGATAGCAACATCTGGATCAGATGAGCCGGCAAGTCCACCCTACAAGATAGGAGGACAAATGCATAGCAGTATAAATTCTTGTTCACCTTTCATATGTAACACCAACAAAATGAAAAATCAGAAGTGTTCAAGTAGGAAATTGTCTGGTAGACCCTTTTATCTTATAGAAACAACCAACAACGAGCAAGACAGATGCTAGTGTGGTCCTAGTAAGAGAAGCCCGGAGTAAATAAAATAAAATGGCATAAACGAAGGGTGGACACGACAGGGTTAAGCAGGGTATGATTGCGCTGGATGCACGTCCCAGGGGGCATGTGGGAAGCACGGTTTTGGGACAATGTACATGGACACCCTCCCAAAATTGGAAGCCCGGGGCTCGGATGGAAGGGGGGGGCCCATCATGGTTTCTTGCACCTGGGCCCTGAAGGTTCTAGTTACGCCACTGGTAAAACGTGTTGTCCCATGTTACTACGCACCTTGCTTGTGTATGTTTCATTTAGAATGGACACTGCTGAGCCTATACCCTCTCCACCAGTCCATCGTACCTCTGCCACCTCACTCTGGGCACTAGTGCAGACCTCTTGCATGCTCCACTTTAACTCCTACAGCTCTCCTGTACCATGCAGCCAGGTACATGAGGTCTCTACAGTACAAGAAAATGGCCGCTGCTCTCACCTATGTAGCGCAGGGGTTTTGCTACTCAAGTTATCATGCTAAATGATGTATTGTTCCTTAAGTAAGAGTTTGGCTCCCTCCAGTGTCCTTCTAATGCTATTAAGACTTTTGTTTAGTTTCATGAAGCAGCATTACAAAGCATTGTGGGAGATGTAGTTTAATGAGGAAATGACGCATGTGTTAACTTGTTTTTAGGTTTTGGTACTACTAAACCCACAATGCCAAGCCACAAACCCACAAGGCAAAATTACTGTGCTGCATGCTGGGAGCAGAAATAAAAAGGATAGCGCAGCCATCTTTAACTCTCTTGAGACGCCATTCAATACCTGCCTGCAGTGAGGTCTGTGTGTGTGACCGGGAGACTGCGGCCTATAAGGCGCGGAGCGGAATCAATCGGCCTCTGAAGAGTTCCAGAGCACAGCTAGCTGGACCAGTGTACGGTTGGACCTGAAGACCCAAGATTTCTGAAGCTTTCCTGCATTCCAGTCATCAGCTATCCGAAGGAGCGGTGCAGTATGACGGCGCCAGCTTTCGATCAGACTGAGATATCAGGAAAGCAGTTCGGAGTTCTACAGTACCTGGACCTATTGTGGTGAGCGGGCACTTGCCCAGATCAATAGAGTGTACTGTTTGCTGAGCGAGCTGGTTGCAGATTGCTGGTGGAGCTTGTAGTTCCACGGAGTTACTAGTGCATTACCTTTACAGTTAAGGAGGAAGAGTTACAGGAGTGCTGTTTCTTCGTTACAACTAGGGATGAACCGAACACCCCTCTGTTCGGTTCGCACCAGAACATGCGAACAGGAAAAAAGTTCGCTCGAACACGCGAACACAGTTAAAGTCTATGGGACACGAACATGAATAATCAAAAGTGCTAATTTTAAAGGCTTATATGCAAGTTATTGTCATAAAAAGTGTTTGGGGACCTGGGTCCTGCCCCAGGGGACATGGATCAATGCAAAAAAAGTTTTAAAAACGGCTGTTTTTTCAGGAGCAGTGATTTTAATAATGCTTAAAGTCAAACAATAAAAGTGTAATATCCCTTTAAATTTCGTACCTGGGGGGTGTCTATAGTATGCCTGTAAAGGGGCGCATGTTTCCCATGTTTAGAACAGTCTGACAGCAAAATGATATTTCGAAGGAAAAAAACCCATTTAAAACTACCCGCGGCTATTGCATTGCCGACAATACACATAGAAGTTCATTGAAAAAAAAACGGCATGGGAATTCCCCACAGGGAAACCCCGAACCAAAATTTAAAAAAAAAAATGACGTGGGGGTCCCCCTAAATTCCATACCAGGCCCTTTAGGTCTGGTATGGATTTTAAGGGGAACCCCGCGCCAAAAAAAAAAAAAAAATGACGTGGGGTCCCCCCAAAAATCCATACCAGACCCTTATCCGAGCACGCAACCTGGCAGGCCGCAGGAAAAGATGAGAGTGCAGCCCCCCCCTCCTGAACTGTACCAGGCCACATGCCCTTAACATTGGAAGGGTGCTTTGGGGTAGCCCCCCAAAACACCTTGTCCCCATGTTGATGAGGACAAGGGCCTCATCCCTACAACCCTGGCCGGTGGTTGTGGGGGTCTGCGGGCGGGGGCTTATCAGAATCTGGAAGCCCCCTTTAACAAGGGGACCCCCAGATCCCGCCCCCCCCCGTGTGAAATGGTAAGGGGGTACTTACCCCTACCATTTCACTAAAAAACTGTCAAAAATGTTAAAAATTACAAGAGACAGTTTTTGACAATTCCTTTATTTAAATGCTTCTTCCTTCATCTTCTTCTTCTTCTGGTTCTTCTGGCTCTTTTGGTTCTTCCTCCGGCGTTCTCGTCCAGCATCTCCTCCGTGGCGTCTTCTATCTTCTTCTCCTCGGGCCGCTCCGCACCCATTAGCATGGAGGGAAGCTCCCGCTCTTCTCTTCATCTTCTTCTTCATCCTCTTCTCTTCTTCTCTTCTTCCTTCTTCTCTTCTTCTCTTCTTCATTTTCTTCTCCGGGCCGCTCCGCACCCATGCTGGCATGGAGGGAGGCTCCCGCTGTGTGACGGCGTCTCTTCGTCTGACGGCTCTTAAATAACGGGGGCGTGGCCACCCGGTGACCCCGCCCCCCTCTGACGCACGGTGACTTGACGGGACTTCCCTGTGACGTCACGGGGAATGCCACAGGGAAGTCCCGTCATGTCCCGTGCGTCAGAGGGGGCGGGGTCACCAGGTGGCCCCGCCCCCCGTTATTTAAGAACCGTCAGATGAGGAGACACCGTCACACAGCGGGAGCCTCCCTGCGGAGCGGCCTGGAGAAGAAAATGAAGAAGAGAAGAAGAAAGAAGAGAAGAGGATGAAGAAGAAGATGAAGAGAAGAGCGGGAGCCTCCCCTCATGCCATGGGTGCGAAGCGGCCCGAGGAGAAGAAGATAGAAGATGAGATGCTGGACGAGAATGCTGGAGGAAGAACCAGAAGAGCCAGAAGAACCAGAAGAAGATGAAGGAAGAAAGAAGAAGCATTTAAATAAAGGAATTGTCAAAAACTGTCTCTTGTCATTTTTAAAATTTTTGACAGTTTTTTAGTGAAATGGTAGGGGTAAGTACCCCCTTACCATTTCACACAGGGGGGGGGGGCGGGATCTGAGGGTCCCCTTGTTAAAGGGGGCTTCCAGATTCCGATAAGCCCCCCGCCCGCAGACCCCCACAACCACCGGCCAGGGTTATGGGGATGAGGCCCTTGTCCTCATCAACATGGGGACAAGGTGTTTTGGGGGGCTACCCCAAAGCACCCTCCCAATGTTGAGGGCATGTGGCCTGGTACGGTTCAGGAGGGGGGGGCCGCACTCTCGTCCCCCCCTCTTTTCCTGCGGCCTGCCAGGTTGCGTGCTCGGATAAGGGTCTGGTATGGATTCTTGGGGGGACCCCACGCCGTTTTTTTTTTTTTTTTTTGGCGTGGGGTTCCCCTTAAAATCCATACCAGACCTGAAGGGTCTGGTATGGAATTTAGGGGGAACCCCACGTCATTTTTTAAAAAAATTTTGGCCGGGGTTCCCCTTAATATCTATACCAGACCTGAAGGGCCTTGTATGGAATTTAGGGGGTCTCCCATGTCATTTTTTTTTTTTTTTAATTTTGGTTCGGGGTTGCCCTGTGGGGAATTCCCATGCCGTTTTTATCAATGAACTTCTATGTGTATTGTCGGCAATGCAATAGCCGCGGGTAGTTTTAAATGGCTTTTTTTCCTTCGAAATGTCATTTTGCTGTCAGACTGTTTTAAACACGGGAAACATGCGCCCCTTTACAGGCATACTATAGACACCCCCCAGATACGAAATTTAAAGGGATATTACACTTTTATTGTTTGACTTTAAGCATTAATAAAATCACTGCTTCTGAAAAAACGGCCGTTTTTAAAACTTTTTTTTGCATTGATCCATGTCCCCTGGGGCAGGACCCAGGTCCCCAAACACTTTTTATGACAATAACTTGCATATAAGCCTTTAAAATTAGCACTTTTGATTTCTCCCATAGACTTTTAAAGGGTGTTCCGCGGCATTCGAATTTGAAGCTCATCCCTAGTTACAACTAAAGAAATAGTCATCAGCACAACCATCACTCTACAGTTTGTTTTTTATATTTCCCACTTGGATTACAAATAACTGCAGTTCAAATCAACAGGCTAGCTGAAGAATAACTGAAGATAAGGAACACTTGTTACCCCCTGCAAAGCATCAGGGTTGCACTTTACAATCTGAACATTTAATTGAAGCCAATGGGGGCGCGCTTGAGCATAAGATACAGATATATATATTACATTGTTCTGTGTTATGTGAATACAATGTACTGTAGTTTGGTGTGTACATTGAGGTTTCAGGGGGAAGGTGTTTAATATAAGCTTGGCAATATTGAACACTTGTCTCACTATGTGCCTGTCTGCATGCACCCCTTATGGTAATTATTATTGACTGTTATCTACTGTCTTTCCTTACTTCTGAGCTATCACAGCGTTTATGGTGTTTAATATCTGTTTTAGTAAACTTCCCAAGTGGTTAATTGACATCCTGTGTGAGACTCTATCTATTACTACAGCTGGTGAAGTTATGGGTTCCAAGGTTACGGTAAATATACCGTATAGTGTATCATTGCTGTGCTTCTTTTCACTGCTGGGTCCCACACTAATATTATCATACAGGTGTGCCAGAGGGGCTGGGGGTTGAGAGGCAGGGTGCAGAATTGAACATTTATCAGCAGCTCCTTCGGGGGGTAGTGCTACACCTATAACAAAGAGCACATGGAAGGGCAACGCAATGCAAAACACACTATTGTTTCAGATTTTATCAGGTACCATGTGAAGACCTTACCCTTGAGTACTGCCAACCAATAGGAAAATTTTCCTCGAACATCCCATCTGGTTTTTGCATGGACAGTACCAACCATTTGACAGAGTCACATAGAACGTCATCAGTAATGTGTATCATTCCTTTGGCCAAGGAGAAGATTTTGACAATGTATGCTGTAAGCCTGCAATGTAGAACACAATAGAAATGCCAATGTTTGCATGTTGAGAGTAGGTCCATTGTACAAATGTTTAAAGTTCAATTCCAGCCAAAACTTTTTTCTTCAGTTTTGGTTTAAAGTTTGTAAAGATTGGAACTCCTAATCCTGATTTTATCCTGGGCCTCAACATGGGATGTCTTCCTTATGCCATGTCCACATTTCTAATGTGTATAATCTGCAGAATGGGCGTTCTGCAAAGTGCAGAGGTTTTCAATGAGTGTAGCAAATCTGTTCTATGTCTCTTGATTTTGACAAAGTTTCTGTGCTTAGTAGAGACATAGGAGGTTATGCTACCCAAATAAATACTGTGCTTAGAGATCTATATAGCAGCTAGCACATCAATAGACATATATTGACCTAATTGGAATATAATAATTAGTGTAGGTCTTAAATCAATACAAAAAACTGACAAATTAATGCAGTGCTCAAAATATAGACGTGTGCAAACAATGTAAAGCGTGGAAAGATATAATACAGTGGGGCAAAAAATGATTTAGTCAGCCACCAATTGTGCAAGTTCTCCCACGTAAAAAGATAAGAGAGGCCTGTAATTGTCAAATCCAGACAATCACATTGTCTAATTTTTAAAGAATTTATTTGCAAATTATGGTGGAAAATAAGTATTTGGTCACCTACAAACAAGCAAGATTTCTGGCTCTTACAGACCTGTATCTTCTTCTTTAAGAGGCTCCCTGTCCTCCACTCATTATCTATATTAATGGCACCTGTATGAACTTGTTATCAGTATAAAAGACACCTGTCCACAACCTTAAACAGTCACACTCCGAACTCCACTATGGTGAAGATCAAAGAGCTGTCAAAGGACACCAGGAACAAAATTGTAGACCTGCACCAGGCTGGGAAGACTGAATCTGCAATAGGCAAGCACTGGTGTGAAGAAATCAACTGTGGGAGCAATAATTAGAAAATGGAAGACATAAAAGACCACTGATAATCTTCCTCGATCTGGGGCTCCACACCAGATCTCACCCCGTGGGGTCAAAATGATCATAAGAACGGTGAGCAAAAATCCCAGAACCACACAGAGGGACCTAATGAATGACCTGCAGAGAGCTGGGAACAACGTAACAAAGGCTACCATCAATAACACACTACGCCGCCAGGGACTCAGATCCTGCAGTGCCAGACGTGTCCCCCTGCTTAAGCCAGTAGATGTCCGGGCCCGTCTGAGGTTTGCTAGAGAGCATTTGGATGATCCAGAAGAGGATTGGGAGAATGTCATAGGGTCAGATGAAATCAAACTGTTTGGTAGAAACACAACTCGTTGTTTTTGGAGAAGTGAGAATGCTGAGTTGCAACCAAAGAACACCATGCCTACTGTGAAGCATGAGGGTGGCAACATCATGCTTTGGGGCTGTTTCCCTGCAAAGGGAACAGGACGACTGATCCGTGTACATGAAAGAATGAAAGGGGTCATGTATGGTGAGATATTGAGTGCAAACCTCCTCGCATTAGCAAGGGTATTTAAGATGAAACGTGGCTGGGTCTTTCAGCATGACAATGGTCCCAAACACACCACCCAGGCAACGAAGGAGTGGCTTCGTAGGAAGCATTTCAAGGTCCTGGAGTGGCCTAGCCAGTCTCCAGATCTCAACCCCATAGAAAACCTTTTGGAGGGAGTCCATGTTGCCCAGCGAAAGCCTCAAAACATCACTGCTCTAGAGGAGATCTGCATGGAGGAATGGGCCAACATACCAGCAACAGTGTGTGACAACCTTCTGAAGACTTACAGAAAATGTTTGACCTCTGTCATTGCCAACAAAGGATATATAACAAAGTATTGAGATGAACTTTTGATATTGACTAAATACTTATTTTCCACCATAATTTGAAAATAAATTCTTTCAAAAATCAGACAATGTGATTGTCTGGATTTGTTTCCACATTTTGTCTCTCATAGTTGAGGTATACCTATGATGACAATTACAGGCCTCTCTCATCTTTTTTAATGGGAGAACTTGCACAATTGGTGGCTGACTAAATACTTTTTTGCCCCACTGTACATATAGATATAACACATTGGACATTGGGGGCGACCGTATCTCTCGGGTTCCGCTGTATAGCATTCATTAAGTTGAACATCTATGAATTAGGACAACTTGTTGGTCTCTTCCATATATTTACACACCAGTACCAAGGCGCCCCTAAACCCATGTGTTTTTCATTTTTGAGCAAACTGGGTCTTTATTTACTCCCTGCGACTATGCATGGTCTCCCCCTTATCATCCGCTAGCTGGGGCTTTTTTTGATCTTTACCCCTGTCTCCCTATTTCGGGGGAGGCACTTTAGCAACAGAACACTTTCCATCCTTTGGTGCTGGACTCATAGAGAGCTGGATTACTATTGTGGTGGTCTCACACTATCCCCCGAGTAAGCCATTGTTGGCGAAACATGTTGGGAATCAATACTCATCTGTGACTACTTTTTCCTCCTTCTTTGGGCCTCCAGCAACCCATGGTATTGTATATGCTCTACTATTGATGTTAACCATTTTGATATTTTGATTGTTGTTTGCTTTATGTTTTTTGTATTAATAAAAAGAAACTATATTTTTACTTAATATGTTGTGATTCAGTTGTTGACAGCACCGTTATAATCCCACTCCTCTATACCGTCATATAATACAAAGTGATGACACCACAGTGAAAAATCAAACCATCTGTAATAAAACAGTTCATAGTGTAATAAGGAGAGGGAAATTCCTCTTCTGTGTATAAATGGTCATGTGGTAAACTTCAAATAGTCCCCATCAATGTGTACCATCACCAAAGTAAAGAGGTCAAAACCGCGCTTACCAGAAGAAGTGGACTCCTTTACCAAAGGTATAGAGTCAATCTCACTATATGTGTGTGTGATCACTAAATCCGCATAAGGCTTCTCCAGAGATAATTAGATAGTGTCTTATCAATCAACACTCCAATCTGATCGACAGCATAGAATTTAGAATGGCTCACGGTTCAACATCACCAACCACATGCATGAAAAAGATCACAACTCCACATAGTGTAGAACCATAGAAATACATTTATTAAAATAAGAGTAACACTCACTTGTTAAAAGAATATATGAGCCAAATCGTCCCAGGGTAACAGAATAACCAACTTCCTGGCTTGAAGAATGCGATGACGTCAGAGGCACAGGCTCCACGTGCATATGGTTGGTGATGTTGAACCGTGAGCCATTCTAAATTCTATGCTGGCGATCAGATTGGAGTGTTGATTGATGAGACACCAGCTAATTAATTACCTCTGGAGAAGAGATGCCTTTATGCTGATATGGTGATCACACACACATATAGTAAGATTGACTCCATACCTTTGGTAAGGGAGTCCACTCATGGTAAGTGCGGTTTTGACCTCTTTATCTTAGTGATGGTGCACATTGATGGGGACTATTTGAAGATCAACACATGATCAATTATACACAGAAGTGGAATTTCCCTCTCCTCATTGAAGTGTTTACACTTTGGACTGTTTTATTACAGATTCTTTGATTTTTCACTGTGGTGTCATCACTTTGTATTATATATTTCCACGCTTTACATTGTTTGTTTGCACACAAGTATATTTTGAGCACTGCATTAATTTGCCCATTTTTTGTATGGATTTAAGCGCTGCACTAATTATTATTATATAGAGAGACATATCTGGGCCCATTCACACCTATTTGCTGCAATAACCCATTTGATATCTAGTTCATTACCACAACACTCCATGCATGCATTAGTGCGTTGCTGTTCTAATAATTTTTACACACCAATGCACTAAAGCAGTGGTCTCCAAACTGTGGTCCGGGGGCTGGATGTGGCCCTTTACTTGCCTTTATCCGGCATTGGGACATAGTTCATCAAACTGATACAAGACACTATTCCTTCTATACCAACAATGGGGCATAATTCCTGCCATAGACTCCAACAATGAGGTAATATTCTTCCCACTGGCACCAATGAAGGGGTATTATTCCTCCCAGTGGCACCAACTGCAGGGCCCTATTGCTCCCAATGATACCAATGACGAGGCAGTATGTCTTATCCTAATACAAACAATGGGGCAATATTCCTTGAACTAATACTTGAACTAATACCAATGAAGGGGCATTTATTACTACCATTGAAGCTAGGGGGTTTTCTATTCCCACTGGCCACAGTCTGCCCCCCCCCCCCCTCAAAGTCTGAAGGACAGTAAATTGGCCCTTTGCTCAGAAAGTTTGGAGATTCCTGCACTAAAGGAACACGCCTACTGTTCTGCCCCTTTGTTATATAATCTTTCTGTGTTGTATTGATTTATCAGGTTCAATTTGTTCTGTAGAATGCTGTCAGTTTTGTGCAGAGCTTATTTTCTCAGAGAATAGGTGCAGGAATTCCCTCCTTCTGAATCACTTCTTGTCTCTGCCCCCTACCCACCTCTGAGCACCATCCCTTGGTTCCACCTCCTACCCACCTCCCAATATCGCCTCTTTTTTAAAAATAAAGAACCAAGTATCATTTTGTGGTGCTATGAAATTTGGTAATAACAAGAAGTAAAGTAGATCTTCCATAGCCAGCAACAATAGACCCTTCCCAGCAACACTGGGTTCCTCCTGCAACAATGGACCCCAACAACAATAGATCCCGCAGCAACAACAGATTTCCAAGCAGCCAGCCCAGCCAGCATCAATAGATTCTCAATCAATAGAAACGCGGCAAAATGCCGGTACCGCGCTTTGCTGCGTTTAGCATAGTTTTGCATCTGAAACGTCAGAAACTTCATGATTTCGTTTATAAGCGTTTTTACAGGTGCCCTATTTTTTAACATTACAAAACTTAAAAATGATAGCAAATGATGAAAAAACACTATTTAAAAAAAAAAAAATTGTAATTGCTTGTTATGCTTCATAGACCATTTGTATACCCCTAATGAGCATGAACCAGTCCAATACACCACTAGCATTGCTGTTAGCCAAAGTATAATTGGAATTTGATCTATATGTTGTTAGATTTCAACCAGATGACCCCACCATTGAGCTTCACCCCTGACTTGATCAAACATAGTTGCATAAAATTTAGGGTTAGGGTTAGTGTTTCCTATTAGGTTTGGGGGGTTATGGTTAGGGTTTTCCCCTTGAAGAACAAGTTTAGGGTTAAGGTAAAGATTATGGTTTCCCGTTAGGGCTAGGGTTTTTTCGGTTAGGGGTTAAGGTTAGGGTTTCCCATTAGGGTTAGGGGGTTAGGGTTTTCCCCTTGAAGAACAAGTTAGGGTTTCCGGTTAGTGTTAAGGTTTCCACGTAGGGTTAGGGGTTAGGGTCAGGGTTTCCCATTAGGGCTAGGGGGTTATGGTTAGGGTTAGGGTTTTCCCCTTGAAGAACAAGTTAGGGCTAGGGTTTCCGGTTAGGGTTTCCCATTAGGGTTATGGGGTTATGGTTATGGTTAGGGTTTTCCTCTTGAAGAACAAGTTAGGGTTAGGGTTTCCAGTTAGGGTTAGGGTTTCCCATTAGGGTTAGGGGGTTATGGTTAGGGTTTTCCCATTGAAGAACAAGTTAGGGTTAGGGTTTCCGATTAGGGTTAGGTTTTCATGTTAGGGTTAGGGGTTAGGGTTAGGGTTTCCCATTAGGGTTAGGGGGTTATGGTTAGGGTTAGGGTTTTCTGATTGAAGAACAAGTTAGGGTTAGGGTTTCCGGTTAGGGTTGCGGTAAGGGTTTCCGGTTAGGGTTTCCCATTAGGGTTAGGGGGTCATGGTTAGGGTTTTCCCCTTGAAGAACAAGTTGGGGTTAGGGTTTCTGGTTAGGGTTAGGAGTTAGGGTTAGGGTTTCCCATTAGGGTTAGAGTTTCATGGTTAGGGTTTTCCCTTTGAAGAACAAGTTAGGGTTTCCGGTTAGGGTTAGGGGGTTATGGTTAGGGTTTTCCCCTTGAAGAACAAGTTAGGGTTAGGGTTTTGGGTTAGGGTTAGGGGTTAGGGTTTCTCATCAGGGTTAGGAGCTTATGGTTAGGGTTAGGGTTTTCCCTTTGAAGAACAAGTTAGGGTTAGGGTTTTCCCTTTTAAGAAAAAGTTAGGGTTAGGGTTTCCGGTTAGGGTTTCTGGTTAGGGTTTAGAGTTAGGGTTAGGTTTAGGGTTTCCCATTAGTGTTAGGGGGTTATGGTTAGGGTTTTCCCCTTGAAGAACAAGTTAGGGTTAGGGTTTCCGGTTAGGGTTATGGTTAATTAAAAATATTTTAAAAATTGCAATTAAAATTTGCATAAAAAAGACAAAATAAATACATAAAAAATGAAAATACATATACAGGTTATAATAAAAAAAAAAATTAAAAATATACTAATCAATTGCAATTTAAAAATAATATGTATTAAAAAATTTGCAGTTTTTCCTCCCATATGCTCATTATGGGATCCATAGTAAAAGCACCGTAATTGAGGTAGATTGAGATTGAGATGAGGTAGTACACTACTGCTCTCTCAGCTGCTGCTACTCACTCTGGTCTCACAGAATGGCTGAAATAGTTAAATAATACTGCTTTTTGGGCTTTGGGAGGGTCCTATGATGTTATCTTAAATAAATGCTCCTAGACGGAAACACAGCAATACGCGGCATGCAAACGCCGCAAAAAGGGCATTTTTAAACGCTGGTTTGAAGCTGTCAAAAAATTTGTTTAGAGGAGGTTGCCTCAGCGTCCCGTGTACATTAAGCCTTACTGAGTGATTTGATTTCTCCCTCTGACCTCTCCTCCTGTTTAGCGCTAGCTAGTTCTTTCATAGCTTCCCTGTATCTTCCACATTCTTTCAGTCAGTATTAGTTATTCACAGTAGCAGGGGTTAGATAAGTCATTGTCTTATTATACTTCAAAAGACTGAAAAAAAATACCCTCTCTACTGCACTTAGCTGAAGTAAAATGGCATTGGATTCAACTTCTGTGTCTAATCGTCCTAATGAATGCTCTGATTGGAAGACGTGGGGAGGTGATGTCAAGATCTCCAGCTCATCCAATCATTCCTTGAAAAAATAAAAAGTGTTCTTTGAATAGTGCTCATGCCAAGTGAGGACCTCCTGTGTTCACTAACCAGCAGGGCAGCCACTTGGCACAGAACTCAGAAGGTAGTTGAGATCACTGCAGTACTGTGGCAGTGCTTACTACAGTGATTTCCAGCTACCAGGGAACCCCAAAAGGTATGGCTGCATAGAGAATATTTTTCAATGAAAGCATTCTCTGATTGGACAAGGTGGAGATTGTTACGTCACTGCCTTGCCTAGTCCCCTCATCTAGAGAACTCTTTGCATTCATTGAGAAAAATGAATGTGTTCCCTGAATGATGCCATGTGGAACAAGCAACCTTCAGTATTCATCATGTAATAGGGTAGTTTCTCCCAAGAACCTAGTGGAGATCACTGTAGTATCGGTGCCTACTACAGTGATTTCCAACTTCAATGAGGATTCCACAGGTATAGCACATACAGTACATACTTATATTGGACCAAGCTGGACAACTTTCTAACTTAATGGTATGCTTGTAATTACCATGTTCCACGGGGTGACCCCTTAAGAGCGGTATATGATCCATCTGTGTCCCGATATTTTAACTGAGTGGCATAACCTGAAGTGAAATGAAAGAAATAATGAGATGAACAGGTAAAGAAAATGTGTGTGATATAGAGTATATACTGTATATACTGCTCAAAAAAATTAAAGGAACACTTTTTGATCAGAGTATAGCATCAAGTCAATTAAACTTCTGGGATATTGATCTGGTCAGTTAAGTAGCTGAGGGGGTTGTTAATCAGTTTCAGCTGTTCTGGTAATGAAATTAACAACAGGTGCACTGGATGGGCAATAATGAGACAACCTCCAAAACAGTAATGGTTTTACAGGTGGCATTTTCTTTCCCCTGCTCAGCTTTTTTGACAGTTTTTCACTCGTTTTGCAGTTGGCTAGGGTCAGTGTCACTACTGATAGCATGAGGCGATACCTGGACCCTATAGGGGTTGCACAGGCAGTCCAATGGCAGTCCAGGATGGCACATCAATAAGTACCATTGCCAGAAGGTTTGCTGTGTCTCCCAGCACTCAAGAGCATGGAGGAGATTCCAGGAGACAAGCAGTTACTCTAGGAGAGCTGGACAAGGCCCCTTAAACCATCAGCAGGACCAGTATCTGCTTCTTTGTGCAAGGAAGAACAGGAAGAGTACACACTCGGTCATCCATGTCTTTATGGACCTTGCTTTGTGCACTGGTGCGCAGTCATGTTGGAACAGGAAGGGGCCATCCCCAAACTGTTCCCACAAAGTTGGAAGCATGAAGTTGTCAAAAATGTCTTGGTATGCTGATGCCTTCAGGAGTTCCCATCACTGGAACTAATGGGGCAAGCCCAACCCCTGAAAAACAACCCCACACCATAATCCCCCCTCCACCAAATGATTTGGACCAGTGCACTAAGCAAGGTCCATAAAGACATAGATAGGCAAGTTTGGGGTGGAGAAACTTGACTGGCCTGCACAGAGTTCTGACCTCAACCCGATAGAACACCTTTGGGATGAATTAGAGTGGATTGATATGATTTTATTAGATTGTAAGCTCTTCTGAGCAAGGCCCTCCTAACCCTCTTGTATTTTAGATATTATATCTAATATCTTGTACTGTAGATCGCTGTGTAAACTGTCGGTGCTATATATGAATATGTATTATAATAATAATAATGATTCTGAGAAGGGACCTTCCATTCCTCTCTGCTAACAAAGACAGAAGCAGCTAAAGTGGTATTAAACACAGAAATGTATTAGATTGCAGTGTACCAATTTTTATATCTGCATTATTTTTTAGGCTTTTTTTCCTATATTTTTCCCTGTTGACGTAGCCAGTAAGCTGTCTAGCAAAAGTGGCAGTTAGTCTAGGTTCACACCTATGCAGCTGCGTATAATGCGTTTTTCAGGCACGTTTTTCAGTGCATTTTGCGTTTTTAAACCAGCAGTTTTGTATGCATTTTTGCATGCAGTTTTCATGCATTTTGCGTTTTACATTTTTTTCTCTTTAATCGCACTATAAAACACACTGTATAAAGCTGGTTGCTAAGCAGGGGGCCGAGAAGCTGGCCCCTGCGTCCCTAGCAACCACTGAGTCATCAACTGTCAGCGGGGTTCCAGCTGAAAGCTGAATTGAAAAAACAAAATTTGCCGCCCCCCCCAAAATCCATACCAGACACTTATCCGAGCATGCCGCCCAGCAGGTCAGGAAAGGGAGGGGACGAGCGAGTGCCCCTCCCTGAACCTTACCAGGCTGCATGCCCTCAACATGGGGGGTACAGTTGTTTTTGGGCAGGGGGGTCTGCGCCCCCACCCCAAAGCACCTTTCCCCCATGTTGATGAGAACAAGGGCATCTTCCCAACATCCCTTGCCCGGAGGTTGTCAGGGTCTGCGGGCGGGGGGCTTATCGGAATCTGGAAGGCCCCTGTCAGGGAGCCACCAGCGCCAGACCTGGGAGTTTGCATGCGCCTATGCGCCGGCGCGCCCCTGTGCAAACACTGCAACAAACTTCTGCTGTTTCCAGGGCATCAGCGCGGCGCTCGGGCGTGCGCGGGTGCGTGCGCGTGCACGTTAGGGCCGCTTTGGCGCCAGAGAGCGCATGAGAGTTCCCCTGTTCCATGGGCGCATTGCTGCTTCATGCTGGGATTCCTGTTAACCTGCACCTGATTGATTGTTACCTGATTTGACCTGGCTTGTCTGACCATCCGTCCCGCTCCAATCCGACCCGGCCTGCCTGACTATTCTGCTGCTTCTGCCTGATACCGTTGCCGATCTCTGCTTGCCTACCAACTCTGCCTCTGCCTGCCGTTATTGCCTGTCTCACCTACCTGCTGACCCGGACTGTCTGACCTTGTTTGTGCCTGCTGTTTGTTCTTTGCTGTTGCACCTTCAGCTCCAGCTCCAGTGATCTCTGCATCTCCAGTGTTCCAGCCTGCTGCCTCCAGTCTCCTCCTGACCTGCAGTCCAGCCATCCCTGGAGGAATCTCTACTTCACTTCAGCATCAAAGACTCTACTTCAACAGGCACTCCTACCCCACTGCGCTCAGGAGACCACTGTCCCCACTCCAGTGGCTCCTGAACCAGCGTTGTATGAGAGGTCTTCTCCTACAAATCAGGCTCTACTAACAGGTACAAAACAGTACGAAGCAGCCATGACTGAGCCTGCAGGAGACACCTCTCCAATGAAGGAAATATGTACACACCTTGCGGCCTTCACTCAAGCAGTGCAATCCCTTCAGCATAACTATAACAGACTGGAAGTTCAGAATCAAGCAGTGCAGCTCCAGCACAGACTGCTTCAGCCCCTTCAGTTGTGATGCTTCCACCTGAACCGAGGGTTCCCATTCCTGAAAGATTTTCCGGAGACCGGGCTATGTTTCGGGCCTTTCGCAATGCCTGCCAGCTCTTTTTTCCCTCCTACAAGGAGAACCTCAGACCTGGGCCCACCGTTTACTTGAGGGGGACTCAGCCCTAACCCAATCTTTATCATCTTTCTTTGAAGCCATGGCGCAACTATATGAAGACCCCCAACAGACTGCCACAGCCGAATCAGCTCTGTTCGCGCTCCAACAAGGCCGCAGACCAGCTGAGGACTATGTCACTGACTTCAGGTGTTGGAGCGCGGACACACAGTGGAACGATGCGGCCCTGCGCCACCAGTTCTGCATGGGTCTATCTGAAGGACTAAAAGATGAACTTGCTCGAGTGGGTGTTCCAAATACTCTTGAGGCCTTGATCTCCTTGACCATTCAGATTGATCGTCGCCTCCGAGAACGTCGATCTGAACGCTCTGCTCAACAATCCCGCCCGGCCTGGATGACAGCACGAGCTCCGGTTCCTGCAGCACGCTACTTACCCTCACCCAGTATGAATCCTGTTAATGTCACGCCTGACACTTCTGAACCTATGCAATTAGGACTGATGCGACCTGCCTTGTCTTCCGAAGAACGTGCTCGACGTCGGCAACTTTATCTGTGTCTCTATTGTGTCTCTATTGCGGTGCAACCGGGCACTATGTCTATAATTGTCCAGTTAAAATAAGTAAGTGCCCATCTCCTGTGTATACCAGTCTCTCTGCTCTATCTATAAATTCTATCCACCTTGCCATTCCTCTCTCGTTACAGCTCCAAGAAGAGATAATTCCAGTCAACACCATTATTGACTCCTGAGCATGCAGCTGCTTTATCAATTTAACTTTTGCCAGCCAACATAACATCCCTTTACGGACTAAAGCCCATGGACTCTCTGTATTTCTAGCTGATGGTTCCCGCATCAGATCCGGACAAGTAACGCAAGAGACCCTGCCGTTGCCTGCTACCACTTCTTCCCAACATAAGGAACTGCTGGTCCTTGATGCCATCACCTCTCCTATGTTCCCCATTATCCTGGGCATTCCCTGGCTGCAGGCCCACAATCCACACATCCTTGGGGGGGGCAATGTCAGGGAGCCACCAGCGCCAGACCTGGGCGTTTGCATGCGCCTATGCACCGGCGCGCCCCTGTGCAAACACTGCAACAAACTTCTGCTGTTTCCAGGCATCAGCGTGGCGCACGGGCGTGCGTTCGCGTTAGCGCCGTTTTGGCGCCAAAGAGCGCATAAGAGTTCCCCTGTTCCATGGGCGCATTGCTGCTTCGTCTCAGCTCTGTGATTCCTGTTAACCTGCACCTAAATGATTGTTACCTGATTTGACCCGGCTTGTCTGACCATCCGTCCTGCTCCAATCCGACCTGGCCTGCCTGACTATTCTGCTGCTTCTGCCTGATACCGTTGCCGATCTCTGCTTGCCTACCAACTCTGCCTCTGCCTGCCGTTATTGCCTGTCTCACCTACCTGCTGACCCGGACTGTCTGACCTTGCTTGTGCCTGCTGTTTGTTCTTTGCTGTTGCACCTTCAGCTCCAGCTCCAGTGATCTCTGCATCTCCAGTGTTCCAGCCTGCTGCCTCCAGTCTCCACCTGACCTGCAGTCCAGCCATCCATGGAGGGATCTCTACTTCACTTCAGCATCAGAGACTCTACTTCAACAGGCACTCCTACCCCACTGCGCTCAGGAGACCACTGTCCCCACTCCAGTGGCTCCCGAACCAGCGTTGTATGAGAGGTCTTCTCCTACAAGTCAGGCTCTACTACCAGGTACCTAACAGCCCCTTTAACAAGGGGACCCCCAGATCCCAGCCCCCTACCCTATGTGAATGGGTATCGGGTACATCGTACCCCTACCCATTTACCAAAAAAGCTGTGAACAGTAAAAAAAAAACAAGAGTCATTTTTTGACAATTCCCTTATTAGTAAAATAGCTCTGAGCCGCCGTCTCTCCCGGTGTCGTCTCTCCCGGTGTCATCTCTCCCGGTGCCCTCGCCTTCTTCCGCTGCTGTTTTCTCCCTAAGCTGCCATCTCACAGTGTCGTCGTCTTCTTCCTCCTCCTCACGTCCTGGCCGCCGTTTTCTTCATCCTCGCCGTCGCTGGCTACCCGTTAAAAAATGAAAAAAATGGTCTTGTTGCGTAGCTGTCTTCCTCCGTTGTTATGTTCCCCGCTCCCCTGCACCTCTTATATAGGCATGGGGCATGGCCATCCAATGACATCGTCCGGAGAGCCCGCCCCTTGTGACATGTGACATCACAAGGGGCAGGCTCTCTGGGCGACATCATTGGATGGCCATGCCCCATGCCTATATAAGAGGCGCCGGAGAGCAGGGAACATAACAACGGAGGAATACAGCTTTGTGACAAGACAAGCTTTTTTTTGTTTTTTATCGGGTAACCGGTGACGGCAAGGAAGAAGAAGACGGTGGCAACGACACGAGGAGGAGGAGGGAGAAGACGACCACACCGGAAGATGCCCATTCACATAGGGTGGGGGGGCTGGGATCTGGGGGTCCCCTTGTTAAAGGTGGCTTCCAGATTCCGATAAGCTTCCCGCGAACAGACCCCGACAACCACCAGGCAAGGGGTGTCCGGAAGAGGCCCTTGTCCTCATCAACAAGGGGGCAAGGTGCTTTGGGGTGGGGGGGCATGTTGAGGGCATGCAGCCTGGTATGGTTTGGGGGGGCACTCGCTCGTCCCCTCCCTTTCCTTACCTGCCGGGCGGCATGCTCAGATAAGGGTCTGGTATGGATTTCGGGGGGACCCCCATGCCGCTTTTTAAAACATTTTTGGTGTGGGGGGTTCCCTACGAATCCATACTAGACCCGAAGGGCCTGATATGGACCTGCGGGGGGAACCCCACGCCGTTTTTTTTTTCACAAATTTTTTTGCCGGCAAATTTTTTTTTTACATTCAGCTCTCAGCGGGGAACCCCGCTGACAGCTGATGACTCATCAGTTGCTAAGGATGCGGCGGCCGGCTTCCTGGCCCCCTGCTTAGCAACCATCTATATACAGTGGTAAAATAAGAACCGCAAAACGCAAATCGCATCACAGATGCACCACTTTTGGTGCAGCCCCATTGAAATCTATAAGCCGCAAATCACGAGAAAAAAGTCCCCGACCCTTTCCAAAAACGCAACGGCCACAAAATGCATAGATGTGAACTTGTACCATGGGAAACCATGTTAAATGGACTGCAGTGCGTTTCTGCAAACTGCAAAACGCACTAAAAAATGCATAGGGGTGAACGTAGGGTTAGACTGTTAAGCCAAACCTTTTACCACTGACAGGGGTGCTTACAGCTATTATTAATTTATGAAAAACATGTATACCAAAAGGGAAAAAAAAACTGTTGCTTTTAACTGCTTAATTTGTGTTAGATGGAATCCGGCTGTAATTTGTTAGTTAAGTCCATCTAAATCTGCTAGTACATCTAATGCTGTGTACACACGATCGCACATTCCGACAACAAAATCCATGTTTTTTTCCGACGGATGTTGGCTAAAACTTGTCTTGCATACACACGGTCACACAAATCTTGTCAGAAATTCTGATCGCCAAGAACGCGGTGACGTACAACGCGTACGAAGAGCTGAGAAAAATTAAGTTCAATAGCCAGTGCGGCTCTTCTGCTTGATTCCGAGCATGCATGGAACTTTGTGCGTCGGAATTGTGGACACATGATCGGAATTTACGACAACGGATTTTGTGGTCGGAAAATTTGAGGTCCAGATCTCAAATTTTGTGTGTCGGAAATTCCGATGGAGAAAGTCGGATGGAACCTACACGCGGTCGGAATTTCCGACAACAAGCTCCGATCGCACATTTGCCGTCGGAAAGTCCGACCGTGAGTACTCGGCATAACACTCCCTTCCCCTATGACTGACAATGCTACTTTCCAAAGATGTCTCCATTGCTGCTCCATCAATAATAGAGACACCCTAAGACCGGTGAGAATGCAAACTGAATAGAGCATTAATATTAGCAGTAGAGGGAATGGGAAATCAAGCCCAACCAAAGTCACAAATATACTGCAGATGTGTAGTTAGACAGATGTTGTACTCATAGACCTTAATTTTAATAGTTTGCCCTCTCCTGTTGCAGCTGTTGTTCAGACTGTAAATGTGAATATACAGTCCATAAGGCCCCCGAGTAAAGCTGGATACACACTATACAACTTTTGTTCAACTTCCTTTAGGTTTACCTTCAACCATGTAGCGCAAAGGCCTAGTGTTTAGGTTTGACCTCATATTATATGGTTTTGATAATTCTAAAGGAAAAAAACTGAAGAAAATTGTTAAGTGTGTATCCAGCTTTAGACTCAGAACTCAACAAAACAACATGTCTGTTTGAGGAAACTTGTTTTTTTTTTTTTTTCCACCACATCAGTGTTTTCTTTTTGAGAGACTTTTTCAGCTTGTCTTTCAAAACTCGTCCATTCTCAGGTTCACATCATTGTGGTTTCTTTTCTTATAGGAATATATAAAAGCCCAGTGAGTTCCTTCTTTAATATTAGCGTATGTATTAAAAAAAAAAAAAAAAAAAAAATTCCCCTATTACCCATTATGCCTTTCCCTATACCCACCCAACCACTGTTACCCCCTCCCCCCCCGCCCTACTCTAAATGTTTCTACTTTTGTCTCTGGGGTTCCCCTTTCCTTTTAATATTTGGTATCTTCTAATACCTTCAGCCAGTATTTTTCCGAGGTCTTGAATTTTTCCCATCTGGCCCAGACAGATTTAGATTTTTCTAATTGTTCTTTGTCTTTGCAACAAAGGAGTTCCATTCTGTGGTAGAAATCAACTTGTTTGATCCAATCTCTTAGGACTGGGCCTTCGCTCTTCAACCAATTTTTGGGAATAGCACCCTTTGCTGCATTTAACAATCTTGACATTATTTTTTCCGTATATTGTTTTTTGGAGGAATTTGTGTCATGGAACAGGCAGGTCATTATGTTGCTCTCAAGTATTTCGTCCGTTATTTCCTTAATGCTTATAATAATTTCTTGCCAATATGAGCTGATTTTCGGACAATCCCACCATATGTGTAACATTGTAGCTTTTTGTCCACAGTTTCTCCAACATAATGGTGATTCAACTTGATTCATTTTATATAATCTGTCTGGGGTCATGTACCACCTAGCTAGGAATTTATAAATCATCTCTATAGTTTTTATGTCCCAGGCTTGGTTGTATCCTCCTGCAATCATATTCTTAATCTGTTGATCATCTAGTTTTATGTTTAATTCTTTTTCCCACTTTTCAATGAAGGGTGGCTTATCTTTTCCTTCTAATGCCCCGTACACACGGTCGGATTTTCCGATGGAAAATGTCTGATCGGAGCGTGTTGTCGGAAATTCCGACCGTGTGTGGGCTCCATCAGACATTTTCCATCGGATTTTCCGACACACAAAGTTGGAGAGCAGGAGATAAAATTTTCCGACAACAAAATCCGTTGTCGGAAATTCCGATCGTGTGTACACAAATCCGACGGACAAAGTGCCACGCATGCTCAGAATAAATAAAGAGATGAAAGCTATTGGCCACTGCCCCGTTTATAGTCCCGACGTACATGTTTTACGTCACCGCGTTTAGAGCGATCGGATTTTCCGACAACTTTGTGTGACCGTGTGTATGCAAGACAAGTTTGAGCCAACATCCGTCAGAAGAAATCCTAGGATTTTGTTGTCGGAATGTCCGAACAAAGTCCGACCGTGTGTACGCCCTATTAGTCTGTCAGGAAATCATATACTTTCGAAATACCTCCTTTCAATGGCGTAGGTGTTATACAGAGCTTCTCCAATCTATCGAGTTTTTCTCCATCTCTAAATGGGTATGGTAATGTGTTAATTAAGTGATTTAGTTGTAGGTATTCCCAATTTCTTAGCTTCCCCCCAAGTTTAGTTTCCAATTTTTGTGCCGATTCCAGCTTCCCTCTCCTAGTGATGTCTTTAATTAGTGGGTTTTTTATTTTAAATCTACGGAAAATTTCTTCACCTGGTGGAAAAATTTTGTTCCCGTGAGGGGTATTAATGGTGAATTATGTGTCCATCTATGTTTACGGTGTAGTGCATCCCATATTCTGAATACATTTTTAGTCACCTCGTGTGTGTTGGAGTCTAATACTCTGTGTTTGTTTGATATCCAAATATTTTTGTGAAGCGTTGTTTTACTTAACGTGTTTTCCATTTCTATCCATTTTTTCCCCTTGTTTTCTTTTGTCCGTTCTATCATCCGTGCTATAGTGACAGCTTTATAGTATCTACAAATATCAGGTGCTGTTAATCCCCCGTGTTGTCGCTTCCTCGAGATTAGTGCCATTTTTAGTCTTGGCTTTTTATTTTGCCATATAAATTTTGTTATTATTTTTTGTATAACTTTGAAGAAACTCTGTGGGACCATTACTGGTAACATTTGGAGTTTATATAAGATCTTTGGTAATATTGCCATTTTGATTGTGTTGATTCTGCCGATCCACGAAAGTGCTTGTATGTTGACCTTCTTTGCTTCTGTCGATATCTCATTTAATAGTGGGATGTAATTTGCAGAATAGATTTTATTAATAAATGCTGTTAATTTAATTCCTAGGTAGGAAAGCTCCCCCTTTACCCAGGTAAATGGGAATTCTTTTTGAAGGGACAAAATCTCTTTTTTTTTTTTAATTTTCAGGTTCAGTATTTCTGTTTTCACCGGGTTGATTTTGAAATTTGCTAGTTCTCCATACTTGTCAATTTCTTTCAAGAGATTTGAGAGAGTTTCTTTAGGCTTATTGACATATACGAGAATATCGTCGGCATATGCCGCGATTTTATGTTCTTTTTCGCCCAATCTCACCCCCTCTATCTCCCGGTTGTTTCGCAAAGTACTAAGAAATGGTTCCAAAGATAGCACATATAGAAGGGGCGATAGTGGGCATCCCTGCCGTGTTCCGTTGAACATTTCAAATACCGGTGACAATTTGCCATTTACATTTACGCACGCCGTGGGTCCTTTGTAGAGATTCATAATCCACTTCATTATTCTGGGTCCCAGACCAAGATGTTGTAATGTGGTCATCATAAATCCCCAGTCTACCCTGTCGAATGCTTTTTCAGCATCTATAGACAGGAGTAGATCTGGGGAGATGTTGGGATTTTTCTTTCTTAGCATCAAAATTGTTTTTATGCTATTGTCCCTTCCTTCTCTTCCAGGAACGAATCCAGTCTGGTCCGGATTTATCCATAATGGCATCAAACTTTTTATTCTGGTGGCAAGTATTTTTGCGTACAACTTTGTGTCTGTATTCAAAAGAGCTATGGGTCTGTAGCTTGAACAGTTGACCTTGTCTTTTCCTTCTTTCAGTATTATGGTAATGTATGCTGACAATGACTCCTTTCTGATGTCTTCATCTTCACCTATTTTGTTTAAATATTCACATAGTCTGGGGATCAATTGGTCTTGAAACTGTTTATAATATCTGATCGTAAAGCCGTCTGGCCCCGGACTCCTACCGGTAGGAGTTTCTTTTAGTGCCATCTTAATTTCTTCTTGCGTTATCTCTCTTTCTAAATCCATCAGAGCTTCTGGGTCGACTTTTGGCAAGCTTGCTTTTTCTAAATACGTCAGGATCTGTTTCCTTCTCCTATCCAATTGTTGCGTTGTTTCTTGTTTTTTTATTGAGTACAGGGAGCTGTAGTATTGTGCAAATACTTGTGCTATTTCCGTAGTTTTGTTCTTTATTTCACCTTTTTCGTTTTTTATCTTCTCTATATAATTTAAGTTCTTTTTTTTCCTTAGAACGTTCGCCAAGTATTTTCCTGCTTTATTGCCCAACCTGAACTTCTCGCTTACTATTCTATTGATTTCTTTTATGTCATCCTCTTCCAGCAGTTCCTTTAATTTTTCTCTTTTTGCTAATAGAGCCTGATGAATTTCTTTTTTTGTTTCCTTTTTGTGTCTTAGTTCCAGACTTTGGATTTCATTGCGAAGTTTCAAGATGTTCTTTCTGTTTTCTCTTTTTTTATTTGCTCCTATAGCTATTAGCTTACCCCTTATTACCGATTTATGTGCCTCCCATAAGATTGCTCTTGGGAAATCAGGAGTATAATTTTTCCGGAAGTATTCTTCAATCTCTTCCTTTATGGTTTTTTCGGTATCTTTATCCTCCAAAAGCTTTTCATTAAGTCGCCAGGTGTTTTTTCCTATAGGCTCACCCTGTAGGTTTATCTGCATACCCACTGGGGAATGGTCCGATATTACTGTGGTTTCAATTTCTATCTCTACTACTTCTTCTAAAAATCTGTGTTCCAAAAAGATATAATCCAGTCTGGTGTATGTTTTATGTACTGTCGAGAAGTATGTATAGTCTTTTTTACCTGGATGCCATGCTCTCCATACATCTATTAGTTGTAATTCATGTAGTTTTTTTTTTATTTTCTTCGTTTGACTTCTGTCTCTGTCTGGAACTGTGGATGTAGAGTCTTGGCTATGATCCATAACGAAATTCAAGCCGCCTGCTATTATCAGCTTGCCTTGTTTGAATTCTGATAGGGCTGTCAATTTCTCCGCCAGGAATTTTTTAGGATTTTTGTTGGGGCAGTAAATATTTGCTAACGTGTATTTTATGCCCTGAATAGTCCCTGTGAGGAAAAGGAAACGTCTTTCCGGATCGGCTTTTATTTTTGAAACCAGTCTTTTTCCCAAAGCCTATTGCGACCCCTTTTGATCTCTTAATTGGAGAGTCTCCATAGTACCATATAGGGATATTCTTTGAAAATATTTTCACGTTTGAATCCTGCGTTATATGTGTTTCCTGTAAGAAAATTATGTCGGCTTCTAATTTTTCCAATTCTCTTAGGATTAACCGTCTTTTTTGTGGTGAATTCAAGCCTCGGACGTTATATGTTAGAATTTTAACTTTGTTTGATCCTGCCATAAACATTTTTAGTTACCTATCTATTCATCGGACCTGATGTGGGACTGATACTTAGCCGCGGGGATTTTGCCATCGTTCCTCCACCCCTACCACTTTTTCCCCTCATGGGGAAAGAGGGACTAAGGGAGGGGGAGAGAGGAGAGAAGAAAAAAAAAAAAAAAAAAATAAAAAGAGAAAGCACCGTCTTATACAAGAAGGTATATTATGCTGCTTCTAGGTGTTTTTAGGTATATATCACAGGCTTTTAATAGTGTTTTCCCCCCGAAATTGACTCAGTTCTTTGTTTATTTGTTCTTCTTTAGGCTATCTTTTGTAGTATAGTCCACCACGTTAGGGATTGAAAACTTTAAATCAGATTTTACCTCTCATACATACAGGTTTATGAGTCCGCTTTTTCTAGATGGAGTTATATTACTTAACTGGGTTCTAGCAGTAGTCCGTTTCAGTAGTAAGTGTGGGTCTCAAAACAACCTTCCAGAAAAGAAGACTTCTGTTTCAACTGCCGCTACGCAGAGTGCAGGAATTTATCAAGCAATTAGGTCAGATTAGTTAACCCAGCGGCGGCCGGTGTTCAGGCTGACAAGCTACACAACTCAGTCTGCTGCATCGGAGAGGGCTCGTGGAGCCAGGCGTCCGGCGTCTTACGGCGCCCTCGCAATCAGCGCCATTAGCAGACTCCTCCCTCCCTGATCATGAGTTTGGACCGTGTTGAGGAAACTTGTGATAAAGGGTGTGGATATTACTCAGCTCTGCCAGCACAGACTATTGCAGTGTTAGGGCAGAAACCAGTGGGAGAAAAAGCATTGTTTAAACTTTTTTCTAGCATGAATCAGTCACAGCCCATTTTATGTGAGGTAACTGAACAGTTTTGGGAAAACACCTTTTCTATTTCAGGATGATTATGCCCCTTTGCCTGAAGCCAACTCCACAAAGACATCATTTGATGAGTTTGGTGTGGAGGAACTCGAGTGGCCTGCACAGAGCTATAACCTCACCCCATTTTGGGATGAATTGAAACACCAATTGTGAGTCAAATCGTCTCATCTGATATCAGTATCTGACCGCACAAATACTTTTTTGACCAAAATGTACACAAATTCCACATGAACAAAATGGAGGCCACTATAGCCAGAAAGTGGGGGGAAATTCCTTACTAATATCTAGAACAATGGAGGCTTTTAAAGCAAAAAAGGGGAGCAAAGTCCTTATTAGGGATGAGCTTCGTGTTCGAGTCGAACCCATGTTCGACTCGAACATTGGCTGTTTGGTCATTCGCCGAATTCCGACCGTTATGGGCCGTTCGCGCCAAATTCGTGTGGCGCATCACGGCCCATAATTCACTGCGGCATCGCAGTGCATTGCTGGCTGATGATTGGCCAAGCATGCACTATGACCCGCATGCTTGGCCAATCACAGCGCCGTCGGTAGAGAGAGCTGTAATTGGGCAAAGCCAGGGTGGCTTTGGCCAATTATGGCTCAGGGGGTTTAGAACACGCCCCACACTATATAGGGCCGCCTGCATGGCGGCCCTGTGTAGTGTGTGTTCCGGCGTTGAAAGAGAGATAGATAGAGAGACAGTGTCATTTCATTTAAGTTAGATAGATTAGGCAGGACAGTCAGTGAGTTAGCTGCACTTACAGTGTATTTTGTATATATATGCATCCCAGGTGTTGCATATATATATATATATATATATATATATATATATATATGTATTTATATATACACTGTATTCAGTTTAGCTAGATCCGTTCCTGTTATCTTCTTACTGACAGGCAGGCTTGTCTTGTTACAGTATTTACAGCTACCTGAAGAAAATTGCTGGTGTTCTTTTGATCCTATTAGTACCACAGTCAGGCAGCTAGACTATTTACATTTAGTGCAGTGCGTCCTGCTCACAGTGTTCTGCTAAAACTACAAGATAGTGTGGTGCGTCCTGCTCACAGTGTTAAGCTAAACCTACAAGTTATTTTTTTGCGAGCTCTGCACAGTGTTCATCTAAAGCTACAAGTTAGTGTAGTGCGTCCTGCTCACAGTGTTCAGCTAAAACTACAAGTTAGTGTAGTGAGACCTCTGCACAGTGTTCATCTAAAGCTACAAGTTAGTGCAGTGCGTCTTGCTCACAGTGTTTAGCTAAAACTACAAGTTAGTGTACTGAGACCTCTGCACAGTGTTCATCTAAAGCTACAAGTTAGTGCAGTGCGTCCTGCTCACAGTGTTCAGCTAAAACTACAAGTTAGTGTGGTGCGTCCTCCTCACAGTGTTCAGCTAAAACTATAAGTTAGTGTAGTGCGTCCTGCTCACAGTGTTCAGCTAAAACTACAAGTTAGTGTAGTGAGACCTCTGCACAGTGTTCATCTAAAGCTACAAGTTAGTGCAGTGTGTCCTGCTCACAGTGTTCAGCTAAAACTACAAGTTAGTGTGATGCGTCCTCCTCACAGTGTTTAGCTAAACCTACAAGTTAGTGTAGTGAGACCTCTGCACAGTGTTCATCTAAAGCTACAAGTTAGTGCAGTGCGTCCTGCTCACAGTGTTCAGTTAAAACTACAAGTTAGTGTGGTGTGTCCTCCTCACAGTGTTCAGCTAAAACTACAAGTTAGTGTAGTGCATCCTGCTCACAGTGTTCAGCTAAAACTACAAGTTAGTGTAGTGAGACCTCTGCACAGTGTTCATCTAAAGCTACAAGTTAGTGCAGTGCGTCTTGCTCACAGTGTTCAGCTAAAACTACAAGTTAGTGTAGTGAGACCTCTGCACAGTGTTCATCTAAAGCTACAAGTTAGTGCAGTGCGTCTTGCTCACAGTGTTCAGCTAAAACTACAAGTTAGTGTAGTGAGACCTCTGCACAGTGTTCATCCAAAGCTACAAGTTAGTGCAGTGCGTCCTGCTCACAGTGTTCAGCTAAAACTACAAGTTGGTGTAGTGAGACCTCTGCACAGTGTTCATCTAAAGCTACAAGTTAGTGCAGTGCGTCCTGCTCACAGTGTTCAGTTAAAACTACAAGTTAGTGTAGTGAGACCTCTGCACAGTGTTCATCTAAAGCTACAAGTTAGTGCAGTGCGTCTTGCTCACAGTGTTCAGCTAAAACTACAAGTAAGTGTAGTGAGACCTCTGCACAGTGTTTATCTAAAGCTACAAGTTAGTGCAGTGCGTCCTACTCACAGTGTTCAGTTAAAACTACAAGTTAGTGTAGTGCGTCCTCCTCACAGTGTTCAGCTAAACCTACAAGTTAGTGTAGTGAGACCTCTGCACAGTGTTCATCTAAAGCTACAAGTTAGTGCAGTGCGTCCTGCTCACAGTGTTCAGCTAAAACTACAAGCTAGTGTGGTGCGTCCTCCTCACAGTGTTCAGCTAAAACTACAAGTTAGTGTATTGCGTCCTGCTCACAGTGTTCAGCTAAAACTACAAGTTAGTGTAGTGAGACCTCTGCACAGTGTTAATCTAAAGCTACAAATTAGTGCAGTGCATCCTGCTCACAGTGTTCAGCTAAAACTACAAGTTAGTGTAGTGAGACCTCTGCACAGTGTTCATCTAAAGCTACAAGTTAGTGCAGTGCGTCCTGCTCACAGTGTTCAGCTAAAACTACAAGTTGGTGTAGTGAGACCTCTGCACAGTGTTCATCTAAAGCTACAAGTTAGTGCAGTGCGTCCTGCTCACAGTGTTCAGCTAAAACTACAAGTTAGTGTGGTGCGTCCTCCTCACAGTGTTCAGCTAAAACTACAAGTTAGTGTAGTGCGTCCTGCTCACAGTGTTCAGCTAAAACTACAAGTTAGTGTAGTGAGACCTCTGCACAGTGTGCATCTAAAGCTACAAGTTAGTGCAGTGCGTCCTGCTCACAGTGTTCAGTTAAAACTACAAGTTAGTGTGGTGCGTCCTCCTCACAGTGTTCAGCTAAAACTACAAGTTAGTGTAGTGCGTCCTGCTCACAGTGTTCAGCTAAAACTACAAGTTAGTGTAGTGAGACCTCTGCACAGTGTTCATCTAAAGCTACAAGTTAGTGCAGTGCGTCTTGCTCACAGTGTTCAGCTAAAACTACAAGTTAGTGTAGTGAGACCTCTGCACAGTGTTCATCTAAAGCTACAAGTTAGTGCAGTGCGTCCTGCTCACAGTGTTCAGCTAAAACTACAAGTTAGTGTGGTGCGTCCTCCTCACAGTGTTCAGCTAAACCTACAAGTTAGTGTAGTGAGACCTCTGCACAGTGTTCATCTAAAGCTACAAGTTAGTGCAGTGCGTCCTGCTCACAGTGTTCAGCTAAAACTACAAGCTAGTGTGGTGCGTCCTCCTCACAGTGTTCAGCTAAAACTACAAGTTAGTGTAGTGCGTCCTGCTCACAGTGTTCAGCTAAAACTACAAGTTAGTGTAGTGAGACCTCTGCACAGTGTTCATCTAAAGCTACAAATTAGTGCAGTGCATCCTCCTCACAGTGTTCAGCTAAAACTACAAGTTAGTGTAGTGAGACCTCTGCACAGTGTTCATCTAAAGCTACAAGTTAGTGCAGTGCGTCCTGCTCACAGTGTTCAGCTAAAACTACAAGTTGGTGTAGTGAGACCTCTGCACAGTGTTCATCTAAAGCTACAAGTTAGTGCAGTGCGTCTTGCTCACAGTGTTCAGCTAAAACTACAAGTTAGTGTAGTGAGACCTCTGCACAGTGTTCATCTAAAGCTACAAGTTAGTGTAGTGCGTCCTGCTCACAGTGTTCAGCTAAAACTACAAGTTAGTGTAGTGAGACCTCTGCACAGTGTTCATCTAAAGCTACAAGTTAGTGCAGTGCGTCTTGCTCACAGTGTTCAGCTAAAACTACAAGTTAGTGTAGTGAGACCTCTGCACAGTGTTCATCTAAAGCTACAAGTTAGTGCAGTGCGTCCTGCTCACAGTGTTCAGCTAAAACTACAAGTTAGTGTGGTGCGTCCTCCTCACAGTGTTCAGCTAAACCTACAAGTTAGTGTAGTGAGACCTCTCCACAGTGTTCATCTAAAGCTACAAGTTAGTGCAGTGCGTCCTGCTCACAGTGTTCAGCTAAAACTACAAGCTAGTGTGGTGCGTCCTGCTCACAGTGTTCAGCTAAAACTACAAGTTAGTGTAGTGCGTCCTGCTCACAGTGTTCAGCTAAAACTACAAGTTAGTGTAGTGAGACCTCTGCACAGTGTTCATCTAAAGCTACAAGTTAGTGCAGTGCGTCCTGCTCACAGTGTTCAGCTAAAACTACAAGTTAGTGTGATGCGTCCTCCTCACAGTGTTCAGCTAAACCTACAAGTTAGTGTAGTGAGACCTCTGCACAGTGTTCATCTAAAGCTACAAGTTAGTGCAGTGCGTCCTGCTCACAGTGTTCAGTTAAAACTACAAGTTAGTGTGGTGCGTCCTCCTCACAGTGTTCAGCTAAAACTACAAGTTAGTGTAGTGCGTCCTGCTCACAGTGTTCAGCTAAAACTACAAGTTAGTGTAGTGAGACCTCTGCACAGTGTTCATCTAAAGCTACAAGTTAGTGCAGTGCATCTTGCTCACAGTGTTCAGCTAAAACTACAAGTTAGTGTAGTGAGACCTCTGCACAGTGTTCATCTAAAGCTACAAGTTAGTGCAGTGCGTCCTGCTCACAGTGTTCAGCTAAAACTACAAGTTAGTGTGGTGCGTCCTCCTCACAGTGTTCAGCTAAACCTACAAGTTAGTGTAGTGAGACCTCTGCACAGTGTTCATCTAAAGCTACAAGTTAGTGCAGTGCGTCCTGCTCACAGTGTTCAGCTAAAACTACAAGCTAGTGTGGTGCGTCCTCCTCACAGTATTCAGCTAAAACTACAAGTTAGTGCAGTGCGTCCTGCTCACAGTGTTCAGCTAAAACTTCAAGTTAGTGTAGTGAGACCTCTGCACAGTGTTCATCTAAAGCTACAAATTAGTGCAGTGCATCCTGCTCACAGTGTTCAGCTAAAACTACAAGTTAGTGTAGTGAGACCTCTGCACAGTGTTCATCTAAAGCTACAAGTTAGTGCAGTGCGTCCTGCTCACAGTGTTCAGCTAAAACTACAAGTTAGTGTAGTGAGACCTCTGCACAGTGTTCATCTAAAGCTACAAGTTAGTGCAGTGCGTCTTGCTCACAGTGTTCAGCTAAAACTACAAGTTAGTGTAGTGAGACCTCTGCACAGTGTTCATCTAAAGCTACAAGTTAGTGCAGTGCGTCCTGCTCACAGTGTTCAGCTAAAACTACAAGTTAGTGTGGTGCGTCCTCCTCACAGTGTTCAGCTAAACCTACAAGTTAGTGTAGTGTGACCTCTGCACAATGTTCATCTAAAGCTACAAGTTAGTGCAGTGCGTCCTGCTCACAGTGTTCAGCTAAAACTACAAGCTAGTGTGGTGCGTCCTCCTCACAGTGTTCAGCTAAAACTACAAGTTAGTGTAGTGCGTCCTGCTCACAGTGTTCAGCTAAAACTACAAGTTAGTGTAGTGAGACCTCTGCACAGTGCTCATCTAAAGCTACAAATTAGTGCAGTGCATTATGCTCACAGTGTTCAGCTAAAACTACAAGTTAGTGTAGTGAGACCTCTGCACAGTGTTCATCTAAAGCTACAAGTTAGTGCAGTGCGTCCTGCTCACAGTGTTCAGCTAAAACTACAAGTTGGTGTAGTGAGACCTCTGCACAGTGTTCATCTAAAGCTACAAGTTAGTGCAGTGCGTCCTGCTCACAGTGTTCAGCTAAAACTACAAGTTAGTGTAGTGAGACCTCTGCACAGTGTTCATCTAAAGCTACAAGTTAGTGCAGTGCTTCCTACTCACAGTGTTCAGCTAAAACTACAAGTTAGTGTAGTGAGACCTCTGCACAGTGTTCATCTAAAGCTACAAGTTAGTGTAGTGCGTCCTGCTCACAGTGTTCATTTAAAACTACAAGTTAGTGTGGTGCGTCCTCCTCACAGTGTTCAGCTAAAACTACAAGTTAGTGTAGTGCGTCCTGCTCACAGTGTTCAGCTAAAACTACAAGTTAGTGTAGTGAGACCTCTGCACAGTGTTCATCTAAAGCTACAAGTTAGTGCAGTGCGTCCTGCTCACAGTGTTCAGCTAAAACTACAAGCTAGTGTGGTGTGTCCTCTTCACAGTGTTCAGCTAAAACTACAAGTTAGTTTAGTGCGTCCTGCTCACAGTGTTCAGCTAAAACTACAAGTTAGTGTAGTGAGACCTCTGCACAGTGTTCATCTAAAGCTACAAGTTAGTGCAGTGCGTCCTGCTCACAGTGTTCAGCTAAAACTACAAGTTAGTGTGGTGCGTCCTCCTCACAGTGTTCAGCTAAACCTACAAGTTAGTGTAGTGAGACCTCTGCACAGTGTTCATCTAAAGCTACAAGTTAGTGCAGTGCGTCCTGCTCACAGTGTTCAGCTAAAACTACAAGCTAGTGTGGTGCGTCCTCCTCACAGTATTCAGCTAAAACTACAAGTTAGTGCAGTGCGTCCTGCTCACAGTGTTCAGCTAAAACTTCAAGTTAGTGTAGTGAGACCTCTGCACAGTGTTCATCTAAAGCTACAAATTAGTGCAGTGCATCCTGCTCACAGTGTTCAGCTAAAACTACAAGTTAGTGTAGTGAGACCTCTGCACAGTGTTCATCTAAAGCTACAAGTTAGTGCAGTGCGTCCTGCTCACAGTGTTCAGCTAAAACTACAAGTTGGTGTAGTGAGACCTCTGCACAGTGTTCATCTAAAGCTACAAGTTAGTGCAGTGCGTCTTGCTCACAGTGTTCAGCTAAAACTACAAGTTAGTGTAGTGAGACCTCTGCACAGTGTTCATCTAAAGCTACAAATTAGTGCAGTGCATCCTCCTCACAGTGTTCAGCTAAAACTACAAGTTAGTGTAGTGAGACCTCTGCACAGTGTTCATCCAAAGCTACAAGTTAGTGCAGTGCGTCCTGCTCACAGTGTTCAGCTAAAACTACAAGTTAGTGTGGTGCGTCCCCCTCACAGTGTTCAGCTAAACCTACAAGTTAGTGTAGTGTGACCTCTGCACAATGTTCATCTAAAGCTACAAGTTAGTGCAGTGCGTCCTGCTCACAGTGTTCAGCTAAAACTACAAGCTAGTGTGGTGCGTCCTCCTCACAGTGTTCAGCTAAAACTACAAGTTAGTGTAGTGCGTCCTGCTCACAGTGTTCAGCTAAAACTACAAGTTAGTGTAGTGAGACCTCTGCACAGTGCTCATCTAAAGCTACAAATTAGTGCAGTGCATCCTGCTCACAGTGTTCAGCTAAAACTACAAGTTAGTGTAGTGAGACCTCTGCACAGTGTTCATCTAAAGCTACAAGTTAGTGCAGTGCGTCCGGCTCACAGTGTTCAGCTAAAACTACAAGTTGGTGTAGTGAGACCTCTGCACAGTGTTCATCTAAAGCTACAAGTTAGTGCAGTGCGTCCTGCTCACAGTGTTCAGCTAAAACTACAAGTTAGTGTAGTGAGACCTCTGCACAGTGTTCATCTAAAGCTACAAGTTAGTGCAGTGCTTCCTACTCACAGTGTTCAGCTAAAACTACAAGTTAGTGTAGTGAGACCTCTGCACAGTGTTCATCTAAAGCTACAAGTTAGTGTAGTGCGTCCTGCTCACAGTGTTCATTTAAAACTACAAGTTAGTGTGGTGCGTCCTCCTCACAGTGTTCAGCTAAAACTACAAGTTAGTGTAGTGCGTCCTGCTCACAGTGTTCAGCTAAAACTACAAGTTAGTGTAGTGAGACCTCTGCACAGTGTTCATCTAAAGCTACAAGTTAGTGCAGTGCGTCCTGCTCACAGTGTTCAGCTAAAACTACAAGCTAGTGTGGTGTGTCCTCTTCACAGTGTTCAGCTAAAACTACAAGTTAGTTTAGTGCGTCCTGCTCACAGTGTTCAGCTAAAACTACAAGTTAGTATAGTGAGACCTCTGCATAGTGTTCAGCTAAAACTACAAGTTAGTGTAGTGCATCCTGCTCACAGTGTTCAGCTAAAACTACAAGTTAGTGTAGTGAGACCTCTGCACGGTGTTCAGCTAAACCTATAAGTTATTTTTTTTCGAGCTCTGCACAGTGTTCAGCTAAAGCTACCTGTAGAAGGCTGGTGGTGTTTTCCTGATCCTATCACTACCACACGCAGCTAAAAAAGTTTCAAGTTAGTTTTTTGCGAGCTCTGCACAGTGTTCAGCTAAAGCTACCTGTAGAAGGTGGTGGTGTTCTCATACTACAGGCAGGCAGTTGATTTTGCTAGCTGCAGTATCAGTACATATATATATATATATATATATATATATATATATATACCCCAGCTTAGTGCAGCTACAGGCCATTAGTATGTCTGGAAGGCCAAGAAGGAGAGGCAGACAGTCACAAGCCAATAAGAGAGGGCAAGCAGGCTCTGTGTCTAGTGATGGTCATGGAGACGGTGCATCCTCATCAGCACGTGCCCGTGGGACACGCTTGGCCTTTTTTTTCAGCAGCTGGCCGTGCTGAGCCGCAACATGCGGAAGACTTGGTCGAGTGGATGACCAAGCCATCCTCATCCTCCTCATCCTCTCTCACCCATGCTCAGGGTACTTTGTCTGGCAAAGCAGCTGCCAACGCGGCCTCTTCCCTCGGCTCAATGTCATCAGTGACTCCTTCCCTAGCCCCACCATGTCCTCCTGAGGAGTCCCTCGAACTGTTTGACCACAGTGTTGAGTACATGCTCCAGGAGGATGCCCAGCGTTTGGAAGGCTCTGATGATAATACTGAGCTCGATGAAAGCAGTAACATGAGCACGGACAGAGGGGGTGACCAAGAAGGACAGCAATCTGGCAGTCATGCTCTCCCTGCTGCAGCATACTGCCAGGTTTGCTCCAGTGATGAGGAGGGAGGGGATTATGAGGTCACTGACTCAACATGAGTGCCTGATAGGAGAGAGGAGGAGGAGGCGGCACATCACCAACGAGGCAGGATGCCCTCCAGGGGCCAGCCTAAGGGCAGCACATTGACTGCATCACACCCCAAAGCTCCACATGTGCAGGGCGCTGCAGTCTCTGTGCGTTATTCAAAAAGTTCTTTGGTGTGGGCTTTTTTGAGACGAGTGCATCAGATCGCACCGCTGCTATTTGCAACATATGTCTCAAGCGTATCTCGCGTGGCCAAAACATCTCCCGCTTGGGTACCACATGCTTGACCAGACATATGTTGACCTGCCATGCAGTTCGTTGGCAAGTGTATCTAAAAGACCCACACCAAAGAACAAAGAGGACCTCTCCTTGCTCCTCATCAGCTGAGATCTTCAACCCCACTATACCTTCAGTCCTCTCTGGGACCTGCACTGTGAGGGATGAAGGTGTAGAATTAGGTGTGTCACAGCCAAGTACTTGTGGGCAATCTGCTTTTAGTACACCGACATCAGATTGTACCAGGCAAATTTCCCTGCCCCAGCTGCTGCACCGCTGAAAGAAGTTTTCTCCCACCCATCCACATGCCCAGCGGTTGAATGCTAGCTTGGCAAAATTGCTAGCACTTCAACTGCTGCCTTTTCAGTTGGTAGACTCTGCCCCCTTCCGTGAGTTTGTGGAATGTGCGGTTCCTCAGTGGCAGGTACCCAAACGCCACTTTTTCTCACGGAAGGCGATTCCGGCTCTCTACCGGCATGTGGAAGGCAATGTCCATGCCTCGCTGGACAGGGCGGTCAGCGGTAAGGTGCATATTACCACTGACTCATGGTCCAGCAGGCATGGACAGGGACGTTACCTACGTTTCACGGCGCATTGGGTGACTCTGCTGGCAGCTGGGAAGGATGCAGGACAAGGTGCAGTAGTGTTGGAGGTTGTTCCGCCACCACGCCTCCAAAATGCCACTACTAATGATTGTGACACACCTCTCTCCTCCACCCCCTCCTCTTCTTCTTCCTCCATGGCCTCTTCCTGTGCTTTTTCCTCGGAACCAGCGGTGCTATGTAGCCGTTCAAGGGGCTACGCAAGTACGCAGGCCAAAAGATGCCATGCGGTGCTTGAGCTGGTGTGCTTGGGGGACAGGAGCCACACTGGGGCAGAGGTTCTGTCAGCTCTGCAGGGGCAGGTTCAGAGGTGGTTGACGCCATGCCAACTTAAGGCAGGAATGGTGGTTTGCGACAATGTCACCAACCTCCTCTCTGCCCTCTGACAGGGACAAATGACCCATGTGCCCTGTTTGGCTCACGTCCTTAACTTGGTGGTGCAGCGGTTCTTGGGCAGGTACCCAGGCTTACAGGATGTCCTGAGGCAGGCCAGGAAAGTCTGTGTGCATTTCCACCGGTCATATAATGCCAGTGCTCGGCTGGCGGACCTCCAAAAGGAGTTTAACCTGCCCAAGAACCGCCTAATCTGTGACATGCCCACCAGGTGGAACTCAACGTTGACCATGCTGCAGCGGCTGCACACGCAGCAGTGGCCCATCAATGAGTACCTGTGCGACTATGGCACCAGGACAGGGTCAGGGGAGCTTGTTTTTTTTTCCCCACACCAGTGGGCCATGATCAGGGATGCATGCACTGTCCTGTCACCATTTGAGGAGGCCACGAGGATGGTGAGCAGTGACAGTGCATGCATCAGTGACACTGTCCCCCTTGTCCACCTGTTGGAGCACACGCTGTGTGGAATAATGGACAGGGCACTTGAGGCAGAACAGAGGCAGGAAGAGGAGGACTTCCTTAGCTCTCAAGGCCCCCTTTATCCAGACAGTGTTTCTGCGTGCCCGCCGATCACACAGGAAGAGTAGGAGGAGGAGGAGGAAGATTGTGTCAGTATGGAGGTGGAGCCTGGCACTCAGCATCAGCAGCAGTCTTTAAGGGATCAGTCCCAAGAAACACATGGACTTGTACGTAGCTGGGAGGAGGTGGCTGCGGAGCATGTCGTCCTTAGTGACCCAGAGGACTCTGGACTGAATGCCTCAGCAAACCTACGCTGCATGGCCTCCCTGATCCTGCAAAGCCTGCGTAAGGATCCTCGTATTCGTGGTATCAAGGAGAAGGACCAATACTGGCTGGCAACCCTCCTTGATCCACGTTACAAGGGTAAGGTTGCGGACCTTATCTTGCCATCGCAGAGGGAGCAGAGGATGAAACATCTTCGGGAGGCTTTGCAGAAAGGTCTGTGCAACGCGTTCCCAGAGACTGGGAGGTTACAAACTCCTGTTTCTGGACAACGTGTTGCTGAGGCTTCGGTCAGTCAAAGAAGGAGCGGTGGAGAAGGTGGCCGTCTGACCGATGCGTTCAGACAATTTTTTGGTCCGCAGACCCAAGGTATGATCGGTTCCAGCAACCATCGCCAGCGTCTGTTTTACATGGTGCAGGAATACCTAGGGGCAAGATCTGACTTGGACACCTTTCCCACTGAAAATCCTCTGGGTTACTGGGTCTTGAGGATGGATCACTGGCCAGAGCTTGCACAGTATGCAATTGAGCTACTGGCCTGTCCTGCATCCAGCGTTCTTTTGGAACGCACATTCAGTGCTGCTGGAGGCTTTGTAACCGATCACAGGGTGCGTCTGTCCACCGACTCGGTCGATCAACTGACCTTCATAAAAATGAATCAGTCTTGGATCACCACCAGCTACCAAGCACCTGATGCTGATGTAACCGAATATTTTTTTTTTGAAATCTCAGATCCCTTTAAAGACTGCCTATGCTGATGCTGAGTGACTATCCCTGAGTAATTATCCTCTTCCTCCTCAATGATCATTCTGATAGCTTGTAAGAACCTTTTTTTTGTTCTGGGCGCCACCACCAGTGCCTAAGGCCCAATTTTTCAGCCCCTGTTGAACAGGAGCGTGTAATTACAATTTTTGATGCAATACTTTGCAGCAGGGCTCGTTTCTGCGTTCCAACTAGAGTATCTGTGAGGGGTTGCAGTGTTGTGGCACCAGCACCAGTGCCTAAGGCCCAATTTTTCAGCCCCTGTTTAACAGGAGTGTGTAATTACAATTTTTGATGCAATACTTTGCAGCAGGGCTCGTTTCTGCGTTCCAACTAGAGTATCTGTGAGGGGTTGCAGCGTTGTGGCACCAGCACCAGTGCCTAAGGCCCAATTTTTCAACCCCTGTTTAACAGGGGCGTGTAATTACAATTTTTGATGCAATACTTTGCAGCAGGGCTCGTTTCTGCGTTACAACTAGAGTATCTGTGAGGGGTTGCAGTGTTGTGGCACCAGCACCAGTGCCTAAGGCCCAATTTTTCAGCCCCTGTTTAACAGGGGCGTGTAATTACAATTTTTGATGCAATACTTTGCAGCAGGGCTCGTTCCTGGGTTCCAACTAGAGTGTCTGTGAGGACTTACAGTGTTGTGGCACCAGCACCACCACCACCACCAAAGGCCCAATTTTTCTGCCCTTGTTCAACAGGGGCATGTAATTACAATTCTTGATCTAATATTTCACAGCAGGGCCCATTTCTGCACCCACCAAGAGCGAGTGAGGACTTACAGTGTTGTGGCACCAGCACCACCACCACTACCGAAGGCCCAATATTTCTGCCCTTGTTCAACAGGGGCATGTAAATACAATTCTTGATCTAATATTTCACAGCAGGGCCCATTTCTGCGCCCACCAAGAGCGAGTGAGGACTTACAGTGTTGTGGCACCAGCACCACCACCAGCACCAATGGCCCAATTTTTCTGCCCCTGTTCAACAGGGGCATGTAATTACAATTCTTGATCTAATATTTCACAGCAGGGCCCTGTGAGGGCTTACAGTGTTGTGGCCACAACAACACCTAAGGCCCAAATTTCTGCTGGGTATATAGGGCAGGCCCCTACTTTCAAACATCTAACTTACAAACGACCCCTACTTGCAAACGGAAGGAGACAACAGGAAGTGAGATGAAATCTACCCCTAGGAAGGGAAATTCTCTCCTGTAAGAGTTAATATGGGAAAAACATTTCTCCTTTCCACTGATGCTTTCCAATCCTTGTTCCACAAAAAACCCCAAATTTTCAAAAAACATTTGTCATTGGGACAAAAAGTGAGGTGAAATCTTCTGAAGAGGAGGACAGACAGCAAAACAAATGTCACAGGGGTGATAACCCTTCCCTATGTTTTCCAAAAAGCTTAAAAAAGATTTTTTGACTGGAGCTAAACACGTTAAAAATGTACCTGTTCAAGGGGCGTGGCCTGACCTGACACGAGGATGGCTGCTTAGCTTGGAAGCTCCTGCTACCTCACGACCTAATATCTGACTAACGGAGGTATAACACCCCAAAAATTGCTGGTGTCATGGGGACAGCATCCCGGAATTCATCCACCTCCCGTTCCCGATCCCCCCGGGAACAACCAGGATCCCAGGGATATAATATACCTGAAATGTTCCGCTCAGGACGGGGTAATATGGCGTCTTCCCACCAGAGGCTACCACAATCACAGACTCCCTCACTCATGGGAACTCCATCAGCCTCCCCTCAGGCGATCTCCTCGGACAGAGAGGACACAAGAGATGCACCATTACCTCACTTGAACATCAATGACCTGAAGACAATCGCAGCAGACATAAAAGATACCCTGTCAGCGGCCATATCAGAGCTCCGACTGGATATACACGCACTCACTGACAGAGTGCGAGCAGTGGAAAAGATGACAGAACGCCATGACACTCAACTACAAAAAACCACTCGGCATGTAGACACACACACCCTCCAAATGAGGGATATGCAGAGGCACCTGGAAGACCTCGATAACAGAGGCAGAAGACACAATCTGCGGGTCAGAGGATTGCCAGAAACCATAGAAGGGGAGCAATTATTACCCTCCATCACTGATCTCTTTAACAAGCTCCTGAACAGGCCACCTCAGACCCATATTGAAATGGAGAGATTTCATAGAGCATTGAGACCCAAAGGAAGAGATACCGATCCCCCACGAGATATAGTATGCTGCATAGTGGATTTTAAGCTGAAGGAGGAAATACTGAGACGGGCCAGAATGAATTCACAGATCATCCATGAAGGAAAACAGGTTCAAATATACCAGGATCTCTCAGGGATAACCCTGCAGCACCGACGGGACCTGCGACCCTTACTAGACACCTTACGCACTCAGGGAATATCCTACAAGTGGAAGTTCCCGTTCTGCCTCTCAGCCACATCCCGAGGGCACACCGCTCTTTTGAAAGTGCCAGAAGATCTTCCTCGTTTCTGCGACATTTTAAACATCCCGCTGATAGATGTACCAAACTGGTATGCGGACTTTCGCCATTCAGCGGTCAGGAAGGAACCACCAGCGGAAGAACCAATGGAGGCACAGGCATCCAGGCACCAGAGGAGACGTTCTCCCTCGGCAACAGGTAACCGTCATGACTCCCGAGGCACATACCGCAGCACTAACCCCTTCTCCTCACCAAGCTCACGGAGGGCTAGGAGATACTAACTTTTGTCAGAGATCAGTTAACTTACATTAACGTTGAGTTGTGTTAGACTTATACTATTTCACCACAGTTATGTGTTCTCTTTATACGATATTGACCTGACAGCAACGAGTATATATCAATGGGCTGCATTGCCTGACATACTATCCCTGTCAAACAGCCTTAACACCCATTGGAATTCCTCTAAGGTTGTGATAGCTCACAACTCACTTCCATTCACCCCCTGCAGTGAAACTCTCATATACGGCTCGTATTACAACTACAATACCCATACTCACTAGCGGCAAACAAACATCAGCACGCAGTATGGCTGCCCCTCCTCCTCTTTACAACGTATGAGACAGCTCACGTTGCACAGAAGACCTCTTCCCTATACCACGCTCGTCACAGCAGAGACCCACAGAACACATCAGACAAGCACAGAACAGTCAACGGCTCTGCAAATCCACCACGGACTGGAAATCTACAAACCAGATTAAACATACAATCGGGACTGCAAAACCTCTGCCGGAACACAACAGAGGTAATTGTCCAGCAATAACTTTTATATTCTTTAAGGCAAGCTGTATGCTCCCATGTTTATACTTCCAAAGTTGCAAAACACCACCTTAAATGTAGAGGAAGCTTCTAAAACCACTTGCATTCCCCACTAAAAATCCAGAACTGATACGACATGGGAATTATCTTCATACCATCTCCTTCTCAAATGCTATGGTTCCCTTTAAACTGTACCCCCTGGCATCACACCCCTATAGAGAAGACTGCTGACACCACTACACACGTCTGCTGGGTACGGTGTAATATTGTGGTTATAATTATCTAAGTTAAACTTTACTGTTTTACATTCCAGTTACCCTCTACAAGTAGAATGTTTATACATTGTTATTGTAAAAGTTAATACTGTTTAAAAATTAACTGCGAGACGCCTGTGGGGACATTTCCATGTTCTCTCACGGTAACTCCCAATGATCACTGTCCGCCGGGGCAGTAGCATCACATATGATTTCTCAAGGCTATTATTCCTAAGACAACGATTACACAGAAGAGGTATTTTATACCCCATGATCTGCTAAAACTGATTTAAATATATACCAATGAGTTACACATACACGGAAGTGTCACCCACTAGAGGATTACACAAAATATAGACCCCCGCACCCTTCTTCTGTAATCTTCCAACATCTCCATCACCTTCCAACATGGTCAGTCGGTAGCGGATATCTCTAGGATCTGTGACCTCACTCGCGTCCGGCTTGGGACAACCCCCACACAGCAGCGGACCAGGGTGTGACCACACAGGTTGTGGGACGCGTTCTGACTCCGCTCTGTACATAACCGATACCCCCCCAAACGAGGTTGGGAGAAAGATTCTCCATCGCCTCATCGGTACATCGAATATTCCCTTTTTTTTTTTTTTTTTTTTTTTTTTTTTTTAACGAGGAGAGAAGAGGGAAAAGGAGAAAGAGGAGGAAAAGGGGAAGAAAAAAAAAAGGAAGGAAAAGTAACCTAAGTCTAACTTAACTCCTGAGACTTTCCTATACCCCTAAACCTAACTGCCCTTTACCCCACATCCACATACCTTCGTGGCGGAGGTCATGAGTACACTCAACTCACATCAGGATCGAGCTCCTTCAACCGCACACCTCAAACTCTGCTCTGTCAACATACGAGGTCTCAATACACCCGAAAAAAGATCACAATTACTTTCCTCTCTACAGAAATCAAAAATCCATATTGCACTCATTCAGGAAACCCACTTCAGAACAGATAGCATTCCCAAACTATACACTAAACATTATCCAACGGTATACCACGCAACCAACAAAGATGCAAAATCCAAAGGGGTTTCCATCCTAGTATCGAAACACTGCCCGCTGCTCATATCAGAAGTCCACAGGGATCCACTGGGTCGCTATCTTTTTATTAAAGGTACGCTTCACAAAAGACCCATCACAATAGCGAACATATATGCACCAAACACAAAACAAGTTTCTTTTTTCCGGACAACGCTACAACACCTTCTAACGTTTCAGTCGGGCACACTAATCGTAGGCGGAGACCTCAATGTGGCCTTAAATCCCTCTTTGGACACATCGAATGGGTTATCCTCACTGTCTTACAGAGCTTTACGGGCGATAAAAACGCAATTCAGTGATATGCTACTTCACGATACATGGCGTACTCTACATCCTAAAGATAAGGATTTCACCTTCTACTCTCCACCCCATCACAAGTACTCGAGAATTGACCACTTCTTTATTTCCCAAAATGATCTCTCATATCTCACGAAAGCAAATATTGAGCCGATGATCCTATCAGATCATAACCCCATCACTATGACCCTAAACATCCCCACCACAATGGATAGATCACACATTTGGAGACTCGATAATTCTCTTCTCACTGACCCAGAAACAACTCAAACACTTTCCAAAACACTTACAAATTACTTCGCTGAAAACATACAAGAAGGCTCTTCCCCGGACACAATCTGGGCGGCACATAAATGTGTTATTAGGGGAGTATTCATATCCCAAGCAGCCAAACGGTCAAAACTAAGAAAAGCCCGCATTGAGGAATTGACTAAACGCATACATACACTAGAACTAAAACACAAAGCAACCCTAGCCAACAATGCCTTGTCCGATTTGATACAAGCCAGAGAGGAACTCCTGGAGGTATTGAACAAATCAATAAAACACAAATTCGCCTTGACTCAAAAAATCTACTACGAGTTCGGAAACAAATCTGGGAGGCTATTGGCTAGGGCTGTACAAGTTAAGAAGGCGATGAACACTATCCACACAATAAAAGACACGACAGGAAACACCTATGAGACCTCAGATAAAATAGCAGACCAATTCGTAAGGTACTTCTCCAAATTGTATAATCTAACTTCCCCACTGACAGCTTCAGACACCAACGACAGACGATCCAAGATACAAGACTTCCTAAAACAATATACCCCTTCACCCTTAAACGATGCAGAATCTGCAGGTTTAGACTCTCCACTATCTGTAGAAGAAATCCTACAGGCTTTGAAACAATTGAAAACCGGCAAAAGCCCAGGTCCTGACGGATTAACGGTGAGCTACTATAAAACCGTCCCAGATATACTCATTCCACATTTAGTACAGGCCTTTAATAATCTTAACCCCACAAATAGTGCGAACAAAGACATCTTAGAAGCACATATCGTTGTTATACCAAAACCTGATAGGGACGTTACCCTAGTATCAAACTATCGCCCCATATCGCTTCTAAACGTTGACGTAAAACTTTACGCCAAGGCACTGGCCAATCGTCTACTTCCCCTAATTCCCAGATTTGTATCCCTGGACCAAGTCGGTTTTGTCCCCGGCAGGGAAGCAAGGGACAACACCACAAAGGCTATAAATATCCATCATTGGCTTTCCTCTACCTCGACCCAGGGCTTTTTCTTATCCCTGGACGCGGAGAAGGCGTTCGACAGGGTTGCCTGGGATTACATGGAGGAAACACTTCGTATAGTGGGTATACCGCCACGCCTCTTACAGATGATTCTTGCTCTGTATTCCTCCCCAACAGCAAAAATCAGAGTGAACGGTTGCCTGTCGGACGCCTTCTCCGTGTCTAACGGAACGAGACAGGGTTGTCCCCTCTCCCCCTTACTATTCATACTCACCATGGAACCTATGCTATGCAAACTCAGAGAAAACCCTGATATAAAAGGCTTAGAGATAAATCACAGAAACTATAAAGTAGCTGCTTACGCAGATGACATCTTACTATTTCTAACGGAACCTATAACCACCATCCCCAACCTGCTTAAGGACTTCTCTCTATTTAAATTACTCTCCAACCTACAAATAAACTTTTCCAAATCAAAGGCCCTGAATATAACCCTGCCAAATACACTGGTTACACAATGTAAGAACAACTTCCCATTCCAATGGGAATCCCAAACCATCACATATCTGGGCATTAAAATTCCTACCAACCTGACTGATCTATACGCTCAGAATTTTCAACCCACATTAATGGCCATCCAAGGAGATCTGCATAAATGGCACACAGGCCCCTTTTCATGGCTTGGCAGGATAGCTATCTTAAAAATGAACGTACTACCTAGACTACTGTACCTGTTTCAGGCTATCCCCATCAAACTCCCCAAATCCTTCTTTGTTACCTACAAACGAATTTGTAGGGCTTTTATCTGGTCCTCTAAAACACCCAGATTGAGTTGGGAGAGGCTGACGCTCCCTAAATCGCAAGGAGGCTTAAATCTTCCTGATATTCAGAAATACCATTGGGCATGCCACTTGACTAGAATAGTCGACTGGCACTTACATGGAAGCAACAAGGACTGGATCCAGCTAGAGAATGCTTTCTCCCAAATCCCAGTGGCACACATACCCTGGCTTAATCCCTCGAGCATTCCTAAAGACCTTAAAACTCATCCCTTAATCAATGCTACAACACTGCAATTCAAGAATGCAAGTTCAAAATTAAACTTTAAACCCTTCCGCGGTCCCATGACTCCTCTAGAAAACAACCCAGATTTCCAACCGGACATCTCCTCACTCCCTTCATTGACAGACCCACCCAGACGACATATTAGGGTAAATCAATTGTTTCACAACGATAGATTGCTTTCACATCAAGCTATGACTTCTCAGTTACCAAATTATCAAATACCATTTTACAAGTACCTGCAAATTCGGCACTTTCTTCAACACTCTAATCCAAATCCTCAATGGTCCCGAGACCTCTCACCTTTCGAATCCATATGTAACAGCGAAGAACCGCAAAAACACTTAATATCAACGGTATATGCACTCCTTTTCTCCTCACATAAAATAAAAGACGACAAGCTGGTCAAACAGTGGGAAACAGACCTCAGACTGGACTTAAGCACGGAGGAATGGGATCGCATATACAACTATATAAATAAAGGCACGATTAATGTATCAACACAAGAAAGCAGATTCAAAATATTTACAAAATGGTACAGAACGCCAGACAAAATCCACACATTCCACCCTAGTATCTCCCCTTTGTGTTGGAGATGCAATGCATCTCATGGGACCCTACTCCACATCTGGTGGGAATGCACCCTCATTCAACCATTCTGGACAGAAATACATCGATTAATCAGTCAGATCACAACTATCACACCTGACTTTACCCCAGCTCAATTTTTACTACACCACACGACAATTCCTAGATCGAAGTACAAAAATTCCTTAGTTCTTCATCTAATAAACGCCGCTAACCAATGCATCCCAGTACATTGGAGAAGCACTTCCCCCCCAACAATCTCAGAATGGATATGCAGAGTTGACAAGACAGCTGAAATGGAAAACCTCATACACCAATCCCGAGACAAACCAACGAAATACTGGGAAATTTGGGCATGTTGGTTACACTACAAAGAGAAACTAACAGATAGTGCTTCCAAAGGAATCTCTTCCCCCTTGTTACAAAGCACCACGTAGATCCTATTTCTACAAGGAAAAAGGAAGAGAAAAAAAAAGGGGGAAAAAGGAAAAAAAAAAAAAAAAAAAATCAGTCCTCCGCCTTCCTCATACCTTTCCCCACCCTTCCCTCAATTTCATATAACTCAATTACTTTACACCGAACATATCACTAAATGCAATACATACACTTTCTAATAATAAGACTTTTAAAGCTTCACAGGTTGAAGTACATTAATTGATACCCATACATAGATTTCTAATACCTAAGCTCACGCTTACTTACCATCAGGCTCTTTCCCCCTAGACGAAACTCCGATCTTACCGAATCCTTCACTACACATGTAGGTGTTCCCCCCCTGACCACAGTTAGAACCCCTCTGGGGTGGTCAGAGAGGAGAACTAATATGGTCGGATAATATTCATACTTTTTACAGAGCCCATATCATGACCCTGATACCTCTGCCCGTTTTAAAACACGTTGTTTTTTCTATGATCTATACCTCACACGTCTACATTATACTAAGACAGTTACGAATATGTTGATTTTAAAGAGTTCATTCTTCTTATGAAACTCTAGGAATTTATATTATCGTTACATACAACGTCGGATAGACTGTTGACATATTGCATGTAATAGTGAATTATTGTAAAGTCATTGTATTTTAAGACTTCACTGTATTCCCTGTAAAATTGTAAACTTTCAATAAAATTTCTTTGGAAAAAAAAAAAAAATGTACCTGTTCAAAATTACAAACAGATTCTACTTAACAACAAACCTACAGTCCCTGTTTTGTTTGCACCGCCTGTATACTGCTGTTCAGAGTATATAGGGCCTGGTGGCCCCACACCTTTCCTTATTTTAATTTGGGTGCGGGGTTCCCCTTAATATCCATACAAGACCCAAAGGGCCTGGTAATGGACTGGAGGGTACCAATGCCGTTTGTCTCACTGATTTTCATACATATTGCCAGGACCCGACATTACATTAAAGCCGCAAGCAGTTTTAAATGACTTTTTTTCCTTTAAAAATGACATTTTGTGCAGGGACTGTTCTAAGCACGGGAAACACATGCCACTTTACAGGCATACTATAGACACCCCCCAGGTACGATATTTAAAGGAATATTTCACTTTTTTTTTTTTTTACTTTAAGCATCATTAAAATCACTGCTCCCGAAAAAACGGCCGTTTTTAAAAGTTTTTTTTGCATTGATACATGTCCCCTGGGGCAGGACCCGGGTCCCCAAACCCTTTTTAGGACAATACCATGCAAATTAGCCTTTAAAATGAGCACTTTTGATTTTGAACATTCGAGTCCCATAGACGTCAATGGGGTTCTAACGTTCGTGCGAATTTTCGGTCCGTTCGCAGGTTCTGGTGCGAACCGAACCGGGGGGTGTTCGGCTCATCCCTAGTCCTTATTAATATCCATTACTTTGGAGTGGGATGTCCAATAAACTCCGAAAAGACAGTGTAAAGAACAGGGTGCCCCCGAGCCCTCTCACAGCCCAATTCTCTGGCTGATTGGTAGTATCTGAAGACAAAGCTTGCTCCAGCTTCGGCATATCACAAATCCACAACAAAACTGATCAACCATATGTCTCTCACCAGATGAAAAGGTCGGTGACACAGTAGACCATGCTAATAAAATCTTCTTTATTAAGACCCATCAGGATAAATGGGAATCCAATAAACAAGACACATCGACACATTTCAGCCCTGGAAGGCTTTAGTCATAAAGGACACTGCTATGGGGGGGGGCAGAGTACACTACAGTGGGGGAACGATGTGAAGGGGGGGCAGAGGACTTTGCTTTGGGGGGGTACCGGACACTACGGTGCTAGAAGGAGGGGGCAGAGGACACTACTTTGGGGGGGGGCAGGGGGCAATAATGTGGGTGAGGCAAAGAACACTACTGTGTAGGGGGGGCAGACGACACTAATGTAGGGGGGGCAGAGTACATTACTGTGGGGAGGTTGATGTGAAGAGGGGAAGAGGACACTAAAGTGGGGGTGGGAAGGGTTACAGGACACTACTGTGGGGAGTGATGTGAACTTATATAAAAGTGGGAAAGGAATACTACTCTGTGGTTGGGGCAATGATGTGAAGGGAGGCAGAGGACACTACCCCCCTTCCCCCAGGGGTTCTTTGATTTCCTCCATGTTGGCCAGGTAGATCTCAACCTCTAAAAGCTTGCCTACCCTTGGTTTTTCAGGTACCTTATCGTAATTACATTATGTATTTGGATTTTATATCTGCCAGAGGATAGCCAGCTTGGTTTACCTGTCTGCATATTGTTTATGGTCTCTGCCCTGCGGTGAAATCCAACTTTTTCCCACTGGTTCGTTTTGTCCAGGAACAGGGTGGCAATGACAAGCGGTGCCATTTTGTACATATTTTGCTCCGCACAGCCAGTTGGTAGTATGATCAAATTGTTCAAATTCTTGCCATCAATGGATTCTTCTATGAAATCAGCAATTGGAGATCCTAAAATAAAAGGAAAAAAACATTAGGCAAAACTATTTTTTTCTCTTTGTTTTTGTCACAGCTATTCAGTATAATCTGTCGATCATTGTAATCACATCACCACTACTGAAGGACTTTGCTGGCATCTCATTATGTACTTCCTAACTGTTCCAATTTTGGCAAAACACTGCTACTACAGGGCTGTGAGCAGCCTGATTATGCCCTGTCCTCCACCCGGGGGACACAGAGGAAGAGGATATGGATAGCTATGCCTCTTGGGAAAGACAGAAAACTTGCTTGGAGGAACTTGGACTGATGGCAGATGTAGTCTCCACACTGTAACATAGTCCTGTGGAAAGGAGCAGCAGGAAAGCGCAAACTACATTTCCTAGGGTACCTTGAGAGAGGAGGCAGAGCAAGAAGGGAAAAAGGAGAAATGAGGGCCTGCTTGGAGAGAATATCATGCCTGGGGGTACAGAGGCTGGAAGGTAGTTTTTGGTTATATACTGGCTTGTATTATCCATTCCTGAGACTTATGTCCTTTGTGCGATACACAAATCCATGAGCCATGCTCCCTTTGCAGTTTGCACTCCCGAGTCCTGCGTGATGTGCACTGCTGCGCCCTGTGCTATACGCACTACTGCTTTTCTGAGCCCTGCATGAATACTCACTCCTGAGCACTGCAGAATACTCACTCCTGAGCACTGCAGAAGGCTCACACCTGTACACTGCAGAATAAACACTCCTGAGCCCTGTGCAATATGCATTCCTGGGAACTGCAGAATACATATTCCTAAACCCTGAACCTGTACCCTCAGCTGTGTGCATTTCACATTTCTGAAACCTGCATCCTATGCGATATGCATCCTGAACCTTGTGCGATACGTACTTCTAAACCCTGCATCCTGCATTATATGCACTCCTGAGACCTGTACTCTGTGTATTACGCACTCTTGAACCTTCACCTCCTGTGTGATATGCAATTCTGAGCCCTGACCACACCCACCATTTGTACTAGCGTGCTGCATGCACCACTTTCCTTCTCTTCCCCGGGGGGGGGGGGGAGTGGGTGGGTGGCATGGAGTAAGGAGGAGAAGAGTAATATGAGAACCTGCACCTATTTTCTGAGAAAAAATCTTGCCTAAACCTAACACTTAATCTTAAGGTAGAATTCACACCTGTGTGTCGCGTCACAGATTTTTCGTACTATTTTGCACGTTTGTTGCATACATTCACTTGAATGGGCTGCCCTACAAGCGACAAGTGTGCAAAAGTAGCTCCTGCATCTTTTTTTACAGTGAGCCTCACGCACTTTTACAATGCATGTTTTGGTGTGTTTTTTGTGTGTTGTCCTGCAACTGCTATCCGTGTTTGGGGTGCCAATAAGAATTGGTGTGAATTGGTCATAATAGGCACTTAATGCTTAACCTTCCATTCTAACCCTTAACCTGTTCTGCAACACTTAAGACCCCTAATCTAACAGCTTACCCTAAACCCTTAAAGAAGACTTTCATCCTTTTTTTGCACCTTATATAATATTAATGTTTAAAAATGGCAGGATTGTAACATTACTCGCAGACTCAGATATCCCAGGAGTCTGTAAGCAACTCTAATGCCCCGTACACACGATCGGACATTGATCGGACATTCCGACAACAAAATCCATGGATTTTTTCGGACGGATGTTGGCTCAAACTTGTTTTGCGTACACAAGGTCGCATAAAGTTGTCGGAATTTCCGCTCGCCAAGAACGCGGTGACGTACACCACGTACGGCGAGACTAGAAAAGGCCAGTTCAGAACCAAGCGCGGCACCCTTTGGGCTCCTTTTGCTAATCTCGTGTTAGTAAAAGTTTGGTGAGAGACGATTCGATTTTTTAGACTGGTGGTTTTCAGATCGTTTTCTGCTGTTCAGTTTGTGCTTGTGGGTTTGTATCTGCTCTTCAGTGCGTGCAGCAAGTGACGCGTGACTCTTGTCATTCTGTTCTTGTTCGTTCGTTACAGTTTTTCAGGTCGCTCTTCACAGGCCTTGCTGTTCTTCAGTGCGTTCTGTTACTTCATTCTGAGCAGCCGACCGTTTTCTAGCCATGTTGCGTATACGTACTCCTCGTAGAGTTCGTGCTGTGCGAGGGCTTGGTGTTGGGGTCCTGACCTTGACACAAGTCCAGTCCATGAACAGGGTGGGGAGGAGTTCATGGACCAAGAATTGGTTGCTTCAGCGTGACCAGTTCTGTCATATGCCTTTGCTCCGTGAGATCCGTGAGAATAATCCTGATGATTTCAGGAACTTTCTCCAGATGACGGACCCCGTATTTCACCGTTTGTTGGCTTTGCTGACCCCTTATGTTAGCAGGCTACCTGCATGAGGCAAGCCATCACTCCGGAGCAGAGGTTAGTCGCCACCCTGCGGTACTTGGCGATGGGGAGAAGCCTGCAGGACCTCAAGTTCTCAACAGGCATCTCCCCCCAGGCTCTGGGGATCATTATCCCAGAGACCTGTTCTGCCATCATCCAGGTCCTGCAGAAGGAGTATATTAAGGTAAGATTTTTATCATTTAACATCACATTTTATTGTATTTAATGTTTGATAATATATTGTATTTCTTTCCTCATTCCCTAATTACCATGATTGTAATATGCTGTGAATGTCCCCTTTGTCCTCATGCATGCTTGATTTTTCGGTAATTATTTTTTTTCTCCTTTATACATTTTTGCCTTCACTTACCTCCCCAGCATGCTATCCTGGCCCTATATTCACCTCATGTAGTCACTTAACAATGTATTTTATCAGCTCCATAGTAGTGCTTTACCCCAAACACCCCTAAAATGTTTTGAAATGGGATTTGTGCTTTAAATTCAGGCAGAGTGCCAGAGGCTTTTTTTTGGGGGTCCCCAAATCATTTGGAACCCTCCCTCCCCCCAACTGCTAAGTCAGCTGACAACAATTCTCCATCTATCCTCAATCATCTATTTGCTGACTTTATATAAACCGAATTCACCAAAAGAAAATTATAGATGAAATAGTGGCGCTAATCCCCAGGTGGGGAGATGCCGGACACTCTTATCCAGCCAGTGAGCTGAATACAGACGTGACTAGAGAAAAAGTGAAAAAGCATATATTGCTAAATATCCCAAAAAGTAAAAATTAATATTAAATAAAATTCAATATGAGCTAATATAAATTATAACACTCAGTGAAAGTGATATACAAATATATAAATCCAAGAAAAAATATATAATGAAAATTGAGCACAGTAAATATCTATAAAGTCCAGAAACCAATCAATCGTGAAAAATAATCGTGAAAATATTTGAAGAAAGTCCAAAAAAAGAGTGAGGGTGACTCCAAAACTGCTCAGCTGTGTTTTCAAACATCCACCACACCTCTGTGACGTGAATCGACTCCCTGCTGAAATTCAAACTCACCAGCTGTTAAGGCCTCTCACTCTCGTGTTTGGCCTGACAGAGCCTCTAACCCACTTACATGGGGGTTAACATGCGAGCATACACTTCCACTGCTCCATAGGAACACCGCTTTTCTCAGGTTGGTAGTATGACATAAAAATAAAAGAAGCTCCAATAGTGTAATCTCGTTTAAAAGATTTAATCACACATAAAACAACTTGTATTGAACTCACATTTAAAATAAAATGACAGGCAAGTCACTTCACGGCAAATGGAGAACTCCCACAGCACAGCAAGCAATGGCAACCAAACTAACAACAGGCAGGCCACGGCGGACCCAGGAGGTGTGTGTGCTCACGTTCATCTCACCCGTCCGCAGCACTCGTCCCTTCACTGGAGCTCCACTCTGTCCCCCTTCACTCCCTCCTCTAGCACTCGTGTGAGATCGCCGTGTAGCTACGCCCCGACATGTTTCATCATAAAGATTTAATCATGGGGTTGGCTAACCGGCGAATCAATCAAACTATTTATCCACACCAGAAATCTTTATGGTGAAACATGTCGGGGCGTAGCTACACGGCGATCTCAGACATGAGTATTTACAAACTGTGTTTGATATTGCGTTCAGATGGGGTGAAGTCACCCCTAGAAAAGCCAAATTTGGAAGATGCACACAAATTTACGAATGTCAACATGTGCTACCTGCTATCACGGGGGATCAAGGAACGTGTTTTGGGGGTGCAACCCCTCCCTCACAGCTACTTTATTATTAAGGAAGGAGTTGCACCCCCAAAACGCGTCCATTGATCTCCCGTGATGGCAGATAGCACATGTTGACACACTGTGCCTCTTTTAAATTTGGCTTTGGTAAAAATTTACACAAAAATGAAAATTATTTTTTGCACAACAAAAACCCAAAGGATTTTGAGGGGTTTTAAACTCTCCCTAAAACATCAATGATGTTCTTCATTTTTTGCTGAACATCATTGATGCTTTTCACAATGTTTTCCAAGTCCCTATAACACCTCATGATCTGTGCACTTTCCAAGGTGAAAGGATCTGGATCCACAACATCACGATCCCCTAAAAAGATAGAAACAAAAAAAACATGTATTATTAATATGGCGGCATCCATCTCTTACCTGAGCCTGTGGTCATAGACACTCACCTGTTGTGGTGCCAATTTCCACCACGTCTTCCTCCTCCTGCTCTGCTGGTCTTCGGTGGATTTCCCCTTCTTCCAGAGGTGGGGGGTCTGTGGTCTCCTCGGATGAGGGGTGTCCTCCGAGTCTTTTATCCCCTATGTACAAAAAAATAGGTATACTTAGCACACAGATATTTGATGGCAGAAATAGGAATATGAAACATTGCTTGGAAGTGGGGTACAATTGTCTGTTTTGGCAGAGTTCCAAGATGTAGCATTTTTCTTGTCCTTTGTCAAGCTTGAATACTTACCTGTCTTGTACAAGCTTCACAGATGGAGACACCCCTATAGTATACACTGGAGCACCTGTGTGGGACCCATAATAAACAAGGGTGTTCTTGTGTCCCACACTAGTGCTCCAGTGTACAGATGTGAAAACTGCTGCTGAGTGTCCTCTCCTTACCCAGAATCTAGTTTGCATTTCATTCTAGTAACAAACCCATCTACACAACCAAATTAGTTTCAGACAAGTAGGCCCTAAAAAAATGTGGGGAAATTCATATGGCCAAAACAATGGTGTTTTCTAGGCTGAACGAACAATGTTTGATATGAACGAATAATGTGCCCATGAACATGAAAGTTGACATTTTAAACTGGATAACAGTCAAGAAAAGCACATGGAGCAGCACGAACGTAATAAACATAAAGAATAGGAACACAGCACAACTACTTACTTTTTTGCAGCACTCTCAGGATCTTTCTGTACTGCTCATGCTCTCTTAATTTGAGGTCCGACCACCTTTTCCTGAGCTGATCTTTCAATCGTCGTACCCCGAAATTCCGGTGCAGGCTCTTGACCACTTTCGCCATGATCTTGGCCTTTCTGACATTGGGGTTGGGGTAAGGTCCATACTGGTAAAAAATGGACAGTTTCCCCCGTGGGGCTTTAGACAGCAATATCTTGAAATCCAGAATAATAAAAAATGTATAACCAGTAAGTGCATTTATTGAACCATGAACAATTGTAATGTTATAATTCAATTGGCATTACAACATAGAGCGCTGGCCAAGTAGTACAATACATATTCCACAATATAAAGTCGACACATCTTTACACAAAATTATATACAGTCATACATTTCCGGGCTGTTGACGGTATAAATCCCCGACGCGTTTCGACCTGTGTAGGGTCATCATCAGGGGGATAGTTGGTTCTATAAAATACATTGAATATCTTCAAAATTTAAGAACATGTCATCATAAATCTCATTGTAAGGTTGAAAATGGTAGCATATTTACCGCTGAAAAGTAGAGGGAATAATCCTTTGGCCAGTAAAAGCCGTAAATGGATCCGGGGGGCCCCCATATTCACCCCTGTCTCCCCAGAGCGCATGAGTCCAGCCCAAGGTGCTTGCAAGGAGCCACATAGATGCCCTCCAGGGGAAGGAGAAGTCAGCACCTGCGACAAATACCCAATAGGTCAAAATGATTCTCAGCACATTGGCAAGAGTATGAAGTGTATGGGCTTACTGCAATCCTAGTGATCAATATATATTGATCTGGTGTCCTAAGGTTTCATGATTGTAATTAATTATATAAAATATGGCAAAACAATAAAAGAAATGGTTATATAGTTATAGGGTTGTTTGAGTGGTGTGGTGTGTAAAAACAGGTAAGTGGGAAGTGATATGTGATACTAGGAATATGAAAAACCCTTTGAATGATGAAGTAAAATTAAATGGATGGCCAGCACACTGCTGACTACAGTGCCATGTCCAGGTGAATAAAATGAGTGTGTAGTGTCAGCCAACACATGGTGGAATAAAAGTGAAAAACAAGTCAAAAGGAGAGTATGTGAATGAATAAAACCAAATTGAAACAAACAAAAACATGTGTGAAAGATCTAAACTGATTATAGGAATAGGAGTATGAGTGTAGTATTGTGATATTATAGGAGTAGGAATATATGTATAGTATTATAATTTACCTTGTGCCACAGTGTGGCTGATGTAGTATGGTAAAGTTTGACTTGTATGAACCAAATTGCAATGAAGCAAAAAAGGTAAAAAGCTGGAGCCAAAAAGGATTTGTGCAGTGCCATCCATTACGGTCTGCGTGGAGTCATAGTAAGACTCACAGGCAGCTGATCATGGATATATGCTTAAAATAGGCAATTAATTGAGTAGGCCTACTCAATTAATTGCCTACTTTTGGCATATATCCATGATCGGCTGCGTCTATGTGGCTCCTTGCAAGCCCCTTGGGCTGGACTCATGCGCTCTGGGGAGACAGGGGCGAATATGGGGGCCCCCCGGATCCATTTACGGCTTTTACTGGCCAAAGGATTATTCCCTCTACTTTTCAGCGGTAAATATACTACCATTTTTAACCTTACAATGAGATTTATGATGACATGTTCTTAAATTTTGAAGATATTCAATTTATTTTATAGAACCAACTATCCCCCTGATGATGACCGTACAAAGGTCGAAACGCGTCTGGGATTTATACCGTCAACAGCCCGGAAATGTATGACTGTATATAATTTTGTGTAAAGATGTGTCGACTTAATATTTTGGAATATGTATTGTACTACTTGGCCAGCGCTCTATGTTGTAATGCCAATTGAATTATAACATTACAATTGTTCATGGTTCAATAAATGCACTTACTGGTTATACATTTTTTATTATTCTGGATTTCAAGATATTGCTGTCTAAAGCCCCACCGGGGAAACTGTCCATTTTTTACCATTATTGTTTTGGGGTGTGCAGCGCATACGTCTCTCCCACATGTGTTTTTCTCTTTATTGGGGTAAGGTCCATACTTCCCATCCTAGTCGGCCCTCTTCAGGATGTCCACCATCTCCAACAATTCCCCAAAGGACATATTTGAGGCCTTATATCGTCTCCTTCTGGATCAGGATGTTTCTGCCTCCAGGCTTTCCTCCTCCTCCTCCTCGTTGGTGTAATTATCTGACACCTGCTGTGTCTCCGCCATGTGCTCTTCCCCACTGCGACGAACGAGAAGGGGCGGGGAATAGAGTAGAAAGAACGTCAGGGTCGGGCGGAGTTTCACGTATGCGCAGTGTCTATAAAGCGTAACACGCGTGCGTAGTACGTACGATCTGTGAGCGGAGGAAGGAGTAACGGAGGCGCCGATCGTGATAGCGAAGGTAAGATTTTACATTGGGCCTATACTGCTTCTAGATTGAGGCCTGTATTTGCACAAGTTTAGTAGACTTTAGGCTGACATTAGGGTTTGTCTTGTGTTGTGTCTTGCAGTGAAAATGGATATCTTTAAAGATAAGGAATTTATGACAATCTTCATTGATAGGTTCAGGGAGCTGCCTTGTCTATGGCAGATAAACCACCCTGAATATAAGAACCAAACAAAGAGGAAGGCGGCGCTGGATAGTTTGTTGGAATTTGTGAAACAGCTAGGAGCCTAGCGGAGCAGACATGCATTGTTAGAGCTCCACACCGCTGAGGAGAGAAGAGAAGGACAAAGCGGAGCCTGCAGGCTCAAAAGGTATCCATTTGAACCTTTTTGCCCCTGGGAACAAACTGTGAAAGTTTGGGCAGGAAATATGGTACTGGGAGGAAACCGTGGCAGAAATAAAAATCACCTCACAAAGAGCTCACAGGCACTCACTGCAACTGAAGCAGCTCCAGTCACCTCACAAGATACAGCATCAGGGCGCTCTCACAGACAGAAAATGTCACAGCAAGACTCTCCATTTGAGTCAGATACAGAACAAATCCTCTCACAAACTTCTCCACAAGCCTCCTCAGCATCCTCAGTAATATTATTACAATTTGAAAAGATGCTTCATAAGGCTTTAAAACAAACCTCAGACCAAATAACAAAAAGCCTAACCAAAGAAATAAGAGAGCTGGGAAACCGCACCGCAGCCCTAGAAATAAAAATGGATGAAATTGAAATTACAACCCAAGAAAATATAACAGAATTGGAACAATTAAAAAATGAGAATTTAATACTTCAAACTAAGCTCGAAGATTGCGAAAATAGAGCCAGACGTTCAAACTTGCGCATAAGGAGAATACCTGAAACTGTGACAGACCTGCAATCTACTATTACTGCTCTATTACAAGAACTAAAGCCAGATATCCCTATTGAACGTTTAGAACTGGACAGAGTACACAGAGCCCTCACAGTCAAAAAGAAAGATGGACCCCCACGTGATATAATCACAAAATGTCATTATTACAGAACGAAAGAACAAATACTAATTGCTGCAAGAGAAAAAAAGGAACTTAATTTTCAAGGACACAATTATCAAATTTTTGCTGACCTTTCCCAACTTACTATTACTAAAAGACGATCCATGAAACCCCAACTAATGGAACTGCAACGCCACAACATTATGTATCAATGGGGCTTCCCCTTTTCAGTCAGATTTAACTACCAAGGTACAATTTACAGAAGCAGATCAGCAGATGAACTACAACAAACCCTTTTAAAATTAAATCTGACAGAACCCACAAGCAGCAACACTCCCACACGCAGAAGAATGGCATCATCTTCACCTTCAGGCAGCACCCAGAAAATTTCAGAACAAAATGGGAATCATCATTCTCACAAAAGAGGCCGTTATGCCACATCATCCATGGACCAAGAAGATTCAATGGACTGACATCCTAATTCCTGATATCTCTTCATTTATTATACTAAGAGATGGTTCTCTATAAAAAATCTATATTTATAACTGAATGTAACTGCATTCTGATAGTCACACACTGTGTGTTGGATCATGTTACATTCCAGTTATATTTCTTATTACTTCTGATTCATATAGCCTTAGAATATATAAGTGAAATAAGGAAATTCTTGTTCAGTTATATATTATCAGGTAATAACAGTAGATTTATTACTTTTTAGGACAAATATGTCCAATAATCCAGAAGTAATGGAAGCTTTTTCTATCTTTTCTTAAAACAAATATATTATTACCTAACTAGTTCCTAGAATTATGTTTTTGTTTATTCTAATCTGAAGCAATACAACCTCAATTTTATGAGTTAACATATCTAAACAGTTGCATATGAATAAAATATGTAATTGTTTACTCTAAAAGGGTTAAAATCCCAAAATAATTCAAACTATCTTCATCAATACCAAAGTTATTAACAGTACCTTTCTAACTGAATTATTTAGCCTAGGGCAAGACTAACCATATACAACCACCCTGCAATAAATAATTTCAACAAAAACTATATTCTGCACTCCAATTAATGAAACATCATTTTGATGTCTTTTGACATAGCACTTCTCTCCTGTAAGCGGAAGATCCGTGTACCCCCATTAGCCCTCCTCATTCTTCCAACCATATTATGTGGGAGTGTGACGAAGGCACTTATTCCCCTGAGAGAGATATTTATTCTCTTTCACGGGTAAATTGTGATTACTTGCAAAAAATAATTTATACAATGTATCATCTAATCTCATATGTTTTTTGTTTACTCTTTACTCCAGAATTCACTGGTTTCTTTTCTATCTATTCATCTCTTCAGTCCACACAGGTTGATCTGCGCAGTCAGCTCTGCATAACAAAAAGTAAGTCAAAACTATTTGATCTATTGCCATGGCACCACTGAATATACTTTCCCTGAATGTTCAGGGAATAAATGTCCCTCAAAAAAGGACCAAAGCCTTCCGTACTTTCCATAACAAGAAGGCTCACATAGTATGCCTCCAAGAAACACACTTCACCAAAGATTCTACTCCAAAATATATTTCTCCTTTTTATCAACAAATTTACACGGCTTCTGCCTGTACCAAGTAAAGGGGAACTCTAATTGCATTTCACCGATCCACACCATTCACCTTATCATCAGAAATTAAAGACCCAGAAGGTAGATACCTGATACTCATGGGTTATATAATGGATACAGCAATCACGGTGATTTCCTTCTACGCTCCTAACAAACAACCTACACCATTCCTCTCACATATATTACAAGTGATTAATACACACAAAATAGGAACAGTGATAATGTGTGGGGATTCGAACCAGGTCCTCCTTCCATTTCTAGATAAATCACCTTTTACACCATCCAAAATAACCTCTAGATTACCTTTTTCTCAACTTCTTTCCAAATACAATCTGGTAGATTCGTGGAGAGAAAGTAACCCAATGAAAAAGAAATTCACTTATTTCTCGCACCCTCATCAAACCTTCACCAGAATAGATCATATTTTTCTAACAATAGGAATGATACCAGAAATTATTGCATCAGATATAATTCCGATTCCGTGGTCTGACCATAATGCAGTATACACTACTATAGCCTCAGCCATACCAAAAGCGCATGACCCAACGTGGTACTTACCGGACATAATGCTCAAACACCCACTACATCAGATGGCCATTGAACAAGCTTTAAAGGAATACATATCAATTAATAATACAACAGACATCTCCCCAATAACACTGTGGGAAGCTCATAAGCCTGTCTTGCGTGGTACAATACAAAGACAAATGGCACTATTTAAACGGGAACGCAAAAATCTAGCAAAAAAACTAGAACTCAATTTTAATGCAGCTTACATATCATTTCAAGATAATCCATCTCAGAGTACAAAATCTCATCTGGAAAAATCTAGATTGGAATACGATCTATTTCTCACTGAGTCAGTTGATAAATCCCTCAAACGCTCCAAACACAATTTCTACATGAATACAAACAAACCAGGTACATATTTGGCTCGGGCATTAAATTCAACTAACAAATCTTTCAAACCAATACGTTTGAAATTATCAAAAAATGTTTACACTTGTAATCCAGTTAAAATAGTCCATAAATTTCACTCACATCTCGCAACTTTATATAAGACAAACAATGAATTTAATCCTACAGAGGCTGAATCCTTCTTCTCAAAAATAACCTTACCTGAGTTATCTCAGAATCAAAAAAGCAGTTTGGATGAGCCTATAACTATAGATGAAGTTGCTAACGTCATAAAAGACCTAAAACTTAACAAAAGACCAGGCCCAGACGGCTACTCGGCTTTATACTATAAAACATTCTCAGAAATACTCTCTCCAATTCTCACTGAAACGTTTAACAAACTTCTAGATGGACATTCTTTTCGGCAAGAAACACTAATGGCAATTGTTTGTATGATCCCAAAACCCCTTTCTGATGATACTTCCTGTGTGAATTATTGGCCTATCTCTCTGTTAAACCTCGATATTAAATTATTAGCAAAAATAATAGCAAAACGCCTTAATAGCATTATAGGAAAATTAATACATAGAGATCAAGTAGGCTTCATGCCAAATAGACAGGCAGGCGATAATATACGCAGGGCAGTGTTATTGGCACATATTGCTAAAAAACGGAAAATCCCTTTATGTTTTCTATCTCTCGATATTAAGAGGGCATTTGACACAGTATCCTGGCAATATATGCAATATTCATTACAAAAATGGGGTTTTGGACCCCACTTTTTAACATGGATCAAAGCATTATATAATAAACCCAAAGCCTATATAAAATATGCTGGATACAAATCTGAAGCCTTTAATATAGAAAGAGGTACCCGACAGGGTTGCCCATTATCTCCCTTATTATTTGCCCTTATACTCAAACCCATGGCCCAATACATCAGAACAAACCAAACTATAACTGGCATTGAAGTAGGAGGTATTACACACAAATTATGTATATTTGCAGACGATATATTACTTTTTCTATCATCACCACAGGTCTCTGGTCCTAACCTAATACCAGCTCTTGATGGATTTGCAGCCCTATCCGGCCTTATGATTAATCCTAAGAAATGCCTAATGCTTAATATTTCACTCACAAACATGGAATTGATCCCGGCTAGGGCTGCACTCCCATTCACATGGGCAGAAAAATCAATCCCATATCTTGGAATTCATTTAACAGCATCTCATTCTGACTTATTCTCAACCAATTATCCTCCTGTATTAAGACAGATCACAAATCTAATAAAACAATGGTCGCAACTTCCTTTATCCTGGATAGGGAAGATTAATGCAATCAAAATGACTATTCTACCCAAATTGCTTTATCTATTCAGAGTCCTCCCTATTCCAATTCCTTCCTATTTTTTGAGAATAGTACAAAAGAGAGCAACTTCGTTTATATGGGGCTCTTCTAAACCACGTATACCTATACACACACTACATCTTCCCAAAAATAAAGGAGGCCTGGGATACCCTAATTTTACTAACTACTACAGAGCAGCACATTTGGCCAGTCTGTCCAAATACCATGCAAAACAGAAAATCCCATTATGGGTATTTATAGAGGCTTCAGAAAATGACCCTCTATTAATATCAAATTTATTATGGCTTGATCCTAAAGACCGCTTTAAAATTCATAATCCCATAACTAAACACTTCTTATCTCTCTGGGATAAACTAAAAACCAAATATCAGTTACAATCTCCACACAATCCTCTCCTTTCTTTTATCAGAAATCCGGCCTTTTATCCGGCATGGATCTACCCAAATTCTTTTAAAGCTTGGACAACATCAGGCATTCAGACACTAAATGACTTCATAGCATCTAAATCATTCCTTTCATTCCCATCGCTTAGAGAAAAATATGATCTACCAAACTCTGAGATATTTAGATATCTCCAAATCAAAAATTTCTATACACCATTCCTAAAGGGGGATACACCATTATCCCAATTATCCATTTTTGAATCAATCTGTACAAAAGATCCATTTGCTAAAGGTACAATTTCATCACTTTATAATCAATTATATGGAGTAGCAAATCTTAATAGACCCTCTTACGTTCAGAGGTGGGAGGAGGACCTGGGACGAACTTTAGAAGACACGGACTGGTCTAACATATGGCTCACATCTAAGTCATCTTCACCCAACATCTTAGCACTGGAGACAAATTATAAAGTCCTAACTCGCTGGTACCTTGTACCCGCTAGAGTGGCAAAATATTCACCTAATACCTCAGCTCTTTGTTTTCGAGGATGCCCAGAAATAGGCACATATTTACACATATGGTGGACGTGCCCAGTAATCCAAACCTTCTGGAAGGAAGTCTTCGTGATTGCATCTAAAATATTTAAAAAAATAATACAACCAGATCCATATTTAACTTTACTTAATCTAAAACCGGAATGGTTAACACTCTCTCAATTCAAACTTATGATCCAACTAATAACGGCTGCAAAACAAACAGTGGCCAAGGCATGGAAATCTCCTACATTGGTACTAGCAGAAACAATTCACAGAATGAATAATACAATGTCCCATGCTAAGATGGTAGCCATCGATCAAAATCAAATTCCAAAATTTGAAAAACTTTGGCATCCTTGGATAAAACAACAGTTCCTGTCAAACTTCAATGACTCTGTCCTGTTGCCATGGTAACAGATTAAATGACTTACAGAGACACCCATTCTAAGGCTTCAAAGAGAACTAAAAAGAATAATAAACTGACGAGCGGGACAACCTTGTGGACCATACCTCTACCTTTCAACCCTTTTTCTTCTTTTTCTTTCCTTTTCTCCACCTTACGATTAAAGCTCATTATCAGAATTTATTTGACCTATATACACTCTACCTGTAAACAATATGTATAGTAGGTATAAATCATTTAAATACCTACAAAAGTAACTAAGGAAATGATATATATCTTTAATTTAGGTTTACGTAAACCCAATGTTTAATATTTGAAATTTCATTATATTTACCTATAGAAACCCTACTGTAAAACAATGAGCTTACTTTATAGATCCTTGTAAACTTACTTTATGTATCTTTATAACATTGTATACTCAATAAACTTCTTTTGACAAGGAATTTGTGAAACAGCTGATCCCCATGGCAGACATCATCTATTTGAAGGCCCTAATTGGTGGCCTGAGGAGCACTTATCTAAGGGAGCACAAGAAGGTCCAGGATTCCCAGAGATCCGGAGCTGCAGATGACATCTATGTTCCCAGGCTGTGGTACTATGACAGGCTGCATTTTCTGGCAGGCCAGAATGAACCCAGGTCATCACTCTCCACTCTTCCTTCCACACTTCCTTTCCCCCCCAGCTGAGGCTTCTGACGCCCAAACTGGGCCTTCCAGGCAGCAACATGTGGAGGAGCCCAGATTGAGCCAGGTATAGCATTCCTCTAAATATTTCTGGTTGTCCAATCAATGATGTTAACTAGATGTTAGTTTGGAGTACTAATTTATGATTGTGATTGATGAAGCAAAAACTAAAACCATGTCCCTTTTTCATGCACAGGGAAGTCTCAGCCAGGAGGTGGCAGGGACAAACAGGCTGCCTGATATCCAGGTCCCTCCCCTACACTTGCAAAGACAAAGTGCCAGGAAGAGGAGTAACCTGGAGGAGGCTGCCATAGGCCTCTTTTGGAAGGCTGCAGAGGCCCTGAGAACCCCCCACACTGGGGAGGAGGACTTTGCTGGCATAACTGCCTGCAAAATGATGCAGATGGAGGAGGGCCAATGACTCCTGTGTGAGTTCCTAATTTTGGAAGCTCTCAATAAGGGATTGAGGGGCGAAATAACATGTGCTACCCACATTTGTGACCTCACAAATGGTCCTCCTCCTCCTCCTCCTCCAGGTCCTACTCCTCCTTCTCCTCCTCCTCCTCCAGGTCCTACTCCTCCTCCTGCCACATCTCCAACACCAGAGCCACAGCGTGGAAGGAAGTGTCTAAGGAGGACCAAAGAGTGATGGCTCTGGGTTCAGTCTGGTCTGGCAAAATATGCAGCCTCTTGTAGTACCACAGCCTGGGGACACAGATGTCATCTGCTGCTTTCCGGATCTCTGGGACTTCTGGACCAGACTGCACTCCCTTAGATATAGACTCCTCAGGCCACCAATTTTGCTGGAAAAGAATTGATGTCTGCCCTGGGGGTCAAAGGCTTCGCCAATCTCAGCTGTTTCTCCAGCATTGCCTCCCTCTTTGTTTGGTTCTGAGCCCTTAATAAAGGATTTTTTTTTGCAATTACACTTGCCTATGTGTGTTTTCATTCAAAAAGGACAGTTTGTTGGTGAGGAGGCAGGTACATTTCAAATATACAATGTGAAATTAACAAGGGACACCAAACAATCTCCTTGAGATTCAATAATACAAGATATCAATGCTGTTGTGCTAACTTGACACACAAAACACACACAAAAATATTATGTAGTAAAACACAAAAAAAACAATAAAAACACGGCCTTAAAAAAAAATACAAACCACAAAAAAAGACAAAACCAGCCTTGCAAAAAATACAAACCACTAAAAAAGACAAAAACAGCCTTGAAAAAAAAATTAATATTTAAAAACAACCAAAAAAAAAATTGGTCACATGTGACAAATCGAAATATATTGAGGGAATCACAATAAATAATAAAGAAAGAAGTTTGTGAGAAGTCTGTGTGAATATGAGCAGCAAAACTACTTCATTCTTCTCACATTATAAAGAAAAAGAGAGTGTGCTGTATTAAACTATTTCAAACATTGCAGCGTGACGAAAGTGCTGTATCCATTCCGAACGCTAATTTTACCAGACCGAGCTGTGCCGTCTCGGAATTTCTTCTGAGCATGCGTGGCACTTTGTGCGTTGGAACTGGCCACACACGATCGGAATTGACGCGATCGGATTTTGTTGTCGGAAAATTTTATAGCCTGCTCTCAACCTTTGTGTGTCGGAAAACCCGATGGAAAAAGTCAGATGGAGCCCACACATGGTCGAAATTTCCGACAACACGCTCCGATTGGACATTTTCCAATCGAAAATCCGACCGTGTGTACAGGGCATAAGAGAGCTGAGTGCACATGCACTGCCAATCCCAGTCTTTTTTTAACTTTCACATGTGGGGTGAAGTTCCTCTATCTCTTTATCCTTTTCTCTTATATTAACTGGATTAAGTCATTAAAGTCTATAGGGTAAAAAAGGTGTGATTTTGAAGACTGCACACTTTTTTTTATGCATTGAGAATGTGCTCAAAGGTCAGTTGGACTTTAACGCTTTTTCTGCTGCATACTTATCTCGTCTTGCACCAAGAACCTCTTGGGTGATAGTATGCACCCTCCATGCCATATTCAAATAATGCTGAGAAATCAGACGAAATTACTGTGAGGATTCCCTAGACCATTCCCAACCAAGATTCTATAGAACCCTGTGGTTCCTCCAGAGGTTCCTTGAGCTATGGCTGATTGACTTCCTTCCATTGGTTCCAGGACCAATGCCATGTGGCCAAGCCAGCGCTTTGATACCAATGATCTTTTTTATCTGTCTTTAAGGGTGGCATTCTGACCACCACTGCAATGTTTGCATTCCTCCTACTGACCACCAAGGAAAGGGGAATTTTCCCCATTGACCCTCTATGAATTAGTTTTAGTTCCCTGAGGGTTCCCCGTGACCTTAAAATTATACTAGGGGTTCCTCTCGAGTAAAACATTTTGAGAAAGGTTGCCTTAGACTGTAAGTAAGAATAAATCAGCCTCCTACATACAGTGGATTCATTATAGAGCCTGATTCTGGGAAGCTGTCAAGTTCTCACAGTGCCATTAGTCAGTTACCTAATTGTTTAGTGAACATAGCATCAAAGAAGTAGGTTTTCCTATTGAATAAAATAAGCAATCAAAAGGACACTGTCATGAAAGATTAATGGAAGCCGCCATTATTAAGAATGTTAGTTCCCTGGCTGGCATGCTGATGCTCTAACTTCAATGCTGTTTGAGTTGCTGGCCAAGAACAAATATAGTGATAGCTAGATCTCGCTCCTTTCAACTCCCATATACAGCATCTTTGTTTTGAGACTGTGCCTTAAACATACTAAAGTCAAGAAAAGCCAGGCATCCAGATATTCAGAAGGAAGTTTTCAATGGCAGCCCTCATAGTGAAGCTGCAGCCATGAGCATTTTTTAGCTGAAGCTTTTGCGTGGTGAGTGCGCATTTCATAAGTTTGGTGAATGGGAGTTCACTTGGTGATATTTCTTATGCTGTGGTGATGCACATGGATTTTCATTTTCTGGACTTTTGGATCATCACAAGGAATTTATGGACTTCGTTATTAAAGATTTATATATGTGATTTTGCATATTGAATTTCATATTACTATCTAGGATCGAAGAGCTGCAATTATGGTTGTATTATCAATTTTCAAGCAAATCATGCTGATTTTAAAATGTGTGTTAAAAATGAAAACAACTGCCCCAGACACAAAGTGTTTAAAGTAGCCCCACCTAGAAAAACATTTTGGGAGATACATAACCTTTTACATTGACGAGGAGTGAAATAGTCGACTGTGGAGCAATCTTCTTATCCTTGAGTGATTTGACATTCACTACCTGCTCTCCACCTACAGGATCAAAGAGGAAAATTCAGTGCATAGTACATTTACTGTCTCCATGTAGGGTTCACGGTGCAGGCTGCTGCCCAACCATTGCATAAATCTATTATAAAACAAGCTGATCTTCCTAAAGACCAATTCCAGGCAGATTTTTTTTTTTTGCTATTATTTTTGTGTGTATGTGTATAAAAGCATTAGATCATGTGTCAAAGTCATTACTTGAGCCCACTTGGCCTGTATTTGGCAGCTCACCAAAAAGACAAGAACTCCCCCAGCAGAGGACATTCACCCGAGTTGCGACATGTAATAGGGTCAAAGAGAATGCCAAATGAAAAATCCTTAGGAGTCCAAAGTCTTTACTGTTCAACTGATTAAAAAAAACAAGGCAAAAGACAGGCAATGCATTTTGGTGGCCACACAATGAAGAGCCCCCCCCGAAACACATTGGATATGTTTTGCCCTGCTTGTTGTAACAAGTTGAACAATAAAGACTTTGAACTCCTAAGGATTTTTTTTCTTTGGCACCCTCTTTAACCTATTACACTTAGGTTGGTTTATTGTTGAATTCCTTACGGAGATTTAAATGCTTACCTACAAAGCTTGAAAAATAAGTATTGGTGGCAAGTGCCATTTATATATTTAATATTCATGTATTAAAGTACATCTAAAGGCCTTTTTATGACAGTCTAAACAAATATCAGATCCAGTTACAGTGACCAATCCGTGCTTGCCATTGCGAGCATTATGAGGATACTCATTCCAGGGCTGGGTATTGCAGTGTACAGTCTGTTACATCAGCAGCACGGGGCCTCACAGTGGCTATGTCTGGCCAGAATATTTGGAATCAGTTCACCTATTCGTTTTTGTGAAATGGTGGACTTACCCTTTAAATGATTGTTTTTTGTGCCTTGAGTTCGGCTTTAAGCTGCGAGCTGAGAGGCTTTGGTTATTAAGTTTCACTATTATATAGTGTACAGTGAACCAGGGATGGGTACTGGATGGGAAGTATGTGTCTCCTTTGTTTGGGTTGAGGTCCCTTTAAGCAGCCATGACAAAAAGCAGTGTGGAGTACTCAGGAATTCTCCCCCATGCAGGGTGAAGGGTTCCAGCAAAGGGGGAAACCGACTTGCAAGTTCTCATATGGATCCTGGAATTTGTAAGCTCAGAAAGATCTTGAGTGGGAAAGAGATGACTATCAGTATCTTGGACATGTAAGAGTTAACCTGCTTGTGAGAGAGGGCTGAAAAGGGCAGGAAGCAGCTAACCGAAAGTACATGAGGTGTTGAGTGGAACAGGAGGGTTGTGGATTGTCTGGCTACTGGGAAGCTGTCCAGGCTCTTATGACTTTTCTGGACCCCTGAAGCAAACAGAGTCTTTGAAACCCTGTTGTGGGACAAGTTTATACCGGTGGTGAGCCGAAGGTTGTTTTTGTGCCCAAAGTGATGGACTCTTGTTTTTTTTTATGGCGAAAAGAAGACGTTTTTGTTTGCCTTTTTTGCAGAGTTGGCTTGGTGGTGATCTGTAACACCAAAATATAACAATAGAAAGACTTGTTAATCAAACCACAGTGTTGGGAGAACTGCCCTTCTCCTGTTGGTTAGTGACCCGGCCTATTACAGTGGGTCCATAATGAGCTGGGAAAAGGCAGATCTGGTGACGCCATGGCCTCGTTTTTTTACTTTAGGAGTTTTGGAGGCTCTTAAGGTGCTGTACAAAAAGCTGACCTGAAGTTTGCAGAGATAATTGTACTTTCAAGTTTTTTTTTCCTGTTGCCACAGGGTTCACATTTTTGCACTTACTTCTGCCTTTGCGCTCTGGCTCCAGGTCTTCAGATAGTATGGTAACCACTTTACGAACTCCTTCAGGCTGAAATAAAGGGATATTTAAAAGCAGGTGATAGCTGTCTTAGAATACAACAGAAAAGAAAGACAGTATTGGGGCGCCAGAACATAAATTCATAGCTTTGCACACAAATACGCTTTTTTTTTTTTTTATTGGTTGGGGGAGGCTGTGCTGGCCTCTGAAAGATAGGGTCTTCAAATTGAAAAGCAACTACTTTATTAATTTTTAATTATTATTTTGTGTTACATGATTTAATTGAGCAGAGAAAGAAAACATTTTTAAAAGGTTCTTTTTTTGTCCAAAGTTTTCCCATTGGCATGTAGCTTATCTACACTTGTGGTTGTCTGTGAAAAGTGATCTGCAGTGGATCACTTTTCACAGAGTACTGCCGCAGGAGGGACCATACACACTCGGGCCTTAGCACTGTAGTAGTTGTATGGTAACAGTTCAGAATTAAAGCACTTATAATGGCAGAACATTGCAGCATACTGATGTACACTATCAACACAGCTCACTGTAGTAATATGATTTACGGTAGTAAATGCTGCACTGGCCCACAAAAAGAGATCCTTGCAAGGTTCTTCGGCACCAGACAGTGTCCCTTACTCTGTCCCTACCCAACAGGAACCATTTCCTGTGCTAAGCACTTACCCTAACCAGCAGGTTCCTCATCCTAACCTACCACGCACTCAAAGCCTACCCAAATAATTTGGGATCCCCTATTTAAAGGCTCATTAAGATGGCCACCTGAACTCTAGCAGAAACTTGGCATCAAATCAGATACCTGCCTTCGCTCTCCAAATTTATTTGAGATCCTTGTTATCCTTGGTATAGATTTAGTTGGGGACCCCACAACAATTGGATTTTTTTTTTATGGAACAGTACACGTTTTGTAAATAATGCATACTGTCCCTTTAAGATTGAAAATAAACTGGTGTGAGGTCCCCCTCAATATCTAAATCAGACCCTTATTCAGTGGATAAGGGACTGGTATTGATACAGAGGGGGAGCCCAGGAAAAAAATCTATAACAAAAAACAAATAATTGGAACGTGGTACCCCAAATGTTCATACCATAATCTTATCCAGGCGTGCAGCATGACTGGCCAGAAAAGGGGGCAAGTGGGAGCTCCACTTCCCTCCTGGGCCATACCAGGCCACATTCCTTCAACATTGGGAGGTTACCTTGCTGGTGTCAAGAGAGATTCATGGCCTAGGTTGGCGTGCCCTCAGAGCAACATTCATCGTGATTGGCTATGGATCTATATTGCTGAACGATACGATTGGCATTGGATTTACATCAAAGGACAAAGTTTATTTCTTTACTTTTGTTTTAATAAATGGCATTCTCTTTTAGTGTCTGTGTGTTTATTTACTACCCCCTGGCAAGGCACCTTGTCTCCATGTTCATGAGGATAAGGGCTTGTTTACACTTGCTTCTAGGGATGAGCTTCGAGTTCCAGTCAAATTGCGAACCAAATTCGAGTGGCGCGTCATGGCCCATAATTCACTGCGGCATCACAGTGCATTGCTGGCTGATGATTGGCCAAGCATGCACTATGACCTGCATGCTTGGCCAATCACAGCGCCATCTGTACAGAGAGCCGTAATTGGCCAAAGCCAGGGTGGCTTTGGCCAATTATGGCTCAGGGGGTTTAGTACACGCCCACACTATATAAGGCCGCCTGTGTGGGTGGGAGATAGACAGAGAGATAGACAGAGAGACAGTATCATTTGATTTAAGTTAGATAGAGTAGGCAGGCGAGACAGTTAGCTGCACTTTCAGTGTATTGTGTATATATATGCATCCTAGGTGTTGTATATATACGGTATATATATATATATATATATATATATATATACTGTATTCAGTTTAGCTAGATCCGTTCCTGTTATTCTCTTCCTACTGACAGGCAGCAGGTGTTTTTACAGTATTTACAGCTACCTGAAAAAAATTGCTGGTGTTCTTCTGATCCTATTAGTACCACAGGCAGGCAGCTGCAGTATTTACAGTTAGTGTACTGTGTCCTCTGCGCAGTGTGCACCTAAAGCTACCTGAAGACAATTGCTGTTGTTCTGGTCCTATTAATATCACAGGCATTCAGCTGCAGTATTTACAGTTAGTGTAGTGCGTCCTCTGCACAGTGTGCACCTAAAGCTACCTGGAGACAATTGCTGTGGTTCTGATCCTATGAATACCACAAGCAGACAGTTGCAGAATTTACAGTTAGTGTACTGTGTCCTCCGCACAGTGTGCACCTAAAGCTACCTGAAGAAAATTGGTGGTGTTCTTCTGATCCTATTAGTACCACAGGCAGGCACCTAGAGTATTTACAGTTATTGTGTACTGTATCCTCTGCACAGTGTGCACCTAAAGCTACCTGAAGACAATTGTTGTTGTTCTGATCCTAATAATACCACAGGCAGGCAGCTACAGTATTTACAGTTAGTGTACTGTGTCCTCTGCACAGTGTGCACCTAAAGCTACCTGAAGAAAATTTGTGGTGTTCTTCTGATCCTATTAGTACCACAGGCAGGCAGCTACAGTATTTACAATAAGTGTACTGTGTCCTCTGCACAGTGTGCACCTAAAGCTACCTGAAGAAAATTGGTGGTGTTCTTCTGATCCTATTGGTTCCACAGGCAGGCAGCTGCAGTATTTATAGTTAGTGTACTGTGTCCTCTGCACAGTGTGCACCTAAAGCTACCTGAAGACAATTGCTGTTGTTCGATCCTACTAATACCACAGGCAGGCAGCTGCACTATTTACAGTTAGTGTACTGTGTCCTCTGCACAGTGTGAACCTAAAGCTACCTGAAGAAAATTGGTGGTGTTCTTCTGATCCTATTAGTACCAAAGGCAGGCAGCTGCAGTATTTACAGTTAGTGTACTGTGTCCTCTGCACAGTGTGCACCTAAAGCTACCTGAAGACAATTGTTGTTGTTCTGATCCTAATAATACCACAGGCAGGCAGCTACAGTATTTACAGTTAGTGTACTGTGTCCTCTGCACAGTGTGCACCTAAAGCTACCTGAAGAAAATTTGTGGTGTTCTTCTGATCCTATTAATACCACAGGCAGGCAGCTACAGTATTTACAATAAGTGTACTGTGTCCTCTGCACAGTGTGCACCTAAAGCTACCTGAAGAAAATTGGTGGTGTTCTTCTGATCCTATTGGTTCCACAGGCAGGCAGCTGCAGTATTTATAGTTAGTGTACTGTGTCCTCTGCACAGTGTGCACCTAAAGCTACCTGAAGACAATTGCTGTTGTTCGATCCTACTAATACCACAGGCAGGCAGCTGCACTATTTACAGTTAGTGTACTGTGTCCTCTGCACAGTGTGAACCTAAAGCTACCTGAAGAAAATTGGTGGTGTTCTTCTGATCCTATTAGTACCAAAGGCAGGCAGCTGCAGTATTTACAGTTAGTGTACTGTGTCCTCTGCACAGTGTGCACCTAAAGCTACCTGAAGACAATTGCTGTTGTTCGATCCTACTAATACCACAGGCAGGCAGCTGCACTATTTACAGTTAGTGCACTGTGTCCTCTGCACAGTGTGCACCTAAAGCTACCTGAAGACAATTGCTGTTGTTCTGATCCTAATAATACCACAGGCAGGCAGCTACAGTATTTACAGTTAGTGTACTGTGTCCTCTGCACAGTGTGCACCTAAAGCTACCTGAAGAAAATTGGTGGTGTTCTTCTGATCCTATTAGTACCACAGGCAGGCAGCTACAGTATTTACAGTAAGTGTACTGTGTCCTCTGCACATTATGCACCTAAAGCTACCTGAAGAAAATTGGTGGTGTTCTTCTGATCCTATTGGTTCCACAGGCAGGCAGCTGCAGTATTTATAGTTAGTGTACTGTGTCCTCTGCACAGTGTGCACCTAAAGCTACCTGAAGACAATTGCTGTTGTTCGATCCTACTAATACCACAGGCAGGCAGCTGCACTATTTACAGTTAGTGTACTGTGTCCTCTGCACAGTGTGAACCTAAAGCTACCTGAAGAAAATTGGTGGTGTTCTTCTGATCCTATTAGTACCAAAGGCAGGCAGCTGCAGTATTTACAGTTAGTGTACTGTGTCCTCTGCACAGTGTGCACCTAAAGCTACCTGAAGACAATTGCTGTTGTTCGATCCTACTAATACCACAGGCAGGCAGCTGCACTATTTACAGTTAGTGCACTGTGTCCTCTGCACAGTGTGCACCTAAAGCTACCTGAAGACAATTGCTGTTGTTCTGATCCTAATAATACCACAGGCAGGCAGCTACAGTATTTACAGTTAGTGTACTGTGTCCTCTGCACAGTGTGCACCTAAAGCTACCTGAAGAAAATTGGTGGTGTTCTTCTGATCCTATTAGTACCACAGGCAGGCAGCTACAGTATTTACAGTAAGTGTACTGTGTCCTCTGCACATTATGCACCTAAAGCTACCTGAAGAAAATTGGTGGTGTTCTTCTGATCCTATTGGTTCCACAGGCAGGCAGCTGCAGTATTTACAGTTAGTGTACTATGTCCTCTGCACAGTGTGCACCTAAAGCTACCTGAGGACAATTGCTGTTGTTCTGATCCTATTAATACCACAGGCAGGCAGCTACAGTATTTACAGTTAGTGTACTGCGTCCTCTGCACAGTGTGCACCTAAAGCTACCTGAGGACAATTGCTGTTGTTCTGATCCTATTAATACCACAGGCAGGCAGCTGCAGTATTTACAGTTAGTGTACTGTGTCCTCTGCACAGTGTGCACCTAAAGCTACCTGAAGACAATTGCTGGTGTTCTCATACTAATAATACTACAGGCAGGCAGTTGATTCTGCTAGCTGCGGTATCAGTATATATATATATACTGTACATCCCAGCTTTGTGCAGCTACATCTCACTGCAGGCCATTAGTATGTCTGGAAGGCCAACAAGGAGAGGCAGACAGTCACAAGCCAAAAAAAGCAGGCAAGAAGGCTCTGCGTCTAGAGGCAACAGTGCTGGTCGTGGAGACGGTGCATCCTCACCAGCACGTGGCCATGGGGCACGCTTGTCCTTTTTTTCGGCAGCTGGCTGTGTTGAGCCGCAACATGCAGAAAACTTGGTAGAGTGGATGACCAAGCCTTCCTCATCCTCCTCCTCCTCTCTCACCCAGGCTCAGGGTACTTTGTCTGGCAAAGCAGCTGCCAACGCTGCCTCTTCCCTTGGCTCAATGGCATCAGTCACTCCTTCCCTAACCCCACCATGTCCTCCTGAGGAGTCCCACAAACTGTTTGACCACAGTGTTGGGTACATGCTCCAGAAGGATGCCCAGCGTTTTGAAGGCTCCGATGATGGTACCCAGCTAGAGGAAGGCAGTAACGTGAGCCTAAAGAGAGGGGGTGCCCAAGAAGGACAGCAATCTGGCAGTCATATTCCCCCAGCTGCAGCATATTGCCAGGTTTGCTCCAGTGATGAGAAGGGAGGGGATGATGAGGTCACTGACTTCACGTGGGTGCCTGATAGGAGAGAGCAGGAGGAGGAGGCACATCTCCAATGAGCCAGGATGCCCTCCAGGGGCCAGCTTAAGGGCAGCACACCAACTGCATCACACCGCAGAGCTCCACATGTGCAGGGTGCTGCTGTCTCTGCATGTTATTCCAAAAGTTCTTTGGTGTGGGCCTTTTTGAGACAAATGCATCAGATCCCACCGCTGCTATTTGCAACATATGTCTCAAGCGTATCTCCCGTGACCAAAACATCACCCGCTTGGGCACCACATGCTTGACCAGACATATGTCGACCTGCCATGCAGTTCATTGGCAAGCGTACCTAAAAGACCCACACCAAAGAACAAATCGGACCTCTCCTTGCTCCTCATCAGCTGGGATCTCCAACCCCACTATACCTTCAGTCCTCTCTGAAACCTGCACTGAGAGGAATGAAGGTGTAGAATTAGGTGTGTCACAGCCAAGTACTTGCGGGCAATCAGATTGTACCAGGCAAATTTCCCTGCCCCAGCTGCTGCACCGCCGAAAGAAGTTCGCTCCCAGCCATCCACATGCCCAGCGGTTGAATGCTAGCTTGGCTAAATTGCTAGCACTTCAACTGCTGCCTTTTCAGTTGGTAGACTTTCCAACCTTCCGTGAGTTTGTGGAATGTGAAGTTCCTCAGTGGCAGGTTCCCAAACGACACTTTTTCTCACAGAAGGCGATTCTGGCTCTCTACCGGCATGTGGAAGGCAATGTCTTGGCCTCGCTGGACAGGGCGATCAGCGGTAAGGTGCATATTAGCGCTGACTCATGGTCCAACAGGCAAGGACAGGGACATTACCTATCTTTCACCGCACACTGGGTGACTCTTCTGGCAGCTGGGAAAGATGCAGGACAGGGGGCAGTAGTGTTGGAGGTTGTTCCACCACCACGCCTCCAAAATTCTACTAGTGGTGATTCTACCAAACCTCTCTCCTCCACCCCCTCCTCTTCTTCTTCCTCCATGGCCTCTTCCTGTGCTGATTTGTCCTCGGAACCAGCGGTGCTCCGTAGACGTTCAAGGGGCTACACAAGCACACAGGCAAAAAGATGCCATGCGGTGCTTAAGCTGGCGTGCTTGGGGGACAGGAACCACACTGGGGCAGAGATTCTGTCAGCTCTGCAGGGGCAGGTTCAGAGGTGGTTGACGCCACGCTAGCTTAAGCCAGGTATGGTGGTTTGCGACAATGGCACCAACCTCCTCTCCACCCTCTGACAGGGACAACTGACCCATGTGCCCTGTTTGGCTCACGTCCTTAACTTGGTGGTGCAGCAGTTCTTGGGCAGGTACCCGGGCTTACAGAATGTCCTGAGGCAGGCCAGGAAAGTCAGTGTGCATTTCTGCAGGTCATATAATGCCAGTGCTCGGCTGACTGATCTCCAAAAGGAATTTAACCTGCCCAAGAACCGCCTAATCTGTGACATGCCCACCAGGTGGAACTCAACGTTGGTCATGCTGCAGCGGCTGCACATGCAGCAGAGGGCCATCAATGAGTACCTATGCGACTATGGCACCAGGACAGGGTCAGGGGACCTTGTTTTTTTTTCCCCATGCCAGCGGGCTATGATCAGGGATGCATGCACTGTCCTGTCACCATTTGAGGAGGCCACGAGGATGGTGAGCAGTGACAGTGCATGCATCAGTGACACTGTTCCTCTTGTCCACCTGATGGAGCACACGCTGCGTGTAATAATGGACAGGGCACTTGAGGCAGAACAGAAGGAGGAAGAGGAGGACTTCCTTACCTCTCAAGGCCCCCTTTATCCAGACAGTGTTTCTGCGTGCCCGCCGATCACACAGAAAGAGGACGAGGAGGAGGAGGATTGTGTCAGCGTGGAGGTGGAGCCTGGCACTCAGCATCAGCAGCAGTCTTCAAGAGATCATTTACAGTCCGAAGAAACCTATGGACTTGTACATGGCTGGGAGGAGGTGGCTGCGGATCATGTCGTCCTTAGTGACCCAGAAGACTCTGGACTGAATGCCTCAGCAAACCTACGCTGCATGGCCTCCCTGATCCTGCAAAGCCTGCGGAAGGATCCTCGTATTCGTGGTATCAAGGGGAGGGATGATTACTGGCTGGCAACCCTCCTTGATCCACGTTACAAAGGTAAGGTTGCGGACCTTATCTTGCCGTTGCAGAGGGAGCAGAGGATGAAACATCTTTGGGAGGCCTTGCAGAAAGGTTTGTGCAACGCGTTTCCAGAGCCTGGGAGGTTACAATTTCCTGGTCCTCCTGGACAACGTGTTACTGAGGCTTCGGTCAGTCACAGAAGGAGTGGCGGGGAAGGTGGCTGTCTGACCGATGCGTTCAGACAATTTTTTAGTCCGCAGCCCCAAGGTCTGATCGGTTCCAGCAACCATCGCCAGCGTCTGATTCACATGGTGCAGGATTACCTAGGGGCAAGATCTGACTTGGACACCTTTCCCACCGAAAATCCTCTGGGTTACTGGGTCTTGAGGATGGATCACTGGCCAGAGCTTGCACAGTATGCAATTGAGCTACTGGCCTGTCCTGCATCCAGCGTTCTTTTGGAACGCGCATTCAGTGCTGCTGGAGGCTTTGTAACCGATCACAGGGTGCGCCTGTCCACCGAATCGGTTGATCGGCTGACATTCATAAAAATGAATCAGTCTTAGATCACCAGCTACCAAGCACCTGATGCTGATGTAACCGATTGATTTTTTTTTAATGCGAGATCCCTTCAAGACTGCCTATGCTGATGCTGCGTGACTATCCTGTTATGCTGAGTGACAATCCTCATCCTCCACAATTTTCATGCTGATAGCTTGTAAGAACATTTTTGGTTCTGGGCACCGCCACCAGTGGCCAAGGCCCAATTTTTCTCATGTAATTACAATTTTTGATGCAATACTTTGCAGCAGGGCTCATTCCTGCGCTCCAACTATAGCATCTGTGAGGGGTTGCAGTGTTGTGGCAACAGCACCAGTGCCCAAGGCCCAATTTCTCAGCCCCTGTTTAACAGGGGTGTATAATTACAATTTTTGATGCAATACTTTGCAGCAGGGCTCATTCCTGCGCTCCAACTATAGCATCTGTGAGGGGTTACAGTGTTGTGGCAGCAGTGGCTAAGGCCCAATTTTTCTGCCCCTGTTTAACAGGGGCGTGTAATTCCATTTTTTGATGCCATACTTTGTAGCAGGGCTCATTCCTGGGCTCCAACTAGAGTATCTGTGAGGAATTGCAGTGTTGTGGCACCAGCACCAGTGCCCAAGGCCCAATTTTTCAGCTCCTGTTTAACAGGGGCGTGTAATTACAATTTTTGATGCAATACTTTGCAGCAGGGCTCATTCCTGCGCTCCAACATCCAACTTACAAATGACCCCTACTTGCAAATGGAAGGAGACAACAGGAAGTGAGAAGAAATCTACCCCTAGGAAGGGAAATTCTCTCCTGTAAGAGTTAATATGGGAAAGACGTGTCTCCTCTTCACTAATGCTTTATCACCAATCCTTGTTTCACTAAAAACCCCAAATTTTCCAAAAATATTTGTCATTGGGACAGAAAGTGAGGTGAAATCTTCTGAAGAGGTGTACAGACAGCAAATCAAATGTTACAGGGGTGATAACCCTTCCCTATGTTTTCCAGAAAGCTTTCAAATAGATTTTTTTGGCTGGAGCTACACTTTAAAAATGTACCAGGTCAAAATTACAAACAGATTCTACTTCACAACAAACCTACAGTCCCTGTCTTGTTTGCACTGCCTGTATACTGCTGTTCAGAGTATATAGGGCCTGGGGGCCCCACGCCTTTTCTTTTTTAAATTTGGGTGCGGGGTTCCCCTTAATATCCATACAAGAATCAAAGGGCCTGGTAATGGACTGGGGGGGGGGTACCCATTCCGTTTGTCTCACTGATTTTAATCCATATTGCCGGGACCCAAAATTACATTAAAGCCGCAAGCAGTTTTAAATGACTTTCCTTCCTTAAAAATGTCATTTTGTGCAGGGACTGTTCTAAGCATGGGAAACACGCGCCACTTTACAGGCATACTATAGACACCCCCCAGGTACAATATTTAAAGGAATATTTCATTTTTTTTTTCACTTAAAGCATCATTAAAATCACTGCTCCCGAAAAAATGTCTGTTTTTAAACTTTTTTTTGCACTGATACAAGTCCCCTGGGGCAGGACCCGGGTCCCCAAACCCTTTTTAGGACAATAACTTGCATATTAGCCTTTAAAATAAGCACTTTTGATTTAGAACGTTCGAGTCCCATAGACTTTAATGGGGTTCTAAAGTTCACTCAAACTTTCGGTTCGTTCGCAAGTTCTGGTGCGAACCGGGGGGGGGGGGGGGGGGGTGTTCAGCTCATCCCTACTTGGTTCTTCAAAATGTACAGTCATGGCCAAATGAAAATGACACAAATATTAATTTTCACAAAGTCTGCTGCCTCACAAAACAAAAATTTTAATAGTAAATTAACACAAGGACTCCATGGTAAAAGTAATTCGTAAACAAAATATATAAATAAACATTGCCCCCCAATGTAAATCCAACGCCAATCATGTAGTTGAGTGATGTAGATCCATTGTCAGTCATGATGAATTACCTACGCACCAATGATCCCTACCACCAGACTATTGTAAATTACTGCTCATCTGCTAGCTGCTGAATGTCAACAAACTTGCAGTGGAAGATGGCTGACATCATTGACCAAATATGATAGTGACCATATTTCGTCAATTATGTCACCCAGGATGCTCTCTGGTTTGTTTACAGTTTGGAACAATCCCACAGGCAGCTGAAAGGTGTCATTTACTGGTGCTAGCTATACCGCCACTGAATTAAACATTTATGGGTACAGTAGTCAGAGGTTCAGGTGGGTGGCCAAATTGGTCAAATTTAGCCATTTAGTTTACCCATTTGACTAACTGAGAACAGCTTGGGTTCAACTCGTGGTTGACTAAAACCCGAAGCTCATCTCTAATAAACACATGTTCCACTGTAAGTTTGAATCAGGCTCTTCGTCCAAGGCAGTTATTTCCTCAGGTGGTTTTATAGCCTAATTTCCATTTCTTTTATTTGTAATCTCTTGTAGAGCATGTATAAAAAGCTTGTATCAAACACTTTTACCCACCACAACTTTCAGCTTTTTCCTGACTACATTAGCTACGAGTCCTCTGAAGACTGCTGCCTTCACCTCCACATCATGCATGCCAACCTCGAGAGGAATGATTATTAAAGGGACTGTGAAAGTTGAACTTTTTTTTACTGTGACATCTTTGGTATACTTCCTTGAAGGTGTGGAAAGGCTGCAGAATTTTTCGTTGTAAGTCAGAGTCAGTCGCACCTGGAAGATAGACATATGCATGGATAATATGTAGCACAGTGGTTTGGTAATAATGCAGCTGCACACCTGGCTAAAATTAGTAGTGCTTAAATTGGGTTCAGAACTCAGACCTGAAACGGTGAATGGGGATGCACCAGACCCCTGCTGTGAGCCGCTCGGTGCTTAAGTGTGAACCCAGCCTTAGTGAGTTTGGGATCAAGGTGTCTGTTACTGCTAGTTCCCTCTGATTTCTTCTCAATGCCTTTCTCCTGAACTGATCTTGTGCTTGGTCATGAACTTTGTATGCTGGCTTCTTGGACTTTTGACATATTTACTCTATCAATGCTTGCCTGATGTCCTTTTTTGACCTTGTCTCTGCAGATTCTCCCTCTCTTCCTAAAAGACAGGAGAACAGCAACCTCTAAGTGCAGTAAGCAATTATTTTTAATGTAAATAATAGAAATAAAATCCACTCACAAAAATGTGGTATAGATAGGCATGTAGTATCATCCGCTCCGACTACCGGGTGGAGAAGGGAAAGTCCAATACTGGTGTTATTGTGGCTGTGTCTCCATGGTGTTGTCTTTCATCCAGTCACACTGCTGGTTCACAATGCCTCTGGATAGTAAGAACTACGATCGGTGGTATACACAGACGGACCTCACTTCCGGGTTGGGTCAGCGGGCAGTGCTTCACGTTCAGGACATGCGTGCCCCTTCTTCAGTCTGAGATCGAAGGGGCACGCATGTCCCGAACGCGAAGCACCGGCCGCTGACCCGATCTGGAAGTGAGGTCCGTCTGTGTACACCGCAGATCATAGTTCTCACTATTCAGAGGCATGGTGAACAAGCAGTGTGACCAGATGAAAGACAACACCGCGGAGACACAGCCACAATAACACCACTATTGGACTTTCCCTTCTCCACCCGGTAGTCAGAGCAGATGATACTACATGCCTATCTATACCACACTTTTGTGAGTGGGTTTTAATTCTATTATTTACATTAAAAATAATTGCTTAATACACTTAGAGGGCCTTGTTCTCCTGTTTTTTGTGTATTCCAGAGTTTCTTGCCTTCTAAACTTCGAACTGGCAGCCCTCCATGGACAGTTATTATTATTATTATAACTTTTTTCCTAACATGGACTAAACTCCTAAAAAGAACTGATCTATTCTCCCATTCCACCCCCCCTTTTATATGCTATTGTTGTATCCAGAGTGCGCCGTATCATCCTATTGTCTATATCTCCTTCTCTTCCTGTCTGGTGAAATTGTTTTACCAATACATTAAGTGATGGGAATCCTCTCTAACAGTGACCCTAATTGCAGTAAAAAAACAGACAGGGGCTCTAATCCTTCTCCGCTTTATCCAAAAATGTTAAAAAGTTTTGACTGGCTGTACACTTTAAATGGAGACTCAGCAAACATATATAAAGATAGCTATGGTCCTAAAGCAGGGGTTTATCTACAGCAAGGCAAACAAGGCATTTGCCTTGGGCAGCATTTTTCAGGGGGGCAGTGTCGCCTCCAGGCAGAAGGGACACCATGACCAGTGGCGTCGCTATGGGGCTGTGGACCGCACCCGATTGACACCTGCCAGGGGGTGACACCAGGGGGCGGCCGCAGATTGACCATTCGGTGACAGAGGAGCAAAGCAGGAGGTGAGGGGGGCTGCGCCTCTGATCCCGGAAGTAGCTCACTTGGTAGAGCAGGTCGGAGTCCCAGGCTATGATCATGCCTCGGAAGCCTCGCTACACACAGCTGGTAAAAAGGAGTCGGTGGACTGCGGGAAATTGAGAGTCCGGTTTAGTTTTTTTTGGGGGGGAGGGAACTGGGAGAACCTCCTGGTGTAGTATGGGGGGATAGGGGAGAGCCCCCACTCTCTCACCCCCTCTCTTAACCCCCCTCCTCTCCCTCTCAACCCCCCTCGCCAATCCCCCATCTGCCCCCCTCTCTTTTTCATCCCCCTCTCTCTCATCCTCCTTCTCTTTCTCACCCCCTTTCTTTATCTCTCATCCCCTTCTCTCTCTCTCTCTCTCACCCCCTCTAATTGGAGGTGGAGCTCTATTTGGAAGAGGTGGAGCCTAAAGCATTAGGGGTAGGGTTTACAGGAAGGGGTGGGACAAATTTGGATGGGGGGGGGCGCCTGATTTTATTTTTGCCTAGGGCAGCACAAATCCAAAATACACCACTGCCCTAAAGCAGGAAAAGAGCACAACTGGAGGCAGCTCTCTGCATTCTACTCAGCAAAAAGCCACATTTTACAAGAAAAGTGTAGGGTTTAATTATTTATTATTGTTGCTTAGTTCTGATGTAAAAACTAATGTAAGATGCCTGTGAAGATCTCACTTCACAATGTATTTATCCTTAAGTTTTACACTAAGCGGGATTTCCATCATTTTTCATTTACCTTGAGATCTTTGTCTTCGTAATTGTAGAGCACAGCTCGAATTTCAACCTGTTCGTTCCTCACTACCGAATAGGGCAGTTTCAGGTCAATATAGAAACTCTTGAAGACCTGGATTGTCAATGGCTTGGCCACACAGATGCCTATTCATAGATAAAAGATGGATATTTGGGAAAAATGTGTCTGTACAGTCGCTGTGTCCCAAAAGGCATCAACAGGACTGCCTGCACAGGTATGCATTGAACACCTGTGCATCCCGTGCAGGCAAAAACAGGTGCATTCTTAACTATGCACATTTGAAGGAGGCCGTAATCATTTAAAAAGTCAACTTTGAGGTCCAGTAAATTACCTGATACAGAGCTGACAGGCAGGGATAGAGGGGGGAGAGAGGACAGAGCAGAGCTGCGGATGACCCAGGCATGTTAACTGACCACGGTGTCAGGGATCGACAGCCATGATACATTGTGATCAGTTTACAGGGGGGAGGGTATAGCCAGGCAGGATCAGCCAGGTATTTCAGGTGATACAGGGGGCCAAATTACACAGCACAAGCACTGTGCTGTATAACATGATTTAAAGGAACATATTCCAATTTATTTTTTTAGAGTTAAAAACACTTTAAGCTGTATGTGGATGGTGCCAAGTCTGCAGGTATCCATACTGTCTGGACAGACTGGGGTCTATAGAGGTATGTCAATGTATAAAGCATCATTTGAAATAGAACAAGCTGAATGGTGCTCTGTGTGACAACAAACTTTACCTTTTTATACATCAAGTCCTTCATTGTAATTGATTTCCTTTTATGAACCTTAGTTTTTGTATTAAACTATCTGGACATGATCAGCCTCATTTAAATGATCTTTTCTATGAGTGGTACGGTATATGCAATACAAGAACAGAAATAGGGTATAGCAAACGTGTCAAATTTGAAAGTATAAATTACCGTTAGTTTTTGATAAGCTGACAGCCAGCACCTCCCATGTGGTGATTGAGTCTTTTAGGTATTTGGCCTTCACCTGCTGCGTGGAAACACTGATGGAAGATGAACATATGAAAGGACAACGTTTAATTTTGAATTATTGTTGCAAGGTTTACACAATGTATACGCTTCAGACTTTTTTATTTAACATCAGAATCGGGTTTAATGGTCCTTGTTGCAGCTTTCTATATTCATCGTAAAGTGTAACACTTATTCCACCAGCACATGTAGCTTTCACTAGTGATGGGCCGAACGTACCAGGGTTCAGGGCAGGTTCACCATGGCTAAAATTCAGATACTGAATCTGAACCCCACAAAAGTTAATGAGTGTAAATGTTATGAAACATTAACGGTCATTTAATTATCAAACAAATGGCATGGGGGCAGGCCCTTAAGCCGGCTATTGACATATCAAAATTTGGCCGATTCAGCAGGAACTGGGTGATTTTCAATGCAGCTATGGGCAGGCTGGGAATCTAGCAATTGTCTTTCCTTCTACCCATGATTGAAGGAAAAAACATTGAATAATCTATGGCCTGCCTTAGTGGAAAGATTGTATTAAATAACATGCCTGGAGGGTGCCCTAACCCTGCCTGTGAAGTGGCACATCTGTGAAATGTACACTATATTACCAAAAGTATTGGGATTCCTGTCTTTATGGACTTTGCTTTGTGCACTGGTCTAAATCATTTGGTGGAGGGGGGATTATGGTGTGGGGTTGTTTTTTAGGGGTTGGGCTTGGTCCCTTAGTTCCAGTGAAGGGAACTCTTAAGACGTCAGCATACCAAGACATTTTGGACAATTTCATGCTCCAAACTTTGTGGGGGTGGCCCCTTCCTGTTCCAACATGACTCCGCACCAGCGCACAAACAAGGTCCATAAAGACATGGATGAGCGAGTTTGGGGTGGAGGAACTTGACTGGCCTGCACAGAGTCCTGACACCTTTGGGATGAATTAGACCGGAGACTGCAAGCCGGGCCTCCTAGTCCAACATCAGTGTCTGACCTCACAAATGCGCTTCTGGAAGAATGGTCAAACATTCCCAAAGGCACACTCCTAAACCTTGTGGATAGCCTTCTCAGAAGAGTTGAAGCTGTTATAGCTGCAAAGAGTGGGCCAACAAAATATTAAATCCTACGGACTAAGACTGGGATGCCACTAAAGTTCAGGCGTCCCAATACTTTTGACAATATAGTGTAGGTATTGATGATGGGGACACACACTTCACACACATGGAAGAGAAATGTCATGGGGCTCCTCCCCAAATAATACCTCACAGCTGGTATTAATTTTATGATTGACCCCATGCAAAAAAAATAAATGGTCCCCACAAAAAATAAGTAACACACTAGACCCTTATCTGAGTATGACTGTACTGAATCCCAGTCATGTCTGATCATATGATCAGACATCATCTGATCATGATCTTTAAGAACCCATAAGAAGTGGTGAGAGGGTGCACTGGATACCTCCACTGCCATTGTGCTCTTGCTGGGTGTCTAGCCCGTTCCTATATTTTTAAGGAGGGGTAGGCTCCCTCCAGGCATACCTGGCCTTATTCTATCCATCATTATATATGTGCTCCTACTATGAAGACTCCTAAAATGTATAGAGTTAGGACTGCAGTAAACCGAGGGGCTGTGACGAGGCCTCTGCAGTTTACCCATATATTTGCAAATGTGTGCATACTAAACCCCTTGATTTAACGTGAACTGTTAGACAGGAAGATCTGGTTTATTGCAGACTGCAACAGCTTTTAAGTGAGCTGGGAATTTTTCTTGACATGTGTCGCCCTTCCATATGCTCCTTGCCGTAAAGGCCAGTTATAGGTTTGTGGTGATTGCCATTTGTTTGTCAATAAGAACCCACGCCTTCATTTATAAAAGCTGTCACTTGGCAGGAGTGAAGCAAAAGGAATAGATGTGGGTTACCAGTCGCAATTTTTTCTTTTGGGTGGGTGTCGGGCATTGTTATTGACTTGGATCTACATCATTGGTTGAAGTAACTGATTGATGTGCATCGTGGGCATTGTTTTTTAGTCTAAAGAACTTGTCAAAAACTGTCTCTGTGATTATTTACCCTTTTCTTTTTTCGTGAATAAGCAGGGGTACTGTGTACCACTTACTCATTCACGTGAAGGCGTGGTGGTATCTGGGTCCCCCCTTATTGTTAAAGGGTGCTTCCAGGTGGTTTGAAGGGCACAAGGTTGCTGAGGGCACGTGGCATGATGTGGTTCAGTAGGATGAGGGAGGGGCGTAAGCTTGTCCGCTTCTTTCCTTGCCTGCCAGGCTGCATGCTTGGTTTTAAAGTCTGGTGTGGATTTTTAGGGGGACCCAACTTTTTTATTATTGCATAGGGTTTCCTATAACAATTCATACCAGAACTAAAGTGGGAACCCCCATGCTGTGTTTTTTTTTTGCTTACGGTATATAGCTGGGGATTCCTGGCCATGTAAGTGGATGGGGCAAGTGATTTTACTGGTTGCTAAGGACTCCACAGTGCCTGCAACTGCCAGTGTCATTAACAACCATTGACAGCGAGATACTGTCATTTATAATCACGGTAGTAATACTGCTATCATGCATGACATTCATTTCCCACCAAATGGGTAAGGCCAGCCATAGACAGTGCAAATTTCTTTCCTGCAACCACAGGTTGCAGGAAAGAAATTTGCACAATTCTCCCATCAACATAGACATTGCTGACAGGGGAATCCCTCCTTGCCAAGACATTGTCTGCTCCCAGCAGGGGTGGGGGGAAGCCATCCCCACCGGGAGAAGACAGTGATTATCGTTATTATCGATTAGCTTGGTATATTCAGCTTGCCCATTAATGGTTTGAATCTCAGCCGAGATTTGAATCATGTATGGCAGGCCTAAGTGTTTGGCCATTTGTTCCAATGCTTGAACAGCCAAGGTTTGGTCCAAACCCAAGTTAGACTCATCTCTAGTCATGACTGGAGTCTGTGACATACCGTATACATCAGGAACTCACCCATTAGCATCGGGTTGTGCTGTAATTTTGATAATATTCCACAGCCAACTCTCATCAAATGCACTCCGAACTGAAATGTCTTCATCCTTCATGTAATCATCTTCATTGTCACCTGGAAGGGAGTAAGCAGATTAGAGGCAAAACTCTCAAATATACTTCAGAATCGGTATGACTTCTTCAGGGTTTAAAGTGTATCTGCAGCCAAAACTTTGTTTTTTTAGATGAACTCTGCTAAGACAGTCTTTGTAGTCTGATCTCCCTGTTGTACAGAGTCTTTTCATTTAGCTGTAATAAGCGTCTCCAAAAAAGGTAGCATTCCTGTATGAAGCACATCACCTGCTGGTTTCAAGTTGAATGTGTAAATGAGTTTAATGCAATATTCCATATTTACATACTGTAATTAAATACATGTAAATTTTTGTTAAAAAAAATTAAGAAAATATAAACAAAACACGCAAACCATGTTCTAACAGTTCAGTGTTTTTGTTAGAAAAACATGTAAAAGGAATATATAAGATGCCTTTTAATATATTTTTTCTACGTATAATTTGTAATAATGTGTCACTACCCCCCGTAGGAGTTTCTGAAGTCAGGGTTCCCAACTGCTGCACAGCCAGTCACCCAGCACCTCCCTCTCTCATTCGGACACAGAAATTAGTCATTTGGCTTGTTCTGGTTTTGCATACATAGTAAAGATAGATACACAAGACAGAATAAGGTACATTAAGTCTTGAAACAGTCCAAATTATCAGCAGTCAAGTGTGCCTAAATAACATGGCTTATTAATAACTGCCAAATAGAACAATAAAAGCACCAAATTAAACCATACATCGGTGTACTCAGTTTATAAGATCAGGAGTAGGGATGAGCTTCGTGTTCGAGTCAAACCCATGTTGGACTCGAACATCGGCTGTTCGATCGTTCGCCGAATTGCGAACGATATGGGCCGTTCGCGCCAAATTCGTGTGGCGCGTCACGGCCCATAATTCACTGCGGCATTGCAGTGCATTGCTTGCTGATGATTGGCCAAGCATGCACTATGACCCGCATGCTTGGCCAATCACAGCGCCGCCTTAACAGAGAGCCATAATTGGCCAAAGCCAAGGAGGCTTTGGCCAATTATGGCTCAGGGGATTTAGTACACGCCCCACACTATATAAGGCCGCCTGCACGGCGGCCCTGTGCAGTGTGTTCCGGTGTGCTTAGAGAGAGAGAGAGACAGTGTCATTTCATTTGAGTTAGCTAGATTAGGCAGGACAGTCAGTCAGTTAGCTGCACTTAAAGTGTATTGTGTATATATATGCATCCCAGGTGTTGCATATATATATATATATACACTGTATTCAGTTTAGCTAGATCCGTTCCTGTTATCTTCTAGACTATTTACATTTAGTGCAGTGCGTCCTGCTCACAGTGTTCAGCTAGATCCGTTCCTGTTATATTCCTACTGACAGGCAGGCTTGTCTTGTTACAGTATTTTGAAGAAAATTACTGGTGTTCTTTTGATCCTATTAGTACCACAGTCAGGCAGCTAGACTATTTACATTTAGTGCAGTGCGTCCTGCTCACAGTGTTCAGCTAGATCCGTTCCTGTTATCTTCTTACTGACAGGCAGGCTTGTCTAGTTACAGTATTTTAAAGAAAATTACTGGTGTTCTTTTGATCCTATTAGTACCACAGTCAGGCAGCTAGACTATTTACAGTTAGTGCAGTGCGTCCTGCCCACAGTGTTCTGCTAAACCTACAAGTAAGTGGGGTGCGTCCTGCTCACAGTTTTCAGCTAAACCTACAAGTTAGTGGGGTGCGTCCACCTCACAGTGTTCAGCTAAACCTACAAGCTAGTGGGATGCGTCCTGCTCACAGCGTTCAGCTAGATCCGTTTCTGTTATCTTCTTACTGACAGGCAGGCTTGTCTTGTTACAGTAAATACAGCTACCTGAAGAAAATTGCTGGTGTTCTTTTGATCCTATTAGTACCACAGTCAGGCAGCTAGACTATTTACAGTTAGTGCAGTGCGTCCTGCTCACAGTGTTCTGCTAAACCTACAAGTTAGTGGGGTGCGTCCTGCTCACAGTGTTCAGCTAAACCTACAAGTTAGTGGGGTGCGTCCACCTCACAGTGTTCAGCTAAACCTACAAGCTAGTGGGGTGCGTCCTGCTCACAGTGTTCAGCTAGATCCGTTTCTGTTATCTTCTTACTGACAGGCAGGCTTGTCTTGTTACAGTAAATACAGCTACCTGAAGAAAATTGCTGGTGTTCTTTTGATCCTATTAGTACCACAGTCAGGCAGCTAGACTATTTACAGTTAGTGCAGTGCGTCCTGCTCACAGTGTTCTGCTAAACCTACAAGTTAGTGGGGTGCGTCCTGCTCACAGTGTTCAGCTAAACCTACAAGTTAGTGGGGTGCGTCCACCTCACAGTGTTCAGCTAAACCTACAAGCTAGTGGGGTGCGTCCTGCTCACAGTGTTCAGCTAGATCCGTTCCTGTTATCTTCTTACTGACAGGCAGGCTTGTCTTGTTACAGTAAATACAGCTACCTGAAGAAAATTGCTGGTGTTCTTTTGATCCTATTAGTACCACAGTCAGGCAGCTAGACTATTTACAGTTAGTGCAGTGCGTCCTGCTCACAGTGTTCTGCTAAACCTACAAGTTAGTGGGGTGCGTCCTGCTCACAGTGTTCAGCTAAACCTACAAGTTAGTGGGGTGCGTCCACCTCACAGTGTTCAGCTAAACCTACAAGCTAGTGGGGTGCGTCCTGCTCACAGTGTTCAGCTAGATCCGTTCCTGTTATCTTCTTACTGACAGGCAGGCTTGTCTTGTTACAGTATTTTAAAGAAAATTGCTGGTGTTCTTTTGATCCTATTAGTACCACAGTCAGGCAGCTAGACTATTTACAGTTAGTGCAGTGCGTCCTGCTCACAGTGTTCTGCTAAACCTACAAGTTAGTGGGGTGCGTCCTGCTCACAGTGTTCAGCTAAACCTACAAGTTAGTGGGGTGCGTCCACCTCACAGTGTTCAGCTAAACCTACAAGCTAGTGGGGTGCGTCCTGCTCACAGTGTTCAGCTAGATCCGTTCCTGTTATCTTCTTACTGACAGGCAGGCTTGTCTTGTTACAGTATTTTAAAGAAAATTACTGATGTTCTTTTGATCCTATTAGTACCACAGTCAGACAGCTAGACTATTTACAGTTAGTGCAGTGCGTCCTGCTCACAGTGTTCTGCTAAACCTACAAGTTAGTGGGGTGCGTCCTGCTCACAGTGTTCAGCTAAACCTACAAGTTAGTGGGGTGCGTCCACCTCACAGTGTTCAGCTAAACCTACAAGCTAGTGGGGTGCGTCCTGCTCACAGTGTTCAGCTAGATCCGTTTCTGTTATCTTCTTACTGACAGGCAGGCTTGTCTTGTTACAGTAAATACAGCTACCTGAAGAAAATTGCTGGTGTTCTTTTGATCCTATTAGTACCACAGTCAGGCAGCTAGACTATTTACAGTTAATGCAGTGCGTCCTGCTCACAGTGTTCTGCTAAACCTACAAGTTAGTGGGGTGCGTCCACCTCACAGTGTTCAGCTAAAGCTACCTGTAGAAGGTTGGTGGTGTTCTCATACTACAGGCAGGCAGTTGATTTTGCTAGCTGCAGTATCAGTACATATATATATATATATATATATATATATATATATATATATATCCCAGCTTAGTGCAGCTACAGGCCATTAGTATGTCTGGAAGGCCAAGAAGGAGAGGCAGACAGTCACAAGCCAATAAGAGAGGGCAAGCAGGCTCTGTGTCTAGTGCTGGTCGTGGAGACGGTGCATCCTCATCAGCACGTGGCCATGGGACACGCTTGGCCTTTTTTTCGGCAGCTGGCCATGTTGAGCCGCAACATGCGGAAGACTTGGTCGAGTGGATGACCAAGCCGTCCTCATCCTCCTCATCCTCTCTCACCCATGCCCAGGGTACTTTGTCTGGCAAAGCAGCGGCCTCTTCCCTCGGCTCAATGTCATCAGTGACTCCTTCCCTAGCCCCACCATGTCCTCCTGAGGAGTCCCTCAAACTGTTTGACCACAGTGTTGGGTACATGCTCCAGGAGGATGCCCAGCATTTGGAAGGCTCTGATGATGATACTGAGCTCGATGAAGGCAGTAACACGAGCACGGACAGAGGGGGTTCCCAAGAAGGACAGCAATCTGGCAGATGAGGAGGGAGGGGATGATGAGGTCACTGACTCAACGTGGGTGCCTGATAGGAGAGAGGAGGAGGAGGAGGAGGCGGCACATCACCAACGAGGCAGGATGCCCTCCAGGGGCCAGCCTAAGGGCAGCACATTGACTGCATCACACCCCAAAGCTCCACATGTGCAGGGCGCTGCAGTCTCTGCGCGTTATTCAAAAAGTTCTTTGGTGTGGGCCTTTTTTGAGACGAGTGCATCAGATCGCACCGCTGCTATTTGCAACATATGTCTCAAGCGTATCTCGCGTGGCCAAAACATCTCCCGCTTGGGTACCACATGCTTGACCAGACATATGTTGACCTGCCATGCAGTTCGTTGGCAAGCGTATCTAAAAGACCCACACCAAAGAACAAAGAGGACCTCTGCTTGCTCCTCATCAGCTGAGATTTCCAACCCCACTAGACCTTCAGTCCTCTCTGAGACCTGCACTGAGAGGAATGAAGGTGTAGAATTAGGTGTGTCACAGCCACGTACTTGTGGGCAATCTGATTTTGGTACACCGACGTCAGATTGTACCAGGCAAATTTCCCTGCCCCAGCTGCTGCACCGCCGAAATAAGTTTGCTCCCAGCCATCCACATGCCCAACGGTTGAATGCTAGCTTGGCAAAATTGCTAGCACTTCAACTGCTGCCTTTTTAGTTGGTAGACTCTGCCCCCTTCCGTGAGTTTGTGGAATGTGCGGTTCCTCAGTGGCAGGTACCCAAACGCCACTTTTTCTCACGGAAGGCGATTCCGGCTCTCTACCAGCATGTGGAAGGCAATGTCCATGCCTCGCTGGACAGGGCGGTCAGCGGTAAGGTGCATATTACCGCTGACTCATGGTCCAGCAGGCATGGACAGGGACGTTACCTAAGTTTCACGGCGCATTGGGTGACTCTGCTGGCAGCTGGGAAGGATGCAGGACAAGGTGCAGTAGTGTTGGAGGTTGTTCCGCCACCACGCCTCCAAAATGCTAATGATTGTGACACACCTCTCTTCTCCACCCCCTCCTCTTTTTCTTCCTCCATGGCCTCTTCCTCGGAACCAGCGGTGCTCCGTAGTCATTCAAGGGGCTACGCAAGTACGCAGGCCAAAAGATGCCATGCGGTGCTTGAGCTGGTGTGCTTGGGGGACAGGAGCCACACTGGGGCAGAGGTTCTGTCAGCTCTGCAGGGGCAGGTTCAGAGGTGGTTGACGCCACGCCAACTTAAGGCAGGAATGGTGGTTTGCGACAATGGCACCAACCTCCTCTCTGCCCTCCGACAGGGACAAATGACCCATGTGCCCTGTTTGGCTCACGTCCTTAACTTGGTGGTGCAGCGGTTCTTGGGCAGGTACCCGGGCTTACAGGATGTCCTGAGGCAGGCCAGGAAAGTCTGTGTGCATTTCCGCCGGTCATATAATGCCAGTGCTCGGCTGACGGACCTCCAAAAGGAGTTTAACCTGCCCAAGAACCGCCTAATCTGTGACATGCCCACCAGGTGGAACTCAACGTTGGCCATGCTGCAGCGGCTGCACACGCAGCAGAGGGCCATCAATGAGTACCTGTGCGACTATGGCACCAGGACAGGGTCAGGGGAGCTTGGTTTTTTTTCCCCACGCCAGTGGGCCATGATCAGGGATGCATGCACTGTCCTGTCACCATTTGAGGAGGCCACGAGGATGGTGAGCAGTGACAGTGCATGCATCAGTGACACTGTCCCCCTTGTCCACCTGTTGGAGCACACGCTGCGTGGAATAATGGACAGGGCACTTGAGGCAGAACAGAGGCAGGAAGAGGAGGACTTCCTTAGCTCTCAAGGCCCCCTTTATCCAGACAGTGTTCCTGCGTGCCCGCCGATCACACAGGAAGAGGACGAGGAGGAAGAGGAGGAGGAGGAGGAGGAAGATTGTGTCAGTATGGAGGTGGAGCCTGGCACTCAGCATCAGCAGCAGTCTTTAAGGGATCAGTCCCAAGAAACACATGGACTTGTACGTGGCTGGGAGGAGGTGGCTGCGGACCATGTCGTCCTTAGTGACCCAGAGGACTCCGGACCGAATGCCTCAGCAAACCTACGCTGCATGGCCTCCCTGATCCTGCAAAGCCTGCGTAAGGATCCTCGTATTCGTGGTATCAAGGAGAAGGACCAATACTGGCTGGCAACCCTCCTTGATCCACGTTACAAGGGTAAGGTTGCGGACCTTATCTTGCCATCGCAGAGGGAGCAGAGGATGAAACATCTTCGGGAGGCCTTGCAGAAAGGTCTGTGCAACGCGTTCCCAGAGACTGGGAGGTTACAAACTCCTGTTTCTGGACAACGTGTTGCTGAGGCTTCGGTCAGTCAAAGAAGGAGCGGTGGAGAAGGTGGCCGTCTGACCGATGCGTTCAGACAATTTTTTGGTCCGCAGCCCCAAGGTATGATCGGTTCCAGCAACCATCGCCAGCGTCTGTTTTACATGGTGCAGGAATACCTAGGGGCAAGATCAGACTTGGACACCTTTCCCACCGAAAATCCTCTGGGTTACTGGGTCTTGAGGATGGATCACTGGCCAGAGCTTGCACAGTATGCAATTGAGCTACTGGCCTGTCCTGCATCCAGCGTTCTTTCGGAACGCACATTCAGTGCTGCTAGAGGCGTGGTAACCGATCACAGGGTGCGTCTGTCCACTGACTCGGTCGATCGACTGACCTTCATAAAAATGAATGAGTCTTGGATCACCACCAGCTACCAAGCACCTGATGCTGATGTAACTGAATAATTTTTTTTGAAATCTCAGATCCCTTCAAAGACTGCCTATGCTGATGCTGAGTGACTATCCCTGAGTAATTATCCTCTTCCTCCTCAATCATCACGCTGATAGCTTGTAAGAACATTTTTGGTTCTGGGTGCCACCACCAGTGCCTAAGGCACAATTTTTCAGCCCCTGTTTAACAGGGGCGTGTAATTACGATTTTTGATGTAATACTTTGCAGCAGGGCTCGTTCCTGCATTCCAACTAGAGTGTCTGTGAGGGGTTGCAGTGTTGTGGCACCAGCACCAGTGCCTAAGGCCCAATTTTTCAGCCCTTGTTTAACAGGGGCGTGTAATTACAATTTTTGATGCAATACTTTGCAGCAGGGCTCGTTCCTGCATTCCAACTAGAGTGTCTGTGAGGGGTTGCAGTGTTGTGGCACCAGCACCAGTGGCTAAGGCCTAATTTTTCAGCTCCTGTTCAACAGGGGCATGTAATTACAATTCTTGATCTAATATTTCACAGCAGAGCCCTGTGAGGGCTTACAGTGTTGTGGCCACAGCAACACCTAAGGCCCAAATTTCTGCTGAGTATATAGGGCAGGACCCTACTTTCAAACAACTAACTTACAAACGACTCCTACTTGCAAACGGAAGGAGACAACAGGAAGTGAGAATAAATCTACCCCTAGGAAGTGAAATTCTCTCCTGTAAGAGTTAATATGGGAAAAACATTTCTCCTTTCCACTGATGCTTTCCAATCCATTGGGACAAAAAGTGAGGTGAAATCTTCTGAAGAGGAAGAAAGACAGCAAAACAAATGTCACAGGGGTGATAACCCTTCCCTATGTTTTCCAAAAAGCTTAAAAAAGATTTTTTGGCTGGAGCTAAACACGTTAAAAATGTACCCGTTCAAAATTACAAAGAGATTCTACTTAACAACAAACCTACAGCCTGTATACTGCTGTTCAGAGTATATAGGGCCTGGTGGCCCCACACCTTTCCTTATTTTAATTTGGGTGCGGGGTTCCCCTTAATATCCATACAAGACCCAAAGGGCCTGGTAATGGACTGGGGGGTACCCATGCCGTTTGTCTCACTGATTTTCATCCATATTGCCAGGACCCGACATTACATTAAACCCGCAAGCAGTTTTAAATGAGATTTTTTCCTTTAAAAATGACATTTGGTGCAGGGACTGTTCTAAACACGGGAAACACGCGTCACTTTACAGGCATACTATAGACACCCCTCAGGTACGATATTTAAAGGAATATTTCACTTTTTTTTTTTTTACTTTAAGCATCATTAAAATCACTGCTCCCGAAAAAACGGCCGTTTTTAAAAGTTTTTTTTGCATTGATACATGTCCCCTGGAGTAGGACCTGGGTCCCCAAACCCTTTTTAGGACAATACCATGCAAATTAGCCTTTAAAATGAGCACTTTTGATTTCGAACGTTCGAGTCCCATAGACGTCAATGGGGTTCTAACGTTCGTGCGAACTTTCGGTCCGTTCGCAGGTTCTGGTGCGAACCGAACCGGGGGGTGTTCGGCTCATCCCTAATCAGGAGTGTCAGGGAGTCTATACCTGCAAAATTAGCAGTGATGAGAACAAATAGTCCCCTAAAGGTGGCAATTGGACTACACGAGAGGTCCCACGCACACCCCCCCTTATGGGAACTCACTGTGGGTATGTATGGGGCGCCCTGGAGACTGTGACCAACCCCTCAGCTGAGGACACCCTTGATCGGTTGGTAAGGCTATAAAAGCGTAGCCTTCCCGATCAAAGAGTAAAGTCATGGAGGTTAATTGTCATCCGAGTAATAATGAGAATGAACCCCCCCTGACAGCCTGACCAATAACCATTGAAACAACACCCATAGGGGTAACTTCAGGTCTTACTGGACGTTAAGTGAAGGAGGGACAAGGTTGTCCCAGAAAGGAGGGAGAAGAAGCGCGTGAAAGGAAAGGAGTAAAGGAAAGGAAGGGGTCAGATTGGGGAGGGAGTGTTCCCGGTTCCAGTTTCTGCTCCAGGAATGAAAGGTATATTGCAAAATGTAGCCCAAGGTTCCCAGGTGGCAGTAAACCTCCCAATTTTGTCATTAAGTCTTGCTACTATTTGATCCTGAGCCATAATCCAGGAAATTTTCCTCCTGCATCCATGGAAAGAGACAGTGGGCCTCTTCCAGGCCTTTGTTATTGTGATTTTAGCTCCTAGCAGGATAAAGAAAGAGAGGGCCTGTAAGTGCTTAGGTAGGTTGGGAATTTTGTGATTAAGTAGGGCTATGTTGGGGCTAGGAGATACCATTTTGTTTATTAAAGAGCTAATGGTATGGAAGATTTTCTGCCAGAAGGATCTAATGCGGGGACAAGTCCACCATATATGGAGCATTGTACCCTCCAGCTCGCACCCTCCAAAGCATAAAGGCAAGGTCCCTGGGTAAATCAATGCTAGTCTGGAGGGAACATAATACCACCTGATTAGAACCTTTAGACTAGCTTCTATGAGTGATACATTACAGATACCATTATAAGAGCGATTCGATGCCTGGAACCATTCTGGTGCGGTCCCAGTTATGCCCGTGTCCTCCTCCCAGGCCCGAGCATAAGTCGGCTTGTCCAGCTTCGTCAGTAGAACTGTATATATCAAGGAGATGCCTCCCCTCTGATCCGTAGTATTGGAGCACCAGTGTTCACAGGTGGTTATCGTGGGAAGTTCCGTTTTGTTGGTCCAGAGGGGGTATAGAAAATGGGTGATTTGGGAAAATCTAAATATTTCCGTGTCATGCATGTCCAGTTTCTTCCTGCAATGGGACAAGGTAAGAGGACCTGCTGGGGAAAGGAAGTGGCCTATGCGGTAGAGGCCTTTATTTGTCCACCAACGGAACGCTGTTATGTTCAATCCCGGAGGGAAATTCACGTTATGGAATAAATAAGCTAGTGGTTTCAGAGGGGATGTCAGGGAGTGTTGTGTGTTGGAACATAGTGCAATGGAGTGCAAGAGGGTGGGGGACATTATGGCTGGCCTAATCTTTGGGTCACACCATAAGAGATAATCAATGGTGTTAAGGCGGATAGCTTTTCTTTCCATGGAAAGCCAGTCAGGTTTTGGGCCCCTGGAGTAGGCCATTGATATTTGTGACAGTTCGCTGCCTGGTAGTAGCCCCAGCGCTCCGGTAACCACAGGCCACCCTGAGATTTTAGGTGCAAAAGTGTTTTGGAAAGACACCTGTACCGCTTGTTACCCCAGACAAAGCGTATTACTTCTGACTGAAATTTACTGAGAAATAGCTTCGTGAGTGGGATTGGGAGGGAGCGAAATAAATATAAAAGATGGGGGAGGAGCGTCATCTTTACTGCATGCACCCTGCCTAGCCAGGACAGACCACATCTAGACCATTTTTCCATTTCGCCTTTGCGTTTGAGGATCATAGGTGGATAGTTTGCTTTAAAAAGGTTATTGACGTCTGGTGTTAGTTTGATCCCTAGGTAAGGAAGCGCTGCGGGGGCCCAAGAAAAGTCAAAGTTGCTTGAAAGTTGAGCCAGCAGGTCAAGAGAGACTGTTATGTTTAAAGCTGTTGGTTTATTCATATTGACCCTCAGGCCCGAAGTTTCACTGAATACTCTCAATATTTTGTAAACCACAGGGGTGGAAATTAGGGGAGAGGTTATAAAGAAGAGGAGGTCATCGGCGTATAGTGCCCATTTATGTTCCTGGTTCCCGCAGGCCACCGCATTAATGTCATGGTAAGATCTAATTGCTATGGCCAGTGTTTCAATTGCCATTGCAAAAAGGAGGGGGGAGAGTGGGCATCCCTGTCTGGTACCCTTACCTATAGAGAAAGAGGCTGAGTATCTACCCATCAGGCATACCTGTGCTGTTGGGTTTGTGTAAAGTGATTGAATTAGGTTTAGAAAATATGGTCCAAAGCTCCATCTCCGTAGGATATCAAACAGTTATGCCCAATCTACTGAATCAAAGGCATTGTGTAGGTCTGTTTATGTTTTTTTATTAGGAGATCATAACTTGGATGGGGTAGGGAATTATGGGATGCCCAATTTAAAAATTTTCATAAAAAAGAACCAGGGACAACTCTCTCCCTATTTACAGATTCCTCTTCTTCCTTCCTCCTGCACAAACTTGGTTCCCTTTGTACAGCACCCGCTGGCTCACTCCTGGAGGAGCTAACAGTATTTTTGTTAGCTCAGCAACAGCCCGATACAGGCTAGGAACTCCCCGTCCCTTTTTAAAGTAGCACATGAGGAGTGAACAGCATTTCACACCACCTTCTGACTTCCGGTAGACATTGAGCCCAGTTCTACTGCTTGCCGAAAATGCCAGCCCACCTGGCTGCTTCCTCTTCCCACTCCTCCTGACTGACACACATGGAGACTCCCCAGGGCAAGGTTAGATGGAGACTTGGCACACTGCTGTCTTCAAGTGGGACATGCTACAGCTGTGAGTCTCCACCCTTGTCTGTCTGTTCACCGTGCTGATCTACTCAATGTCTCTCCTTGTTCTCTCCTGCTGCCTCTCCGGTTAGGGTCCCTCCAACTACCTCCTGTGGTGGGATCTTTCCAGGCCAGCCTCCCAAGCTTCAGCCTGAGGTAAATCCCCTACCCGGCAAGGGTTTCTCAGGGACCACCAACAGCCTCCCTCAGCATTGCTTTACCATCAACCACCGACTCTCCTGCTGGCATGGCTCATGTCTATCTAAGGGCTTTTTAGTTCTCTTATATAGGGAAAAGAAATGGGGAAAGGGCAAGTAGTTGAATGGAGATCCTCATTTAACTACTTGCCCTTTCCCCATTTCTTTTCCCTTTATAATTTTTTAACTAATTACCTAAGTTGTGGAGGTACCCTGTTTATATTAGACAAATTGGTCTCTTTTTGACCCAAAAAAAAACAGTAGTTTGAGATCCATCTCTTAAATTTGTTTTCTTTTTAGTTCTCTGCCAGGCCCCCAACCTGGGGATTGGCTAAAGGCCCCTAAATATTCAAGGAAACCTCTCCTAGCCTCAACCCACTTTCTTACAGAACATTCTCCAACATCATAGAAACAGGGGGAGCACCAGAGAGCTGCCAGGATGAGTCATCCAGCCCTGGCCTTTAATAAGCCTGACCCAGATTTAGTGACTCACACACACTAGAGGATGCTACACTAATAATATTAGAATTGAGTTCCGATGGTGGATTTGCTGTGCACTATGTCCACAGTACTAAAGATACAGACCGAAATAGAAAGCAAAATGCGATTTTTAGGTGCAAGGAACTCCCAGGAGGGGAAAAACTTTATTGTATTATTAAAAATAAGATTTTTTTCACATACTGTATAGGTCAACATGACAAAGTTAAAATATTTTTTTGTTAAAATAGAAAATGCAAATAGTTAACCCACTTACAATAAAAACATGGTCATTAGGAAAAAACACCTCCAAACACACACACACACACACACACACCAGCATATAACAAACCCTAATCTCAATATGTTATGACTAACTACATACTACAGCACATGTATAGTATAACATAATCTTACTAGCATTATGCTGAATAAGGGTGATTTTATCTTGACGCATCTCGCAGCACAGCTTCTTCAGGTGATATAACTCCAGACTTACCAAATTGGATTAGCTGGTTGGGTTCAACGCGGTATCATGGCAGAGAGGGAGGTCACTGAGGAGCCAAAGGCAATCAGTTCATATGTACCCATATACCCAATAAAAAGATGATAATTCTGGTCAGGTCCAAGAAGGAGAAGGCCCCACACTAATGGTTAACAAAAGGACCTGTTCTGGATACACAACACTGATATGCTGTAGTTATGCTGTTGAACAGCGGAATAGTATAAGTTTTGAACTGCAGAACTACCATTTTGTTATTGGGTTCAGGTACATGAGCTGATTAACTTTTCCTCCTCAATGCAATTATAAATATTAGCCCATTACATAGTCAGGCTCTGCTTCCTGCTTTGCATTGCTACACAATGGGAGAATGTATCAAAACTGGAGCAGCTGTGCATGGCAACCAATCAGCTTCCGTCTTCAGCTTGGATTGAATTTAAAGCCAAATTCCAGCCAATTTTGGTTTTTTATGTACCGGTACTTTAATTTTTAATGAGTTAAAATATCTGTCATGTCTATCTCTGAGAAGGAATGTGGAGTGATATTTAGAGGAGCAAAGCACCGATCTCTTTAAAGCTGAGTGGGGCTGTGCCCGCACTGCATGGGTTAACTACTCATTTTTGTTTAGAGGTTCAGAGAGCTGAGATATACTCACCTAATCTTCTGATCCTCCCAGCACAAGGTCCCTTCCGCCCCTGCCCCTCGTGGTCCAGTCGTCTTGTGCAGTGGACTGTTCCTGACATCATTGCGCCCTCTGGACGTGAAGACGCCAGAAACAGTCCACCGCTGGACATGGGGGAGTGCTATTTTCCAGAGGATCAAAGGATCGAGTGAGTATAGCCTCTGTGTTCACCCCTAGACAAAACAAGCAGTTAACCCATGCAATGTGGGCAGAGCCTGAGAAAAAAAAAATTGCCCGGAGTTGGGCTTTATTCATGCAGAATATCTTTCTGAATGTTCAGAAGTAAGCCAACACATTTCGAAGATCTGTATCTCCTTCTTTAGGGCCAACAATAAACATAACACATACAGTTAATCACACAAAATAGACTTGGAAACATATCATGACTGTCCATTAAAAATGTCATATGAATTTGGTTCATAGGATTCAAAGTGAATCAGCATTATCAGTTCAATCCAGGTAGCTGACCTATACGGCAACAATGCTATCCCAGGAAATGTCTGGGTGACCATACTGGCCTGCAATAATGTATCATTGGCATGGCTGGTCAAATTACAGATACTTTAACAGTAAGAGCATATATGTAATTTAAATTCAAGTTACTGTATATCATTTAAATTATGCAATTTAAATAAATTGTGTCACCCATTACTGTATGTAATTTCTCTGCTCACCTTTTTGGTTCTTCATTTCAATCAGTGCTGCAGATGACCTACGCTTGCGGTTTTTGCTGGCATCACAGGATGGATCTGTGCAAATGAACATATTACATCTGCTTTAACAACTAAGTTCAAATGTGTATCTAAACCTTAACAATAAGCGGCTCATCAGACACCCTTTGTTCAGTTAAATATACCATTAAAAGTATTTTATTATATCAGTTTAACCACTTCAATACCGGGCACTTTCATCCCCTTCCTGCCCAGACCGATGTTCAGCTTTCAATGCTGTCGCACTTTGAATGACAATTCAAATATCATTTTTTTCATGTAAATAGCGCTTTCTTTTGTTGGCATTGAATCACAGCTGGGTTTTTTATTTTTTACTAAACAAATGAAAAAAGACGGAAAATTAAAAAAAATAAATAAATTTTTTACTGCTGTGATTGGCCTTTGACCCTGATCTGTGATCGCTGTGTCCGAAGGACACAGAGGTCAGAGAGCGTGCCCGATGCGCAGCCCAGGAGGCATGTCTGATGTGCACCGCAGGAAGCACACAGGGGGCAGGCTGCTGGTAGGACATTTATTGACACCATCCCAGAACTGGACAACTATGCCGCAGCTGTTCTTCGGCTATAGTGCCGTCGGCAAGTGGTAATACAATACCTGTTGATCGTGCCAAAATCTTGCGAGCTGACAACATCCTGTGCTCTCTGCATGTGCTAACTATTATTATTCCTAGTTACCTCTGAGGACTACAGAACCACACCCAGCTATGTCATGGACAACAGGAGGACAGCGGGATTCTGTGGTCCTATCTTGTTCCTGTTGTCCTAATATAGAAGAGTGAGTAAATGTTGTCATGCTAGGGCTAGATGTGTGTTACTGGCTCAATCACTAAATTAAAATAAAGAAAACAAGCTTGAAAAAAAAAGAAAACTAGTGCAACCACCACATCTAAGGACTTGTAGGCTGTAATACATAACATTTTTGTTTTTGGGTTTAGATACACCTTAAAAGAAGGGATTTCACAGAAAGCACCCACTTGATATATCACAAGATTGTCAGTCTAGATTACTCATTTATGCTTGACTGGAAAATGTGCAAAAGCATGAAAGGTTGTCACCAGGGCTTTTTTTCAAAGCTAGAACTTGGCAGAATTCTGTTCTGCCACCTCTGGTGCTGGTAACTCTCTCGCTGGTCACTTCTGTCACTTATAAATACAGAAGCATGGCTACAAGTGACAGTGCTCGTCTCCCAGCAGCTGCACAGAACCTCCATGCCCTGAAACTCTCTATATGACAGCAAAAGAGGCAGGGAATCTACACAGCTGGACAGACACTCTAGTCTCCTGTGGGAGGCTCCCCTAAAGCCCACGCTGGCAGCCTGCACTCACAAGTTGTAAGTGTAGCACCCTCTACCTTAGGTAGGTGCTAGAGGTAGATTTTTCTCTGTAGTGCAGGTAAATTTAGGCAGGCCTAGCCAAAAGCTAGGCCTGTTTGTTTTGATCTGTGGGGCTGGGAGTGGCCCAGAGTAGGCTGGTGACTCACAGATAGCTTCATCTTTCAGTTACCTCTCTTCTGCTTCTAGAGGCTTCTAGAAGGAAGGAGTGGAAGAAAGGTGGAGCTGTCTGGGGTGTTTTAAGGAGCCCTGACCAATCCCCAACCTGGATTGGCAGGGGGCAGGCCTCCTTAAATACCTGGGATCAGCCCAGCTGGGGAGGAGTTGTCGGGTGGAAGAACTGGAGATGGAGTATTATGCTGTCTGGGCCTTTGAGGAAGCTCCCCAGTCTGGGGGGGGGTGACCTTGGGCCAGGGGCTCGGAGCTGAACAGGAACCCCACTCAACCCAAGGGGTGTCCTTAACAGGCATAGGAGAGGACAGCGGGGAATACTGCCAGGCAAGTCTCCTGGAGAGATCCACCAGGTGTTGGTGAGTAACACACAGCCAGGAACACTGGGGGGGCACGCCGGAGCGGATTGGGAGGATGCAATCTAAAAATGGATGTAGAGCCAGTAAGGACTGTGGTGTCATGGGTGGTGAAAGTAGGCATCTGCAGCCAGGAGGGCTGTCAGGGTCTGAAGAGGACTGACTGGGATCAGTAGTCTACCTAGGAGGGCAGCTAGCACCAGAACTTTTTTTGCTACACCATAGAGGCCAGCAGTCCCTGCCTGTAATAAGGCCTTCTACTGAGGCCTGGCTGCAGCCAGTGTCAGGCCTAACCATGTGCTAGCTGTGTCTCAAGAGTTGTGCTGGAGTGAGAAGGAGGAATAGTCTGCAGCAAGAGTTGTGCAGGAGGAATGTACAATACTTTGTCCCAAACTATGCAAGAATCTTTTTTGGGAATTCCATGAATTCCCTAACCCCATCCAAGTTCTAATCCCTCAATAAAATACAAAAACAAAGCTAATGGACTTTAACCACTTCAGCCCCGGAAGGATTTACCCCCTTCCTGACCAGAGCACTTTTTACAATTTGGCACTGCATCGCTTTAACTGCTAATTGCGCGGTCATGCAATGCTGTACCCAAACGAAATTTGCGTCCTTTTCTTCCCACAAATAGAGCTTTCTTTTGATGGTATTTGATCACCTCTGCCGTTTTTATTTTTTGCGCTATACACGGAAAAAGACCGAAAATTTTGAAAAAAAATGATATTTTCTACTTTTTGTTCTAAAAAAAATCCAATAAACTCAATTTTAGTCATACATTTAGGCCAAAATACATTCGGCCACATGTCTTTGGTAAAAAAAAATGTCAATAAGTGTATATTTATTGGTTTGCGCAAAAGTTATAGCGCCTACAAACTAGGGTACATTTTCTGGAATTTACACAGCCTTTAATTTATGACTGCCTATGTCGTTTCTTGAGGTGCTAAAATGGCAGGGCAGTACAAAACCCCCACAAATGACCCCATTTTGGAAAGTAGACACCCCAAGGAAATTGCTGAGAGGCATGTTGAGCCCATTGAATATTCATTTTTTTTGTCCCAAGTGATTGAATAATGACAAAAAAAAAAAAAATTACAAAAAGTTGTCACTAAATGATATATTGCTCACACAGGCCATGGGCATTTGTGGAATTGCACCCCAAAATACATTTAGCTGCTTCTCCTGAGTATGGGGATACCACATGTGTGGGACTTTTTGGGAGCCTAGCCGCGTACGGGGCCCCGAAAACCAATCATTGCCTTCAGGATTTCTAAGGGCGTACATTTTTGATTTTACTCCTCACTACCTATCACAGTTTTGAAGGCCATAAAATGCCCAGATGGCACAAACCCCCCCCCAAATGACCCAATTTTGGAAAGTAGACACCCCAAGCTATTTGCTGAGAGGCATGTTGAGTCCATGGAATATTTTATATTTTGACACAAGTTGCGGGAAAGTGACAATTTTTTTTTTTTTTTTTTGCACAAAGTTGTCACTAAATGATATATTGCTCACACAGGCCATGGGCATATGTGGAATTGCACCCCAAAATACATTCTGCTGCTTCTCCTGAGTACGGGGATACCACATGTGTGGGACTTTTTAGGAGCCTAGCTGCGTACGGGGCCCCGAAAACCAATCACCGCCTTCAGGATTTCTAAGGGTGTACATTTTTGATTTCACTCTTCACTGCCTATCACAGTTTCGGAGGTCATGGAATGCGCAGGTGGCACAAACCCCCCCCAAATGACCCCATTTTGGAAAGTAGACACCCCAAGCTATTTGCTGAGAGGCATGGTGAGTATTTTGCAGCTCTCATTTGTTTTTGAAAATGAAGAAAGACAAGAAAAAAAATGTTTTTTTTCTTTTTTTAATTTTCAAAACTTTGTGACAAAAAGTGAGGTCTGCAAAATACTCACTATTCCGCTCAGCAAATAGCTTTGGGTGTCTACTTTCCAAAATGGGGTCATTTGGGGGGGTTTTGTGCCACCTGGGCATTCCATGGCCTCCGAGACTGTGATAGGCAGTGAAGAGTGAAATCAAAAATTTACGCCCTTAGAAAGCCTGAAGGCGGCGCTGGGATTTCGGGGTCCCGTACGCGGCTAGGCTCCCAAAAAGTCTCACACATGTGGTATCCCCGTACTCAGGAGAAGCAACAGAATGTATTTTGGGGTGTAATTTCACATATTCCCATGGCCTGTGTGAGCAATATATCATTTAGTGACAACTTTGTGCAAAAAAAAAAAAAAAATTTGTCTCTTTCCCGCAACTTGTGTCACAATATAAAATATTCCATGGACTCGACATGCCTCTCAGCAAATAGCTTGGGGTGTCTACTTTCCAAAATGGGGTCATTTGGGGGGGAGTTTGAACTGTCCTGGCATTTTATGCACAACATTTAGAAGCTTATGTCACACATCACCCACTCTTCTAACCACTTGAAGACAAAGCCCTTTCTGACACTTTTTGATTACATGAAAAAATTATTTTTTTTTGCAAGAAAATTACTTTGAACCCCCAAACATTATATATTTTTTTAAAGCAAATGCCCTACAGATTAAAATGGTGGGTGTTTCATTTTTTTTTTCACACAGTATTTGCGCAGCATTTTTTGGGGAAAAAACACACTTTTTTACATTTTAATGCACTAAAACACACTATATTGCCCAAATGTTTGATGAAATAAAAAAGATGATCTTAGGCCGAGTACATGGATACCAAACATGACATGCTTTACAATTGCGCACAAACGTGCAGTGGCACCAAAATAAATACATTTTTAAAAGCCTTTAAAAGCCTTTACAGGTTACCACTTTAGATTTACAGAGGAGGTCTACTGCTAAAATTACTGCCCTCGATCTGACCGTCGCAGTGATACCTCACATGCATGGTGCAATTGCTGTTTACATTTGACGCCAGACCGACGCTTGCGTTCGCCTTAGCGCGAGAGCAGGGGGGACAGGGGTGCTTTTCTTTTTTTTTTTTTTTTTCTTTATTATTTTTTTGCTTTTTTATCTTATTTTTAAACTGTTCCTTTCATTTTTTTTTTTTTTTTTTTTAATCATTTTTATTGTTATCTCAGGGAATGTAAATATCCCCTATGATAGCAATAGGTAGTGACAGGTACTCTTTTTTGAAAAAATTGGGGTCTATTAGACCCTAGATTTCTCCTCTGCCCTCAAAGCATCTGACCACACCAAGATCGGTGTGATAAAATGCTTCCCCAATTTCCCAATGGCGCTATTTACATCCGGCGAAATCTAAGTCATAAAATGCTCGTAGCTTCCGGTTTCTTAGGCCATAGAGATGTTTGGAGCCACTCTGGTCTCTGATCAGCTCTATGGTCAGCTGGCTGAATCACCGGCTGCATTCTCAGGTTCCCTGTTGAGACAGGAGAGCCAGAGAAAAACACAGAAGATGGTGGGGGGGGGGCATTCTCTCCCACTGCTTGTAAAAGCAGTCTAGAGGCTAATTAGCCGCTAGGATTGCTTTTACATGAAAGTCGACCGCTCGCTGAAAAGAATGATACCAAGATGATACCTAAACCTGCAAGCATCATTCTGGTATAACCACTCAAAGTCGTGAATGGCGTACCTGAAGACAAAAAAATGGTTAACAATAAAGCACAGTAAACGGTAAAGTATAAAAAATTGCATACCTGAAAAGCAAACATGATAAAATATAATAACAATAAAACATTGCAGAATAGAATACAGTAAAAAAGAGCAGAACAATAGAGAGAATAGAGAGAGAGAGAACAATAAAACGACAACTATTATTTTTTATTTTATATTTTTGTTTGTGTTTTTTTTTTTTTTACACTTTTTTTGTAACTGTAACTTTTATAACTGTAACCGGTTCCAGGTTCGGGTCTCTCAAAATGCGATGGCACCTTGGGAGACCCTGTAAAAGTGTGCCTAGTCTGTGCAATGCTGTACCCTACGCTAATACTCAACTAGTGAATGGTAGAGTTCAAAACAGGATTGTCAGGACAGGAGGGACAATAATAGCGGGTGTCACGCCTATATCCGCGCTTGCTGCAGACACAACATCTTTTTTGGGGGGGGGTTCGTTGGGTAGGGGTACTCGGGAGGACATAAAAATGCCTCTCATGCAGCCGACTGCATTTGGTTGGGGATGTGAATGGGGGAAGTACGGGCGCTGCAGAAGTGGTGGGTTCCCAATTAGGATTGGCGAATGCAGCAGGAAGGGCACTATGGGCACGACGGGCCTGTGTTTGTCTTCTTGGTGCCAGCGGGACACCACTTGTGCTTGCCACCTCACCAGCTTGAGCTGTACTTATGGGACTCGCCACGTCACCAAGTGTTACTGCAGTGCTGGTTTGACTACGACCGGGGTGTACTAGGCCGCTGGCGCTTGCCAGTTCACCAAAACGCTACCAAAAAAACTGTTAGCGATCGCAGGGATCAGGCCTGACTCTGCGAACGCTGCAGTTATGCATTTAGTGTTTTGTAAGTGTCAGTGATCGATCGATACTGCACTTGGGTGGGCTGGGCTGGGCCGGGTGGAGGGGCAAAACGCAGGTGCTAGCAGGTATCTGGGCTGATCCCACTAACACTGCGTTTTTGGGAACCCTAAACTGCTGGGGACGCCAGTATAGATCTGATCGGATCAGATATTGATCAGTTCAGATAGTATACCACTAAGGGAGGTGTACGGTGCGTGCGTGGGTGTTAGCGCTACTGGCACTAACCTGACGCTGCCTGGGGCTGGTGCTTGCCAGTTCACCAAAACGCTACCAAAAAAACTGTTAGCGATCGCAGGGAGCAGGCCTGACTCTGCGAACGCTGCAGTTATGCGTTTAGTGTTTTGTAAGTGACAGTGATCGATCGATACTGCACTTGGGTGGGCAGGGCTGGGCCGGGCGGAGGGGCAAAACGCAGGTGCTAGCAGGTATCTGGGCTGATCCCGCTAACACTGCGTTTTAGGGAACCCTAAACTGCTGGGGACGCTAGTATAGATCTGATCGGATCAGATATTGATCCGTTCAGATACTATACCACTAAGGGAGGCGTATGCTGCGTGCGTGGGTGTTAGCGGTACTGGCGCTAATCTGACGCTGCCTGGGGCGACGCATATCACCGCCGGGCGATCAGGGGGCTAAACCTTTATTCGGTAATAAACGGCGGGTGCCCTGACACTATAAAAAATAAACGAACTAACCAGCGTCACCCGTAATGGTTATACGGTGATCAGTGGTGAAAGGGTTAACTAGGGGGCAATCAAGGGGTTAAAACATTTATTAGGTAGTATATGGGGGTCCCTGTCGCTATAAAACGCTGACGGCGAACCTAAATATTTACGTCCCTAACTAGCGTCACCAGCGATACTAATACAGCGATCAGAAAAATGATCGCTTAGTGACACTGGTGACGGGGGGTGATCAAGGGGTTAAAACTTTATTAGGGGGGGTTAGGGGGGTATCCCAGACCTAAAAGGGGCTAACAGTAACTGTCCTAACACTGTAACTGTCACAAACTGACACAAATACAGTAATCAGAAAAAAAAAAAAAAAAACTGCTTGGTGTCAGTTTGTGACAGGGGGGGGGGGGTGATTGGGGGGGGATCGGGGTGTTTTGTGTGCCTGGCATGTTCTACTGTGTGTGTGTGTGTTGGTGCACTCACATTACAGTCTTCTCTCCTCGGCCCGGAACAGAAAATACCGAGCCGAGGAGAGATGACATCATTTCCTCTGCCTCTGTGTACAATACAGAGGCAGGGAAATGATCCCATTGGCTGGGAGCGATCGCGAGGGGGGGGGCCACGAATGGATGGCCTCCCCCTCACCACCGATCGCCGGGGGAGATTTGCCGACCGCCGCAAGCACCGGGGGGGGGGGTCCGATCGGACCCCCCACCCTCGGGCAGGCAAGGACGTACAGGTAAGCCCTTTTGCCTGCCCGTGCCGCTCTGTCGACGTACATCGTCGTGCGGCGGTCGGCAACTGGTTAAAGACATTGTCTTGGAGTGTCTGGAAGTGAATGCCGGGCTGGGCAGGGTGACAGGTGAGCCACATCACTCAGCAGCCTCTAGAGGGGTACCGCTACATAAGTTGCTCTTCTGCAGCAACCAGTCTCTCTGATACTTTCTAGGTGGCTGGAGAGGATTTAGGGAGTGAGGAAAGTTCTGTACAGGAATCCATGGAGGTTATTGGAGGGGAGAGCTCTCTACTAAGGGGAGGGGGGTGTAAGGGTTGGAGAGAGTTTGGGGGTAAACCATATTTTGTTGATAAGAGGCTTGTGAGTAATGCACTCCTCATCCCTGCACACTGTACACAACATACTCCTCAACCCTGAACTCTGTATGTACCACAACCCTCAACCCAGCACCCTGTACACAATGCTCTCTTCAACCCTACACTCAGCAAACTTCTTAACCCTTCACTCTGTATGTAGTGCACTCCTCAACCCTGCACTTTTTACACAGCGCACTACTCAACCCTGCACGCTGTATACAACACACTCTTCAACCCTGCACTCTGAACATAGTGCACTCCTCAACCCTGTACTGTGTACAGATTGCACTCTGCAACCACGCACTCTGTATGTAGCCCACTCTTCAAGCCTACACTCTGTACACAGTGCACTCCTCAACCCTGCACTTTGTACATAGCGTACTCCCAAACTCATAAGAATGCACCATGTAACCTTGAAGGTTCAGTTTCTGCACCTTTTCTCTGAGAAAAAAAGCCCTGGTTCACTACTGACTCTTGTAAAAAAAACAGCAACGTTCTCAGTATTAAAGCTTCTTCCCTTCTCCTTTATAGGTTTAACAGTAATGTTTAAAATACATAAGGGCATTATGATTAATAATAAAGAGAGGCCTGGAGCAGGTGGAATGAAATGAAGCTAGCAGAAGGCCGGCATGACAGGGGGATAAGGGTACAGCAAGGGTTAAACTGGAAGTTGTTTTAGATTTATGGTGAGGGGATTGGGTACAGGTAATGTTGAAGGGGGAGGGGTTTAGGTTATTTAGGGGGCAGGAGGGGTCCCGGGCAGCATTGCGGGGAGAGTTACAGAGAGGAAGAAGTTTAGTTTTGTTTGTATCCCCAGGCTAGAGAGCAATGGCTGACTTGGACAGCTTATTGGCCCAGCTGCACAGCCAAGTGGCTAGACTCCTCGGACCTCAGGCTGGAGAGGAGGTGAGGGGACAGGACCTTCCACGCGCCCGGAAGTCGCGGCCTCCGGAGCGTTTTTCACCAGAAGCCTCCCCCAGAGCTGCACGCCACGTTAGGAGCCCCCCGGAGCGGGACCCGTCAGGACCACCGGCGAAACGACACCCGGTTTCTGCCGTGGTGGTTCCTGGACGGAATCCTCGTCATCGGCGGAGCTCAGTGGGCGGGGCGTCGGCAGGGCCCAGCGTTTCCCCCCCGCCCGCTCGATGAGGGCAGCGTAAGGCGACGGACGCTCCCTGTGTTGTACATGCAGCCAGGGGGAGGTCTCAGCGTGGGAGGATGACGTCAACGGCCGCCGGGCTTTCCCCATCCCCGGCTGGCGGCTCGGAAGTCCGGAGCGATACCCCTTCCAGGAGGAGTGGGAGGCCCAGCAGCCAGGTATCCAGAGTGCCTATGAAGAAGACGGTGACTGCGATGGGAGGAGCCAGTGTCGGGAGGCGTGGCCAGCGCGGTCAGGAGACGGCAGCATCCAGGCCCTCTTCCCCGGAGATGGATGACACGGAGCCCCTGCAAGCGCCCGGTGACCGGTCCGAGGGAGAGCTGAGCGGGTCTGAGGAGGAAGAAAGGCAGGAGCGTCTGGCGCCATCGGATTCGGGAGCAGCGGCGGCGGGGACACCCCCTGGTCGGCCAGGTAAGTCACTTCCTGTGTCCTCTCACACACTGACCAATGATTTTCAGGGGTTGTTGGGGGTGGCTGATATGGGGGGGTCTGGGACCACATTGGGTGTGCTGCAATCGGGGGCTATAGCGACGGCCGGTCCCCAGCCAGCAGGTTCAGGACCTGTTTCTGGGGGCACGGATGGGCAGTTGCAGGCTTTGTTGGGGGGTTTGCGGGAATTGGTCCAGAGGTTTGCGCCAGGTACGGATGGGCAGGCGCCACATACTGCAGTGTGGGTCCCTCCATGTGCAGAATCGTTGGTGGTTGGGGCAGTGCCCACTCCGGCTGCGGTGGGTGTGCCGCCCCCCATGGGGACGGTGCCCCCGGTGGTCTCCGCTCCGGCCACTAGTGTGGTTGCTTCAGGTGAAGGGGAAAAAAGGACGGACGTGGTTCGCATTGCGGATGCCGCAAAATGCGAGGTTTACGTCTGCTTCGAAGGGCCGCTTGGGGCACATTTGAAGTCGGAATTCCGGGAGAAAATCGTGAAAGGGGAGTATGTGGAGATTTTTTCACTTCTGCCCTTGGAGAAGTTTAATCTGGATAGGGTTAAGCCAGATGACAGTAAGAAGGAGGATGAAGAAAAACGGCGGTATAGGTTGATACCGCGCACGTTTTCTAATTGGCTGCAGGCGTTCGCGATTCTGGCGAGTGTAATTGGCGAAAAGAACCCTGAACATTGTTCGGCGCTCTCTTGCTACTTGGACGCCATTGGGGAGGCCTACAGAGTGTATGGGGGTACAGCGTGGCTCAGGTATGACGAGCAGTTCCAGCAACGGAGGGCGGTGCGCCCCTCCCTTCGCTGGGACCACAAGGACATTAGCCTCTGGATGAAGCTTATGTCCTCGGCTCGGGCCCCGAACCAGTTTTTTCCAGGGGGGGCCGGTGGTTCTGCGTTACCCGGACAGCCGGCCGCAAAAAAGTGGGGCGTCTGTTGGCAATACAATGACGGGACGTGTAAGTTCGGGGGCGCCTGTCGTTTTAAACACGAATGCTCAGGTTGCGGTGGATCTCACCCCGGATCCCGTTGTTTTAAAAAAGGGAAAAGTCGCCCCGGGGAAATGGGTAGCAAAAGGGAAGACACCAGTGAAGGTGGAAAAGATGCAGCCTTTCCTAAGTAGGTACCCGGACCGGGCGGCAGCTCGGCTTCTGCGGGAAGGGTTCCTAGAGGGTTTTAGAATACCTAGTTCATTGACTGTTATTCCGCCGGTGGCAAAAAATTTACGCTCTGCACTGAGTCACCCCAGTGTGGTTGGGGAAAAATTGGGGAAGGAAGTGGCATTGGGCCGGATGGCCGGGCCATTTCAGGAGCTGCCGCTGCCGAATTTGGTGGTCTCTCCGCTTGGGGTGGTCCCCAAGAAGGAGCCGAATAAGTTTCGACTTATACACCATTTATCATTCCCCAAGGGCGGATCGGTCAATGATGCGATCGACCCTGATGCTTGCACGGTTTTGTACACGTCGTTCGATGCAGCGGTGGGTTGGGTACGCCGTTGTGGGAAGGGAGCGCTTATGGCAAAAGCAGACATAGAATCGGCTTTTTGCCTCCTCCCGGTGCACCCAGACAGCTGTTGATTGTTGGGGTGTTGCTGGCAGGGTAGGTTTTATGTCGATCGTTGCTTGCCTATGGGCTGCTCGATTTCATGCGCATTGTTTGAAACTTTTAGCTCATTCGTTGAGTGGGTGGTTCGGGATGTTTCAGGTTTGAATTCTGTAATTCATTACCTGGACGATTTCCTATGCGTTGGCCCCCCAGCATCTAAGACGTGTGCTCTGCTGTTGGCCACGTTACAACACATGGCTGGTACATTTGGTATCCCGTTGGCACGGGATAAAACAGAAGGCCCGACTACCGTGCTTAGTTTCTTGGGCATAGTCATTGACTCCGAGGCAATGGAATGTCGATTGCCTGAGGATAAGTTGGTGGCTTTGAGAAGGGAGATCCGGACGACAGTGGCGTTGCGTAAGATTCAGCTTAGAGGCCTGCAGTCATTGCTGGGCAAGCTTAATTTTGCATGTCGCATAATTCCCATGGGCAGGGTGTTCTGCCGACGGCTGTCGGCAGCTACAGCAGGGATTAGGTCCCCTCACCATTTTATTAGGATGACCAGTGAACATCGGGCTGATCTGAAGGTGTGGGACAACTTTTTGTCCACATACAATGGTAAATCACTGTGGTTGGCGGGACCGTTGAGCAATTGCGATTTGCAGCTGTTCACGGACGCAGCTGGGTCGTCGGGTTACGGGGCGTTTTTTCCAGGGGCATTGGAGTGCTGAACCATGGCCTAGGGAATGGCAGGAAGCGGGATTCTGCAAAAACTTGGTGCTGCTGGAGCTGTTTCCGGTGGTGCTGGCAGTGGAAGTTTGGGGTGAGTCGTTCAGGGATTTGAAGATCCGTTTGAACTGCGACAATTTGGGGGTGGTGCAGGTGATTAACCGCATTTCAGCCTCATCGCTAACGGTCGTTCGGCTGTTGCGGCACCTGGTGCTGCGCTGCCTACAGTTGAATATCTTTTTGTATGCGGTACATCTTCCGGGGGTGGATAACACGTTGGCTGACGCCTTGTCTCGTTTCCAGTGGGACAAATTCCGGGACTTGGCTCCATCGGCAGATCAGCAAGGGGTTCGGTGTCCCCGAGGGCTGTGGTCGATCGTTTGGGACCCCTCGCGCGATGGATAAAGGGCTCGGTGAGTGTATCCACTTGGGGGGCTTACGAAAAAGTGTGGTCCGAGTGGTGGGCGCTTGTCAGCCAAGTTGGTGTGGACCCTGGAGTTGGGGACGTGAGGTTGCTGGTGGTATATTTTGTCTCCAGGAATCTGGAGCAAGGGGTTTCGGTTTCGATGATGGACCGCAAGTTCACCGGTCTGGCATTTTTGTTCAAGTTGCAAGGGGGGACGGATTTTACCAAGGATTTTTTGGTAAGACAAGCGATAAAAGGTTATCGGCGGTCACGTAAAAGTCAGGACACGAGGAGGCCATTGACTTTTAACAACCTGCGGGTGGTATCTGATCAGTTGGGCACGGTATGTGCGTCGGATTATGAGGTGCTGTTGTTCCGGGCAGCTTTTTCGCTGGCCTTTTTTGGTGCCTTTAGGATAGGTGAACTGGTTACCCCTTCTAGGAAGGTTTCGGGGGGCATGGGGGTACAGGATGTGAAGGTCACGGGGTTTAGCTTGGAGGTATGGTTGAGACGGTCAAAAACAGATCAGGTTGGCAAAGGGGTTAAGGTGCAGCTATATCGGATGCCAGATTCTCCGGTATGCCCGGTGAGTGCGATAAGGGAATTTTTGGGGCAACGCCCGTTGAGGGAGGGGTCTTTGTTGATCCATAACGACGGTTCACCTTTAACAAAATTTCAGTTTGTGGCAGTTTTCAAGAAATGCTTGAAAGCAGGGGGTCTGGATGGTACGCAGTATGCTTCGCACTCCTTCCGCATTGGAGCGGCCACAGAGGCGGCCCAATGTGGGTTGGACGAAGCGCCTGTTAAGCGCATTGGCCGCTGGGAGTCTAGGAGATTTCGTACATATGTGCGGCCACACTTAGTAGTCGAGTGAAGTGCGGCTCAGTAATGGAGTTTTGGGGAAGGATGGGGGTTTGTTTTGGTTAAGGGGATTGATCATGGTGTATGTTATTTGACTTTGGTTATCTGTGGTCTTTTCTTTTCTTTTAGGTGGAATCAAGAGGGGTCTCTTATGGATATTGGGCCACTCCTATGTGTTTTGGGGGGCAAAACGGGCAGATATGAGACCTAATGGGAGGCAGTTAGGGATTCCCAGGGAGGATGCTTGTATACGTTGGGTAGGCAGGCCAGGAATGCAATGGGCTAGGGTGTTGCCGGAAGTACAGCATTTCGCTCGCCTGGACAGACCACCAGATGTGTTGGTGCTCCATGTTGGAGGCAACGACCTGGGTGGACGTCCCAGCCGGGAGCTCATAGAGGACGTTAAGATTGATTTCTTGCGTTTGAGAACTTCCTTCCCTGAGATGTTAATTGTTTGGTCCGATATTGTGGCCAGGACGAATTGGAGGTTGGCACGGTCGGTAGACCGCATAAACAAAACCAGGATTAAGGTGAATAAAAGGGTGGGCCAATTTGTTATACGGAATGGAGGTTTGGTAGTTCGCCACTGGGAGTTGGAGAAGGATGTTGGGCTGTACCTGCGAAGGGACGGGGTTCACCTGACCGAAGTCGGCATTGAACTTTGGTCCCTGGGTTTGGAGGAGGCGATTCGGAGGGCACTGCGTGTGTGGAGGGGCTCCCAAGGGTAAGGGGGTCACCCTTGTTAGCGTTGGCGGTGGTCTTTGATGATGGTAACTAACCCAGGAGATGGAAGTGTGGGGGGACTCAACGGTTATGGGCCCCTATTGGTGTGTACAGTTAACACTGATTAGCTGAAGATGGTAATGGTGACACTGCGGGTAACGAGTTGTCTTTGGGCTGATGTTATCACGGCCGTAGGCCTATTATGATAGAAGGCCCGCAGTGTAGATGTGGAACAGAAGTTACGTTGGGAAGTGCCGTCATTGACCACCAGGAGGAGAAACTGACAGTTGATTTTGTTACGTTAAAATGTTACAGATATATATATATATTTTATATAGATTTATATTGGTTAATAAAAGGCTGCTATGGCCAGTTTTACTCCAACATGGTGTGGTGTCGTCACTATAGTTAAGGATAAAGGGGGACTTAAAGTTGGGGTATGATAGATGGCGGCAGCCATTAAAGAGAAAAGGTGTGCATCTTATTTACACTGGTCAAGAGAGGCATGGAGCAGGTGGAATGAAATGAAGCTAGCAGAAGGCCGGCATGACAGAGGGATAAGGGTACAGCAAGGGTTAAACTGGAAGTTGTTTTAGATTTATGGTGAGGGGATTGGGTACAGGTAATGTTGAAGGGGGAGGGGTTTAGGTTATTTAGGGGGCAGGAGGGGTCCCGGGCAGCATTGTGGGGAGAGTTACAGAGAGGAAGAAGTTTCCCACCCACCCTCCCTGAATAAGTGGTTGTGTATCTTGGGTTAATGTTTTATTTACAGGTGGTATGATGGATTACGTCGTGGCAGCATATGAATGGCGGTGGTGGTGGTCTTTGATGATGGTAACTAACCCAGGAGATGGAAGTGTGGGGGGACTCAACGGTTATGGGCCCCTATTGGTGTGTACAGTTAACACTGATTAGCTGAAGATGGTAATGGTGACACTGCGGGTAACGAGTTGTCTTTGGGCTGATGTTATCACGGCCGTAGGCCTATTATGATAGAAGGCCCGCAGTGTAGATGTGGAACAGAAGTTACGTTGGGAAGTGCCGTCATTGACCACCAGGAGGAGAAACTGACAGTTGATTTTGTTACGTTAAAATGTTACAGATATATATATATATTTTATATAGATTTATATTGGTTAATAAAAGGCTGCTATGGCCAGTTTTACTCCAACATGGTGTGGTGTCGTCACTATAGTTAAGGAGAAAGGGGGACTTAAAGTTGGGGTATGATAGATGGCGGCAGCCATTAAAGAGAAAAGGTGTGCATCTTATTTACACTGGTCAAGAAACAGTTACAAAATACACTGTTTGACTAAATGTACGCAGACACCTAATCAAATTATTGAGTTGAGATGTTTCCATTGAAGGGTACTGGTAATGCTGCAACATACAAAGGTATTTTGGATGATTGTGCATGTCCAACCTTGTGGTAACAGTTTGGTGAAGGTCGTTTTGTGTTCCAGAATGACCCCTGTACCCAAAGCTAGCAAAAAAAAAAAAACATGAATAAATGAGTGTGGTTTGGAGGAACTCGAGTGGCCTGCATCCAGCCCTAACCTAAACTCTACTGAACACCTTTTGCGGTAAATTAGAACACAATTTGTGGGCTAGCTCTACTTGTTCAACATCAGTCTGACCTCAAGAATGCTCGTTGAGTGAATGAGCACATATTCCCACAGAAACACTCCAAAATATTGTGGAAAGCCTTTCTAGAATAATGAAGGCTAATAAAGAGTTTGTGTAGAGGGAGTGGGCAAATTCATATTAGAATGGGATGTTCAACAAACTCGTATAGAGGTGTGATGGTCAGCAACTAATGCTGGGCTTTCTTGTTGGAAAAAATAAAAGTCAGACGTAGCCTGGCAGTACATAAGCTCCTTTGACTAGGAGCCTCACAACATCCTATAAGATGCTGGGTTTGATATCTACAGGTGTTTACTGTATGGTTATTGAAATGGACTGCGTCTGTGCTTTATATTTCAGGTGTGACAGAATTCCATTGTGAAAAGAATAAAATAGCTAACTAAAAACTGGTTTCTTTAAGCGAGCCAAGAATGAGGTTTTTTAATGATATTGAAAAAAAAAAAAAAACAGAATAGCATAAATTTATTAAAGTGACCAAAGGCTGTGGTGCCATGGGCTTAAGACATGAAAAGGTGAAGAATTAAAGCAATTCCTTGTACATACCAAATCTCTGTTTCGTGACCATTCCAAAATTTGACTCTACAGCAAGTCCAGCATCATAGAATACTTCCATGTTATTAGCACCACTACCTGGAGTGCAGCCAATGTCAGACTTCTCCACGATGTCCCATACCTAAGAGATAGAGAAATGTAGATTTCACATAGTTTTCCTACTGTTTCTATGGCCTGTACTGAGGTCTAAATTAATCAAAAGGCCCACAGATCTGTATAAATGAGCCTGTAAAAGCACCAATTGACGTTAAATCCAAACAGCGATCAACTCTATTGATTTTTTGCAGGCTTGGGTGGAGTAGTGAAGAATTTTACATTTTTGTCAGATTTTTTATTTCTGTACGGAGCTCTATTGGGGAAATTTGTCCTCACTACCTGACTTTGTGACACCTGTACCCTAAAACCGATAAGTGTTTGTCACTGGGATAGAAAAGCGCAGACAACAATAAAAGCATTGCCAGAAGCAGGGCCGTCTTTAATATTGATTGGACCCTGGGCAAAATTTTTCTTGGGCCCCCCCTCCATGTAATTTTCCTCCCAACCTGCTCTGAGACATACAATAAATAGCAGCTAGACTCAAAATCCATTTACTGAATCAGATCAGGCAGCAATTGCGATTAGTTGCCAGAGGTTACAGTGTATAATTACCGCTCACTGTATGGTTGCTAGAAGTTACAGCACACATTACGGCTCACTGATTAATTGCTAGAGATTACAGCACATGATTTCTGCTTGTTGATTGGTTTCTGGAGATTATTGTACATCAATACTGCTCACTAATTGGTAGCTAGAAGTTACTGCACATCATTACTGCTTACTGGTTGGTTGCTAGAGGTTGATTGTGAGGGGACCCATTAATAGACAGAAAACTCCTAGGAATCCTAGGATTCCTGGAATCAGTGGCAGTGCTGGGGGGAGGGGAGGGTGTGATAAATGGCAATACTAATTTTTTTTACCGACTACCAATATAAAGAGGAGTTTCGACACTGGCCACCAATGTAACCGGGGTTTACACTGACTACTAATGTAATAGAAGCATTCACAGTAACCACCAATGTAAGTAGGGATTTACACTGACCACCAATGTAAGGGGGACATTCACACTGGCCACTTGTATGAATGAAAGGATTCTACACCAAGCACCAATGTAATGAGAAGATTTACACTGACCACCAATGTAACTGAGACATTTAGCCTGTGTTCACATTTGTGTATTGGGAGCGCATGCAAAATCTCTTTCCTGACACCACAGAAACGTGCTGCCTTTTAGCAGGTACACAGTAGTGCCATTAATTGTTAATGACACCCTCACACATCTGCTGACATGTGCTGTGCAACCGTGTGATTTTGAAAGAGGGTTTTGGACTTTCTTCCACATTTGTAGCGCATAGAGCAGCCCATTGAAATGAATGGGCTGCCCTACACGTGACCTACATCTTTATCCACCTTGTCAGTACACCATTACATCCTAAAACCCCTGATAACCTCTGCACATCAAACCTCCATCCTCTCCACTCCAATTCCCCTCCTCTTTAACTCTACCTGCCTCCTATGCTCATCTTTGCACCCACCTTTGTTTCTTCTATACAAACCTTGCTTGCTCACCTGTGCACCCCAAACTGTAATTTCACTGCCTACCTCTTACCTCTGCACATCCCACACTACCCCCCCCCCCCCCCACCAATTTGCTTACCTTTGCAGAACAGGCTGACCACAGTTGTAGGCAGGACTTTCAAGCATGCCCCTTTATCTCCCCACTGGGCAGCATTCAGTATAGGTGATGGTGGCTATGACTTCAGGGAGGCATGATATACATATGAATACCGCCTCTATTTATATATGAATACAGTCGGTCCGCTGCTATTTACATATGAATGCAGTCGCTATTTACATATTAGTGCCAGTATTTACATGTAAACACAGGGTCTGCAGGTGAGTCATCTGTACACAATGGAGCAGAGCTGGGCAGCATTAGTAACAGAACTTCACACTGAGATATTAGGACACAGCACGGGACTAAAACCTCAAGGGACAAGGGAATTTAAACTGGAATAGTTGGCAAGTATGAGGCAGCTGCTTTGTGCCCCACAGCAATGACAGGGCCCAGGGCAGCTGCCCCGTTTGCCCTGCCTTAAAGACGGCCCTGGCCAGAAGTTCTAACCCTTGTGATACAGGAGCTCAGGATCACTGCTCACCGCTTGTATACATGACAGTCTTTATTGAACTTGAAAAATAGTCCATAATTCTGGTGCAATGGAAAATGAGAATAGCTGTCATTCCACTGGACCAGTCCCACACTAGGGTTTGGGGTTTTCCCGTCTGCTTCAGGGGTCCCAAGGAGGACGTTTGGAGGTTCTTCTCACCCAAAACTCTTTGAACCTCTGAAATTCCGGGTCCCTAATGAGAACGTAGCAATCCAGAGAGTATTGCAAATTAGTCCTCTCGTTTCCAGCTGGACAACCTCAGAATCCCTCACTCAACATTGCCTTCAAACCATACCCATAATAAGTATAACCATAGTCTTTTAGAGACTGGTATGTAAATCAACATAGAGGAGCACTGCACTAGGTGCCCCATTTTCTCATCTCAGAACATTGGTAGGAACACTGTCCTTACAAGTTTAAAGGTAAACTATCGTGGTTTTTGTTAAGTTTTGTTTAAACTTTTAGTTTATGTGTTTTTGAACTCATGTTGTATATACAGTGCATCTGGAAAGTATTTACAGCGCCTCACTTTTTCCACATTTTGTTATGTTAAAGCCTTATTCAAAAATTGATTAAATTAATTATTTTCCTCAAAATTCTACAAACAATGCCTCATAATGACAACAAAGAAGTTTGTTTAAATCTTTGCAAATTTATTAAAAATAAAAAACAAAAAAAAAATACAGGTACCTAAGTATTCACAGCCTTTGCTCAATACATTGTTGAAGCACCTTTGGAACCAATTACAGCCTCAAGTCTTTTTCAGTATGATGCTACAAACTTGGCACATCTATTTTTGGGCAGTTTCTCCCATTATTCTTTGCAGGACCACTCAAGCTCCATCAGGTTGGACGGGGAGCGTCGGTGCACAGCCATTTTTAGATCTCTCCAGAGACGTTCAATTGGGTTCAAATCTGGGCTCTGGCTGGACCACTCAAAGACATTCACAGAGTTGTCCCATAGCCACTCCTTTGTTATTTTGGCTGTGTGCTTAGGGTCATTGTTCTGTTGGAAGATAAACCTTCACCCCCAGTCTGAAGTCCAGAGTCCTCTGGAGCAGGTTTTCACGAAGGATGTCTCTATACATTGCTGCATTCATCTTTCCCTCAATCCTGACTAGACTCCCAGTTCCTGCCACTGAAAAACATCCCACAGCATGATGCTGCCACCACCATGCTTCACTGTAGATATGATATTGGCCAGGTGATGATGGAGGCCACTGTGCTCATTGGGACCTTAAATGTTGCAAAAAAAATTCTGTACCCTTCCCCAGATCTGTGCCTCGATACAATCCTGTCTTGGAGGTCTACAGACAACTTCTTGGACTTCATGGCTTGGTTTGTGCTCTGACATGCACTGTCAACTGTGGGACCTTATATAGACAGGTGTGTGCCTTTCCAAATCATGTCCAATGAACTGAATTTACCACAGCTGGACTCCAATCAAGTTGAAGAAACATCTCAAGGATGATCAGTGGAGATTCACCTGAGCTCAATTTTGAGTGTCATGGCAAAGGCTGTGAATACTTATGTACATGATTGTGCCTGATTTTTTTCGTTTTTTTTTTAATTTTTATTACATTTGTAAAGATTTCAACCAAATTATTTCACACTGTCATTATGGGGTATAGTTTGTAAAATTTTGAGGAAAAGAATTAATTTAATCCATTTTGGAATAAGGCTGCCTGTAACATATCAAAATGTGGAAAAAGTAAAGTGCTGTGAATACTTTCCGGATGCACTGTATTTATCTTACAAATACATATTTAGCAAAGCCTATACACATGATATGGGTCGCACAAAAAAGAAAGCACACAGCAGAAGCTGTTTGACTTTAGAATCTCTCTTGCCAAATTTCAGGAACTGGATCATCTGCTGGTGGCATTGTGGTTCTCAGATCTGAAGGGAGTAGTCCCAGTGTCCACCAGAAGGTGTCCCCCAGCAGATGGCTGGAAGGATATTTAGCCCCTCTTCTAGGTTTACCACGGTGCCTTTGAGTTTTCCCCTGTGCTCCAAACATCTTGACCATGCTGCCCTTCAACCAATGATGTGTGCTTGTGTGCCTGCTACCCTGACTCTTGCAGCCTTGGACCTGATCCCTTTACCTGTTTCCCTTGTGTTTAACCCACTTCCTGCCCCTTCTCATCCGATGTTCCTTGCATTTCTTGCCTGACCCAGCCTTACCCGATCTCTCCCCTTGCTTTGTATATAGTGTATCATAGTCACTTTGTTAGTTAGGTAGTTTTTCATTAGGTTTTACTTGCCAATAGGGATGAGCCGAACACCCCCCGGTTCAGTTTGCAGCAGAACATGCGAGCAGGCAAAAAATGTGTGCGAACTTGCGAACCCCATTAAAGTCTATGGGACTCGAACGTGAAAAATCAAAAGTCCTAATTTTAAAGGCTAATATGCAAGTTATTGTCATAAAAAGTGTTTGGAGACCCGGGTCCTGCCCCAGGGGACATGTATCAATGCAAAAAAAAGTTTTAAAAACTACAGTTTTTTCGGGAGCAGTGATTTTAATAATGCATAAAGTGAAATATTAAAAGTGAAATATTCCTTTAAATATCGTGCCTGGGGGGGTGTCTATAGTATGCCTGTAAAGTGGCGCATTTTTCCCGTGTTTAGAACAGTACCGCAGCAAAATAACATTTCTAAAGGAAAAATTGTCACATAAAACTGATCGCGGCTGTAATGAATTGTCGGGTCTCGGCAATATTATTATTATTATTATACAGGATTTATATAGCACCAACAGTTTACGCAGCGCTTTACAAAAAAAAAAGGGAGACAATATAGTTATAATACAATAAAATACAAGAGGATTAAGAGGGTCCTGCTCAGAAGAGCTTACAATCTAATAGGGTGGGGCAGGTGGTAGAAAAGGTTGTAACTGTGGGGAATGAGCTGATGGAAGTGGTAAAAGATTAGTTAGAGACGTCATAGGCTTTCCTGAAGAGATGAGTTTTCAGGGAACGCCTGAAGGTAGCAAGAGTAGGGGATAGCCGGACAGTTGGAGGTAGTGAGTTCCAGAGGCTGGGAGAAGCTCTGAAGAAATCCTGGAGACGAGCATGAGAGGAGGAGACGAGAAAGCTTGAGAGTAGGAGATCTTGAGAAGAGCAGAGAGGACGAGTTGGGTGACATTTGGAGACAAGATTGGTGATGTAGCTTGGGTCAGAGTGGTGAATGGCTTTGTATGTTGTGGTTAATATTTTGAATTTAATTTGCTGGGTGATTGGGAGCCAGTGTAGGGATTGGAGGAGAGGGTTGGCAAACACTGAGCGGTTGGTAAGGTTTATAAATCTGCCAGCAGCACTCAAGATAGACTGAAGAGGGGATAGCCTATGGAGAGGCAGGCCAATGAGAAGGGAGTTGCAATAGTCAAGGCGAGAGATAACAGGGGACTGAATGAGGACCTTGGTGGTTTCATTTGTTAAAAAGGGGCGAATTTTAGAGATGCTACGGAGGTGAATCCTACAAACTTTTGACAGCGATTGGATTTGAGGCTGAAATGACAAGTCAAAGTCTAGGATTACACCTAGTACCCTGGCGTGAGGGGAGGGACTGATGGTTGCATTGTTGATTTTGATGGAAAAGTCATGGACGGGGGCACAGGCGGGGGGGAATATTAATAGCTCAGTTTTAGAGAGATTTAGTTTAAGGAAGTGGTGCAACATCCATGCTGATATGTCAGTTAGTAAGTTAGTAATGCGAGAGGAGACTAAAGGAGTGAGGTGAGGAGTAGACAGATAGATTTGGGTGTCATCAGCGTAAAAGTGGTATTGGAAGCCGTGGGCAGTTATCAAGTGACCAAGGGAGGAGGTGTAGATAGAAAAGAGAAGGGGTCCAAGAACAGAGCCTTGGAGGACCCCCACAGAAAGGGGCAATGGAGAGGAGGAGACATGCCGCGTAGACATGGTCAAATTTTCCGACGGAAAATGTGTGATAGGACCTTGTTGTTGGAAATTCCGACCGTGTGTGGGCTCCATCACACATTTTCCATCGGATTTTTTTCCATCGGACACACAAAGTTTGAGAGCAGGCTATTAAATTTTCCGACAACAAAATCCGTTGTCGGAAATTCCAATCGTGTGTACACAAATCCAACGCACAAAGTGCTACGCATGCTCAGAATAACAAAAGAGATGAAAGCTATTGGCTACTGCCCATTTATAGTCCCGACGTATGTGTTTTACGTCACCGCGTTCAGAATGATTGGATTTGTGTGTATGCAAGACAAGTTTGAGCCAACATCCGTCGGAAAAAATCCATGGATTTTGTTGTCGGAATGTCCGATCAATGTCCGACCGTGTGTATGGGGCAACAGAGTTGTAGGTGACACTGAAGGAGCGCTGTGATAAATAGGCAGAGAACCAGGATAGAGCAGAATCTCGGAGGCCAAGGAAATGTAGTTTATTGAGAAGGAGTGGGTGGTCAACAGTATCAAAGGCCACAGAGAGGTCAAGTAGTAGGAGTATGGAGTACTGGCTGTTGGTTTTAGCAGTTAGTAAATCGTTAGTGAGTTTTAGTAAGGCAGTTTCCGTGGAGTGCTGTGAGCGAAAGCCAGACTGTAATGGGTCAAAAAGGTTATTTTCACTGAGGTAGGAGCTAAGACGGCTGTACACTAAGCATTCTAGAAGTTTAGAAGTGAATGGGAGCAATGAAATGGGTATATAGATAGAATAGATAGATAGAATATGGAATATAGATATAGATAGAATATAGAAAAAACTCATTAAAAAAAAGGGCATGGGTTCCCCTCCCCAGTCCATTACCAGGCCCTTTGGGTCTGGTATGAATATTAAAAAAAAAAATTGCGTGGGGGTCCCCCAAAAACCATACCAGGTCCTTCTGGTCTGGTATGGAAATTAAGGGGAACCCTGCACCAAATTTTTTAAAAAATGGCGTAGGGGTCCCCCCAAAAATCAAACCAGACCCTTATCCGAGCATGCAACCTGGCAGGCCGCAGGAAAAGAGGGGGGGGGCGAGAGAGCAGCCCCCCTCCTGAACCGTACCAGGCCACATGCCCTCAACATGGGAAGGGTGCTTTGGAGTAGCCCCCCAAAGCATCTCATCCCCACAACCCTTGCCCGGTGGTTGTGGGGGTATATGGGCAGGGGGGGTATATATAGGGGACCCCCATATTCCGCCCCCCATGTGAATTGGTAACGGGGTACCCCTACCATTTCACAAAAAAAGTGTCAAAAATGGTGAAAAAGACAAGAGACGGCTTGGGACAAGTCCTTTATTAAAAAATAAAAATGTTTGCAGTTGTGCCATACTCTTTCCATTTTCAGGTGATGGTTCGAACAGTTATCTGTGAGATGTTCAAAGCTTGGGATATTTATTTATACCCTAACCCTGCTTTAAACTTCTCCACAACCTTATCTCTGACCTGTCGGGTGTGTTCCTTGGCCTTTATGATGCTTTTTGTTCACTTAGGTTCTCTAACAAACCTCTGAGGGCTTCACGGAACAGCTGTATTTATACTGAGATTAAATTACACACAGGTGGACTCTATTAATTAGGTGACTTCTCAATGCAATTGGTTTCACTAGATTTCAGTTAGGGATATCAGAGTAAAGGGAGCTGAATACAAAAGCACGCCACACTTTTCACATGTGCCACTTTGTGTTGGTCTATCACATAAAATTCCAATAAAATCCAATTACATTTTTGGATGTAACATGACAAAATGTGGAAAATTTCAAGGGGTATTAATACTTTTTCAACGCACTGTACATCATTCCAGTTTATTACACATTTACACAGTATTTTTTATTTTTTTTATTCTGATTATAATAAATAAAAAAGTTTATACAGGGGGGGCGTGGCCAGTCGGGATAGCAGATGGACGCCTAATTCCACAGCTCTGAGCCAGGGGACAGAATCCAACGCCATCGGCTGCAAAAAACGACTCTAACCTACCCATCTACGTTCCTCACAGTCAGGGGACAACAAAGATGACATCCAGAAAGAGATTTACAGACCACATACCGCAAAAACTCACCGAATTTGCTTACAAGCCGGCGGGATGGAAGATCCAAGATGGCGCCGGCCAGGCCGCGCCGTCCACAGCATACACAGACCTGCCGGATGAGGAGACAGAAGATCCTCCAGATACAGGTACCGTGGACAACCTCCCCCATACCCCAGAAGGTGACCCCAACCTATGCAGCCCAGCGAAGGCAAAAATGAGGATAGACGCGATGCCGCAGCGGTCGCGGTACTCGCAACCTGAGGCCCAGGCTCCTACCCCTTACTCACTAGACCAGGCCTTACATTCCTCTATGGCCTCCTTCCCCACCTCAGGGCAGCCGGTCATGGACATAACGCTCAAGGATATGCTCATATCCCTGCAGACCTCCCTCATGACAGATCTATCATCCCTCTTCCACAAGATCACCACTGACATCCACTCACTGGATGATAGAGTGACAAACGCTGAGAGAGGAATACATGCCTGCACCTCCACAGTGAATGACACCATTGAAGCCTTTGAAGCTGTTAGAGAGGAACAGACATGGATGCGCGCCAAGCTGGCCGACTTAGAAGACAGATCTCGCAGAAACAACGTTAAACTGAGGGGGGTCCCCGAGTCCATACTACCCGCAGATCTGCCACGCTACGGAAAAGAACTGATGCACTTAGTTCTCCCTGAGGCCTCCCCGAGAGACGTCATTGTGGACAGAATCCATAGAATTGCTAAACCATCCCATCTAGCTGCCTCAGTCCCCAGAGATGTCCTGATGAGGGTTCACTTTTACCACATCAAAGAAAAACTGCTCATGGGACTCAGGGCTAAATCGCCACTACCAGCGCCTTACACGGGAATTCAACTATTCCCTGATCTCTCAAAATACACCCTCCAAATGAGGCGCCATTTGAACTCGATCAACAAAAGCCTACAAAATCACAATACAAATGGCGATACCCAGCCACCATTCTCATTGTCCGCAACGGTCAAACCCATGCAATTGGGGAACTAGAAAAAGGCCTGAAGTTACTCCACACCTGGGGCATAAACCCAGAACCGCCTAATCCTGCTCAGCATAACAGAATTTCATCCTCAAAACATCAAGTGAAAACATACAAAATTCACTAAGCCGATAATAGCAACAACAGCTCCCCTGTGCTATGGCTATCCTCTATTCCAGTCTTCTGCTACCCGCGGTAGTGACTCTTTGTACCCCACTACAGAGATCCACAGGTGCTCAGCACCCCCTCTGATTGGTATTCTATTTTTTGTTCTCTTTTTTACAAAGTTTTTTTTTCTCTCTTGCAATGTCATATCCGCCACCTATCTTCTAGCAAGCTAACTCACCAGCTCACAACACAGACCTCTCTCAAAAATTTCATTGTTACCCAAAGCACACATGATCTCTATTTGATTATAACTGCCTTGCTACCTAACGTATTGCTCTATTTGCAGTCTACTAGTCCATCCTCGCCTCGGCCCCCTGGCCAGCCAGAAGCAACGCTCTTCGCTCCTCTACACGGGACCCAGCTGTACTGACTCTCGGACTTCCATACCGCATCTTACCCATCACATCGACTGGGAAAACAAAAAACCAGCTCATCACGAGATCGCCTAACTGTAAGTGTTACAAGAAGCTTACACCAAACCCACACCCACAAGATGCCGTTTAACATCCTTTCACTCAACGTCAATGGGCTTAATCATCCAGCCAAACGCCACTCACTATGGAAAACCGTCAAGGATCTCCAGAGTGACATCATTTGCGTCCAAGAAACCCACCTACTAGCTCCCAACACTCCTCTGTGTAAAAATCGCCACTTTCCAAACGTATTCCACGCAACTCACTCTACCAAGACCAGAGGAGTCATGATTGCCATCAAAGATACCATAGACTTCCAACTCTTAGAAATAGTCCCAGACCCCGAAGGTCGTTTCATCATCCTTATCTGTACCATTAATAGAGCAACCTACACCATCATCAACCCATACGCTCCAAATTCTCACCAAATGAGATTCCTACGCAAGATTATCCGCACATTAAAACCCATCCAAAAAGGCCACACAATTGTGTGTGGGGACTTCAACCTGGTCCCAGATGTGTCCCTGGACTCTACCTCTTCAGCGAAGAGAAGTGAATCTCCTCTAAAAGCATTTATACAAACCCATGACCTGTATAATGTCTGGCGCTGTCACCATGGCGCCGAACAAGACTTCACCTTTTTTTCCCCCAGACATCATTCTTACTCCAGAATTGATTTGTTCCTGTCTGATAAACATATTTTACAAAAATTATCTCAGTCTGTAATCCACACCATGGCATGGTCGGACCACGCACCCACCTCAATTACCATCCAAGATCACAACCTCCAACATAATACATTCCTATGGAGACTAAACAGCTCCATAATTCAAAATATTAAATACACCCCAGAAATTTCAGAACACATTTCAGAATTTTTCTCGTTGAATAAGGGATCGGTACCCGACCCTGCCGTGGTGTGGAGCGCTCATAAAGCGTATATGAGGGGAATGCTCATTAAATTATGCTCTCATCATAAGCGACAGAGAACGCAGCGCATAAATGCACTAACAGCCCAAATAGCGGACCTAGAAAAGAAACACAAATGTGACCCTCAAAACCCACTCACGTATATGAAGAAGGGGGAAGTGGGACTTTAAATGAAGCACCCTGAGGTGCCTCCATCCCGGTATTGAATCCAGAAAAAAAGGGGAATTGGGACTTTAGATGAAGCAATTGAATAATGGAGGTAAGTTACAATAAAAATGTTTATTTGACATAGGTCTACAAACATTGAAACATGGTTCATTTCATGTATACACAAGGAGCGTGCACAAGGGTTGAATGTAATGACAGTGCCAGTAACAACAGACCTGACACCGGCACATGCATCCACATGGTACATATGTGTCCACCAGATAATGATAGCTCTACGCGTTTCGTGGGTATTCCCACTTGTCAGGAGCAGAGCATCTGCTCCTGACAAGTCCCAATTCCCCTTTTTTTCTGGATTCAAAACCCACTCACAAACCAACTACTATCCCTAAGACAGGAACTGAAAACCCTTCTCCTTCACTCATACGAATTCCTTCAAAGGAAATTTAAAGCATCTTCATACTCTACCTCCAACAAGGCAGGGAAGACATTAGCCCAACGACTCAAAGGAAGACGAAATAAAACTAGAATAACACTACTTAAACACCCCCACACTAACACCCCATTGACCAACCCCCAGGAAATTGCCGATGCTTTCAGCACCTATTATGAAGACCTGTACAACTTAAAACAAGACCACCAAACCCCCCAACCCACACAAGACGACATTAACAACTTCCTCACTAAAATCAATCTGCCCAAACTATCTATCGACCAACTGACCACCCTGAATGCACCATTCACTGACCTGGAAATCAAGGCTACTATTGACTCATTGCCTAGTGGTAAAGCACCAGGACCAGACGGGATAACAGGGGAATACTACAAATTGTTCTCCAATCAACTAATCCCACACCTTACAGATCTCTTTAACCACGCTGCCTCCTCTGCTAGCTTCTCGAAAGAATACTTAAAGCGGGGGTCCACCTATCTATCATTTTTTTTTTTTGGAGTTCATTCACAAACTGTTCTTCTCATGATTATCTACTCACATGTTCTGTGTAATAAGTCTGCCTGTGTCCTATTTCGTTGTAAAGAATAACTTATAAAATTCATTGAAGGCAGTTTCCATCTTCATTGTGGGCATTTGAAGCCCACAAGCATGTATTTCCTGGATGCAGTGAATGCTGTGCTCCCAGCATTCACCGAGATGTTGTGATGACGCTGTTGCACAATGCATGCTGGGAAGCCTGAGACTAGCTCCCAGGGGACTGTGGGAGGTCTGGGAGAGGCTAGAAACACGCCTACTCCCATGGGAGGAAAACCAGGAAGTGCTAAGAAGATTAGAAAAAAAAGGTAATTACGGCGATTTAAATTTTTTTACACAGCATGTCAGCATCTAGGCAAGGAAGAGAATGCATAGAGATAATGTTCAAAATTTGGGTGGAACCCCGCTTTAAAAGCGCTAGTAATAACCATACCAAAACCAGGGAAACAGTCGGATGCCCCCCAAAATTTTCACCCGATCTCCTTACTCAACTTAGACCTAAAAATTTACTCCAAAATCATAGCCAACAGACTAAATGAGATTATGCCAACTATCATACACCAAGATCAGACTGGTTTTACCAAAGGCAGACAATCTTCAGATGCCACCAGGAGGATGCTAGACCTTATCCACCATGCTGAATCCACTGGAACGCCTTCTCTGCTTCTTTCCCTAGATGCAGAGAAGGCGTTCGATAGAGTTCACTGGAAATACCTGGAAGCAGTCCTACACAAATTCGGATTCCAGGGACAGATCCTAACAGCCATCCTAGCATTGTACTCCAACCCTGAAGCCCAAGTGTTCACAGAAGGCATGCTCTCACGCCCATTCCCCATCACAAATGGCACACGCCAGGGCTGCCCCCTCTCCCCTCTAATATTTAACATGCTTATGGAACCCCTGGCTGAACACGTACGCTCCCACCCTAACATCTCAAGCATGCGTATAGGCCTCTCACACCACAAAATCAGTTTATTCGTGGACGATGTAATTCTAATCCTTACAGATCCGACTGTTTTCCTGGCAGAAGTACAAAAACTGCTCACATGGTTTAGCCCGATTTCTTATTACAACGTTAATGTGACCAAATCATTCATACTAGACATAAACATAAACACCACCATGAAACACCTCCTACAGCTACAATACCCATTTAAATGGGCAGAAACCGACATTTCATACTTGGGCATTCAACTCCCGAGGGAAACTAAGAAAATATACTCGAGCAACTACATACCGCTCTTACAACAAATTCAATCAACTTCACAACAAATAGCAAAGCACGAGCTCTCATGGTCGGGCAGACTTGCAGCATTTAAGATGATATGCCTCCCCCAAATACTTTATCATTTTAGAACCCTACCTATACCATTGCCAACCACCTTCTTCAAATCCCTCAAAACTATTTTCAACAAATACTTATGGAATGGGAAAAAAACGAGGAGTGCCCAACACAACTTAGTAAAACACAAACTAGTCGGTGGAACAGGATCTATAGACTTCGAGGACTATTATTTAGCAACAATCCTAGCTCAACTACCTTCCTGGTTCCAAACACAACCCACTACACTTTGGGGACAAATTGAAAGCTCCTCATTATCTCAACCCAACTTGAGAACTTGGATACTTAGTATTCCACTGGGAACCATATTACCAAAGGCGTTTCCCCCGACCATGAGAGCTTTGGCACTCGCATGGAAGAAATCAGTAACCTTACTGACCTCTAATCCCGCCACATCTCCAGGGCACATCCCCTTGGAATACCTACATCACACGCTACCAGAAATCTCTCTATCATCTTGGACCACCAAAGGCATACATCTCATACAAGATCTAATACATAACAACCACATTAAATCATTCGCACAACTTCAATCCGAATTCAATCTAACAGCAGCTGACAAATTCACTTACATTCGCCTACACCACTATCTAAAAACCCTACCCCTCCCCCTCTACAATATTCACCCTAAAACCTGGGAATATCTCACCAACACAGCCACTTAAACCAGAGGCATATCCTACTTCTACAACATTCTCCACAACAAACGTACCTTCCTCAAACTAAAACCCCACCAAAGTTGGGAAAAAGATTTAGCCCAGCCCTATACGGAAGACCAATGGCAACTTGCCCTCAAAACTATATACAAGGCCACTAAATGCGCGGCCCTATGGGAACTCACACAGAAAATCACACTACGTTGGTACATCACCCCAGCCAGAATTACAATCTTTAATCCAAAAATCCCTAATATATGCTGGAGATGCCACTCTTCTCCTAGCGACATTCTACATATACTCTGGACATGCACTAAACTCCACAACTACTGGGAAAGGATTTTTAGTTTAATCTCGAACATAACCCAAACTAAAATTCACCCCTCCCCTGCACTGGCGATACTTAACCTAACTATAGAATCAATCCCACATTCATTCAGACCAGTGGTCACTCACATCCTCCTGGCGGCAAGACTCAACATAACCAGACAATGGAAGTCTGACAATCCCCTGACAATAACCCAAGTCATTGACTTAGTAGCCCTTCACTACAGCTACGAGATCACAACGGCTACGCACACTGGCCAGGCGACGAAAACACACAAGAACTGGCAACCATGGATTGACTGGACTGCACACTGCGCAATCCACTAACCTAAACACTGATACACACCTCCTCTTCTTGACCGAGCAATACCTTTCTATAGGCAAGAGAAACAAGATATATGCAACAGCTAGTTCTAACTAGCACATATCTAGCAATATAAACCTACGATAGACGGGGCCTCTTCACTCCTGTGGCACTAAAGATCCCTGCGACTCTAGTGAAGAGGTCCAAAACTACGCAACTACGGATAATAACTATGGTAATCTAGAATCCACAATGGATATATGTTTAATAAAAGTTATAACCAACCAGGGTTGGTAAATTGTTATAAATATTGAACCCACAAGTTGAACCGTATTCCTTGTATTGTCTAACCAGAATGTCATTGCACGACATACAATGTCTAATTGTATAATGCAATCTGTATGAAAATCTTTCAATAAAAATATGGAAGAAAAAAAAAAAAAAAAAGTTTATACAAAATCACTATATGTTCTATTTAGTAATAATAGATAAAGAAAATTAAAATTCCTTGAAATACTAATGCGTTGAACAATGCTACGCGCTATAGTCCTTACCTTACTCTGGGTTATCTTATATTTCTTGTTTAATACAAAGACCGCTTTATCTACTGCCACTAATCCAATGTGAGAATCGGAATCTGCTTTCAGTGTTAAGGTTACAGGATCTGACGGTGCTATGGTCTTCTTGTCACTGTCCACCTTCAGCTAGTGTTGGGTTCCAGGATAGAAAAGGAGAAAGAAAAATACAATTTACTTGAGAGATGTAACCAAGTTTATTTTGGCAGACTTTGCTGCCATTCTTATTATTATACAGCAAATCGTAGTAAACTGACTACACACTTTATAAACTGAGGTCCCATTCACACTATACCACGCTACAAGCATAGAGCAGCCAATTCATTTCAATGGTCTGCCCTACACGTTCCAAACATGGCAAAGTATATCATGCACCTTGAGTTTTACAGGTTTTTAACTGTGGCCCTCTTATTACATATTCCAGATAACTCTAATGCCTCGTCCACACATTCGGACTTTCTGATAAGAAAACCGTGAAGTTTTGTCCGAAGGATGTTGGCTCAAACTTGTCTTGCATACACACGGTCACACAATTGTTGGCCAACAATTACGAACGTACTAGATGTACTATGTGGTTTTTCAGCTCTTTAGCGCCACACTTTGGGCTCCTTCTGCTAATTTCGTGTTAGTAGAAGTTTGGTTAGTGTTGATTTGCGCTTTTCTTTTCGCGTTTTTCATTTAGCGCTTTTCAGTTCGTGCCTTTCAGTTCATTTCTGAACGGCCGTTCGTCAACCAGACATGTTGCGGAATCGGAGGAGATAACGTGTTATTTATTATTGGCCTTGGAGTTATTGCTTTGACATTATTTTTTTGGTTGAATAATGATTTGATTTGGTATATTTTCTATATTTTTGGATGCATAGAATGCACTTTTTGGTTAAGTTCTATTGGCAGATAGCATGTCTAATTTTTTATTTATTTTTTTTTTTTATTTTTAATGCACAATAAAAAAAATTGTGGAGAATAATACTTGGCTATGTGTTTTACTTCAAATGACAGTTTGGGAGTAGGCAGTTACATTTTTAAAAAATACAATGTAAAATTGACAAGGGTTGTATCTTTGTTCCTAAAAACTAGGGGATAATGGTGTTGTGGTAACTTGCACAAATAAAAAAAAAAAAAAAAAAAAAAAAACATAATAATATTATTCTTGCTATCACTAGAAAAAAAAAGCCTTTGAAAATTTGTTTGCAATAACTCTATCAGTATCACCAGCAAATCAGCTTCATTATTATCCCATTAAAGAAGAAGAGAATTGTACGCTGCATTTGGAGATTTCATAATTTGCCACGTCACGAATGTTAACTCTCCATTACAAATGCTAGTTTACAAGACCGACTGCTTCTGCTTCCGAGCATGCGTGTTTGTACTTTGGACTTTTGTGCGACTGACTTGTTCACACACAATCGTAAAATCCGACAACACACTTTTGTTGGTGGAAAATCTGAAGACATGTTAGCCAGCATTTGTTGGTGGAAAGTCAGACAACAATTGTCCGATGGAGCATACACGAGGTCGAATTTTCTGCCAACAGCCTGACATCCAACATTTCCCTTTGGAAAATCCGATTGTGTGTACGGGGCTTAAGGGCTCATTTACGCCTTGCTTCAACTTTAACAGTTGAAAAAAATGGTGAAAAAAACAATAAAGACCTAAAGTTACTGTACATCCAAGCACTTAAATCCTCCCTCCAAAAAGTTGTTGAGCCCCATCCCGACATACACACACATATAAAAGTAAACTCATGTTGTCGGGGGCACCTACACATTAAAACATCAATTGCAATACACGTGTGTAGGCAGGTACCTAAAATGTTATTTGTATATGCACTTGGGGTTAATGTCTGGTAGTTCATGGGTTAACAAACTGTGGTGTGTCTGCACTTTTTGGTCTGTGGTGCTTCCTGTAGAAGGGATATACTGTATATAAGTGGTTGGAGGTAGAGCCTGGGTTGCTGTTGTTGGTCATGGGGATTGGACAGAGACCATACACATGGGGATGTAGATGTTGCAATGAAAATGGGGTTACCCCTTAGCAGGACCCTGAAATGGGACTTGAAGCCATACCACTACTTGTTGGGAACCAACTCTCAGGGCTGGGCTTAGCAGCTTCCTTCTCTATGCTCAGGCTGCTCAACTGTTGGATAATTGCCAGCACTCATTGATTCCTCAGTGGCTCACCTGGTTATCATTATCTGCTCGTCAGTCCCGCCTACAGCCATCCCATTCTGGCTATTTAAACTGCCTTGTTCATTCCTTTCCTACCCTCATCTGGTCAACATATCTGGAGTTTCTCTGCTGTGTTCCTGTTAAAGACTGTGCCTGGCTGACATCCCTTCTGGTTCCTGATCCTGTTTTTCTGCCTCTGGCAATGCTGATCTCTGGTTTCGTGATCACTGGTTTGTCTGATTACCCACTTTTCATTCTGATCCCTGACTTATGTTTTGGCTACGTTTACTGATCTGTGCAATTTTTTACATTACATTGTCTCAGTCTGATTCATGGTTCCTGACACCAACACAACCTAAAGGTATGAGCACCACAGCACAGCCCAAGTACCAGTACCAGTATAGCATTTATAAAAAGGAAGAATGTGTACTGCCATGATTATTGATATGTTGCCTTGCTGTTGTAACAACTAAAGAAGATTCAGGTAAAGAAAGTTCTGATGTAGTAGCAATGACTGGTCTGATTTACTGGTGAAAAGAGTGAGAGTGTGCTCCTACAGTGAATGGGGATGGGGGAAGGAGTGTAAATCTTCATGTTCACCTTCTGGGTAGAGAAGAGTGAGAAATAAAGGGAAGAATGAGCAGTCAGCTCCGGAGAGGAGGTAGTGATGGACTGGAGAGAGGGGTTCTGAAGCAAGGATGGACTGGTGGCTATATGCTTTGCCCTTCTGAGTGGCAGGGTCCCTTTATTAGGGCCCTGTGCATAACTGAACCCTCCTGGGGGCCTGGCCTGAACCACAGAGTTTGTGGCCTCCCAAAGTATACATACTTCCCAACTTTTTGAGATGGGAAAGAGGGACACCTATTAGCAAAAGTATATAGGCATAGGACATACCCCTGCCACACCCCCTTACAGGCTCAGCATACAAAAAAAAGATTTGTTCAATCAAAAAGTGCTTTTTTACCACTACTATTCCTTTATTATGGCTTTTGAAATGTACAAATGAAACAATGTAGAAACTGGATGAAAGTTTTAGCACTGGGAAACACTTTTTGAAAGATAAATAGTGCATTTTGTATATAACTATATAGATCAGACCAAAATGAGGGACAAATGAGAAGGAAAGAGGGACAGAGGGACTTTGTTCCAAATCAGGGACAGTCCCTCAAATTCGGGGACAGTTGGGAGCTATGAGTATACAGCAGCTTCCCTCCATGCCTAAAGAGAGCAGGAGTAAGAAGAAGAGCGTATCACTTAAGGTGTAAAAGAGCTGGTGAAGAGAATCCATGCTCAATGTGGTATCTCTCGAAATGTCTCTGTAGTCAATTCCAGGACAGGTGTCACTGGTAAGTGAAAGGACATTATCCTTCTGGAGTGGGGCCCGTAGAAATACGGCCTCTGGCTATGAGGGGCACTAACTCGCACATGAAAGCAACATAACTATGCTAACATTTAGCAAAAGTGATCAGAAAAATTCACAGTAAGCTGTTCCCACATGCTAACACTTGATACATACAGTATACACAGTATTGCCACTGGAGTGACAGTAATAATTCTAAGGCCATTATTCATTGTTGACTCTGACCTGTGGGGGCCTTTAAAACATCACCTATGGTAAAGATTTAGGGTGCCGAAGTTTCCTGGGCGCACACAATTTTAAGGCTCGACATGTTGGATGTTTATATACTCAACGGAACTTCAACTTTTATATTTTACCCCAAAAATTGGTAATATATTGTTTTTGTGTGCCTTAAAATTAACTTTAGTGTATTTTTTTACTAAAATTTTGCATTTGATAAACCGTTGTGCTATTTTTGTGTGACATAAAAAAATTTAAACTACAACTATTTTATTTACCAGGGTGTCTGATTTCAAAAAGTATATAATGTTTTAGGGGTTTTAAGTAATCTTCAAGCCTAAAATGTTTTTAACGTGTGCAAGAAAAGAAAGAAACTGCGCTGACAGCGAAAGTACAGCCAACACTTTCCATTCATCTCCTGTCCCAGGGACAAGGCAGGAATTGAGTTGATTTTCTTTCACTTCCTGTCCTGGTAATGTACCACAAATTGTGATGAAATCTTTACAAATTGAAGGGAAGTACGCTGTTATATAGCTGCCACTGGAACAGGTCTCCTCAAGTGAAGAATTACCCTCACCTACAGTTGGCATTGTCAAAGCACATTTACAAATTGTTACTGAATTGTAAATTTAAAAAAAGTGGCTTGACTTTTTAAAAATTTTTCACAATTTATAGGTGTGTTTTCTGCTATTCAAAATGTTTCCTTCCATCCAAACTGGCCGCCTTACCGTTCCCATGCATTCATCAACCACATCCACCCAGAGGGAATCCGACACAAGCTCTTTTTCAATGGTATAGTATGCCACAATACGAAATGAAGGGATTAAGTCCTTTTTCACAATGAGTGACATAGTGACAAGGCCTTGGCCTTGATCTCGCTTCTGCTTGCCCACAGTTATTATTCTGCCTTTGCTGAGGATCTGAAAAAAAAACAGTAGTCATTATTTTGAATTACATTTTAAGTTGGACATTTCAGTAGTCTACATGAATAAAATCTTGACGCTTCTCAATATAGGACACGCATTGATGAGCTTTTATTCATACCAGAACTGATTCTCTTGTCAAACAAATCTACAGAAATTCAAAAACAGTTTAAAGCAGGTTTATATGGCATAGAAAGAAGTCAGTTGCTGATCAGAAATAGAGACCCTAAAGCCAGCTTTCATTTTTGGTCCAAGGAGACACAGGCAGGGGGATTCTCCACCACACAGCTGATATTAAGAAGGTTCAAAAATACTTGCAACATCTTTGACCTAATAGCCATGTGGCTATATTAAATCAATGACAATGAAAGTATAGGACCATATTAGATAAATTATGTCGCCAGCATCCACACTCCTTTGAAACACCTGCTGAAGGGTGGGTAATTCCAGTGTTCCATTCCGAACACTGAATCCAGCTGTCATGCTTGATCCAACAAGATTTAGGCAGGGCATTCCCTGCCTTACAGTTGATTTAACAAAGGGTCAGGGTTGATCGTGACATCATTGACCTAATATGGCCACATGGCCATTTTATGTTATGGTCATTAACCTAATATGGCCATGTGACAATGTTAAATCAATTATGTCACAAACATCTCTGCACCTTTGTAACTTCAGGTGTTGGGTAGGAAATTCTCATGTTAAGGTCTAAAGTCAACTGTCAATCTTTGTGCAATGAAATGCTAGTGGGGGACTCCATGCCCCACAGCTGATTTTACAAAGGGGTGAGGATGCCCGTGACATCATTGACCTCATTGGCTGCTTGGTCATAGTAGGTCAACGACACTGGTACATTATGGTCTTGTGGCCATATGAGGTCGATGAGGTCATGAGCATCCTTACCCCTTTGTGTATAGGCAATAAGGAAGAGCATGAGCCTTAAAGCGACCCTTGTGCTCCAGTCCAGAGAAAATGTAATTGGCAGGCAGGTGAAAGCATTTGCTCATTTTCCTTTCTCAGTGGTCTTGTGACAGTACCATATATGTATGGTTAAAGAAAATGTCCTTCTTGGCGTTGAAAAATCTTATGCTGAAAATATTTTGTAAAGACCTTCCAAACTCTAATAAAACCATGGTGATTTTGAAAAGCCAGTTAGTTCAACCAATAAAAAAATAATACATAAATAGAAAACCTCTATATACCCATAGTTGATCCAGAGGAAGGAGAAAAACCCAAATGAAGCATTGTTCAATTTCAATTTGCTCCAACGGGGGAAAAAATTCCTTCCTGATCCCTCAGAATATGAACTTACCAGATATGTAAAATACTGAACTTTGTCTTGGTCTGTAGGAGGGCTTGTCAATATATGAAACGTTATGAAAAGTTGTTTGTTCGGCTTTGCCACATTGGTATCGATAGTCAAGTGCAGATAGTTTCCCTTTCCACTTTGTGGTTGGTATGCAGTTATGGTGGCTTGCTCGGAGGCCTGGAGTTTTTCATCTAGTCCCCCTATTGTTGTCTTCACCTGTTAAAAGGGGAGGTTGATTTGTTAAAGAGGTGTACAAATCTGGTTAAAAAGATAGCACTACTTTCACAAAAAAAAACACACAAAAAAAATGCTATATGGCTAATGGTGACCTCCAGAGTCGGGGAGAGCTGACATCCTTCTCTGTAGAGTGGGTTACAAGGCATGGTGGGTGTAATAAGATGGAGTGATGGGCGCCAGACACTTTTTGAATGTAAAGAGATTTATTGTCTCTTGAACAAGAACTGTGGGAGAGAGGGTTAGGGTCAGGACACCCTTGAGTAGATGCAATGATAATTGGCAGACTCTGAGACTTCTATAGGTAGACAGCTATACAGTGGAAAGCCTGCAGCAGGACACCACTTCTGTATAGGTAGGACTGCTGTCTCCTATGGCAACAAATCATGTAACAGTCACTAATGGTAGTTGTATTTAACTATTGGAAACACAAATAGTTCTTCTCGCACTCTACAGTCTCTCACTGTAGGTCTATAGTCACTGAGCTCCCAGTCTCTCATTAGACTCTCAGACTCAATCGCCACTGGATCCCCTGAGCTCTTCCAGTTCCACAACTCCGTATCTTCCTCAAGCGTCACCCCCGCTTCCCTGGCTTGGCACTCACAGATACTCCTCAAGCGTCACAACTGCTGACCTGCTAGGTCCCTGGCTTGGCAATCACTGATGCTCCTCAAGCATCACCTCTGTTGTTCCGCCGGGTCCCTGGCTTGGCACTTGTTGAAGTTTTCCCACTTCTTCACCATCCCCGGCTTATGAGAAGACTGCTCTGGTATTGGCTCCAGCTTACTCACAGTGGTCTCCGGTAACAAGGTGGATGGTCCCTTAGTGGCGACAGCTTCCTCTCTACCTCTGACCACAACTGGTTCCCGTCCAGCTGTACCTTTACTCTCGGTTGGACTACAATCCTGCAGTCCCAAACCTGTGCTGCTTCTCCTGCTTCTGGATAGGCCCTCAGACAGCCTAGCAGCCAGATGTCCCCGGGATAGGCCTCAGGCTTCCGGCCTAGCAGCCCGGGGCAGCATAACACACGTCGACCCAGACAGCCATACAGGTGGCACAGAACACTGATCACCTGACTCCACCCAAATAAATAGGCTCTCCCAGCAGGCCAAGGGTCTAAAGAAACCCCCGCCAAATGGCTGAGACACCCTATTCAGTATTAACCTGATCTTGCTAAGCCCTTGTCCATCTAATGTCACCAGCATAACGCCACCTAGCGACAGAAGAGAGAAGGTGCAGCAAGTCCAAAACTAGAGAGGAATCAGTGGATCTGCTAACAATTAACCAGGGCAACTACCGCCTGGCAAACTAAATTTACTAATAACCACGCCTAAACTCCAGGGTGCTACATCTAAATCATGTACGATTGCTAAATAAGCAATATTGTAGTTCAATGTTATTAACTATTACCATTCCTTTTCAATCTGTATTTTCCAAAAAAATTCAATACAATACGGAAACCTGAAGACATTCCGTACATTGTTGGTGTATAGCACGCCCCCAGAAACGTAATTTACTCCTTGTGCAATTGGCTCACTGATTTTCCCAGAAGCCTTCACTAAAATACAATAAAAATTTTTGTCATCCACTGCAGTAAGAATTTCAGTTTTGGTCAGATAATCCCCAATAGTAAAAAACTTCTAAAGGGATGCAGAAAACTGAAAGTGCACCAGGTCATTATAATGAACCAGGCTTCCTTTTCAGAATCAGTCCACAAAGGATATTGGGGTTTATTTACTAAAGGCAAATCCACTTTGCACTACAAGTGCAGTAACAGTGCACTTGGAAGTGCACTTGGAAGTGCACTCGCCGTAGATCCGAGGGGGACAATAAGGAAAATTAAAAAAAACAGCATTTTTGCGTGTACATGATTGGATGATAAAATCAGCAGAGCTTTCCCTGATTTCAGATCTTCCCCTCAGATTTACAGCGACTGCACTTCCAAGTGCACGTTCAAGTGCACTTGTAGTGCAGAGTGCATTTGCCTTTAGTAAATCAACTCCATAGTGACATAAACAGCTTTTTCTTTAGAGCAAAAAAAGAGTAGGACTCTGCTTCAAAGTTTGCTAAAATCCCTGCAATGTGCATTGATCACCCAGCAGTGGTGACAGACAGCCAATTCGCAACCCACTGTGACACTCAAACAAAGGTCCTACTCTGGGTGGGTTGAATGAGCACTTTCAATGTCAGCAGCTCATGTTAACTTTCATTAAGATTTTTCAACTTGTGTGTGGGGCTGATCCTCCTTATTTCTCATATTGAAGAGGAAAGAAAGTAGCAAACCACCAGTGTGACCTTTCCTGTCATTAGGAGAGTCATACTCCATTATCATATCCCCCAACATTTTGAGATGGGAATGAGGGACACCTACTAGCAAACGTATGTAGGCATAGGACACACCTCCTGCCACATCCCCTTAAAGGAGAATTAACCAAAAAAAAAAAAAAAAAAGGTTAATTAAATCCACAAGGGCTTTTTTTTACCACTACTACCGTTATATTGGCTTTTAAAATTTACAAATTCAGCAATTTAGAATTCGGATGAAAGGTTTAGCACTGGGAAACACTTTTTGAAAGATAAAAAGTGCATTTTATATACAACTATATGGATCAGACCAAAATGAGGGACAAATGAGGGGGAAAGAGGGACAGAGGGACATTGTTCCAAATCAGGGACAGTCCCTCGAAATCAGGGGCAGTTGGGAGCTTTGCATTAGCTCTGCCTTGTGCTGTTAGAGCGAGGCAAAATGTTTAAGCACCAAAACAAAAGGAGTGCAGGCAGCCAAAGCCTAAAGCCGCATACACACGAGCGGAATGTCCGACAGAAAAAGTCAGACGGAATCTTTTCATCGTCTATTCCGATTGTGTGTATGCCTCATTGGACTTCTTTTTTCGAAAATTCTGACGGACCTAGAAATGGAACCGCTCATCTGTATGCTGTTCCGATGGACCAGCATTCAAACGACGCATGCTCCGAAGCAAGTGCGAGACGGAAGCTATTGGCTACTGGCTTTTGAACTTCCTTTTTCTAGTCCCGTCATACGTGCTGTACGTCACCGCGTTCAGGACGGTCGGACCTTGGTCGGACTTTGGTTTGATCGTGTGTAGGCAAGACCGCTTGAATGAAATTCCGTCGGAGAAACCTTCGGAGTTTATTACGATGGCAAAACCGGTCCTGTGTACGCGTCATTAGTAGAAAACCCTGTCCCCTACCAGCAAGCTGCAGAGAGGAAACCTTGCTCTCTGTGGTCAAGCAGCGGCCTCTCTACACAGGCCCGCCACACCCCAAGTTGAGTCAGAGCTAGAGCTGTCAAATCAATAGTGAATGCGGGCTTTTCTGATTGCAGAGCCATGGGTCTGATTCATTAGGGGGTGCGGCTAGACAAGAATAAGGGTCCCACTGTGCAGCATGCTGATGGGGAATAATTCCCCCTTAACTCCCTTTGTGAGCCAGTGATCAAGAATGACTATGCAGATCAAATGTTTTGACTTCACGGGCTGCAAGCTTGCCCAGTGCAACCCAGCCAACCAGAATTTTCACAAAAAGCCATGGCACCTGGCTGGGAGTAGCTCCAACTTGAAAAAGAGCACCCCAATCTTCAGGTTAGGGGAGTTAATTTTTCTTCCTGTTTCTTTATACTCTCCTGTCGTATGTCATACTCTATCACTTTATAATGGGCTGTTATACAGTATATAGCACCTCCTGTTGATTTATTCTATTGTCGGCTATAAATGTACAGCACACTCTTCCTCTTCAGATCCGTGCACCCGCCCCTGCATGCATGTTAGATTTTGACATGTGACATGCCTGTGCACCTGCTGCATTTGCATCCAGTTCTATAGGCTGCCTGCATGCAGCTCTGAGGAGGAAGAAGAAATCAGCACCAGTCCGAATGAGCCCTTATGTATTGACATAACTGCTGAATTGGCACCAACCAAAGGCAGCGTAACTCTTCAGTATAACACAGAAGTTGAATCCAATACAATTGTACTTCATATTATTGCAGCATATATCATGTTTTTTTACCAGTCTATTGAAGCGTAAGACAATGACTTTCCTAAGCCCTGTCTCTGCAAAGAGCTAACATTGACTGAAGGAATATGGAAGAAGCATAGAGGGTCACGTTAGGGTTGAACTTACTAGCACTAAACAGAAGGGGAGGACAGAGGGAGATACCAAATCACATAAGTAAGCTAATTGTAGTGACCTAAAACCACCACAGGATGTCAGAATACTACAGAAACCTGATGCAGTTCAATAAAGCACAGAAATATATATATATATAAGTGGAAGAAAACAGAACTATTCAAACAATCTATTTATATGAATGGGTGTACTGAATAATATACCAGTTATCAACAACGGCAACCCTTGTACTTCCCTCTAGGCAGTTTTCCTCAAAAACTTACCGTTATTTTCAAAGGATTTTTATCTGAACCGGTCTTTACTAGCAACTTAGCTGTTCCATCTTCCCCAGTAACACCTGGGACGCTTCCTGGGTTGGCCTCTACTGGAATTCCATTTGCTGGTGAGCCATCTGGGTTTGTAACCAACACCTAAAAGAGAAGAAAAACTCATTCCTGGTGCATTAACCTTTACCTCAAATGTCCAGAAAGGAAAAAGAAGGATGGGAAGTTTCGGACCAACTTCACGTCAACAAATTGTCAAATCTCTCATAATTTGGTTTGTTTTACATTGCTGGTCCTCAAGCCCGTTTCTATAGATGCTCAAGCTATGCCTTCCATATTTGGATGGACGAAAGCTAGAAAGCTGGAAACACTTCTATGCAAATAATTTTCTAGCAACCCACTGGTCTTCACATCAACATATTGCTATCCCTGTCAAAATTTTGTTTTTCTTATATTGCTACTCCACAATCCCTTTTTTATATAAAGGTAGGTAGAATGGAGCGCCTGATATCCAGTGAATGCGCTTTGGAAGATGAGTTTGTAATCCTTTATTGAGAGTAGCAACAAGTAACCAAATCAATGCGTTTCGAGTGAACAAAGTTTCCCCCTTTGTCAGGGGTGTTGCTGCATACTAAGTGCCACATAACTTGGTTGGAGGCCAAGTTGACAAGAGGGTTTACCTTATAGGTCTGGTCCGAGCACCCCTGAATGTGGTGACAGAGGTACAAGGCTCATAGAAGCATGGGTGCTAGTTGCTTGGTAGCAAGTCACTTTTTGACAGACATAGACGTAGTCAAGGCAGGCTAGAGTCATTTTCAGTGAGGCAGCAGTGTGGACAGGAAGCAGGCAGAACAAGGTCAGTAGCAGGCTGAGGTCAGTACCAGGGAAACAGGCAAAGCAAGGTCAGAAACAGGCCGAGGTCAGTACCAGAGAAGCAGGCAGAGCAAGGTCCAGGAGCAGGCCGAGGTCAGTAACAGGGAAGGAGGCAGAGCATAGTCAAAGCAAGGTCAGGAACGAGCTGGGTCAGCAACGGAAGATCAATCAGCGAACACAGGAACACAGGTCACAGGAAATCTGAAGAACATAGCAATTAGCACACACCAGGGTTTCCTTTAAATAGGCACCTTGGCACCTAAGCACATGGAAGCATGCGCCAATGTGTGCTGGCACACAGAGATACACCTATGTGTCAGTGGACTCTGGTAATTAGCCCAAGCTTGTCTGCATGCTAGTCCATGTCTACAAGCACCCAGATAGCAAGAAATTGTGCTGCAAGTTTGAAAATGACTTGCTAAGCTATTGCTAGACTTGCCAAGCTTCACAAGTTTGTTGCACAATTGCAGCAAGTCCGCATTGCATGACTCCAGATCAACTTTCTTTGCAAACATTCTGCAAGTCTGCTGCAAGTTTTGTTGTGCAATAGTCATTCCACCACAGGGATCACTGTGACTTCCAGAGCTCTTGCTGTAGACTCACCACTGCAACATTTCTCTTGCTACAGTCCTGCCACGCAAATTTGCCACAAATTGGAAAAGTGCCAACTAGAACTTGTGCTTCAAGTGCTCTACACGTGTACAATTTGCCAGTGAAAATATGCAGCAAGTCAAGAAGACTTTTGCCCCGTACACACGGTCGGACTTTGTTCGGACATTCCGACAACAAAATCCTAGGATTTTTTCCGACGGATGTTGGCTCAAACTTGTCTTGCATACACACGGTCACACAAAGTTGTCGGAAAATCAGATCGTTCTAAACGCGGTGACGTAAAACACGTACGACGGGACTATAGTCGGGGCAGTGGCCAATAGCTTTCATCTCTTTATTTATTCTGAGCATGCGTGGCACTTTGTCCGTCGGATTTGTGTACACACGATCGGAATTTCCGACAACGGATTTTGTTGTCGGAAAATTTTATATCCTGCTCTCAAACTTTGTGTGTCGGAAAATCCGATAGAAAATGTGTGATGGAGCCTAATTTCCGACAACAAGGTCCTATCACACATTTTCCGTCGGAAAATCCGACCGTGTGTACGGGGCATTACAATTCAACACTGCCCCAAATTTATGGCAGGTTATCCTTGCTATCTGGGCATTAGCTGCACAGGAATTAGCATTACCTGCACAAGAATGAACATTAGCTGTAGCATTAGTATTAGATGTGCGAGTATTGGTCCTCTGACAATAATAATAAAGAGGGAAAGATACCAAACAGGTGTGTCTGTAATTCAAAGATCAGGCGGATGGAGGTCAGTTGTGTTTAAACTATGCTACCTCTATATGCTGCAACAACCGTGAGGAAGGGGGAGGCTTTGTTCCTGCAAAACGCGTTGGCTTGATTACTTGTTCCTACTCTCAATAAACAATTACAAACTCGCCTTCCAACTCATATTTACTAGATATTGGATGCTCCTTATTGTACCTACCTTTACAAATACATGTGGAATTGACCTTAAGGTCGCACCCAGAGGTAGCAGCACAAGCCCCAAAAAGTGTTCATTCCCACTTTCTTTTTTAAGTAGTTTTAAACACTAAAATTTTATTTATACCTACAGGTAAGCCTTATAATAAAGCTTACCTGTAGGTAAAATGAATATCACTTAAACGTGCATCGTTTAGGAGATATTCTTGCGAGCAGCAACTGGTGGCGTCACCGTCGCATGCGCTCTGAAGGAACGGCATTCCGGCATCGGAGTGATGTCATTGTGGTTCGGCCAATCAGATGCCTGGATTACCCAAACCTGGAAGGAAGACTGGGTGAAGATGAAAGTGCCTGTAGCTGTGACACAATGATACAATGCCTCCTGAGTCCTCACCACCTTTCAAATGCTCTATATCTAGATCGCCATGTGAATCGCTCTTCTAGAAGCAAAGCAAACTTGTAAACAAGGACTTAAACACTTTTAAAGAACACTTTTGAGGAATAAAGCTTAGTGAAGTTAAAAAAAGTAGAAAAGAAAGGTATTAAAGCATATTTTAAAACTCAATGCAGCTTGAGAATGCATGTCAACACAAGTGTATTTATGTGCCCTTAAAGAGGAAGTAAATTTCCATCTTCTGCTCTTACCTATAGGTAAGCCTATAATAAGGCTTACCTATAGGTAGTGTAAACATCTCCTAAACGTGCACCGTTTAGGAGATCTTTTGTTTATATGCAGTCAGTGATATCACTGGTGCATGCGCTCTGAAAAACGACTGCCAGTGCCGTTTCTTCAGAGCCCCGTGCTGTGAACATCGGCTCCCACGCACATGCATGGGAGTTACGTCATCGGGCTCTGTCTAGTCACAGAGCCAGAGTCCGCAAACCCAGAAACAAGATGGGAGAAGATGGGAGCCCCTGCAGCGCTGACTTCTCGGCGCTAGAAGAGCTTCCTTTTCAGGTAAGTTTAACATATTGTGCTAGTATGCAATGCATACTAGCACATTATGCCTTTACCTTGCAGGTAAAAAAAATTAAAAAATTGTCCAGCGGGTTTACAACCGTTTTTGCAACCACTTTGCTGTGGGAATAGACACTAAAATGAACGAAAATGATACAAAAGTATAAGAAAATAATGCAGGCAGTGTGCTCCATTGGAGGGGTCTACCCAGTCTGGAGTTGGGCATTACGAATGGGTTCTGAAGGACCAAATGACTAGCTCCTGTTCTGCACATATTCTTCTGGGTAGGTGGGAAGTAGGGATGAGCCGAACACCCCCCGGTTCGGTTCACACCAGAACCTGCGAACGGACCGAAAATTCGTTAGAACCCCATTGACGTCTATGGGACTCGAACGTTCAAAATCAAAAGTGCTCATTTTAAAGGCTAATTTGCATGGTATTGTCCTAAAAAGAGTTTGGGGACCCGGGTCCTGCCCCAGGGGACATGTATCAATGCAAAAAAAACTTTTAAAAACGGCCGTTTTTTTGGGAGCAGTGATTTTAATGATGCTTAAAGTAAAAAAAAAGTGAAATATTCCTTTAAATATCGTACCTGTGGGGTGTCTATAGTATGCCTGTAAAGTGGCGCGTGTTTCCCGTGCTTAGAACAGTCCCTGCACAAAATGGCATTTTTAAAGGAAAAAAAGTCATTTAAAACTGCTTGCGGCTTTAATGTAATGTCGGGTCTTGGCAATATGGATGAAAATCAGTGAGACAAACGGCATGGGTACCCCCCAGTCCATTACCAGGCCCTTTGGATCTTGTATGGATATTAAGGGGAACCCCGCACCCAAATTAAAATAAGGAAAGGTGTGGGGCCACCAGGCCCTATATACTCTGAACAGCAGTATACAGGCGGTGCAAACAAGACGGGGACTGTAGGTTTGTTGTTAAGTAGAATCTGTTTGTAATTTTGAACGGGTACATTTTTAACGTGTTTAGCTCCAGCCAAAAAATCTTTTTTAAGCTTTTGGAAAACATAGGGAAGGGTTATCACCCCTGTGACATTTGTTTTGCTGTCTGTCATCCTCTTCAGAAGATTTCACCTCACTTTTTGTCCCAATGACAAATGTTTTTTGAAAATTTGGGGTTTTTTGTGGAACAAGGATTGGAAAGCATCAGTGGAAAGGAGAAACGTTTTTCCCATATTAACTCTTACAGGAAAGAATTTCCCTTCCTAGGGGTAGATTTCATCTCACTTCCTGTTGTCTCCTTCCGTTTGCAAGTAGGAGTGGTTTGTAAGTTAGATGTTTGAAAGTAGGGGCCTGCCCTATATATTCAGCAGAAATTTGGGCCTTAGGTGTTGTTGTGGCCACAACACTGTAAGCCCTCACAAGGCCCCGCTGTGAAATATTAGATCAAGAATTGTAATTACAGAAAAATTGGGCCTTTGGTGGTGGTGGTGGTGCTGGTGCCACAACACTGTAAGTCCTCACTCGCTCTTGGTGGGCGCAGAAATGGGCCCTGCTGTGAAATATTAGATCAAGAATTGTAATTACATGCCCCTGTTGAACAAGGGCAGAAAAATTGGACCTTTGGTGGTGGTGCTGGTGCCACAACACTGTAAGTCCTCACTCGCTCTTGGTGGGTGCAGAAATGGGCCCTGCTGTGAAATATTCGATCAAGAATTGTAATTACATGCCCCTGTTGAAAAAGGGCAGAAAAATTGGGCCTTTGGTGGTGGTGGTGGTGCTGGTGCCACAACACTGTAAGTCCTCACTCGCTCTTGGTGGGTGCAGAAATGGGCCCTGCTGCTAAATATTAGATCAATAATTGTAATTGCATGCCCCTGTTGAAAAATTAGGCCTTAGGCACTGGTGCTGGTGCCACAACACTGCAACCCCTCACAGACACTCTAGTTGGAACGCAGGAACGAGCCCTGCTGCAAAGTATTGCATCAAAAATTGTAATTACACGCCCCTGTTAAACAGGGGCTGAAAAATTGGGCCTTAGGCACTGGTGCTGGTGCCACAACACTGCAACCCCTCACAGATACTCTAGTTGGAACGCAGAAACGAGCCCTGCTGCAAAGTATTGCATCAAAAATTGTAATTACACGCTCCTGTTAAACAGGGGCTGAAAAAATGGGCCTTAGGCACTGGTGGTGGCGCCCAGAACCAAAAATGTTCTTACAAGCTATCAGCGTGATCATTGAGGAGGAAGAGGATAATTACTCAGGGATAGTCACTCAGCGTCAGCATAGGCAGTTTTTGAAGGGATCTGAGATTTCAAAAATAATTATTCGGTTACATCAGCATCAGGTGCTTGGTAGCTGGTGGTGATCCAAGACTGATTCATTTTTATGAAGGTCAGTCGATCGACCGAGTCGGTGGACAGACGCACCCTGTGATTGGTTACAAAGCCTCCAGCAGCACTCAATGTGCGTTCCGAAAGAACGCTGGATGCAGGACAGGCCAGTAGCTCAATTGCATACTGTGCAAGCTCTGGCCAGTGATCCATCCTCAAGACCCAGTAACCCAGAGGATTTTCGGTGGGAAAGGTGTCCAAGTCAGATCTTGCCCCTAGGTATTCCTGCACCATGTAAAACAGACACTGGTGATGGTTGCTGGAACCGATCATACCTTGGGGCTGCGGACCAAAAAATTGTCTGAACGCATCGGTCAGACGGCCACCTTCTCCACCGCTCCTTCTTTGACTGACTGAAGCCTCAGCAATACGTTGTCCAGAAACAGGAGTTTGTAACCTCCCAGTCTCTGGGAACGCGTTGCACAGACCTTTCTGCAAGGCCTCCCGAAGATGTTTCCTCCTCTGCTCCCTCTGTGATGGCAAGATAAGGTCTGCAACCTTACCCTTGTAACGTGGATCAAGGAGGGTTGCCAGCCAGTATTGGTCCTTTTCCTTGATACAACGAATACGAGGATCCTTACACAGGCTTTGCAGGATCAGGGAGGCCATGCAGCGTAGGTTTGCTGAGGCATTCGGTCCGGAGTCCTCTGGGTCACTAAGGACGACATGGTCCGCAGCCACCTCCTCCCAGCCACGTACAAGTCCATGTGTTTCTTGGGACTGATCCCTTAAAGACTGCTGCTGATACTGAGTCCCAGGCTCCACCTCCATACTGACACAATCTTCCTCCTCCTCCTCCTCCTCCTCATCCTCTTCCTGTGTGATCGGCAGGCACGCAGGAACACTGTCTGGATAAAGGGGGCCTTGAGAGCTAAGGAGGTCCTCCTCTTCCTGCCTCTGTTCTGCCTCAAGTGCCCTGTCCATTATTCCACGCAGCGTGTGCTCCAACAGGTGGACAAGAGGGACAGTGTCACTGATGCATGCACTGTCACTACTCACCATCCTCGTGGCCTCCTCAAATGGTGACAGGACAGTGCATGCATCCCTGATCATGGCCCACTGGCGTGGGGAAAAAAAAACAAGCTCCCCTGACCCTGTCCTAGTGCCATAGTTGCACAGGTACTCATTGATGGCCCTCTGCTGCGTGTGCAGACGCTGCTGCATGGCCAACGTTGAGTTCCACCTGGTGGGCATGTCACAGATTAGGCGGTTCTTGGGCAGGTTAAACTCCTTTTGGAGGTCCGCCAGCCGAGCACTGGCATTGGCATATGACCGGTGAAAATGCACACAGACTTTCCTGGCCTGCCTCAGGACATCCTGTAAGCCCGGGTACCTGCCCAAGAACCGCTGCACCACCAAGTTAAGGACGTGAGCCAAACAGGGCACATGGGTCATTTGTCCCTGTCGGAGGGTGGAGAGGAGGTTGGTGCCATTGTCGCAAACCACCATTCCTACCTTAAGTTGGCGTGGTGTCAACCACCTCTGAACCTGCCCCTGCAGAGCTGACAGAACCTTTGCCCCAGTGTGGCTCCTGTCCCCCAAGCACACCAGCTCAAGCACCACATGGCATCTTTTGGCCTGCGTACTTGCATAGCCCCTTGAACGGCTACGGAGCACCGCTGGTTCCGAGGACAAAGCACAGGAAGAGGCCATGGAGGAAGAAGAAGAGGAGGGGGTGGAGGAGAGAGGTGTGTCACAATCATTAGTAGTGGCATTTTGGAGGCGTGGTGGGGGAACAACCTCCAACACTACTGCACCTTGTCCTGCATCCTTCCCAGCTACCAGCAGTCACCCAATGCGCCGTGAACCTTAGGTAATGTCCCTGTCCATGCCTGCTGGACCATGAGTCAGCGGTAATATGCACCTTACCGCTGACCGCCCTGTCCAGCGAGGCATGGACATTGCCTTCCACATGCCGGTAGAGAGCCGGAATCGCCTTCCGTGAGAAAAAGTGGCGTTTGGGTACCTGCCACTGAGGAACTGCACATTCTACAAACTCACGGAAGGGGGCAGAGTCTACCAACTGAAAAGGCAGCAGTTGAAGTGCTAGCAATTTTGCCAAGCTAGCATTCAACCGCTGGGCATGTGGATGTCTGGGAGCAAACTTCTTTCGGCGTTGCAGCAGCTGGGGCAGGGAAATTTGCCTGGTACAATCTGACGTCGGTGTACCGAAAGCAGATTGCCCACAAGTACTTGGCTGTGACACACCTAATTCTACACCTTCATTCCTCTCAGTGCAGGTCTCAGAGAGGACTGAAGGTATAGTGGGGTTAGAGATCTCAGCTGATGAGGAGCAAGGAGAGGTCCTCTTTGTTCTTTGGTGTTTTAGATACGCTTGCCAACGAACTGCATGGCAGGTCAACATAAGTCTGGTCAAGCATGTGGTACCCAAGCGGGAGATGTTTTGGCCATGCGAGATATGCTTGAGACATATGTTGCAAATAGCAGCGGTGCGATCTGATGCACTCGTCTCAAAAAAGTCCCACACCAAAGAACTTTTTGAATAATGCGCAGAGACTGCAGCGCCCTGCACATGTGGAGCTTTGGGGTGTGATGCAGTCAGTGTGCTGCCCTTAGGCTGGTCCCTGCAGGGCATCCTGCCTCGTTGGTGATGTGCCGCCTCCTCCTCCCTCCTATCAGGCACCCACGTTGAGTCAGTGACCTCATCATCCCCTCCCTCATCACTGGAGCAAACCTGGCAGTATGCTGCAGCAGGGGGGGCATGACTGCCAGATTGCTGTCCTTCTTGGGCACCCCCTCTGTCCGTGCTCATGTTACTGCCTTCATCGAGCTCAGTATCATCATCAGAGCCTTCCAAACGCTGGGCATCCTCCTGGAGCATGTACCCAACACTGTGGTCAAACAGTTTGAGGGACTCCTCAGGAGGACATGGTGGGGCTAGAGGAGTCACTGATGACATTGAGCCGAGGGAAGAGGCCGCTGCTTTGCCAGACAAAGTACCCTGAGCATGGGTGAGAGAGGATGAGGAGGATGAGGACGGCTTTGTCATCCACTCGACCAAGTCTTCCGCATGTTGCGGCTCAACACGGCCAGCTGCCGAAAAAAAGGCCAAGCGTGTCCCATGGCCACGTGCTGATGAGGATGCACCGTCTCCATGACCAGCACTAGACACAGAGCCTGCTTGCCCTCTTTTATTGGCTTGTGACTGTCTGCCTCTCCTTCTTGGCCTTCCAGACATACTAATGGCCTGTAGCTGCACTAAGCTGGGATATATATATATATATATATATATATATATATATATATATATATATATATATATATATATATACTGATACTGCAGCTAGCAAAATCAACTGCCTGCCTGTAGTATGAGAACACCACCAACCTTCTACAGGTAGCTTTAGCTGAACACTGTGCAGAGCTCGCAAAAAACTAACTTGTAGCTTTTTTAGCTGCCTGCGGTAGTGATAGGATCAGGAAAACACCACCAACCTTCTACAGGTAGCTTTAGGTGAACATTGTGCAGAGCTCGCCAAAAAATAACTTGCAGCTTATTTAGCTGCCTGCGGTAGTGATAGGATCAGAAAAACACCACCAACCTTCTACAGATATCTTTAGCTGAACACTGTGCAGAGCTCGCAAAAAAATAACTTGTAGGTTTAGCTGAACATTGTGAGGAGGATGCACCACACTAACTTGTAGTTTTAGCTAAACACTGTGCAGAGCTCGCAAAAAAATAACTTGTAGGTTTAGCTAAACACTGTGAGGAGGACGCACCACACTAACTTGTAGTTTTAGCTGAACACTGTGAGCAGGATGCACTGCACTAACTTGTAGCTTTAGATGAACACTGTGCAGAGGTATCACTACACTAACTTGTAGTTTTAGCTGAACACTGTGAGCAGGACGCACTACACTAACTTGTAGTTTTAGATGAACACTGTGCAGAGGTCTCACTACACTAACTTGTAGTTTTAGCTGAACACTGTGAGCAGGACACACTACACTAACTTGTAGCTTTAGATGAACACTGTGCAGAGCTCGCAAAAAAATAACTTGTAGATTTAGCTGAACACTGTGAGGAGGACGCATCACACTAACTTGTAGTTTTAGCTGAACACTGTGAGCAGGACGCACTGCACTAACTTGTAGCTTTAGATGAATACTGTGCAGAGGTCTCACTACACTAACTTGTAGTTTTAGCTGAACACTGTGAGCAGGACGCACTACACTAACTTATAGCTTTAGGTGAACACTGTGCAGAGGTCTCACCACACTAACTTGTAGTTTTAGCTGAACACTGTGAGCAGGACGCACTACACTAACTTGTAGCTTTAGATGAATACTGTGCAGAGGTCTCACCACACTAACTTGTAGTTTTAGCTGAACACTGTGAGCAGGACGCACTACACTAACTGTAAATAGTCTAGCTGCCTGACTGTGGTACTAATAGGATCAAAAGAACACCAGCAATTATCTTCAGGTAGCTGTAAATACTGTAACAAGACAAGCCTGCCTGTCAGTAAGAAGATAGCAGGAATGGATCTAGCTAAACTGAATACAGTGTATATATGCAACACCTGGGATGCATATATATATACACAATACACTGTAAGTGCAGCTAACTCACTGATTGTCCTGCCTAATCTAGCTAACTCCAATGAAATGAAACTGTCTCTCTGTCTATCTATGTATCTCAACGCCGGAACACACACTACACAGGGCCGCCGTGTAGGCGGCCTTATATAGTGTGGGGCGTGTTCTAAACCCCCTGAGCCATAATTGGCCAAAGCCACCCTGGCTTTGCCCAATTACAGCTCTCTCTACTGACGGCGCTGTGATTGGCCAAGCATGCGGGTCATAGTGCATGATTGGCCAATCATCAGCCAGCAATGCACTGCGATGCCGCAGTGAATTATGGGCCATGACGCGCCACACGAATTTGGCGCGAACGGCCCATAACATTCGGAATTCGGCGAACGTCCGAACAGCCAATGTTCGAGTCGAACATGGGTTCGACTTGAACACGAAGCTCATCCCTAGTGGGAAGTTAGGAAGCTCCTTTGCTTTGGCCTGGATATGCAAAGAAGAGGTTCAACCTAAAGCGATATTAAACAAAATCCCTATTCATTTTCCCTATTCCCTATTCAATCCCTAACATTTTTCATTCAATTATTTTATTGTGTTTTTCTGCCTTCTTGAAAAGTTCTCCATGAGCTCCCAACCCTCTTTTTTGTGTTACTTTTGTAGCCTTGGAACCAACCATGTCTGTCACTGCTCATTGACCTCTGCTACATTTCTAGGCAAGCAAACAAATATGGTACAAACTATTTGTTTCACAAATGAATATCTGTTGATGTTGGATACATACCATGAGATGGAAGGGCATTCCAGGTTTGAAGTATTTGGATGTCCTGGTTAGGAGGATTTTATATTCAGATTTAACAATATAAATGTTGTCCAGTTCAGCTTCCACCCAGTCACTTCCTGAAATATACACATTTAGATAGGTAGCACCAGTCTGTTGCCATAATTATGGTTGTCTTATTTTTTTTTCTCATTGATGTAAAAAAAGTCAGCCCAACTAAGAGTGATATTTTAGTCCCTGACTTCTTATCGGTGGCATATCCCCCATGGGTGCAATGTGTGTGGTGCACATGGGACCCAATGGGGGTAGGCCACTGAGCCCTTACACATTGCACAACAATTGAAATGATGTTCAGTTCTGTGTCTTTGCTGCAATCGTGGTTGTCACTCGCAAAGATCTATTGAGAGCTTGTGTATGGGGCAGAGATCAGCTGCTGGTCTCACGCTGGGGTGGCTCCCTGTTTCCAGAGGGGGGAGCACTGAGATTTGCCAATGCTAAGGCCAATCACAGTCCTGTTGGTCCTGCCTACTGGCCCCTGGAAAAAGAAGGAAGAGAGCCCACATTGAGTACAGAGGGGACCAAAGACAGGAGAGATTGGTAAGCTGTGCAGGGGAGGGCTCTGTGCCTGTATTTTAGTCACTTACTACTAACCTCTGAACTGTGCTGCACTTACTACTGACCTCTGAACATTGCGCCGCTTACTATATTGACCACTGAACTCTGTGCCACTTATTACATATCCCTGTGCTCTGCATCACTTACTACTGACCCCTGAACTTCGCGTCACTTACTCCTGACCCCAGAACTCTGCATCACTTATTCCTAACCCCTAAACTCTGTGTCATTTACTACTAACCCCTGAACTCTGTGTCACTTACTACTGACCTCTGAACTAGGCAACACTTACTCCTGAACCCTGCAATCTGTGCCACTTACTCCTGACCCCTGAACTCTGCATCACTTACTACTAATCCCTGAACTCTGCATCACTTACTCCTAAACCCTGAACTCTGCATCACTTACTTCTAATCCCTGAACTCTGCATCACTTACTCCTAACCCCTGAACTCTGTGTCACTTAGTACTAGCCCCTGAACTCTTTGTCACTTACTACTAACCCCTGAACTCTATGCCACTTACTACTAACCCCTGAACTCTGTGTCACTTACTCCTAACCCCTGAACTCTGCATCACTTACTCCTAACCCCTGTACTCTGCGTCACTTACTCCTAACCCCTGAACTCTGGGTCACTTACTACTAACCCCTGAACTCTATGCCACTTACTCCTAACCCCTGAACTCTGGGTCACTTACTACTAACCCCTAAACTCTATTGCCACTTACTATTAAACCTGAACTCTGCGTCACTTACTCCTAACACCTGAACTCTGTGTCACATTCTAATGACCTCTGAACTCAGCAACACTTACTTCTGATGCCTGAAATCTGTGCCACTTATTCCTGAACCCTAAACTCTGCAGCACTTAGTCCTGACCCCTGAACTCTGCGTCACTTACTCCTAACCCCTGTACTCTGTGTCATTTACTATTAACCCCTGAACTCTGTGTCACCCGGTGACCCCGCCCCCCTCTGACGCACGGTGACTTGACGGGACTTCCCTGTGACGTCACGGGGAATGCCACAGGGAAGTCCCATCACGTCCCATGCGTCAGAGGGGGGCGGGGTCACCGGGTGGCCCCGCCCCCCGTTATTTAAGAACCGTCAGAAGAGGAGACGCCGTCACACAGCGGGAGCCTCCCCCCATGCCAGCATGGGTGCGGAGCAGCCCGGAGAAGAAAATGAAGAAGAGAAGAAGAGAAGAAAAGAAGAAGATGAAGAAGAGAAGGAGATGAAGAGAAGAGTGGGAGCCTCCCCCCATGCCATGGGTGCGGAGCGGCCTGAGGAGATGAAGATAGAAGAGCACGAGTTGCGTGCTCGGATAAGGGTCTGGTATGGATTCTTTGGGGGACCCCACGCCGTGTTTTTTTTTTTTTTTGGCGCGGGGTTCCCCTTAATATCCATACCAGACCTGAAGGGCCTGGTATGGAATTTAGGGGGACCCACACGTCATTTTTTTTAAAATTATGGTTCAGGGTTCCCCTGTGGGGAATTCCCATGCCGTTTTTATCAATGAACTTCTATGTGTATTGTCGGACCGGCAATGCAATAGCCGCGAGTAGTTTTAAATGGCTTTTTTCCTTTCAAATGTCATTTTGCTGTCAGACTGTTCTAAACACGGGAAACATGCGCCCCTTTACAGGCATACTATAGACACCCCCCAGCTACGAAATTTAAAGTGATATTACACTTTTATTGTTTGACTTTAAGCATTATTAAAATCACTGCTCCTGAAAAAACGGCCGTTTTTAAAACTTTTTTTTGCATTGATCCATGTCCCCTGGGGCAGGACCCAGGTCCCCAAACACTTTTTATGACAATAACTTGCATATAAGCCTTTAAAATTAGCACTTTTGATTTCTCCCATAGACTTTTAAAGGGTGTTCCGCGGCATTTGAATTTGCCGCGAACACCCCAAATTATTCGCTGTTCAGCGAACTTGCGAACAACCAATGTTCGAGTCGAACATGTGTTCGACTCAAACTCGAAGCTCATCCCTACTCCTGAACTCTGGGTCACTTACTACTGACCCAACTGTGCATAACTTGCTCCTGACCCCTGAATTGTGCATCACTTACTCCTAACTCTCAACTCTGTGTCACTTGCTACAGACTTCTGAACCCAGCAACACTTAATTCTGATGCCTGAAATCTGCGTCACTTATTCCAGGCCCCTGAACTCTGTGTCACTTACTCCTGACCCCTGAACTCAGCAACACTTACTCCTGACCCATGAAATCTCTACCACTTACTCCTGAACTCTGCGTCGCTTATTCTTGACCCCTGAACTTACTCTGGATGCCTGAACTCTGCATTACTTATTCTTAACCCTTGAACTCTGCATCACTCACTACTGGCCCCGGCACTCTGCATCCCTTTAAGCCACAGACAATATTCAGCACAATAAAAACCACAACCAATTTTGCCTTGCCACACTGTGCACTCTGCACATTTATTCTTAGGAATGAGGGACCAACTTATGATCTTGCACACAGGCCCACTGCTTTCAGAAAATGCTCCTGTTTCTTTACTGACAAATCATTAACCTAAAACCTGTGGTAAACCATAAACAGCAAAGCCAGATTTCCATTTCCATACTTAATAAATTATTATATATGTAGAACTGTCCCCGTAGAGCTTGTTGAGTGTTGGCTTTTTAGGTCTCTCCCTGGTTACCTGCAGCTGGTTGCCAATTATTCCCTCTCAGATGCAAAGGACTCCCTACTTGGGTGCTGAGGGTTCCTACTTAAATGCAGAGGGTTCCCACTTAGGTGCAGAGGATTTTCCACTTGGTTGCTGGGGGTCTCCATTGTTGCTAGGGAGATTCCTGTTTGGTTGCTAAGGATTTTCCCTCTATGGTGTTAAGGATTCCTGCTTTTGCTTTTGGCTCCTACTTGTTCCACCCCTTACTCCCATTTGCTCACTACTCAAAGACCAGTCCAAGATATTTGGGTGTTTGTATTTGTGACAGACTCACCCAGGATAGAGGTTGTTGGAGGGGACTGAATGCAAGCCTCTTGCCGACCGATTATGGGCCCTGGCATTTGGGGGAACGGTGCTCTTTGTGAGCTGTATGCCTGGGGACTCTTGAGGTGGTATTACTGTGGATTCGGGTCCCGGTCCCCCAGGACACACAGACTCTGGGGACCCTGTGTATGCCATATGGGAAATGGTGACTTGGAGGGTATGTCTTGGATTGCTTAAAATGGGACAGTAATATTTATCCCCAATATCTCCCAGGATATATATGTAAAGACTATTATTGGTTTGTTTGATTCTGAACTCAACATGTTAATTGAGTGAGCTGATCACATTAGCTTCCCGGACTGGCTAGGAGATGAACAGTCTACTCCTACTATAAGTGTTGATGACTAGGCTGAGGAGGGGGGAGAACACTGTTTGTATTGTTAATTGTAATTAGCTCCTGCTATTGTGAAAATGTCCTGTGGTTGTACTTATGATAATGTATAATGTACTGTGTGAAGCTCGGTGACCACAAGTCTGGGCAAAAGGTCATGTTAGTAAACTAGCTCATGTTAATTAGGTTAATTAGGTTACAGGTGTATTGTTAGAGTAATATGAGCAGGAGGTATGCACCTACTCTTTTACTGTATAAAAGAGCCTGTATTCCTGTCAATAAAAGAGATTCCTGGTTGAACTACAGCCTGCCTGGTGTTTTTTTTTCTGAGCTACATAACTGGATTAGAACGGCACATAGCTGTAGTTCTAGTCCCGGAGCATCGGATGACCGAACCATCAGATGTTGCTATCTGCAATCTGATGCTATAGCCGCAGAGGAGTATCAGGAGAGTGGAACCGAGCGAGCAGGGGCTCGTTACAGTATTTATTTGGAACCTGGATGGGAGAAGGGATGTGTGGGATACTCCAACAAGAACTATTCACAACAGATAAGGACAACTCTCACTTGGCCTCACCAGATTATCTATGGTAGCAGACACACTGCTTGAACCATACAACCACATGTATGGAACGGTTAAGTCTTCTTGCTCTCACTAGCAGCAGACTTGATGCACTTCTTTGTCTTCAGGACACTCTCTTGCATCCCCTTTACTGACACCCATCCACTGACTCTTCTAGTTGAAGGGGGCGGCCCTCACTTAATAGGCCCCAAAGACACAGATCTTACTCTCAGTAGGCAGAAGCAGATCCTTCCTGGAGTCTCCCCTTCTAGTCAGCTTTGCAGGACCTCCAAATTCAGCTCATCTCTGGAACTCTAGGCTCCTGGATCGACCACCCAGGGCCGCACTGGCTTCCGTGGAGGAGAGGGCAGCTGCATCTCTCCCTCCTAGGCTCTGTTCCCTGACTCAACTAACTCTGAGCACATATCCTCTGGCCTTATATACAGTATCCCACAATGCAATGCAGCATTTTCCTTCTGCCAATTGCCAGGGCTGTAACAAAGCCTGTACACTCACTTGCCAGGTCCACTCCCACTGTCCAATATGCCTCCCTATTGGACCATTGGGGGACAGTCAGAACAAGCTGAGCTGCACCTGAGTACACTGAGCAGACCTAACCAATAGTATAGACCCCCCCCCCCCCCTTATTTACCAGAAGGGTTCACTCACACTCCATCTCTGATCAACATAATGAATTCCTGAATGCTCTATAACTCAAATAATGGTGGCACTGCTTCATCGGGACTGAGGTGCAAGATACTGGGCTATCCCGGCAAAATCGGGACAGTAGGCATTTATGTACTGTCACTCTAGGCCAACTGTCTTATGTCATCCTTCCTTAAACCCAATTGTCTGGCTGCTATATATTTCATTTTAAAGACCTCTGGATAGCCTTAGTCTAACATTAGCAAAAGGCATAGCTACACAAGGCATGGCAAGGCTGAGGGTGAAGTGGATATGACAATTTTCCTCCCCATCATCTGACAACACTAAAAAAGTAGAATTTACTGTATGTGCAACTAGCATCATATATTGTGGGATAACAGAGGAAATGTCAAACAATGAACCGGCCCTCTATTTCATACAAGACATTTTAATAATTTTGTCAATATTGTTCAATCAAATGCTTAGTGACACCATGGGGTCTATTTATAAAAAGTTTGCTCCACAAGAGTACCAGGTAAAAAAGGAAAAACTGCTTAAAATAAAACTAATACAGCTACCATAACTAAGTACTGGTAAGCTGCAATATACGAGGACTCTGTCGAATATGATGAAATAGTGGGCATATTTTTTTATTAAATTACATATGTTGTTTGCATTTCACATGTTGGTAGAGTAACTCTTCCTCTACAGCAGGGGTCTCCAAACTATGGCCCTACAGGTGTTGTTTTTTTTTTTGTTTCAAATATTTTAATGAAGAAAACAAGTAAATTGACATGTAACATTTTACAAAGTCGTTTTAACATGAATAGTACATCAATAGTGGATAAAAGCATATACAGTATATGAACAGTCAACTTCCACTTCAGGTTACCCAGCATTACTCTTGGCATTACAGATCTCACACCAAGATCTTAATTGAACTGTGCCTGATGTGTTCGGCGATATTTCGCCCAAGTAAACATCATTGTTGCAGTAGCGCCCCATTGGGTAGTTATGGTAGGAGATAGTGTATTCTAATTAGCTAACAGGTAGGTCCAGTGTTGTTAGTGTTCGGAACTATCTAAAGTTTCTTACAACTGTAGTGAGGGATTAATTGACTGAAGAGTCCGTGGTATGTGTTGGGTGAGGTATCTATCTGGAGTATACGGGGTGTTTCGTCATTAGAATTATGGTGATATCGATGGATATCATCCGATAAAATTGGAAGATGACTGGAAGAGGGGGTGGGGGAGGGGAGGGAGAGGAGGTGGTCAGGTGTAGCAAGTGTCTCAGTGAAGAGAAAAGAAAAAGAGAAAAGGAGGGGGCGAAGGGGGGGGAAAAGAAGAGGAAGGAAAAGGAGGTGAGGTTTAGAGGTGTGTTTGGTTTGGCAGTCTCTTGCTTCCCTCCCTAGGGAGCAATCCCTTGATTTTGGGGTTTTTGCTAGAACCATTAGGCCTTAGGGAAGGGGGCGGCCCTCAAGTTAGTGGGGTGCAGGTATTCCTGTATCAGGTCACGTGAGCAGTATTTGCCTCTTCCGAGACGTCATTGTTACGTTACTTTGGATCTTGCGTTTGAGTGGTCGAGGCATTCAATCGGGTAAAATCCATTGTTGTCTGGAAGTGTGTCCAGCGTGCCCATTTTTTGCCAAATTTATTCGGTGTGTCCCGTGCAATTTGAATCAGTTCTTCCATCTCAGCTATTCTTTTAATTCTTTGATTGATGGGATGGTTTGGTATTTCCAGTATATTGGGATACACAGTTTTGCCACATTAATTAAGTGCATCGCTAATGATTTGTGGTAAGAATTGTGCCGTATGGGTGAATGGTGCAAAAAGAACTGCGCTGGCGACAAGGCCAGATCATAGGATGTGATGTGTGAGGTTATACGGTGCACTTCTTTCCAGAAAATTTGGATGCGTGGGCATGTCCACCAGATATGTATCAATGTTCCACGGTCTTTTGTGGCATTTCCAACATATGTCAGGTATTGTAGATTTGAATTTATGGAGTAGAGCCGGTGTGCGGTACCAGCGGGATTGAATTTTGTAACCGTTCTCTTGTGCGGAGACGTTGGTGGTGCCCTTGTGAATGTTAATGTAAATTTTTTCCCAATCTTCTGGTGTCAGGGTTATAAAATATATCCTTTTCCCATGCTTTACATGCTGTTGACTTATTGGGTTGGTGCTCCAAGAAGAGAAGGGAGTGGACAGTGGATATGAGGTGGGTTTGGGGAGATGTTTGTGTACAGAGCCATTCAAAAGGCGTTAATTGTCGTTAGCATGAAGATTGTTTATCTAGTGATCTTAGGTAGTGTGAGATCAATAGGTACATCCATGCTGGGATAGGGGGTTTGCCCGTTAGTGTGGCGAGATGAGAGGCTGAACAAGGCTTCCCTTGGTCATAGAAGTGATGTGCCAGGACATGCTCCTTTGACCAGTACTGTTGGAGAAAGCTATTATTCAGTTCTGGGGGAAAGTCCGGGTTCTGTTTTATCAGGGTCATCGGGCCTGGTGTGGACGATAAGGAGGTATGTTTATATACTCTGCGAAAGCATTGAATCGTAGGTCTGATGAGTGGGTGTTATCCTATCTCCAGGTAGGAATGGTTTCACTGTATCAATGGGAGAGAGTTAAGAGGCAGGCTTGTAAAGGATGCCTCCAGCCCCACCCAGTCTTTGTTGGGTGCCTTACAGTTGTTTAGGAACTACAACTCCCATCATGCCTAACCATGTCTGTGATTGTCAGAGTTTTACAATGCTTCATGGGACATGTAGTTCCGTAACAACTGGAGGACCGTAGTTTGGAGATCCCTGCTACAGTAACGCTACTTCTTTTTCATTGAAGTTAAATAAAAGATTCCAATAGTAGATTCCAAGCAGAAGCAATGTGCTGCCATTGGGTTCCCTATGAAAGAGGGGTGCAGGCTGTCCAACATCCAGAGAAGGCTACAGAATGTTTTCATGACCCCATTGACAAGGGCAATGTCTTGTCATTAGTGAATCATGTCAATGGTGTCATCTCTGTAAACATTCTATAGCATTCTGTGTATGTCGGACAGCCTGCACCCATCTTCAAGAACTCAATGACAGCACATTGCTTTTTGGTAGAGGAAAAGTTACTCTACCAACATGTAAAATTTGAACAACCTATGTAAGTTAATGATAAAGTTTTGCCCACTTTTGCGTTACTTTTGGTATGGCCCTCATATATTACGATTTTGGCCTTGATTTTAAATCAACTAATGAATAAGGATGAGCTACATAATACTGTAGTTGTTTTGCTTTAGATAAGCTTTAGCATTCATTTGTCTAACCTGCTTCAGTGATGACGGTGGCTGACACGTGCAGTCTGTACTCTAAAATGTCTTCTGGTTTATCGATGATCTTCAGAAGGTCCGCTCTCTGCAAGGTAGCTCTGCCCTTTCCATCATCTATCTAAATAACGTTTAGAGGAAATTCATGTTAACAGTAAGGGAGAAGATAGCACAGAAATATTTTTTTTAAATATACGGTTTCTCTCATGACTGGTGTATGGCTGATGTATCATCTGCCAACACCTCCTACTACAACCCCTCTTGCTGGCCCAGAAATACCTTAGAAAGCAACACATTCTGGATTTGAAATGGCCGTAGCGGCCCCATTATTAACAACCATAACAATTTTACATAAAATAAATTCCATCTTATAACCCAACTATTTTTTACCCAACTAAAACTGACTGACTATGTCTCAGGTTAATGAAGGAAGGTTTTTCTATTGCATCGGCTGTACCATCACCACCTCGGCATCCTGGTCCCTAGCCGCAATTTCACCAGCTCAGGGACAAAATTTTACCATATTCTTGCCCGATGCAGCCCGGTGACCAATAGCACATTATTTCCATGATGGGGAAGGTACCCATACCGAGATAGGCCCAACCCGTTCCACACCACATACTGTATTCCTTCCAACATTCCGACCTTTAAGAACCCGAGACCCCTGCTAACCGCTACGACAACCCAAAAAACCTGACTTACCCCCCCTCCACCTTGCACCCCTTACAAACCCAAAGCTGCCCATGCTGACATACACACAGACGGAACACAGTAAAACCATCCATACAGCCTAAACAAAAAGGGAGGGAGGGCGGGAAAGAAACGCTTCCTATGCTGGTCTCGTCTCTTCTGCTGACCCCCTACTGAGAACTATTGCCTCCACCCCGAGACCAACCCAGCCAACAGGCTGCACCCCAACCCCTCCTTTGCAGCAACCCCCCTAAGCCGACTGCCCAGCACCCCCAGTCACGTGGACCCTGCACCTAGGTTCCCTTCTGCTCCGGGCCTGTTCTTTCACATAAAAAGCAGACTGGGCAAATTTCAAGGATGAAGATGTCATAAATGGGAAGTAAAGGTGATATTTTTTTTTTCTGAGGAGGTGACAACCAATCCTGGACCCATGAGGGCTAAACTATCAAGATGCCATCTCCACTGCTCTGTATAATGAAATTGAAGACTTTCAAAAGTTAAAATCACCTGCCTTACTGAAACTAAAAACAGAATCATCCATAAGCTATAAGATGTATAAAAGATAAAAATGTACAGTTCGTTTTTATGTCATTACCGCAATCCTCCTCAGGGAATCTACCGCAGGTTTCCTTTTATTGCCTTCCTTCAGTGAAAATAAGACAAAGGCATTGCCAGAAACTGTTTCTCCATATGTGTAGCTGAATATAAAAAAAGATTTGTGTTAATGTTAAAAAATAATTCTTTTTCTTTCTGTAAATAAAATGTTAAATATTGAAGCATTTGAGGGTCTATTTGGCACAAGAAAAGGTCCAAGGTATACTGTATATTTCCATGGGTAAAATAAGTATCGAATACGTCACCATTTTTTTAAGCTAAATATATTTCTAAAGGTGCTATTGACATGAAATTTTCACCACATGTTGGTAACAACCCATGCAATCCATACACACAAAGAAACCAAAACAAAAAAGTTCAGAAATTAGGTTATGTGTAATAAAATGAAATGACACAAGGAAAAAGTATTGAACGTGCTAACTGAAATTTATTTCATACTTGATACAAAATCTTTTGTTGGTAATGAAAGCTTCCAGATGCCTCCTGTATGGAGAAACTAGTCGCATACATTACTCAGGTGTGATTTTGGCCCATTCTTCCACACAAACAGTCTTCAAATCTTGTAGGTTCCATGGGCCCCTTCTATCAACTCTGATCTTTAGTTATTTCCATAGATTTTCTATTGGATTCAAGTCAGGTGATTGGCTGGGCCATTCTAGCAGCTTTATTTTCTTTCTTTGAAACCAATTGAGAGTTTCCTTGGCTTTGTGTTTGGGATCATTGTCTTGCTGAAATGTTCACTCTCATTTCATCTTCATCATCCTGGCAGATGGAAGCAAATTTTTATCAAGAATGTCTTGGTACATTTTTTCATTCACCCTTCCTTCCATGATACGAAGTTTACCAATACCATATGTTGAAAAACAGCCCCACACTATCACGTTCCCACCTCCAAACTTCACTGTTGGTATGGGGGTGTTTTTGGGATCATGAGCAGTGCCATTTGGCCTCCAAACATGGTGTGTATTATGGTATCCAAAGAGTCCATTTTGGTCTCATCTGACCAGACTATATTCTCCCAGTATTTCACAGACTTGTCTTTAATCGAGCTTCAACATGCTTTTTCTTAAGCAATGGAGTCTTGCGTGGTGAGCGTACATACAGATCATGGGGGTTGAGTGCATTACTTATTGTTTTATTTGAAACAATTGTACCTGCTTATTCCTGGTCTTTCTGAAGCTCTCCACAAGTGGTCCTTGGCACTTGGACAACTCTTCTTTTCAGTCCTCTGTCAGAAATCTTGTGAGAAGCACCTGGTCGTGGCCAGTTTATGATGAAATTAGGTTCTTTCCACTCCTGGATTATGGCCCCAACAGTGCTCACTGGAACATTCAGAAGTTTAGAAATCCTTCTGTAACCAATGCCATCAGTATGTTTTGCAACAATAAAGTTGCAAAGGTCTTGAGAGAGATCTTTGCTTTTACCCATCATGAGATGTTTCTTGTGTGACACCTTGGTAATACATAGTTACATAGTAGGCGAGGTTGAAAAAGGACACAAGTCCATCAAGTCCGACCTATGTGTGATTATGTGTCAGTATTACATTGTATATCCCTGTATGTTGCATTCATTTAGGTGCTTAACTAATAGTTTCTTGAAACTATCGATGCTCCCCGCTGAGACCACCGCCTGTGGTGTCCACATCCTTGCTGCTCTTACAGTAACGAACCCTCTACGTAGTTTAAGGTTAAACCTCTTTTCTTCTAATTTTAATGAGTGGCCACGAGTCTTGTTAAACTCTCTTTTGCGAAAAAGTTTTATTTCTATTGTAGGGTCACCAGTACGATATTTGTATATTGAAATCATATCCCCTCTCAAGCGTCTCTTCTCCAGAGAGAGTAAGTTCAGTGCTCGCAACCTTTCCTCATAACTAAGATCCTCCAGACCCTTTATTAGCTTTGTTGCCTTTCTTTGTACTCGCTCCATTTCCAGTACATCCTTCCTGAGGACTGGTGCCCAGAACTGGACAGCATACTCTAGGTGTGGCCGAACCAGAGTCTTGTAGAGTGGGAGAATTATCGTTTTATCTCTGGAGTTGATCCCCTTTTTAATGCATGCCAATATTCTGTTTGCTTTGTTAGCAGCAGCTTGGCATTGCATGCCATTGCTGAGCCTATCATCTACTAGGACCCCCAGGTCCTTTTCCATCCTAGGTTCCCCCAGAGGTTCTCCCCCCAGTGTATAGATTGCATTCATATTTTTGCCACCCAAATGCATTATTTTACATTTTTCTACATTGAACCTCATCTGCCATGTAGTTTCCCACTCCATTAATTTGTTCAGATTTTTTTGCAACGTTTCCACATCCTGCGGAAAAGTTATTGCCCTGCTTACCTTAGTATCGTCTGCAAATACAGAGATTGAACTGTTTATCCCATCCTCCAGGTTGGTTTATGAACAAATTAAATATAATTGGTCCCAGCACAGAACCCTGGGGAACCCCACTACCCACCCCTGACCATTCCAAGTACTCCCCATTTATCACCACCCTCTGAATTCTCCCTTGTAGCCAGTTTTCAATCCATGTACTCACCCTATGGTCCATGCCAACGGACCTTATTTTGTACAGTAAACGTTTATGGGGAACTGTGTCAAATGCTTTTGCAAAATCCAGATACACCACGTCTACGGGCCTTCCTTTATCTAGATGGCAACCCACCTCCTCATAGAAGGTTAGTAGATGATATTAATTTGGACTGACAAGGGGCAGGATTGCTTTCTAATTACTGATAGATTTCAGCTTGTGTCTTGGCTTTCCATACCTTGTTCAACCTCCCTTTCTTCATGTGTTCAATATTTTTTCCCTGTCATTCCATTTTACTACACATATCTTTATTTATGAAAATATTTGTTTTGGTTTCTTTGTATGTATGGATTACATGGGTTGTTACCGACATGTGGTGAAAATTTCATGTCAATAGCACCTTTAGAAATATATTTACCTAGAAAAATGGTGACGTGTTCAATACTTATTTTACCTGCTGCATACTGTATATACTTCATTTTATATATATATATATATATACAGTGGGGACGGAAAGTATTCAGACCCCCCTTAAATGTTTCACTCTTTGTTATATTGCAGCCATTTGCTAAAATAATTTAAGTTCATTTTTTTCCTCATTAATGTACACACAGCACCCCATATTAAACAGAAAAACACAGAATTGTTGACATTTTTGCAGATTTATTAAAAAAGAAAAACTGAAATATCACATGGTCCTAAATATTCAGACCCTTTGCTTTGACACTCATATATTTAACTCAGGTGCTGTCCATTTATTGTGATCATCCTTGAGATGGTACTACACCTTCATTTTAGTACAGCTGTATTTGATTATACTGATTGGACTTGATTAGGAAAGCCACACACCTGTCAATATAAGACCTTACAGCTCACAGTGCATGTCAGAGCAAATGAGAATCATGAGGTGAAAGGAACTGCCTGAAGAGCTCAGACACAGAATTGTGGCAGGGCACAGAGGTTGGCCAAGGTTACAAAAACATTTCTGCTGCACTTAAGGTTCCTAAGAGCACAGTGGCCTCTATAATCCTTAAATGGAAGACGTTTGGGGCGACCAGAACCCTTCCTAGAGCTGGCCGTCCGGCCAAACTGAGCTATCGGGGGAGAAGAGCCTCGGTGAGAGAGGTAAAGAAGAACCCAAAGATCACTGTGGCTGAGCTCCAGAGATGCAGTCGGAAGATGGGAGAAAGTTGTAGAGAGTCAACCATCACTGCAGCCCTCCACCAGTTGGGGCTTTATGGAAGAGTAGCCCTCTGGTCACGGGACCACGTCCTGTAGCGACGAAACGGCATAGGGAGGAGGAGCTACGTCCTGACGACACCGCTATTCTAGTACCCGGAAGACACGGGCTGTTTTGGAGCCGGCCGGCTTTCTCTATATGCTTTCTTGCAACCGTTGTTTGTAAGTGTATTTTATTGCTTTATTTACTCAATAAATGTGAGGATTTTATGCCATATGGAGCTATTTATCTCTTTCACGCTGACACATCCAATCCATCCTGCTGCGGTCTGTGGAGAGGGTTCCTGTGGACCGGATGACACCCAGTGCCTGTCTCTGAGATCCCTTGGCTGGGGTTACAGCCGCCTGCCTAGTGAGGTCTCCTATAATTAAGGGACCAACGCTCTCTGGTAAGAGGCAGCAGTTTTTTTGAAGGTGGAGGTTTCATCTACGCACCCCATTCACTGCAGCAAGATTATTACTAGAATTTTTCACCTTTCACTGGGGGACATTCTTCTTTTTGGTCCCTTTTCTGTTTTTTCCGTTTGGTTTACACAATATATGGACTGCAACCAATTACTGTTCATTGTGCACAGATTTTATGGACATCATTCACGTTTCTAATTTGTTTCACAATATTGATTATCACCTATTCATTGTATATATTGATTATTGCTTATTTTTTTACTTATATTTTGGTATAAGTTCTTAAGGCATTTACTTGCTGCTTGTATCACACCATTAGCGCAACTTTTTTATTATTTTATATTTGATTGTGCTGTATAACATTTTAGTCGCAGCTCACATATTTTCATGATTGTTAGCGCAGTATTTTATTTTTTCCATTACTGCTCATCACATGTCTTTTGAACTAGAAGGATGTTGGCTGTACTACTTTTGGGGCGACTTCAGGCGACTTGCATTGACTTCTATACAGAAGTCGTTTTGCAAGTCGCCGCTGAAGTCGTGTGCAGGTTGTCTCACAGAGTCGGCCTGCAAGTCGTGTTGCCCCTGTGTGAACCGAGCCTAAGGCAAACAATTGCCTTATTATTTTAAATTTTGTTTACAAAAAGAAAAACAGTGGGGAAAAAAAAGGAAAATAAAAAATTGTAAAGTTACAATATACCAATATATATATATTGGTATATATACAGTGGGGACGGAAAGTATTCAGACCCCCTTAAATTTTTCACTCTTTGTTATATTGCAGCCATTTGCTAAAATCATTTAAGTTCATTTTTTTCCTCATTAATGTACACACAGCACCCCATATTGACAGAAAAACACAGAATTGTTGACATTTTTGCAGATTTATTAAAAAAGAAAAACTGAAATATCACATGGTCCTAAGTATTCAGACCCTTTGTTCAGTATTTAGTAGAAGCACCCTTTTGATCTAATACAGCCATGAGTCTTTTTGGGAAATGCAAGAAGTTTTTCACACCTGGATTTGGGGATCCTCTGCCATTCCTCCTTGCAGATCCTCTCCAGTTCTGTCAGGTTGGATGGTAAATGTTGGTGGACAGCCGTTTTTAGGTCTCTCCAGAGATGCTCAATTGGGTTTAAGTCACGACTCTGGCTGGGCCATTCAAGAACAGTCACGGAGTTGTTGTGAAGCCACTCCTTTATTATTTTAGCTGTGTGCTTATTGTCATTGTCTTGTTGGAAGGTAAACCTATACTTGGCTGCATTCATCTTTCCCTCGATTGCAACCAGTCGTCCTGTCCCTGCAGCTGAAAAACACCCCCACAGCATGATGCTGCCACCACCATGCTTCACTGTTGGGACTGTATTGGACATGTGATGAGAAGTGCCTGGTTTTCTCCACACATACCGCTTAGAATTAAGGCCAAAAAGTTCAATCTTGGTCTCATCAGACCAGAGAATCTTATTTCTCACCATCTTGGAGTCCTTCAGGTGTTTTTTTAGCAAACTCCATGCAGGCTTTCATGTGTCTTGCACTGAGGAGAGGCTTCTGTCGGGCCTCTCTGTCATAAAGCCCCGACTGGTGGAGGGCTGCAGTGATGGTTGACTTTCTACAACTTTCTCCCATCTCCCGACTGCATCTCTGGAGCTCAGCCACAGTGATCTTTGGGTTCTTCTTTACCTCTCTCACCAAGGCTCTTCTCCCCCGATACCTCAGTTTGGCCAGACAGCCAGCCCTAGGAAGGGTTCTGGTCATCCCAAACGTCTTCCATTTAAGGATTATGGAGGCCACTGTGCTCTTAGGAACTTAAGTGCAGCAGAAATTTTTTTGTAACCATGGCCAGATCTGTGCCTTGCCACAATTCTGTCTCTGAGCTCTTCAGGCAGTTCCTTTGACCTCATGATTCTCATTTGCTCTGACATGCACTGTGAGCTGTAAGGTCTTATATAGACAGGTGTGTGGCTTTCCTAATCAAGTCCAATCAGTATAATCAAACACAGCTGGACTCAAATGAAGGTGTAGAACCATCTCAAGGATGATCAGAAGAAATGGACAGCACCTGAGTTAAATATATGAGTGTCACAGCAAAGGATCTGAATACTTAGGACCATGTGATATTTCAGTTTTTCTTTTTTTAATAAATCTGCAAAAATTTCACCAATTCTGTGTTTTTCTGTCAATATGGGGTGCTGTGTGTACATTAATGAGGGAAAAAATGAACTTAAATTATTTTACCAAATGGATGCAATATAACAAAGAGTAAAAAATTAAAGTGGGTCTGAATACATTCCTTCCCCACTGTATGCAATGGAGTTGGTGTCTGTTGGGATCTAGAATATACCTACACCTACTGTACAGATATCACCGACTTGTGTAGACAGGTACTCACACAGCTTCAATTGCCACATGAAATGTCTCATCGCTATCATACATAAAACTCCGATCTGGTTTTATCTTGACTTCAAAAGATGGCAACACTGGAAATAGGAAAGGTAAGATCATTTTAAATAGGCATGTTTTAAAAATAGGCAATTGAATGTAACTGTTCTGTCCCACTTAGGGCCAGTTCACACCACAGCACGGGTTTTCTACCAGCATCGCAAATGGTGTGAATAGGCTCTTGTACAATAGACATTTTTTCTGTATTGTATTGAACTGTATTATGTTTTTATTGTGTTGACATTTAGTGGTGGTTTAAAGCCACTACAACTTGTTTACGTATGTGATTTGATATCTCCCTCCGTCCTCCCCTCCTGTTTAGTGTTAGTTAGTTCACTCTTAGCTAAACCTTTCTTGTTTCTACCATGTTTCCTCAGTCTGTGTTAGTACTTTTACTTCAAATGACTGGAATAAAAGTGCTAGCCCGGCCCATCTCCGTGGGAAACGTGGAAAGAAGAAAGAAATGGCTGCACATCCATGGCACATGGCTGCGTTTCACACATACATCTTGTGCTTAATCATTACTGTTTAAGCACAATCATTAAGCACAAGATGTATGTGTGAAACACGTCTACGTGACCACAGTTTGGTGTCTTTGGTGTTATCTTTGTGAAACAAAACAAAAGGCAATCGGAAGTTCTGGATGTGCAGCCATTTTTTTCTTCTTTCCAAGTTGTCTATGGCGCACTTCCCGCCTAGGGTGCAGCCACAGTCGCTGGTTTCAGGCTATCCTCTGTGTAGTGTCTGTGGTTCCCAGTGAGGAGTGTGGCTCCTGTGCCCACTTGTGGTGGCAGAGTGTAGTGCAGAGCAGGGATGTCGTAGTCTGGCCTGTGTTTGTCTCCTCCCTGTTCTATCCCGTGATCACACGCTGACACATACTGAGGAGGAGGGGGGGGGGATTTATGGCCATTTAATCATCCTGTAGCAGCCATCTTCATTTCCTCTCCTCCTCCATCCCTGGGATCTCAGTGATGCCAGTGTCAGCTTTCTGCCCGCCTCCCTCCCTGGGCACTGTGAAGCCCTTGCCACGCTGTGTGCAGCCATTGGAGGGGGAGTGGCATTGTGGACAGAGCCGGAATTGACCCAGGAAATCCCCACCACATCATCGTCCATCGGGGGGAAGACCTGTCTTAGGGAGCCGGGACGGGGGGTGGTAAAATCCAAATTCGAATTTTTAAGGGTGCTGCCGCAGTGTATTTTTTAACACACTCCCAGCTGCTTTAGTGTACTGTAAAACCGACTATCGGCTTTCAATGTGGAAGTGATACAATTGACTGTTCAGCCGCTGATCACTAACACAATGTGCTGCACCCCCCCCCGACATGACCCCCCCCATCCCTGCCATGTTTACTGGGCTCAATCTTCCACAATCCCACCTGCAGGCCTGGTGCGGTCATGGGAGGGGTCCGGGAAGGATGGCAGGAGCTCCACAAACATCCATCCGCTGAGCCTCCCTCCTGAGCAAAGACCAGGAAGTGATGTGATGTCACTTCCTGGACCGGTGTTCTGTCCGAATCCGTCAGATTAGGCAACCTGTCAGATTCGGTAACAGAAGTGACGTTCCGCCATGGCCATCTTGGTAGACCCCGCACTCGTCCGCAGTAAGCCTACAGTCTGAAGTCGGCAAGCGGACATCTTTTTATACCCACCGAATTCTTGCATTTCACACTTATTTTTACCAGTAAACTGAGCTTATATACTGAAATACAGTATTTTGAAATCTGGGTGCAGGGTGTACCAAGATAGCCATGACTGAAACGTCACTTACGTTACCAGATCTGACAGGTTGCCTAATCTGACGGAACACCAGCGCTGTCATTCAACAGGAGCTGAGAGCCTGAGCTGGCTGCTTCCACCCCCTCCACAGCCCAGCGCTCCAGTGAGCGTGGGGGGGAAGAGCAGAGAGCCGCTGACTGACAGTCACCAATACTCTGCTCACAGAGCTGTGAGAACCGAGCGACCGGTGGTGTTCGATCGCTCGGTTCTCAGTGTTAGAGGCACTGAGGGACAGATGCAGCTTTAGAGCAATGCTACATCCACCTGGGTAAGTATGATTCTAAAAAAAAAAAAAACTTCTCTTGATGTATTTAAAGAAGAACAGTTCCACCTGGATTGGTTGAGATATTATTTCTACTATTAAAGTGGAGTTACACCCACTTTTACAACTCTTCAGCATCCCTCACTAAACTGTGCACTGTAAACGAATTGGATATTTAAAAAAATAAATTTCTTAGCACCTACTGTATATCTGCTGTATTCATTTTTCACTTCCTCCTCCCTGGCTGTTGCCCATCGCATCATTTCCTGTTTGCAATGCCTTCTGGGAAGGAAACCTATGGAAACCTGACCTGAAACCTATTACACTGCTTGTGCTGCACTGAGCATGTGCGAGATCTGCAAGGATGAGATCCAGGAAGAAATACAGTCTGGCTTCAGATGCCCACACTTAAGATGGCCACGGCCTGCTGTAAGTTTATAAAATAACAAACTACTGCTATAAACTAACAAAACAGACCTTAGTTTACAGACTAACTTTACTAGAATACATTAAGCTTGTGTATTATAGGGGTATTTTTATTTAAAAAGTATAATTTCGGCCGGAATACCACTTTAATCTGTCCTGCTGACTATTTTATTACCTTAGAAAATGAACATTGGACAGATATTAATAGCCACATAGCCATATGTCAGGTTGACCTCACACAGGTGTCAAAGGGGCAGTAAAAACAGGCTATTGATACTCATTCCGAAGCCTCCCCCCCCCAATGGCCTATCTGCAAGTTACCTGACAGCTGCTCATGTCTGTACATTTTGCCACAGTACTGTAAGTTTAACTTGGCATATCGCGTTTGGCAGGGGGTACCAAATGCGTCCATTTGGAATGGAGTCAATGGAACCGCTCCACAAGTGTACGCCAATGGCTTGGGCCCTCTTGTTTAAAAACTGGACAACCCAGTTGCCGGCACTGTGTGTGTGTAAGAAGTTGGCCATACAGGTTTATATGGAGTCTGAATAGATTTCCTTACCGTACTCTTTCACTTCAAAGTTGGTGGTGTATTCTTGAAATGTGCCGTCATACCTGGTAGAGATGGTCCAGACGCCAAAACTAACATGAAAGAAAACTTAGATCATTGTCCGTTTTGACCAATTTTACCATCTTTGTTTAACAGGGTCAAATCAAGTTATAAAACGCAGCGCTATCAACATGATAAATATAAATATATAATAATAAAGTGGTATTGTGCTCTCTCGTGACATGTATAAAATGTCCAAAATACTATACATTAATGTGTAATAAACTTCAATAAATAAATGAATTAATAAGAGTGCTTCAATAAGCCTGTAAAAAATATATAAAAATATTCCCAAATATTTGTGCAATATTCAAACAAATAATAAATATTTCAAGAAAAAAATCATCCATGCGATTCAGTGTTGCATCCATGCAATGCAGTGCTGTACCTCTGTAATTCAGTGATAGTGCAATGTTCAAACAATATTAGATAAAAAATTCAAAAGAAATATCATCCATGCGATTCAGTGCTACATCCATGTAAATCAGTGTTGCATCTGTGCAATTCGGTGCTGTGTAGCTTAGTGCTATGATCAAATTAACAGTCCATAAACATTCCAAAATCCATCCATGTGTTTCAGTGAACACAAACTAAAGTGCTGTATGCTCATATAAGTGCTCCCCCCAGGTGATAGCCCCTCACCTTAGGGCGTGTGACCTTGCGATTAAGCTTGGTCAAAATGCACCTTAGAACCTCTATGGGTTCGGTATTGTATGCTGGATCCTGGATAGGTTACACTTGTGCCTCTGTTCCTCACAGCAGTCCAGTTTATACCTCGGTATATCAATATAAAGGGAAGTTCATGGTGCAGTATGTATTACTTTTATTTAAAATCACAATGAAAACCCCATAATGGGTACTCACAATGTCAAGGCGCTTACAGTGCGGCACTCTAAAACAGCGGTAGCAATCGGGTGACGGCAGCCGGTAATGGGGTGGCGTACTAATCGTTCCCAACAGATGGTGTGTGTAGCATTCCGTCCTGTCCCTTTCCCCTACGCGTGTCGATACAAGGGGTATTTCGTATCTTCATCACCCCCTCACCTGGGTGGGCTGTGAGCGCATTCTCTGTGCCTGGAGTCCACCCTATTTTGAAGCCTAGTAGAGCCATTGGCTCTAATCAGTGCTTCAAAACAACACCCATCATGCGCCTGGCATCCTGCAAGAGGCCAGATGCATGGGTAGAGGATGGATAGGGGAGGCAGCACCCGTGGGCCCTTAAAAGACGGGCCACCCCTGCAGTTTACATATGAATGATGTAAAACATAAGCAAGAAAAGAACAAAAATCGTATAATTGAGCACATCTCGGTTAAATCAGATGCTTTGAAGGGTAAAGGAGAAATATGGGGTCTAATAGACCTCTTGGTTTGATCATATGCTTTGAAGGGCAGAGGAGAGATCTGGGGTCTAATAGGACTCTCGGTTTGATCACTTGATTTGAAGGGCAGAAGAGAGATCTGGGGTCTAATAGACCTCTCGGTTTGATCAGATGTTTTGAAGAGCAGAGGAGAGATCTGGGGTCTAATAGGACTCTCGGTTTGATCACTTGATTTGAAGGGCAGAAGAGAGATCTGGGGTCTAATAGACCTCTCGGTTTGATCAGATGTTTTGAAGGGCAGAGGAGAGATCTGGGGTCTAATAGACCTATTGGTTTGGCCGGATGCTTTTAAGGGAAGAGGAGCAGAGGAGAACTCTGGGGTCTAATAGACCTCTTGTTTTGATCAGATGCTTTGAAGGGCAGAGAAGAGATCTGGGGTCTAATAAACCTCTTGGTTTGGTCAGATGCTTTGAAGGGCAGAGGAGACAGCTGGGGTCTAATAGACCCCAGATCCCTCTATAAAAAGGACCTGTCATGGCCCATGCCATCACAAGAGATGTTGTTTTTTTCCTTCTGTTAGTAATAAAACAAAAATAAATGGGCAGCGTAAAAAAAATAAAAATAATTAAAGTGCCCCCATTTCCCCATGCTCACACGCAAATGTTAATATCTGTTCCACGCACAAACGGTGATCGCACCACACATGTGAGGTACTTCCACAAACATCAGAGCAGGACCAATAATTCTAGCATCAGTATACACTCATAAACTCATGCTTTGTATACAGCTGCTATACTGGATCAGAATGTGATATAAGTTATATAAATACAGTGTTCAGCCTAACTATTAAAATCTCAGCAAAGTGAAAAAAAGGGAAAAAAATGATATATATATATATATATATATATATATATATATATATATATATATATATATATATATATATAAACAATTATATATACAGTAATTAATTATGTGCTCAATACAATGTACAGAAATACCCATAGTTTATACATAAATCCACATGAATATATATGACACATCAAACCAATATAAAAAGTCCAAAAAAAATGAGTAAAAGTACCAGATAAAGGGGGTCATTTACTATAGCGCCACGGCGCTAATTCGCGCAAATTATCGCTAATTCGCTCAAATTGCCGCAAATTATCGCTAATTCGTGGCAATTTAGAATTTGCAAATGGCTGTTCCCCGCTTATATCCATTTGGCTAAAATGGGCGCTATTATTTGCCATAGTGCCCAGTACTTCCTGGCGTTATAGTAAATGACCCCCAAAGTGTCTTATACAAGAAAAAGTGCCTTAGTGGCTTTGTGAAGGTCGAGGTTGCACACGGTAAATGAAGGATAATGCCCCGTACACACGGTCGGATTTTCTGATGGAAAATGTCCGATCGGAGCGTGTTGTCGGAAATTCCGACCGTGTGTGGGCTCCATCGGACATTTTCCATCGGATTTTCCGACACACAAAGTTGGAGAGCAGGAGATAAAATTTTCCAACAACAAAATCCGTTGTCGGAAATTCCGATCGTGTGTACACAAATCCGACGGACAAAGTGCCACGCATGCTCAGAATAAATAAAGAGATGAAAGCTATTGGCCACTGCCCCGTTTATAGTCCCAACGTACGTGTTTTACGTCACCGTGTTTAGAACGATCGGATTTTCCGACAACTTTGTGCGACCGTGTGTAGACAAAACAAGTTTGAGCCAACATCCGTCGGAAAAAATCCTAGGATTTTGTTGTCGGAATGTCCGAACAAAGTCCGACCGTGTGTACGCCCTATTAAAATGGATGTACAACAAATGGTCATTAAGGCACTTTTTCTTGTATAAGGCACTTTTACACATTATTTTTGGCTTTTTATATTGGTTTAATGTTTCATCTATAATCATGTGGTTTGATGTATAAACTAAGGGTATTTTTGCATATAGTATTGAGCACATAATTAGCACTGTATATATACCGTATTTATTGGCATATAACACGCACCGGCGTATAACACGCACCCCAATTTAGGAGGAAATTTTAAGAAAAAAAAACTTTTAGGAGGGAAGTTGAAGGGAAAAAAAACTTACATTTAAATGCCCATCATTGCAGCCTTCTCAGTGCAGCCTTGCCCCAGTGCAGCCATGTCAGTGCAGCCTTGTCAGTGCAGCCTTTTCAGTGCAGCCTTGCCCCAGTGCAGCCATGTCAGTGCAGCCTTGTCAGTGCAGCCTTCCCCAGTGCAGCCTTCCCCAGTGCAGCCTTCCCCAGTGCAGCCTTGTCAGTGCAGCCTTCCCCAGTGCAGCCTTGTCAGTGCAGCCTTCCCCAGTGCAGCCTTGCCCCAGTGCAGCCTTCGATCCTCTATCCCTGCCATCCTGGGCTTCAAAATCGCCGACCGCGATTTGAAAATGGCGCCGAAACACACAGAGCCGGTCCTCGGCTCTTCCCGGCGGCTCTCGTTCACTTTCGGCTCCACTCGTAGTCCCGAGCGGAGCTATCCGAACCTAGCCGAGTAGGTTTGGATAGCTCCGCTCGGGACTACGAGTGGAGCCGAAAGTGAACGAGAGCCGCCGAGAAGAGCCGAGGTCCAGCTCTGTGTATTTCGGCGCCGGCGGCGCCATTTTCAAAACGCGGTCGGCGATTTTGAAGATGTGACAGCTCGGGATCGCAGGGGATCGGCGTATAACACGCACCTGCGATTTTCCCCTGATTTTAAGGGGAAAAAAGTGCGTGTTATACGCGATAAATACGGTAATTGTTTATTCATTTATTTATATATATATTTTTTATTTTCTTCGCTTTGCTGGGATTTTTTATAGTTTCGCTGAGCGATGAATTTAAATAACTTAATTCTAGCATCAGTTGCCCTGCATAACTCTAAACTGGTAACCTGTAAAGGCTCCTAATTAGTGGTGGCCACCACTGATTAAGAGCCTTTACAGGTTACAAGTTTAGAGTTATGCAGGAGAACTGATGCTAGAATTAAGTTATTTAAATTCATCGCTCAGCAAAACTATAAAAAATCCCAGCAAAGCGAAGAAAATAAAATCCCCCATCTATGCGCCTGGCTCCCTCATCTACATACAGGGCCCCGGACTATGTAACCATGTACTCCAATGGGGGGGGGGGGGGGGGGGGTTGAAGCACATGATTAGAGCCAGAGACTCTAAAAGGCTTCAAAAAAATGGTGGTCTCAGGGCGCCCTGAACCCACCCAGTTGTGTGCCAATAGTGAATGAATATTCGCTATTATCACACTAATTCTCCTCCTGGCCAATCATGAAGCAGCCGAGGAGACACATCCCAGGACACGGAGAGGCTGAGGGGGGTAAGCCGCCACCACCACCTGTCAGCACAGGGCGAGTGAGCTGGCGACGGGGGTGTGGGTGCAGTGTGGGGGGGGAGGTGTCAGGTCTGTCTGCCCCAGCACCCCCGATCAATGGAGCACCAGCCACCACTGCTTTTAATGCTCACCTATGAAGATTTGTAGGTACCATAGTTTGGCATTTTCACGGGTGTATGCAGTATTAAAGCATGACATGTTAGGTATCTATTTACTTGGTGTAACATCATCTTTTATATTTTACCAAACAATAGGGGATCACATGGTGTTTTTGTGCATTAAAATTTGTGTATTTTTTCCCAAAAATTTGAGCTTGAAAAAATGCTGTGCAAATATCGTGTGATATAAAAATATGCAACACCCACCATTTTTTTCTCTAGGACCTCTGATTTAAAAAAAAATATAACATTTTTGGGTGTTCTAAGTAGTTTTTTATCATAAAAATGCAGGAGAAGAATGTCAGCCCGGACTGGATTTGTTTAAAACAACCTGGTACAGTCTAGAATATAATAATATGAGATGTTAAAGATGAATTCCAGGTGCAGTAATACCTCGGATTGCGAGTATCGCAGTTTACGAGCGTTTCGCAATATGAGCTGTTATTTTTTTTTTTTAATCCTGACTCGGTTTGCGAGCGTTGTCTCGTAAAACGATCAGGATTCAAGTCTCTGGGGTGTGAAGTACCGCATTTGGCCAGAGATGCGGGGTGGGAGGGGTGCTGGTGACACTCGGAGCCAGACGGAGCCGTTCGGAAACACTCGGAAACACTCCATTCCCGAGCGGCTCCGAGTGCTCCCTAAGTGTTTCCGAATGTCTCTGGTGCCCCCCCTCCACTTCTGGTTACATGCGGTACTGCATACACTAGCAGTGCCACTGGAAGGGATTGTCTCAGTTTCCATTATTTCCTATGGGGAAAATCGCTTTGATATACCAGTGCTTTGGATTACAAGCATTCTTCTGGAACGGATTATGCTTGTAATCCAAGGTACTAATGTATGGCAATTTTTACATAATTACAATGGTCCAGCTTGGATCAATGTCACTATGTAAATACCATACCTGTGGGGTCCCTATGGAAGCTGGAAATCACTATAGTAGGAACTGCTCTTCCAGTAATCTCCACTAACTTCTGGCTGCCTTGCTGCGTAGTGAAAACAGGTCCCACACGCACACAAACAGTGATCGTCCCACATACGTGAGGTATCACCGCGAGCGTCAGATCATGGGTAGTAATTCTAGCCCTAGACCTCCTTTCTAAATCTAAAGTGATAACCTGTAAAGGCTTTTAAAAATGTCACCTGTGGATAGTAAAATTGACGTCATTTGTTGCCATTGCACCGGCGTGCGCAATTTTAAAGCGTGACATGCTTGGTATCTATTTACTCGGCGTAACATCATCTTTTGCGTTAAATTGGGCTATGTATTGTGTTTTTTCCTTTATTTTGCATTAAAATAATAAAAAGTGTATTTTTTCCACAAAATTTGCATTTGAAAAACCGCTGCGCAAATATCGGGTGACATAAAAAAATAGCAAAACCCACCTATTTATTCTCTAGGGACTCTGCTTACATTAAAAAAATATATATAATGTTTGGAGGTTCTAAGTAATTAGAATGCTGATTATTACATGTGAACAAAAAGGGCCAGAAAAGGCCCGGACCGGAAGTGGTTAAATGTTCATGCGATGTTGTCCAAAATTATCGGTCACATTGAATGTCCTCCTTACCTTGGCACATCAGTCAATGGGTAGGTCTTAGAAATGATGCCTGATTCGTGAGGAAAAAGTTGCTCATTTTGCACCAAAATTCCATCCGGATTCTAAACCACAGAAATAAATAATTAATAATGGATGTATATTATATGAATCATTTTGCTTCCAGAGTCATTGATCATCACTGGGGTTTTTATTTTTTACTAAACAAATGAAAAGAGACTGAAAATGTAAAATATATACATATACATACAGTATATATATATATATATATATATATATATATATATATATATATATATATACACATATATATATATATATATATATATATATATATATATATATATATATATATATATATATATATACACATATATATATATATATATATATATATATATATACACACATATATATATATATATATATATATATATATATATATATATATATATATATATATATATATATATACATATATACATATATATATATATATATATATATATATATATACATATATACATATATATACATACATACATATATATATATATATATATATATATATATATATATATATATATATATATATATACATATATACATATATGTGTTTGAGTGCGCTACTCTATTTGCAATACACCACTCTGTTTACCATTGCGTATCCCAAAACACTTCTAAACATATAACATATACCTAAAAATATTATTCCCATATATATCAGTGTTTAGGACCACGTGCCACAAATTTCACAACATTCCAACAAGCAAAAAAACCCCACATTCATATGTGTGTAAATATAAATATAAGGATTATCACTGTAAATTAAAAATGTATATAGTGTCCAAAAAGTCCATGTGCAAAGTGCAATGTGCAGTAACTTCTAAAATTACTGTGCAGCCTTCCTTCAAGCTCACACTATTTGTCATCCGTGATTCATCGTGACCTAATCACCATATCCGTGACAAACTACCACCAAATGGATTGGCCACTCACCAGATGCTTATTGGACAATGCGCCTTCGGTTCAATAATAGGGATAACCACTCCACCTGAATGATGTATATGCTGTCCCCCAATTGCTATTCATGGGCCTTAGTTTCGCTCATAGAAAATATATGGACAACGATCATTGCGCAATATATTTAAAAAAGCTTGTTTATTTTTGCCACAATAGAAAAATGTAAACTCACATTTAAAAGTGCCCTCGAGCCGGCACTAAGCTGTTCCAGCAGTTCAGGATGGGTGTCTCTAGTAGCGTGGTTACCGATGTGCGATGTGAACTTCCTCCGCACTCGGCTTGCGCTTCACCCCTCGCTCTCGTCCGTTCTGGACGTACCGCAATCACGTGGACAAAAATCTCCCAGCAGCCTCTACGCCTTTCGCATCATACTATGTGTCATCAGGAAGCTGCTTTGTGATTGGTGCGTCACCCTATTTATATTCTGTTTCGCCGGAAGTTGTGTATTCGCAATCTTAGCTAAGGGCCTATGCCCATCTCTTGCTCTATATGTTTTCCTTACATCCCCTGGAAGTAAATATGCCGCCATCATTACTCTGGTTATTTACCCACTCAAAGGGGGGTTTTCTCTTTTCAATTATATTGTAGTTATGTTAAAGTATGACTGCAACTGTGTTCTTTTCCCTCACCGAGGATTACCAGCCTAGAGCTGCTGAAGAGGCTTTTACAATTTTTTTCAATTTTCTAAATGATTCAATAAAATTCAAAATTTATTTCACAAAACATTAAGATAGACCTACTTTAATTCATACTAAAAAAAAATGAGACAGCAAAACCTCAAGCAATATGTATTATAAAATCCTTAGAATAAAATAAAATAAAGAATTTTTTTCTTTACAAAAATAAAATAAAAATGAAAATAAAATAAGGATAAATAAAAATAAAGAAATATATATAATAAAAAATACCGAAATAAAAAATAAATACAAAAATAAAAGTAAAAATAAAAAATTAAAATTAAAAAAATAAAATAATGAAAAATAAATGAAAAATAAACAATAGAAAATAAAATAAAATAAAAAATAATACAAATAAAAAATCACAAATAATAAAAATAAATAAAATATGAAAAATAAATAAGAAAATATAAAAACTAAAAAACAAACCAAAAATTAACAAAAATAAATAAATAAATCAATAAATAAATAAATAAAAATAAAAATAATAAAAATGAAGATAAAAATAAAACAAAAATTAAAAATCAAAAATAATAAAAATAAATAAAATCTAAAATGTGAAAAATAAATAAGAAAATATAAAAACTAAAAAACAAACTAAAAATTAACAAAAAAAAATATTATATAACAGGAAAAAGTGAAAATAAAAATAAAAATACAAATGAAAATGAATAAAAATACAAATAGAAATGAAAATAAATAAAAATAAAAATAAAAATAATAAAAATGAAGATAAAAATAAAAATTAAAATAAAAATCAGGATTATTCACAAAAAAAAAATGTTCAATAGTCCTCTAAATAGCAATTGACGTCAAGTTCCACATTCAACCCCAGTGGCCTCATTTTATCCAATTTGAATATCCAATAAGTCTCATTCTTTGACACCTCTCTTAGTATGTTCGTGTTCCTCCAATTTTTCTCTATTCTGTCTATTCCATAAAACTTCAAGTGTTGGGGGTTCCTTCCATGTATATCTCTGAAATGTTTGGACACACTATGGTGTCCGAACCCTTTTCTGATATTTCTGACGTGTTTGCCTATTATTACCGATAGTGCTGGTGGTTCTGCCTACGTACTGTAGCCCACTGCTACACTCTAATACATAGGTGACGTGTGTGCTACAGCGCGTAATTAACTTGTCAATTGTGTATTTCTGTTTATTCGAATTAGACTCAAAGCCTGTTATTTTTCTATCGTTTCTATTTGTGAGTCTGCAAGCCTTGCATTTACCACATCTGAAAAAACCTTTTTGATTAAAAAATTTTGACATATTCTTGGGGGGGTCTGGTAATAGTAAAAAGCGCACTCAAACACACACACACATCAAAATGATATCTCGTTCACTGAATGGTTTTCTTTTTTGAATGCAGCAACTCAAATTTTAAAGAGGAATATAATTGTTTAGTACACAAAATAATTGTTTGCGCCGGTGACACATACACATTGATATATATATTTTTTTTTTTTTCTTTGTTTGTCATACAAATAAGTAATTTTTCTTCTTCAATGATGAACGATGATGAGACTGCACTGATGGGCACTGATAAGGCAGGAGTGATGGGCACTGATATGTTGCACTGATGGGCACTGATATGTTGTACTTATGAACACTGATATGCTGCACTGATGTACACTGATATATTGCACTGATGGGCACTGATATGTTGTACTGATTGGCACTGATGTGCTGCACTGATTAACACTGATATGCTGCACTGATAACACTGATATGTTGCACTGATGGGCACTGATATGTTGCACTGATATGTTGCACTAATGGACACTGATATGATGTACTGATGAACACTGATATGCTGCACTGATGAACACTGATATGTTGCACTGATGGGCAGTGATATGTTGCACTGATGGGCACTGATATGTTGTACTGATGGAAACTGATATGCTGCACTGATGAACACTGATATGTTGTACTGATGAACACTGATATGCTGCACTGAAGAACACTGATATGTTGCACTGATGAACACTGATATGTTGCACTGATGGACACTGATATGCTGCACTGATGAACACTGATATGTTGCACTGATGGACACTGATATGTTGTACTGATGGACACTGATATTCTGCACTGATGGACACTGATATGTTGTACTGATGGACACTGATATGCTGCACTGATGGACACTGATATGTTGTACTGATGGGCACTGATATGCTGCACTGCTGAACACTGATATGCTGCACTGATGGACACTGATATGTTGCACTGATGGGCACTGATATGTTGTACTGATGGGCACTGATATGCTGCACTGATTAACACTCATATGTTGCACTGATGGGCACTGATATGTTGCACTGATGGGCACTGATATGATGTACTGATGGACACTGATATGCTGCACTGATAACACTGATATGTTGCACTGATGGGCACTGATATGTTGTACTGATGGACACTGATATGCTGCACTGATGAACACTGAAATGTTGTACTGATGGACACTGATATGCTGCACTGATGGACACTGATATGCTGCACTGATGAACACTGATATGTTGCACTAATGGACACTGATATGTTGTACTGATGAACACTGATATGCCGTACTGATGAACACTGATATGTTGCACTGATGGGCACTGATATGTTGTACTGATATACACTGATATGCTGCGCTGATAACACTGATATGCTGCACTGATGAACACTGATATGTTGCACTGATGGGCACTGATATGTTGTACTGATGAACACTGATATGCTGCACGGATAACACTGATATGCTGCACTGATGTACACTGATATGTTGCACTGATGTACACTGATATGTTGTACTGATGGACACTGATATGCTGCACTGATTAACACTGATATGTTGCACTGATGGGCTCTGATATGCTGCATTGATGGGCACTGATATGTTGCACTGATATGTTGCACTGATGGACACTGATATGCTGCACTGATGGGCACTGATATGTAGCACTGATGGGCACTGATATGTTGCACTGATATGTTGCACTGATGAACACTGATATGTTGCACTGATGGGCACTGATATGTTGCACTGATTAACACTGATATGCTGCACTGATAACACTAATATGCTGCACCGATGAACACTGATATGTTGCACTGATGGACACTGATATGTTGTACTGATGGACACTGATATGCTGCACTGATGAACACTGATATGTTGCACTGATGTGCACTGATATGCTGCACTGATGTACACTGATATGTTGCACTGATGGGCACTGATATGTTGTACTGATGAACATTGATATGTTGCACTGATGAACACTGATATGCTGCACTGATAACACTGATATGTTGCGCTGATGGGCACTGATATGTTGCACTGATATGTTGCACTGATGGACACTGATATGTTGTACTGATGGACACTGATATGCTGCACTGATGAACACTGATATGTTGCGCTGATGTGCACTGATATGCTGCACTGATGTACACTGATATATTCCACTGATGGGCACTGATATGTTGTACTGATGAACACTGATATGCTGCACTGATAACACTGATATGCAACACCAATGAACACTGATATGTTGCACTGATGGACACTGATATGTTGCACTGATGGACACTGATATGTTGCACTGATGGACACTGATATGCTGCACTGATGAACACTGATATGTTGCACTGATGTGCACTGATATGCTGCACTAATGTACACTGATATGTTGCACTGATGGGCACTGATATGTTGTACTGATGGACACTGATATGTTGCACTGATGGACACTGATATGCTGCACTGATGAACACTGATATGTTGCACTGATGTGCACTGATATGCTGCACTAATGTACACTGATATGTTGCACTGATGGGCACTGATATGTTGTACTGATGAACACTGATATGCTGCACTGATGAACACTGATATGCTACACTGATAACACTGATATGCTGCACCGATGAACACTGATATGTTGCACTGATGGGCACTGATATGTTGTACTGATGAACACCGATATGCTGCACTGATGAACACTGATATGTTGCACTGATGGGCACTGATATGTTGTACTGATATACACTGATATGCTGCGCTGATAACATGGATATGCTGCACTGATGTACACTGATATGTTGCTCTGATGGACACTGATATGTTGTACTGATGAACACTGATATGCTGCACTGATGAACACTGATAGTTTGCACTGATGTGCACTGATATGCTGCACTGGTGTACACTGATATGTTGCACTGATGGGCACTGATATGTTGTACTGATGAACATTGATATGTTGCACTGATGGGCACTGATATGTTGCACTGATGGGAACTGATATGCTGCACTGATGAACACTGATATGTTGCACTGATGGGCACTGATATGCTGCACTGATGTACACTGATATGTTGTACTGATGGACACTGATATGCTGCACTGATGAACACTGATATGCTGCACTGATAACACTGATATGCTGCACCGATGGGCACTGATATGCTGCACTGATGAACACTGATATGCTGCACTGATAACACTGATATGTTGCACTGATGGACACTGATATGTTGCACTGATGGGCACTGATATGTTGTACTGATGAACACTGATATGCTGCACTGATAACACTGATATGCTGCACCGATGAACACTGATATGTTGCACTAATGGGCACTGATATGTTGTACTGATATACACTGATATGCTGCGCTGATAACACGGATATGTTGCACTGATGGGCACTGATATGTTGTACTGATGAACATTGATATGTTGCACTGATGAACACTGATATGCTGCACTGATAACACTGATATGTTGCGCTGATGGGCACTGATATGTTGCACTGATATGTTGCACTGATGGACACTGGTATGTTGCACTGATGGACACTGATATGTTGTACTGATGGACACTGATATGCTGCACTGATGAACACTGATATGTTGCGCTGATGGGCACTGATATGTTGTACTGATGGGCACTGATATGCTGCACTGATGTACACTGATATATTCCACTGATGGGCACTGATATGTTGTACTGATGAACACTGATATGCTGCACTGATAACACTGATATGCAACACCAATGAACACTGATATGTTGCACTGATGGACACTGATATGTTGCACTGATGGACACTGATATGTTGCACTGATGGACACTGATATGCTGCACTGATGAACACTGATATGTTGCACTGATGTGCACTGATATGCTGCACTAATGTACACTGATATGTTGCACTGATGGGCACTGATATGTTGTACTGATGGACACTGATATGTTGCATTGATGGACACTGATATGCTGCACTGATGAACACTGATATGTTGCACTGATGTGCACTGATATGCTGCACTAATGTACACTGATATGTTGCACTGATGGGCACTGATATGTTGTACTGATGGACACTGATATGTTGCACTGATGGACACTGATATGCTGCACTGATGAACACTGATATGTTGCACTGATGGGCACTGATATGTTGTACTGATGAACACTGATATGCTGCACTGATGAACACTGATATGCTACACTGATAACACTGATATGCTGCACCGATGAACACTGATATGTTGCACTGATGGGCACTGATATGTTGTACTGATGAACACTGATATGCTGCACTGATGAACACTGATATGTTGCACTGATGGGCACTGATATGTTGTACTGATATACACTGATATGCTGCGCTGATAACACGGATATGCTGCACTGATGAACACTGATATGCTGCACTGATGTACACTGATATGTTGCTCTGATGGACACTGATATGTTGTACTGATGAACACTGATATGCTGCACCGATGAACACTGATATGTTGCACTGATGGACATTGATATGTTGCACTGATGGACACTGATATGCTGCACTGATGAACACTGATAGTTTGCACTGATGTGCACTGATATGCTGCACTGGTGTACACTGATATGTTGCACTGATGGGCACTGATATGTTGTACTGATGAACATTGATATGTTGCACTGATAGGCACTGATATGCTGCACTGATGGACACTGATATGCTGCACTTATAACACTGATATGTTGCACTGATGGGAACTGATATGCTGCACTGATGAACACTGATATGTTGCACTGATGGGCACTGATATGTTGTACTGATGGACACTGATATGTTGCACTGATAGGCACTGATATGTTGCACTGATGGGCACTGATATGCTGCACTGATGAACACTGATATGTTGCACTGATGGGCACTGATATGCTGCACTGATGTACACTGATATGTTGTACTGATGGACACTGATATGCTGCACTGATGAACACTGATATGCTGCACTGATAACACTGATATGCTGCACCAATGGGCACTGATATGCTGCACTGATGAACACTGATATGCTGCACTGATAACACTGATATGTTGCACTGATGGACACTGATATGTTGCACTGATGGGCACTGATATGTTGTACTGATGAACACTGATATGCTGCACTGATAACACTGATATGCTGCACCGATGAACACTGATATGTTGCACTAATGGGCACTGATATGTTGTACTGATATACACTGATATGCTGCGCTGATAACACGGATATGCTACACTGATGGACAGTGATATGCTGCACTGATGAACACTGATATTTTGCACTGATGTGCACTGATATGCTGCACTGGTGTACACTGATATGTTGCACTGATGGGCACTGATATGTTGTACTGATGAACATTGATATGTTGCACTGATGGGCACTGATATGCTGCACTGATTAACACTGATATGCTGCACTGATAACACTGATATGTTGCACTGATATGTTGCATTGATGGACACTGATATGTTGTACTTATGAACACTGATATGCTGCACTGATGAACACTGATATGTTGCACTGATGGGTACTGATATGTTGCACTGATGGGCACTGATATGTTGTACTGATGAACACTGATATGCTGCACTGATGAACACTGATATGCTGCACTGATAACACTGATATGCTGCACCAATGAACACTGATATGTTGCACTGATGGGCACTGATATGCTGCACTGATGAACACTGATATGCTGCACTGATGAACACTGATATGTTGCACTGATGGGCACTGATATGTTGCACTGATGGGCACTGATATGCTGCACTGATGAACACTGATATGTTGCACTGATGGGCACTGATATGCTGCACTGATGTACACTGATATGTTGTACTGATAAACACTGATATGCTGCACTGATGAACACTGATATGCTGCACTGATAACACTGATATGCTGCACCGATGAACATTTATATGTTGCACTGATGGGCACTGATATGCTGCACTGATGAACACTGATATGCTGCACTATAACACTGGTATGTTGCACTGATGGACACTGATATGTTGCACTAATGGACACTGATATGTTGTACTGATGAACACTGATATGCTGCACTGATGAACACTGATATGTTGCACTGATGGGCACTGATATGTTGTACTGATGGACACTGATATGCTGCACTGATGAACACTGATATGTTGCACTGATGGGCACTGATATATTGTACTGATGGACACTGATATGCTGCACTGATGAACACTGATATGTTGCACTGATGGGCACTGATATGTTGTACTGATATACACTGATATGCTGCACTGATAACACTGATATGCTGCACTGATGTACACTGATATGTTGCACTGATGGGCACTGATATGTTGCACTGATGGGCACTGATATGTTGTACTGATGAACACTGATATGTTGCACTGATGGGCACTGATATGTTGCACTGATGAACACTGATATGCTGCGCTGATGAACACTGATATGCTGCACTGATAACACTGATATGTTGCACTGATGGGCACTGATATGTTGCACTGATAGGCACTGATATGTTGTACTGATGAACACTGATACGTTGCACTGATGGGCACTGATATGTTGCACCGATGAACACTGATATGCTGCACCGATGGACACTGATATGCTGCACTGATGAACACTGATATGCTGCGCTGATGGGCACTGATGAGATGACACTGATAAGGCGGCACTGATGGGGCTGCACTGATGATCAGTGCCCTGATTATCAGTGTAAATAAATGTCTCCTGTAACTGGAAAGACAATTATCATTTTTCCTTTCCTCAGACAGTGATAACCGGCATTTGTTTTACATGTGATCCGCTGTGACTGGACACAGCTGATCACATGGTAAAGAGCCTATATCATTGCCTCACTACCCTGATCGGTGTTGCGATATGTCACCACTAGGGATGAGCCGAACACCCCCCGGTTCGGTTCGCACCAGAACCCGCGAACGGACCGAAAGTTCGCACGAACGTTAGAACCCCATTGACGTCTATGGGACTCGAACGTTCAAAATCAAAAGTGCTCATTTTAAAGGCTAATTTGCATGGTATTGTCCTAAAAAGGGTTTGGGGACCCGGGTCCTACCCCAGGGGACATGTATCAATGCAAAAAAAACTTTTAAAAACGGCCGTTTTTTCGGGAGCAGTGATTTTAATGATGCTTAAAGTAAAAAAAAAAAAGTGAAATATTCCTTTAAATATCGTACCTGGGGGGTGTCTATAGTATGCCTGTAAAGTGACGCGTGTTTCCCATGTTTAGAACAGTCCCTGCACCAAATGTCATTTTTAAAGGAAAAAATCTCATTTAAAACTGCTTGCGGGTTTAATGTCATGTCGGGTCATGGCAATATGGATGAAAATCAGTGAGACAAACGGCATGGGTACCCCCCAGTCCATTACCAGGCCCTTTGGGTCTTGTATGGATATTAAGGGGAACCCCGCACCCAAATTAAAATAAGGAAAGGTGTGGGGCCACCAGGCCCTATATACTCTGAACAGCAGTATACAGGCGGTGCAAACAAGACAGGGACTGTAGGTTTGTTGTTAAGTAGAATCTGTTTGTAATTTTGAACATTTTTAACGTGTTTAGCTCCAGCCAAAAAATCTTTTCTAAGCTTTTTGGAAAACATAGGGAAGGGTTATCACCCCTGTGACATTTGTTTTGCTGTCTTTCCTCCTCTTCAGAAGATTTCACCTCACTTTTTTGTCCCAATGAAAAATGTTTTTTGAAAATTTGGGTTTTTTTGTGGAACAAGGATTGGAAAGCATCAGTGGAAAGGAGAAATTGTTTTCCCATATTAACTCTTACAGGAGAGAATTTCCCTTCCTAGGGGTAGATTTCATCTCACTTCCTGTTGTCTCCTTCCGTTTGCAAGTAGGAGTCGTTTGTAAGTTAGATGTTTGAAAGTAGGGTCCTGCCCTATATACTCAGCAGAAATTTGGGCCTTAGGTGTTGCTGTAAGCCCTCACAGGGCCCTGCTGTGAAATATTAGATCAAGAATTGTAATTACATGCCCCTGTTGAACAGGAGCTGAAAAATTAGGCCTTAGGCACTGGTGCTGGTGCCACAACACTGCAACCCCTCACAGACACTCTAGTTGGAACGCAGGAACGAGCCCTGCTGCAAATTATTGCTTCAAAAATTGTAATTACACGCCCCTGTTAGACAGGGGCAGAAAAATTGGGCCTTAGGCACTGGTGCTGGTGCCACAACACTGCAACCCCTCACAGACACTCTAGTTGGAACGCAGGAATGAGCCCTGCTGCAAAGTATTGCATCAAAAATTGTAATTACACGCCCCTGTTAAACAGGGGCTGAAAAATTGTGCCTTAGGCACTGGTGGTGGCGCCCAGAACCAAAAATGTTCTTACAAGCTATCAGCGTGATGATTGAGGAGGAAGAGGATAATTACTCAGGGATAGTCACTCAGCATCAGCATAGGCAGTCTTTGAAGGGATCTGAGATTTCAAAAAAAATTATTCGGTTACATCAGCATCAGGTGCTTGGTAGCTGGTGGTGATCCAAGACTCATTCATTTTTATGAAGGTCAGCCGATCGACCGAGTCGGTGGACAGACGCACCCTGTGATCGGTTACCACGCCTCCAGGAGCACTGAATGTGCGTTCCGAAAGAACGCTGGATGCAGGACAGGCCAGTAGCTCAATTGCATACTGTGCAAGCTCTGGCCAGTGATCCATCCTCAAGACCCAGTAACCCAGAGGATTTTCGGTGGGAAAGGTGTCCAAGTCTGATCTTGCCCCTAGGTATTCCTGCACCATGTAAAACAGACGCTGGCGATGGTTGCTGGAACCGATCATACCTTGGGGCTGCGGACCAAAAAATTGTCTGAACGCATCGGTCAGACGGCCACCTTCTCCACCGCTCCTTCTTTGACTGACCGAAGCCTCAGCAACACGTTGTCCAGAAACAGGAGTTTGTAACCTCCCAGTCTCTGGGAACGCGTTGCACAGACCTTTCTGCAAGGCCTCCCGAAGATGTTTCATCCTCTGCTCCCTCTGCGATGGCAAGATATGGTCCGCAACCTTACCCTTGTAACGTGGATCAAGGAGGGTTGCCAGCCAGTATTGGTCCTTCTCCTTGATACCACAAATACGAGGATCCTTACGCAGGCTTTGCAGGATCAGGGAGGCCATGCAGCGTAGGTTTGCTGAGGCATTCGGTCCGGAGTCCTCTGGGTCACTAAGAACGACATGGTCCGCAGCCACCTCCTCCCAGCCACGTACAAGTCCATGTGTTTCTTGGGACTGATCCCTTAAAGACTGCTGCTGATGCTGAGTGCCAGGCTCCACCTCCATACTGACACAATCTTCCTCCTCCTCCTCTTCCTCCTCGTCCTCTTCCTGTGTGATCGGCGGGCACGCAGGAACACTGTCTGGATAAAGGGGGCCTTGAGAGCTAAGGAAGTCCTCCTCTTCCTGCCTCTGTTCTGCCTCAAGTGCCCTGTCCATTATTCCACGCAGCGTGTGCTCCAACAGGTGGACAAGGGGGACAGTGTCACTGATGCATGCACTGTCACTGCTCACCATCCTCGTGGCCTCCTCGAATGGTGACAGGACAGTGCTTGCATCCCTGATCATGGCCCACTGGCGTGGGGAAAAAAAACCAAGCTCCCCTGACCCTGTCCTGGTGCCATAGTCGCACAGGTACTCATTGATGGCCCTCTGCTGCGTGTGCAGCCGCTGCAGCATGGCCAACGTTGAGTTCCACCTGGTGGGCATGTCACAGATTAGGCGGTTCTTGGGCAGGTTAAACTCCTTTTGGAGGTCCGTCAGCCGAGCACTGGCATTATATGACCGGCGGAAATGCACACAGACTTTCCTGGCCTGCCTCAGGACATCCTGTAAGCCCGGGTACCTGCCCAAGAACCGCTGCACCACCAAGTTAAGGACGTGAGCCAAACAGGGCACATGGGTCATTTGTCCCTGTCGGAGGGCAGAGAGGAGGTTGGTGCCATTGTCGCAAACCACCATTCCTGCCTTAAGTTGGCGTGGCGTCAACCACCTCTGAACCTGCCCCTGCAGAGCTGACAGAACCTCTGCCCCAGTGTGGCTCCTGTCTCCCAAGCACACCAGCTCAAGCACCGCATGGCATCTTTTGGGCTGCGTACTTGCGTAGCCCCTTGAACGCCTACGGAGCACCGCTGGTTCCGAGGAAGAGGCCATGGAGGAAGAAGAAGAGGAGGGGGTGGAGGAGAGAGGTGTGTCACAATCAGCATTTTGGAGGCGTGGTGGCGGAACAACCTCCAACACTACTGCACCTTGTCCTGCATCCTTCCCAGCTGCCAGCAGAGTCACCCAATGCGCCGTGAAACTTAGGTAACGTCCCTGTCCATGCCTGCTGGACCATGAGTCAGCGGTAATATGCACCTTACCGCTGACCGCCCTGTCCAGCGAGGCATGGACATTGCCTTCCACATGCCGGTAGAGAGCCGGAATCGCCTTCCGTGAGAAAAAGTGGCGTTTGGGTACCTGCCACTGAGGAACCGCACATTCCACAAACTCACGGAAGGGGGCAGAGTCTACCAACTGAAAAGGCAGCAGTTGAAGTGCTAGCAATTTTGCCAAGCTAGCATTCAACCGCTGGGCATGTGGATGGCTGGGAGCAAACTTCTTTCGGCGGTGCAGCAGCTGGGGCAGGGAAATTTGCCTGGTACAATCTGACGTCGGTGTACCAAAAGCAGATTGCCCACAAGTACTTGGCTGTGACACACCTAATTCTACACCTTCATTCCTCTCACTGCAGGTCTCAGAGAGGACTGAAGGTCTAGTGGGGTTGGAAATCTCAGCTGATGAGGAGCAAGGAGAGATCCTCTTTGTTCTTTGGTGTGGGTCTTTTAGATACGCTTGCCAACGAACTGCATGGCAGGTCAACATATGTCTGGTCAAGCATGTGGTACCCAAGCGGGAGATATTTTGGCCACGCGAGATACGCTTGAGACATATGTTGCAAATAGCAGCGGTGCGATCTGATGCACTCGTCTCAAAAAAGGCCCACACCAAAGAACTTTTTGAATAACGCGCAGAGACTGCAGCGCCCTGCACATGTGGAGCTTTGGGGTGTGATGCAGTCAATGTGCTGCCCTTAGGCTGGCCCCTGGAGGGCATCCTGCCTCGTTGGTGATGTGCTGCCGCCTCCTCCTCCTCCTCCTCCTCCTCCTCCTCACTCCTATCAGGCACCCACGTTGAGTCAGTGACCTCATCATCCCCTCCCTCCTCATCACTGGAGCAAACCTGGCAGTATGCTGCAGCAGGGGGAGCATGACTGCCAGATTGCTGTCCTTCTTGGGCACCCCCTCTGTCCGCGCTCATGTTACTGCCTTCATCGAGCTCAGTATCGTCATCAGAGCCTTCCAAACGCTGGGCATCCTCCTGGAGCATGTACCCAACACTGTGGTCAAACAGTTCGAGGGAATCCTCATGAGGACATGGTGGAGCTAGGGAAGGAGTCACTGATGACATTGAGCTGAGGGAAGAGGCCGCTGCTTTGCCAGACAAAGCACCCTGGGCATGGGTGAGAGAGGATGAGGAGGATGAGGACGGCTTGGTCATCCACTCGACCAAGTCTTCCGCATGTTGCGGCTCAACATGGCCAGCTGCCGAAAAAAAGGCCAAGCGTGTCCCATGGCCACGTGCTGATGAGGATGCACCGTCTCCACGACCAGCACTAGACACAGAGCCTGCTTGCCCTCTCTTATTGGCTTGTGACTGTCTGCCTCTCCTTCTTGGCCTTCCAGACATACTAATGGCCTGTAGCTGCACTAAGCTGGGATAGAACACCTGTAATTTTCTTCAAGTAGCTTTATATACTGTAACCAGACAAGCCTGCCTGTCAGTAGGAAGATAACAGGAACGGATCTAGCTGAACACTGTGAGCAGGACGCACTGTACTAAATGTAAATAGTCTAGCTGCCTGACCGTGGTACTAATAGGATCAAATAGAACACCTGTAATTTTCTTCAGGTAGCTTTATATACTGTAACCAGACAAGCCTGCCTGTCAGTAGGAAGATAACAGGAACGGATCTAGCTGTACACTGTGAGCAGGACGCACTGTACTAAATGTAAATAGTCTAGCTGCCTGACCGTGGTACTAATAGGATCAAATAGAACACCTGTAATTTTCTTCAGGTAGCTTTATATACTGTAACCAGACAAGCCTGCCTGTCAGTAGGAAGATAACAGGAACGGATCTAGCTGAACACTGTGAGCAGGACGCACTGTACTAAATGTAAATAGTCTAGCTGCCTGACCGTGGTACTAATAGGATCAAATAGAACACCTGTAATTTTCTTCAGGTAGCTTTATATACTGTAACCAGACAAGCCTGCCGGTCAGTAGGAATTTAACAGGAACGGATCTAGCTGAACACTGTGAGCAGGACGCACTGCACTAAATGTAAATAGCAGGAACGGATCTAGCTGAACACTGTGAGCAGGACGCACTGCACTAAATGTAAATAGTCTAGAAGATAACAGGAACGGATCTAGCTGAACACTGTGAGCAGGACGCACTGCACTAAATGTAAATAGTCTAGAAGATAACAGGAACGGATCTAGCTGAACACTGTGAGCAGGACGCACTGCACTAAATGTAAATAGCAGGAACGGATCTAGCTGAACACTGTGAGCAGGACGCACTGCACTAAATGTAAATAGTCTAGAAGATAACAGGAACGGATCTAGCTGAACACTGTGAGCAGGACGCACTGCACTAAATGTAAATAGCAGGAACGGCTCTAGCTGAACACTGTGCGCAGGACGCACTGCACTAAATGTAAATAGCAGGAACGGATCTAGCTGAACACTGTGAGCAGGACGCACTGCACTAAATGTAAATAGCAGGAACGGATCTAGCTGAACACTGTGAGCAGGACGCACTGCACTAAATGTAAATAGCAGGAACGGATCTAGCTGAACACTGTGAGCAGGACGCACTGCACTAAATGTAAATAGCAGGAACGGATCTAGCTGAACACTGTGAGCAGGACGCACTGCACTAAATGTAAATTGCAGGAACGGATCTAGCTGAACACTGTGAGCAGGACGCACTGCACTAAATGTAAATAGTCTAGAAGATAACAGGAACGGATCTAGCTGAACACTGTGAGCAGGACGCACTGCACTAAATGTAAATAGCAGGAACGGATCTAGCTGAACACTGTGAGCAGGACGCACTGCACTAAATGTAAATAGCAGGAACGGATCTAGCTGAACACTGTGAGCAGGACGCACTGCACTAAATGTAAATAGCAGGAACGGATCTAGCTGAACACTGTGAACAGGACGCACTGCACTAAATGTAAATTGCAGGAACGGTTCTAGCTGAACACTGTGAGCAGGACGCACTGCACTAAATGTAAATAGTCTAGAAGATAACAGGAACGGATCTAGCTGAACACTGTGAGCAGGACGCACTGCACTAAATGTAAATAGCAGGAACGGATCTAGCTGAACACTGTGAGCAGGACGCACTGCATTAAATGTAAATAGTCTAGATAGAAGATAACAGGAACGGATCTAGCTAAACTGAATACAGTGTATATATATATATGCAACACCTGGGATGCATATATATACACAATACACTGTAAGTGCAGCTAACTGACTGACTGTTCTGCCTAATCTATCTAACTCAAATCAAATGACACTGTCTCTCTCTCTCTCTCTCTATCTCTCAGCACACCGGAACACACACTACACAGGGCCGCCGTGCAGGCGGCCTTATATAGTGTGGGGTGTGTACTAAATCCCCTGAGCCATAATTGGCCAAAGCCACCCTGGCTTTGGCCAATTACAGCTCTCTCTACTGACGGCGCTGTGATTGGCCAAGCATGCGGGTCATAGTGCATGCTTGGCCAATCATCAGCCAGCAATGCACTGCGATGCCGCAGTGAATTATGGGCCGTGACGCGCCACACGAATTTAGCGCGAACGGCCCATAACGTTCGCAATTCCGCGAACGATCGAACAGCCGATGGTCGAGTCGAACATGGGTTCGACTCGAACACGAAGCTCATCCCTAGTCACCACAGATTACCCTGCTGCGTGCCCCCAGGGGCAATCATGCACAGTGTGATGTGAAGGACATATGACGTCCAGTGCCTTCTAGTGACTATTATAAGTATGCTCCCCAGCGCCATCTAGTGACTATGACAAGAAGTAAGTATGCTCCTCAACGCCATCTAGTGACTATCATAAGAAATAAGTATGCTCCGCAGCGCCATCTAGTGACTATCATAAGAAATAAGTATGCTCCCCAGCGCCATCTTGTGACTATGGTAAGAAAAAAGTATGCTCCTCAGCGCCATCTAGTAACTATGTGTAGCAGGCACCTAATTTCATTTAGGTGACTCCTTTTTCTAGCTTACAGTTTCAGGTAAAATTTAGTCAGGCTTGTACTATTATATCAGGCCTGGTTGTTTATTTGGGAACTGGGAGTGTCAGTGTAGTGCAGGATGTGGCCACCTGTGCTTGGACCCAGAGAGGCCTCCTCTTGCTTTCAAATGAAATGGTTTTGGAAGAGAGGTTGGACTTGGGATCTGAGTGACAGGCAGCTTATAGGTGAGTTCTGGCCAATCATTAATTTGTTTGGCAGGAGGCGGGACTCTCATAAAAGCTGGGGTCACGTGACAGCTAGAGTTCCTGAGTTCAGCAAGGGAGAGCCGTCAGGGAGAGGTTCCCCTGTGGGGAGCCAAGCGGAGCCCCCCCCCTACAGGGAGGGTGGGGGGCTCAGGGGTCCTGCAGAAGAGTTGATGACACTGGACAGTATTTAGTCCCTGGTGTCACTGAATGCCTCTATAGGAAATTGAGCGTGCAAGTTTACAGGAGAGAAAGTACAGAGAAACGCTCATGGAAGAAATAGCAATTAAGTGGACTACATCTGGGCAGTCAATTGTTCGTGAGTGGAACATGGACTATCAATCGAGTGAGTGAAGGGTACTACCAGAGGCTGAGGGATGTTGGTACGCAAGTCAGTGAGACAGGCGGTGATGGCCTGTGACTTTGGGTTCAACAATGCCCCAGGATTCCAATCAGTCAGGCGGGAGGAATTATTCAGAGTAATCTCTTCCTTAGCTCAACTTGGAAGTACCATACAGACGGGAAGTAGTGGTAAAAAGGCAGCAGTAAAGCTCCCAGCACAAGTAGAGGTACAGACTGTTCTTAAAAAGTTCTGCAGGTGAAGAAGTTATTCCGAGTGACTCTTTACCATATATTCTCTAGTAAATCTACTTCCTTCTTCCCCACTAAAGAAATCATTCAAAGTGATTTCTCATAGTCTGCATTGTTCTGAGTCTTTGCATGAGAGGCAAAGAAAAGATTATGAAGCAACCAAAGAGCATATCAGAAAACCCTTCTCCTATCCCAGTTCATGTTATGTTAATAAAGCAAGAGAAAAATACAATATGGACTGTTTCTACTTTTATGGGCTGCGATGGGCTAGATGGAAAACGTGATTTACGGACATAATTTATAAACAGCAGCTCCTTCAGGGGTAAGTGCTACATGTGGGTGCGTCGTCCGGGATATCTGTTTCACGTTTGTCCGCTAGCCATCTCCTATAGTAACGGAGTCTGCATTTCAGTAACTGTTGCCAAGATAGTCTGCAGTATAATAGTGCCTGCCACCAGGTGTCGCTGGGGAGGACTTTGGAAATGTGCAGCTACAGTTCCTCGTGCGCTGAACCAACAAGTGGGGGATGGAGCCACGCCATAGAGGAAAAGTTTTCAGCATTCAGTGTGCCATGCACCAGACCGAAACAGGCAGAGGAAGATGGCGGAAGGTGTTGAGAGTACATCCGTCATGCAGCGGTTACCTGACTTGCAGTACCGGGTTCTGATCGATACCGGTGTTCGATTGGAGCTCACCGGAGGACTGGCACTATGAGTGATAGAGGGAGTGGAGAGACTTTGCATGTTGTGTCCCGGATGTCGGAGGCCTACGGTTGGAGCCACCGCCTGGGCTCGGTGTGGGCATTGCAGTGTTCAGTTAATACGGCTGGGACCCGTTCAACAGGAAGTCAGGTACTACTCTGCCTGTCTTGCAACAGGACTTTGTTTGCCGCAGATGCAGGTGATTCGGAAGGCCAGAGAGGGTCGGATGTCGCCTGCTGCAGCAGTGGAGGAGCTCCCGTCTGATTCGGCTGAATCAGAGCCACCACAAGAACAGGTAGGATCTAATGGGGGAGCCTGTGGCCTGGCCGGGGACCCAGGGACTGCTGGAGTTAGTGTACAGTCTTTGGAGGAAACCCCTGAGGAGTCGGCTGACAATAAGCCCTTTGGTATGCCCGTCCGGAAGGAGCCTAGTGTGCAGGAGGGGGATCCCTCGGGTGAGCCGGACAGGGTAGACGGAGGCCGGGCTGTAGATTGGGGATCACCGCAGATCCTAGAAAAATATGGATCTATGGACAATCTATTTGAATGGTCATCCCCTGAAAAGACTGAGTCTAGTGATGAGGAAGAATATTTCTTAGAAAGTTCAGTGGAAGCTTCTACAGGAGTGTCAGAAAAATTACTCCACACATCTAAAATCCCAATACCCCCTTTCAATGTTTCAGCTACTGTCCTTCCTACCAGGGCAGCCACATACCAACAATGGGTCACGAGCTTCTGACGCATGTGTTTTGCCTGGCAGAGGAAAGGCTAAAGATTTGCCCAGACTTTCAAGATTCCAGAGGGAGGTTCAGAGGAAAGTAGCTCAGGAGTGGGGCCTAGATTATCCCTATGTTCCTGAATGGATTATGGAGATCGTTGAAAGTACCCGAGAGGCATGGGAAGATGATCTTGTTTGGGGCTATCTTCATGTTCCTAAACCTAAGCGGACACCTGACAGTGAGGTCCTGGGTCCGATTCAAAGACAACGATCGTGAGTGGAGACTCGGGAGAGCAATCCACAAAGACAAAGGGGGTCATTTACTAAGATGAATGCACTGCGCTTGTTCAGACCTTAATTGGTGCGCTGGATAGATCCTTAATTCAGCTTGTGAACCGGTGCACACACAGGAGTACCTACAAGCAAGAATGTTTCCAGCGCGATGGGATCGCGCTGGTTCTTGGCGAGGTACATCTTGCGCTCGCTGCAATAGGAAAAACACATCTTCCTATTAAAGCAGCGCAAGAAAAACTGGCATGGGTTCCCCCCTCGGGTGCATGCCAGGCCCTTCGGTCTGGTATGGATTCTAAGGGGCACCCCCTACGCCGGAGTGGGGGGTCCCCCAAAATCCATTCCAGACCCTTATCCAAGCACGCAGCCCGGCTGGGCAGGAAAGGGGGTGGGGATGAGCGAGCGCCCCCCCCCCCCTGAACCATACCTTGCCGCATGCCCTCAACATGGGGGATGGGTACTTTGGGTTAGGGGGGCGCGCTGGGCACCCCAAAGCACCTTGTCCCCATGTTGATGAGGACAAGGGCCTCTTCCCGACAACCCTGGCCATTGGTTGTCGGGGTCTGTGGGCGAGGGGCTTATCAGAATCCGGGAGCCCCCTTTGATAAGGGGGCCCCCAGATCCCGGCCCCCCACCCTACGTGAATGAGTATGGGGTACATGGTACCCCTACCCATTCACCTGGGGGAGAAGTGTGTCAACAAAAAAACACACTACACAGGTTTTTAAAGTAATTTATTAGGCAGCTGCGGGGGTCTTCTTCCGACTTCGGGGGTCTTCTTCCGCACTCTCCGGCCTCTTCTCTGCATCGTCTCCCGGTGTCCGGTTCTTCTCCGCGCTGTCCGGCCTCTTCTCCCGGTGTCCGCTATCTTCTGCCGGCCTCCCCCCGCTATCTTCTTCTAGCTCTTTTGCTAGCAGGGGCCCCATCTTCTGCCGCTGTCCTGTTCCTCTCCAGTATCTTCTGCCGGACCCCCGCTATCTTCTTCCAGCTCTTTTGCTAGCGGGGGTCCGGTCTTCTGCCGCTGTCCGGTTCCTCTCCAGTATCTTCTGCCGGAGCCCCGCTATCTTCTTCCAGCTCTTTTGCTAGTGGGGGTCCGGTCTTCTGCCGCTGTCCGGTTCCTCTTCAGTATCTTCTGCCGGACCCCCGCTATCTTCTTCCAGCTCTTTTGCTAGCGGGGGTCCGGTCTTCTGCCGCTGTCCGGTTCCTCTCCAGTATCTTCTGCCGGAGCCCCGCTATCTTCTTCCAGCTCTTTTGCTAGTGGGGGTCCGGTCTTCTGCCGCTGTCCGGTTCCTCTTCAGTATCTTCTGCCGGAGCCCCGCTATCTTCTTCCAGCTCTTTTGCTAGTGGGGGTCCGGTCTTCTGCCGCTGTCCGGTTCCTCTTCAGTATCTTCTGCCGGAGCCCCGCTATCTTCTTCCAGCTCTTTTGCTAGCGGGGGTCCGGTCGTCTTCTCCCCTCTTCTCTTCTTCTGTTGTTGACACAACGCTCTCTCCCACTGTAATGCCATCTGCGAGGTGTGCGGCGACTTATATAGGCATGGGGCGTGGTCACCATGTGATGTCACCGGGTGACCCCGCCTCTTATGACGGCATAGTCCTGGGGCATGTTCACCGCTCCAAAGAAGCTGCTGGCAGGACTTTTTGTGACGCCCTGCCAGCGCACCGCTCCAGTGTGAAAGCCCTCCCTGGAGTGAAAGGAGCCGCTTCTTTAGGGCATTTTTCAGATGCTATTTTTAGTGCTGTAGCGCCTCTAAACGCCCCAGTGTGAAAGAGGCTTAAAAAAAAGGCCTGCTAAGGGGGGCGTGTCTGGATGTGAGCCAGGGAAGACGTGCTAGAGCTGAGCTCCTCACAGGCAGAGATAATCCAGTGCCATCCCTACCATAATCCACCTCGGAGAGTCTGCATTTCAACTGAGCCGGTGCCTGGGCCCCCTCTGCTACTGCCCTAGGTGGCTCTTAGTGAAGTTGGGCGACCTAAATCAGATTCGAGCCTGCGGCTTGGCCCGCACCGCTGACGCCCGTCGCCATCTTGAGGCCTACGGATTCCCCCGGAGGCCTCGGCTCTTCCATCCCGAATCGCGAGGATCAAAAGAACATCTTGCCCCAGCACATCAGTTGCTGTGACTCCGAGGGTCGGGGGCTATGTGTACAGCGGTGGATGGTTGTCTGGAGATCCCTAAAACCAGCTCCGGTACCCTCCGGCCGGACGCCATCTTGCGGCCTGTGGACTCGGCCTGTCTCATCCTCTGGGCACAGTGAGTAGCTGGGCAGTCGCCTATCCTTCCCATACTGGGTACCCCCTTAAAGAGACTGTACACCGATGTATTGCTGGGGGTCTGTCCGCCATCCTTAGACGCGCTGTGAGGGAGCTTTGTTACCCTGATCAGAATCCACGGCCATCCTGCTCCAGGGTTATCGGATTCCGCCACCAAACCCTCCATCCAGGTCCCTGGGCACCCCCTGAACAATCCCCTGTCTGTCTGGAGAATCCCGGCCATCCACTCGCCCCTCTATCCGGCCCACGGCCAGCTCCATTACTTGGGGACTGGCCGCCATCTTGAGAAGCGCCGTGAGGGAGCTGTGCTGTCATGGACAGAATCCATTGCCATCCTGCCCCGGTGCTTGCTGGATCCCCCACTGGGTCCTCCATCCAGGTTCCTGGGCATCCCCTGAACGGACCTCTGCCTACCTGGAGAGTCCCAGCCGTCCGTTAGCCCTACTACCAGTCTCACTGCTGGCTCCATCTGGCATCTTGGGGCCTGTGGGACCTGCAGATCCTCCACACTCGGCTACCGCCCACAGCGGAACAGACGGCAGCACCTTCCGTACATACCCGTGGCGGCTCCGTGGACCGGGAGGCGGGATTTTGTGAGAACTGGATACCGCCAGAAATACCCTGCACGTGACTACACTCCGGGAATAGAGGTGAGGAACGGCCATCCTGCTGCACCTGGGGCCCACCAGTAGCTCCCTCATCCCTCCTGGACCGGGTCCAGACCCCAGGTTATTACAAAATCACCCCGCTCACAGGGGTGTGGTCCCACCATCTCATAGCCTGATTCTTCAAAAGTCCTGGGTGTTTGATCTTCACCCCCACAAAGCTCCGAGTACACCTCTTCGGGCAACATGTAGCCCCACAACAAATTTGGAACAAGCTATTGCCCTTGGATAGGGGTGATAAGATGAACTAAAGTCATAATCATAACTAAATGGGGGCGCAAGCGAGACGCGATGCAGTTCACCATTTGTAATTGAGAATTTCATCTATTCAGCGAGGATTTAACACACACTGCAAGGATCAATTACCTTAAATAATTATATTTTTTATAAACATCCCTGCAGTTCATACTAGTGCATGCCGTCGGGCAAGAAGGCGTACAATCGCCGTGCGCAACAGCACTCTTTAATCACATACCCTCTGCGCAATAAGGAGCAGAATAAAATGGCGTATAAAGGTGCTAGTTCGTCGCTGGTACAGTCCCCTACAACTGCCAGTGGCCCTTCGCACAAGTCCTCTCCAACACAGAACAGTGACCTCCCCTCTCAGATCACAAAAGCAGATTTGGACTCCAGTTTAACCAAGATCTACGAAAAACTTGTTGACAAAATACAGTGTGAACTCCAAAAAACAACAAACACACTCACACAAGAAATAGCAACCCTGGGAGGACGAACAGATGTTCTTGAAACCAAGCATGATGAGCTATCACTTGCACACAACGATCTTAGAAGGGACTTTGAACTGTTAGCTGAAAACAATCTCAAGTGGAAGATTTAGACAATCGAAACCGTAGGAACAACCTGAGGATTCGTGGTATTCCAGAATCGGTCACCGAACTGATGCCAGCGGTATCCAAAATCTTCCACAATCTCCTTCCGGATCTACCTCCATCCTCATTTGTGTGTGACAGAATCCATAGGGCCTTGCGTCCTAAACCACCCCCAGACAAACCTTCACGTGACATTATACTATGCATGAAAGACTTTATCACAAAAGAAAGCATACTAAGAGCATCCAGGAATATGCATAACATTGAATTGGATGGAACAAAAATTCAAATATTTCCTGATATTTCACAAGCTACCCTGGAAAGGAGACACAAAATGAAAGAGATAACTTCAGTATTACAATCAGCTCACATCAGATACCGCTGGGGCTTTCCATTTAAATTAACAGTGCCACACAATGGCACCACTTATACAGTTTTCAACATCGCGGAAGGTAAAGATCTCCTGGTAAAATTGGGTCTTTTAGACCCAGGGGCGGTGGCAAGACCTCCTGCCACCCCTCATACCTCACCGACCTAGGCCACCCCAGCCACGCGTCGTGGACAAGGAAGATGGCGTCCATCACTCAGAAATCTGGATGCTTGAAGTTAAAGTTTTCACATACCTACGGCTGAAAATTCAGACTTCTGAAGGGGGAGGAGAGAAAGAGGGAAGAGAAGGAGAAAAGGATTTTTTTTTTTTTTCTGTCTCCTTTTCCTTCGCAGGGTTCATAGAACAATTTTTACAGTTCTAAAAATTTACAAATTTTGAAGTTTGATTTACTGTGTTTGGTAAAGTAGTTCTACCCCTTTAAAAGGTATTGGGTAGGTATTTCATAGTTCCTACCATGCAATCTTATGCGATCATATACATTTAACCCCCTTTTTTTTTTTTTCTCCATTTATGAGGTTTTTCCCCACTAATTTTTTCAACATACGTCACGGCATGCTCTTATATTTTTGTCTATAGAATCCTCGCTGAGGCTGATCTGCTCCGCCTCAGCTAGTTTGTCCCCCTACTCACAATGGACTCCAAAAGCATGGTTCAAATAGTGGATACATTTCTAAGACTCACCCTGCTATCCATTGTTTTAATGATGGATGCTCCACTTGTGAGTAATGGACAATATTGTCCACAACAATATTATTTTCGGTCAGGCAGTGCTTCTCACCCTGACCCCCAAGCTATAAATAATTTTTCTCATAATTATACTAAAATATTCTATTTTTACAAAATTTTGAAAAGGTTGAACAAATTCTCTGTATTTTACTTAAGATGTTATGATGGTGCATTGTTGCGCAATTTAGCACTGTTATTATCTAGGAGTTTATTTTTTCTAGGGTTCTACGGTTCAGGTACCCAAATCTTCAGTCTACACATATATAAGTATAATATATTATTTGATATAGAAAGGTCAACAAAAAAACACTTATGCAAAATTTTGAGGTATATTCCGATATATCGTATATATGAAGATATAGATGGTAACACAGTGATCTCCAGATTTTTCTCTATCTCAGGTAATTCTTCTTTATTGACGTTATCATTATTATCCAATTTACTATCACCACACCAACTTTGCCAAATGCTTTGGCATGTGATCCATTGCCACTACCTTATAATTATCATCGCTTTCTAACACCAATACAATGGGGCTTAGGGTGATTTCTCACAATGCCCAGGGCATTAATTCACCTCACAAGAGAAAGAAAGCTTTTCGCCACTATAAAAGATTAGGAGCTGATATAATATTATTGCAAGAAACTCACTTCGCAACAGACAAGCACCCTAAATTCATTGACAAAAGTTTCAGCCAATTTTATTGCACTACTTACAACACAAAATCTAGGGGTGCTGCCATATTTATTAGGAACTCGGTGGTTTTTGAGGTTCAGAATGTCTTTAAGGACCCAGAAAGCCGTTATTTGATTTTGAAAGGCTCAATTAAAGGACGTTCGGTTACCATTGCCTCAGTATATGCTCCTAACGAGGCCCAATCAAACTTTTTCAACAAATTTTTTGAGACTTTGGATAATTATCATTCCGCACATCTAAAAGTGGGTGGGGACTTCAATTTAGCAGCTCACTCGGTTCTGGACAAAAGCAGAGTTGTCCCTTCCTCTAAAGCTTTCCCTAAATCGCTGAACAGATCACTATATAATCATCAATTAGTAGATACTTGGAGAGCCCACAACATAGGTATCAAATCCTACACATTCTATTCCCACCCACATAACAGCTTTGCACAACTTGATTATATCTTCTGCGCCCCAATCCTACTGGCCAATTCCTCTAAAGCAGATATACATGCATGTCCTTGGTCGGATCACCATATAATCTCCTTTAACACTTCACGCATAGGTCTAGCTAACACAACACACTCATGGCGAATTAACGATTCCTTGCTCACAGATCCATCAAGCAACCAACAAATTCTATCTCACCTAGAGCAATACTTCGCACACAACGTAACACCTGACATGTCTCCTACAAATATCTGGATGGCACATAAAGCGGTAATGAGAGGCCATCTGATAAATATTGCCTCAATTAAAAACAAATCCAAACTTGCAGATATTAGATCCCTTACAAACGATCTAGATAATTTATATCACAGACACAACCAAAACCCATCTAGTGACCTTTTTAAACAGATTCAAGAGAAACGCACTACCTTAGACACATTATTGGCATCGGACACCGAAAAGGCCCTCAGGTGGTCTAAAGCCAGATTCTTACTCAACAGTAATTCATATTCCACCATGTTCGCTAGAAAACTTAATCAATCTACAAAACCACCCCACACATACAAATTAAGGAACCCATCTGGAAATATGGTGTCCCATCCCAAAGAAGTCATTAAACTGTTCTTAGACTTCTATAAAAATCTTCTTTCCACATCACAATCAGCCCCCAAACAGTCTTCCCTTGACTGGCTTAACAACATTACATTGCCCACTCTTTCTAAGGACCAAATAGAATCTCTCAATGCCCCTTGTGCAGACATAGAAGTTTGCAGAATCATTAGAACTTTAAAGATATCCACTGCCCCAGGCCCAGACGGCTATTCCTCGTCCTACTATAAAAAATTTGCCCCTACCATTACCCCACACCTTATTAAACTATATAATAGTATCTTACAAGGCGGCCAATTCCCATCTGAAATGCTATTAGCCAACATGTCTCTTCTTCCCAAACCAAATAAAGACCACTCCACCCCTCAAAACTACCGCCCAATATCAGTTATTGATAATGACCTAAAAATATTTGGCCGAATTTTGGCAGACAGATTATCGGCTGTTATCTCCCCACTAGTTGATCCTGATCAAACGGGTTTCATTCCTAACAGACAAAAAACAGACAATATACGACTGACCACAAATATCATTCAAGACTCCAACACAAATTCCAAATCCACACTACTACTCAGTCTCGACATACATAAAGCGTTTGACAGCGTTTCCTGGTCATATCTTGACACTCTACTCCCCAAATATGGCATCAACAATTAATTCTTACGTGGTTTTAAGGCTCTCTATCACAACCCACAAACACGTATCAAACTCCCAGGCAACAACTCAGACTTTTTCCCCCTAACCAAAGGTACCAGACAGGGTTGCCCCCTCTCTCCTCTACTTTTCGCCCTCGCGATAGAACCCCTTGCCTGCGCGATTAGAAATAACATAGACATTAAAGGATACTCCAAGGGATCCAAGGAATACAAACTAAGTCTCTACGCAGATGACGTGCTTCTGTTTATAACCGACCCTCTTATCTCCCTACCCAACCTAACTAAAACCCTTGCCATCTTCCACGACCTGACAGGCCTGAGTGTAAATCTATCTAAATGCTCAGCTTTACCAATCAACATTCCTCCAGCCTTAATAGCTTCACTTAAGGACAAATTCTCATTTAATTGGAATATGGATTCATTTAGATATCTAGGCATCCAAATTACTTCCTCCTATAAAACGTTTTACCAAGAAAACTATCCTCCTTTATTTAATAGTATTAAAAATTTACTTAAACTTTGGTCATCATACCAGATTTCATTCTCGGGTAGAATAGTGGCTGTAAAAATGATGATACTACCCAACCTTTTATTTTTTTTCAGAGCCCTTCCTATTATTCTACATAAAAAAACATTAGATTCCTTACAGAGAGAGATCAACAAATTCATATGGCTAAACAAGAAACCCAGATTTAGCTATTCCCTTATGTTTAGACCCCAAGGAAAAGGAGGCCTCAGCATTCCTAATCTTTGGCTTTATTATCTATCGGCCAGATTTACCCAATTAGCCCAATGGTATGCCCCCTCACTTCAAATCCCTTGGCTCCGGTTCGAAGAAGAATCCATTCTACCCTACAATCTACAAGGACTTCTCTGGTCCAAGACTATCCCACCACAAAAAATTAGACCCCTAAATCTCATCGTCACTCATACCCTTCAACTATGGAACAGACAAGCCTCTAAATTCAAATTATCCTCTGACATTCCCCCCTTGGCCTCCTTTCTAGGTGACCCTCGTTTCCCCCTCCCAGACAGAGCTCAAGATCAAAACTCTCTAACGAATTGGAAGTCACATAACCTAACACATTTAAAATCGCTCTCACACAACAATTCATTCCTCACTTTCTCCAGTCTACAAATAAAATATGATTTTCCACCTTCTGAACTAGAGAACTATACAAATATAAGACAATTCTATCAGAAATATCATTCACTTACACTTCATCCCCCCTATACACAATTTGAGCAAATTTGTATCTCTTTCCCCCAGATTATATAAAAGTTTAAATGAGACCAACATGCCTGAGAAGTCACATCCCACGCTACAATGGGAATCAGATCTAAATACCTCATTTACTCCTGATCAATGGGATACTATTTTTACAAATCTCCATAAATGTTCCAAAACAACCTCGATCAGAGAATCATCCATCAAATTGCTCTATAGATGGTATCTTACCCCCGCTAAACTTAACTCATTCTATCCCTCACTATCCCCACTCTGCTTTAGGGGTTGCCCCTCTCAGGGTACACTTTTACATATCTTTTGGGATTGTCCCCATATAAAAAACACCTGGCATAAGGCTAGCATAATCATTGAAAAAATATCCGGTAGGAAGTTTTCTCTTACACCCCAAATATGTCGAACATCAGACTTTCTGAAAAAATTCACCACACGTTATATGACTCTATGCCTCTTTATCAAAAAAAGTGGACCCTCTGGGACACCACCTCTCTGATTTAGAAAAACTTCTATTTTATTTTCCTCATCTCCTCTCCTTAACACATACGTAATTGCCCTTCCTTCTTCCCTCCATGATAACTGGCATATTTATGACACTGTGCATTATTTAATCTGAATAACCATAACCCTTTTTTATTTCCTGTACAACATTCACTGTTAAAGATATTTGTATGCATACCTGTACCATCATTGTAATTGTTTTATACCTCAACCTTTTACATAATAAAAATCGTTTGTAAACAAAAAAAAAAAAAGGCCTGCTAGCAGCACCTTTTGAGCGGTGTATAAGCCGCTCCTGCCCATTGAAATCAATGGGACAGCACAGCTATACTACCGGCAAAACGCCGCTGCGGTGGCGTTTTTCGGGGGCGGATTTATATAAACCCCTTTTTGGCCACTAGCGGGGGATAAAACCGCTAGCAGCCTAATACCGCCAGTAAAGCGGCGCTAAAAATAGCGCCCTTTTACCTAAGGCCCCTTTCACACAGACGGACCTTTCAGGTCCGCCTCGGACCTGCGGACCTGAACGGACACTCCATAGACCTCTATGGAGGGTCGGATGTCAGTGGTGACATGTCCGCTGAAATCAGACCCACTACAATCCGAAAAGTGTAACGGAGGAAACACCTATTTTTCCATCCGTCCGCGGATCAGATCCCCCATAGAGGAGAGCAGCACTCTGACAGGTCCGTCCCTGCACAGTGTGCAGAGACAGACCTGTCATCTGCCTGCCCGGCTGACAGCTAATCGCGTGGTAAGGGGCCGGGATCTGCCCTTACTTCAATCTGTGATCACCCGAGTCTCAGTGACTCAGTGCACGCTGTGCGCCCTGCAGGGAGCACACAGGGAGCCCGTCCTATGACAGCCTCCCAGAAATTCAGGTCCACGCTGTGGCCGTCGTTTGGCTACAGCACAGACACTAAGTGGTTAATAGAAAAACAGATGCAGATTTCTAGGAATGTTTAGAGTCAAAGGCAACTGATGACTTTCTATTAAAGGTTTAAATGGGCCATTAACATGCATCACAATTGAACTTAGGAATGTGTCTTTGCAAAGTTAAACTAATTAAAATCTTTTCTTATTTTTGCTTGAGGATAGACTGCAGAGGGATTAGAAGTTTTGTCAGATGTCTACACCCCTGATAGGGTGAAGACACCTCCCAAATTTTGCCAATTTCTCATTCTAAATGATTCAATTCCTGTCACATAGCCAAACAGGAAGTGAGGGTAAAACCCTACCAATGTATGTCCTTGGGGACACACAGGTCAGTCTAAATAGTTTCCCCATTCGGGAAACTGCACTCTAGCATTTTGCCATGTACTGTACATCCCAAATTATTATGTATCTTGGGGTTTATTTACTATAAAGGTAAATCCACTTTGCACTACAAGTGCACTTATAAGTGCAGTTGCTGGAGATCCGAGGGGGACATGCAAAGAAAAAAAAACAGCATCTTTGTCTCTACATGATTGGATGAGAAAATCACCAGTGCTACCCCTCTGATTTTGATCAACTACACTTGTATTGCAGAAAGGATTTTCCTTTAATAAACCCCAAAATACCTATTAATTTGGGGTGTACACAACAAAGTGCTAGAGTGCAATTTGCATAATGGGGGTACTAGTTAGACTGACCTGTGTGTCCCCAAGGAAAAATATTGTTAGGGTTTTACTCTCACTTCCTGTTTGGCTATGTGACAGGAAGCGAAGCCAATTTTAAGAAAAAGGGACACAAAGCCCAACCTTAAAAAAAAAAAAATAAATAAAAATAAAAAATAAAAATCTTGATTTCCCTCAAATGTCCACAATTAGAAGAGGATTGTCTTCAGCTTGATTTTAGTTCAGTGCTTCTCAACCCTGTCCTCAAGTACCCCCCAACAGGCCATGTTTGCAGGTTTTCCTTCATCTTGCGCAGGTGCTTTAAATCAAAGTCAATGGTTTTGTATTTTGGACAGCTATTCTAGATAAGATAACATTTCCTAAACTTGTCCTGTCGGGAGGGTACTTGAGGACTGAGGCTGAAAACCACTGTTTAAAAAGAACATTGAATACTTACCACTCTGAAATGTTACTTTCCTGGTCACTATCCATGGCAGCATATGCACAATCCATGCATGTGCTACCATGAAGGCACCAGGAAAGTAATTTAAAACTAAAAAAAGGGATTTGTGTAAGACATGCCAATCAGCCTAGTTAAGCTGCAGCTGGGAAATCTGTTGCATGAAAAGAACACACATAAAACAAAAACATTTGAAACCATTTTATTGGTCCAAAAAAAACAAAAAAAACAAAAAAAAAAACAACAGGACTTGGAAAAGAAGTAAGGAAAGCAAAATACACACATGTATGATAATTTGAGACACTAACAGAATATGTTTGAGGTTTGACCCTTTTTCAGTGTAAATTAACAGGAGTTAAAAAGAGTGCACCCACAAAGGATTAAAACAACATTAGGCACAACATCTTAAGAAAGAATTTTAAAAATAATGCAGCACAGACAGTTAAATCAAAGTGAACGTAAAAACAAAAAAAATTTCATGGTAAAATAACCAACACACACACACACACACCGCTGACATCCGACGCTCCATAGGGATGAATGTATGTCCGTTTTTCATCCGAAAACGGAAGGATGAAAAACGGACATACGGATCGTCCATGTGAAAGAGGCCTAAGGATGTCCTTAACCACTTGCCGACTGCCTAACACAGATATGCTGCGGCAGAATGGCACGGGCAGGCAAAATCACGTACCTGGTACGTGATCTGCCTCCCGCGGGCGGGGGGCGCATTGCGCCCCCCCCAGTGCCTGAGGCGGTCAGCTTCGTTAGGGGAGCCATCCAGGCTTAGGGGGAGACAGCTCATTCGTGGCCACCCCCTCACGATTGCTCCCCCTGAATAAGATTCTTCCTCTGCTGCTGTATAGTAAAGAGCGGCAGAGGAAGTGATGTCATCACTCCTCGGCTCGGTATTTTCCGTTCCAGCGCTGAGGAGAGAAGACATCAATGTGAGTGCACAAAACATACACACACAGTAAAACACACCAGGCACACTTTTCACCGCCCATTACCCCCCAATCACCCCCCCCCCCCCGTCACAGTGACACCAATAGCAGTTTTTTTCTGATTACTGCATTGGTGTCAGTTTGTGACAGTTAGTGTGGTAGGGCAGTTAGTGGTAGGCCCCCTTTAGGGTACCCCCCTAACCCCCCCCTAATAAAGTTTTAACCCCTTGATCACCCCCCATTGCTAGTGTCACTAAGCAATCGTTTTTCTTATCGCTGTATTAGTGTCACTGGTGACGCTAGTTAGGGAGGTAAATATATAGGTTCGCCGTCAGCGTTTTATAGTGTCAGGGACCCCCATTTACTACCTAATAAAGGTTTTAACCCCTTGATTGCCCCCTAGTTAACCCTTTCACCAGTGATCACCGTATAACTGTTACGGGTGACGCTGGTTAGTTAGTTTATTTTTTATAGTGTCAGGGCACCCGCCGTTTATCACCTAATAAAGGTTTAGCCCTCTAATCGCCCGGCGGTGATATAAGTTAAGTTTTAGGGTCAGATAGGGTCTGCGTCGCACCAGGCAGCGTCAGGTTAGCGCCAGTACCGCTAACACCCACGCAAGCCCCATACACTTCCCTTAGTGACATAGTATCTAAACGGATCAATATCTGATCCGATCAGATCTACACTAGCATCCCCAGCAGTTTAGGGTTCCCAAAAACGTAGAGTTAGCGGGATCAGCCCAGATACCTGCTAGCACCTGCGTTTTGCCCCTCCGCCCAGCCCAGCCCAGCCCACCCAAGTGCAGTATCGATCAATCACTGTCACTTACAAAACACTAAACGCATAACTGCAGCATTCGCAGAGTCAGGCCTGATCCCTGCGATCGCTAACAGTTTTTTTGGTAGCGTTTTGGTGAACTGGCAAGCACCAGCGGCCTAGTACACCCCGGTCGTAGTCAAACCAGCACTGTAGTAACACTTGGTGATGTGGCGAGTCCCATAAGTGCAGTTCAAGCTGGTGAGGTGGCAAGCACAAGTAGTGTCCCGCTGCCACTAAGAAGAAGACAAACACAGGCCCGTCATGCCCGTCATGCCCTTCCTGCTGCATTTGCCAATTCTGATTGGGAACCCACCACTTCTGCAGCACTCGTACTTCCCCCATTCACATCCCCAACCAAATGCAGTCGGCTGCATGAGAGGCATTTTCTTTATGTCCTCCCGAGTACCCCTACCCAACGAACCCCCCCAGAAAAGATGTCGTGTCTGCAGCAAGCACGGATATAGGCGTGACACCTGCTATTATTGTCCCTCCTGTCCTGACAATCCTGGTCTTTGCATTGAGAGAATGTTTTGAACACTACCATACACTAGTTGAGTATTAGCGTAGGGTACAGCATTGCACAGACTAGGCATACTTTCACAGGGTCTCCCAAGATGCCATCGCATTTTGAGAGACCCGAACCTGGAACCGGTTACAGTTATAAAAGTTGCAGTTACAAAAAAAGTGTAAAAAAAAAAAAAAAAAAACCACATAAAAGAAATATATAAAATAAAAAAAAATAGTTGTCGTTTTATTGTTCTCTCTCTCTATTCTCTCTCTATTGTTCTGCTCTTTTTTACTGTATTCTATTCTGCAATGTTTTATTGTTATTATGTTTTATCATGCTTGCTTTTCAGGTATGCAATTTTTTATACTCTACCGTTTACTGTGCTTTATTGTTAACCATTTTTTTGTCTTCAGGTACGCCATTCACGACTTTGAGTGGTTATACCAGAATGATGCCTGCAGGTTTAGGTATCATCTTGGTATCATTCTTTTCAGCCAGCAGTCGGCTTTCATGTAAAAGCAATCTTAGTGGCTAATTAGGCTCTAGACTGCTTTTACAAGAAGTGGGAGGGAATGCCCCCCCCCCACCGTCTTCTGTGTTTTTCTCTGGCTCTCCTGTCTCAACAGGGAACCTGAGAATGCAGCCGGTGATTCAGCCAGCTGACCATAGAGCTGATCAGAGACCAGAGTGGCTCCAAACATCTCTATGGCCTAAGAAACCGGAAGCTACGAGCATTTTATGAGTTAGATTTCGCCGGATGTAAACAGCGCCATTGGGAAAGCATTTTATCACACCGATCTTGGTGTGGTCAGATGCTTTGAGGGCAGAGGAGAGATCTAGGGTCTAATAGACCCCAATTTTTTCAAAAAAGAGTACCTGTCACTACCTATTGGTATCATAGGGGATATTTACATCCCCTGAGATAACATTAAAAATGATTTAAAAAAAAAATGAAAGGAACAGTTTAAAAATAAGATAAAAAAACAAAAAAAAATAAAGAAAAAAAAAAGCACCCCTGTCCCCCCCTGCTCTCGCGCTAAGGCGAACGCAAGCCTCGGTCTGGTGTCAAATGTAAACAGCAATTGCACCATGCATGTGAGGTATCAACGCGAAGGTCAGATCGAGGGCAGTAATTTTAGCAGTAGACCTCCTCTGTAAATCTAAAGTGGTAACCTGTAAAGGCTTTTAAAGGCTTTTAAAAATGTATTTATTTTGTTGCCACTGCACGTTTGTGCGCAATTTTAAAGCATGTCATGTTTGGGATCCATGTACTCGGCCTAAGATCATTTTTTTTATTTCATCAAACATTTGGGCAATATAGTGTGTTTTAGTGCATTAAAATTTAAAAAAGTGTGTTTTTTCCCCCAAAAATACGTTTGAAAAATCGCTGCGCAAATACTGTGTGAAAACAAAAATGAAACATCCACCATTTTAATCTGTAGGGCATTTTCTTTATATATTTTTTTAATGTTTGGGGGTTCAAAGTAATTTTCTTGCAAAAAAAAAATAATTTTTTCATGTAAACAAAAATTGTCAGAAAGGGTTTTGTCTTTAAGTGGTTAGAAGAGTGGGTGATGTGTGACATAAGCTTCTAAATGTTGTGCATAAAATGCCAGGACAGTTCAAACCCCCCCAAATGACCCCATTTTGGAAAGTAGACACCCCAAGCTATTTGCTGAGAGGCATGTCGAGTCCATGGAATATTTTATATTGTGACACAAGTTGCGGGAAAGAGACATTTTTTTTTTTTTTTTTTTGCACAAAGTTGTCACTAAATGATATATTGCTCAAACATGCCATGGGAATATGGGAAATTACACCCCAAAATGCATTCTGTTGCTTCTCCTGAGTACGGGGATACCACATGTGTGAGACTTTTTGGGAGCCTAGCCGCGTACGGGACCCCGAAAACCAAGCACCGCCTTCAGGCTTTCTAAGGGCGTAAATTTTTGATTTCACTCTTCACTGCCTATCACAGTTTCGGAGGCCATGGAATGCCCAGATGGCACAAACCCCCCCAAATTACCCCATTTTGGAAAATAGACACCCAAAGCTATTTGCTGAGAGGTATAGTGAGTATTTTGCAGACCTCACTTTTTGTCACAAACTTTTGAAAATTGAAAAAAGAAAAAAAAATATGTTTTTCTTGTCTTTCTTAATTTTCAAAAACAAATGAGAGCTGCAAAATACTCACCATGCCTCTCAGCAAATACCTTGGGGTGTCTACTTTCCAAAAGGGGGTCATTTGGGGGGCGGTTGTGCCACCTGGGCATTCCATGGCCTCCGAAACTGTGATAGGCAGTGAAGAGTGAAATCAAAAATTTACACCCTTAGAATTCCTGAAGGCGGTGATTGGTTTTCGGGGCCCCGTACGTGGCTAGGCTCCCAAAAAGTCCCACACATGTGGTATCCCCATACTCAAGAGAAGCAGTTAAATGTATTTTGGGGTGCAATTCCACATATGCCCATGGCCTGTGTGAGCAATAAATAATTTAGTGAAAACTTTGTGCAAAAAAAAAAAAAAAATTTGTCACATTCCCGCAACTTGTGTTAAAATATAAAATATTCCATGGACTCAACATGCCTCAAAGCAAATAGCTTGGGATGTCTACTTTCCAAAATGGGGTCATTTGGGGGGGGTTTATGCCATCTGGGCATTTTATGGCCTTCAAAACTGTGATAGGTAGTGAGGAGTAAAATCAAAAATTTACGCCCTTAGAAATCCTGAAGGCAGTGATTGGTTTTTGGGGCCCCGTACGCGGCTAGGCTCCCAAAAAGTCCCACACATGTGGTATCACCGTACTCAGGAGAAGCAGCTGAATATATTTTGGGGTGCAATTCCACATATGCCCATGGCCTGTGTGAGCAATATATCATTTAGTGACAACTTTTTGTAATTTTTTTTTTTTGTCAATATTCAATCACTTGGGACAAAAAAAATTAATATTCAATGGGCTCAACATGCCTCTCAGCAATTTCCTTGGGGTGTGTACTTTCCAAAATGGGGTCATTTGGGGGGGTTTTGTACCGCCCTGCCATTTTAGCACCTCAAGAAATGACATAGGCAGTCATAAACTAAAAGCTGTGTAAATTCCAGAAAATGTACCCTAGTTTGTAGACGCTATAACTTTTGCGCAAACCAATAAATATACGCTTATTGACATTTTTTTTACCAAAGACATGTGGCCGAATACATTTTGGCCTAAATGTATGACTAAAATTTAGTTTATTGGATTTTTTTTATAACAAAATTAGAAAATATCATTTTTTTTCAAAATTTTCAGACTTTTTCCGTTTATAGCGCAAAAAATAAAAACCGCAGCGGTGATCAAATACCATCAAAACAAAGCTCTATTTGTGGGAAGCCTCCCCTCTACTTGGTGGTGGTTTCTCTTCACAAGTGTATACATTTCCTCGCACGTAGACTGGGAATAGATTCACATCCACTATTATTCATGGACTTTTTTTAATTTACAGAGTATTGATTTTGCACATCATTTTATTCAGTACATTTATGTTGTTATTCCAGTGTCATTTTGATTTATGTATGGATTGCACTGGGCACATCATCAGAAGACGCCACGGAGGAAGAAGCCGGACGAGAACACCGGAGGAAGAACCAGAAGAACCAGAAGAAGAAGAAGATGGAGGAAGAAACCGAAGGAAGATAGAAGATAGAAGAAAGAAGATAGAAGAAAGAAGATGGAAAGAAGAAGCATTTAAATAAAGGAATTGTCAAAAACTGTCTCTTGTCATTTTTAACATTTTTGACAGTTTTTTGTGAAATGGTAGGGGTAAGTACCCCCTTACCATTTCACACAGGGGGGAGGGCCGGGATCTGGGGGTCCCCTTGTTAAAGGGGGCTTCCAGATTCCGATAAGCCCCCCTCCCGCAGACCCCCACAACCACTGGGCAAGGGTTGTGGGGATGAGGCCCTTGTCCTCATCAACATGGGGACAAGGTGCTTTGGGCAGGACCCCAAAGCACCCTCCCAATGTTGAGGGCATGTGGCCTGGTACGGTTAAGGAGGGAGGGCGCTCTCTCGTCCCCCCCTCTTTTTCTGTGGCCTGCCAGGTTGCATGCTCGGATGAGGGTCTGGTGTGGATTTTTAGGGGGACCCCACGCCATTTAAAAAAAAAATTTGGCGCAGGGTTCCCCTTAAAATCCATACCAGACTTGAAGGGCCTGGTATGGATTTTGAGGGGGACCCCACGCCATTTTTTTTTGGTGTGGGGTTCCCCTTAATATCCATACCAGACCTGAAGGGCCTGGTATTAAATTTCGGGGGAACCCCACGCATTTTTTTTTCAGAATTTTGTTTGTTTTCTTAATGCTGTTTTTATCAATTAACTTTTATGTGTATTGCCGGACCGACATTTCATTATAGCCGCAAAGTGAACCAGCGTAAAAAAAAAAAGAAAAAGGTGAGAGGTGCACCCGTTCAACCTATGCAAATGTATTTACGTTGCTTGACATTTACTAATATTTTGCCGGCGCACTGAACCAAAGCATTTGAACAAGCGCAAATGCTGTTTGAGCATGCGCAGTGTATAAATTCACCTCCCGCAGCTCTAAATGTATTTGCCGGCGCTGCTGGCTTGTTCAGAGAAAGTCACTTTCTCATTCTATTTTGGCCATATTTGTTAGTCGGACAGTTAGTACTACACTTCCCCACATCACCCACATCACCCCTATAATATTGGCACTTCCAGCTTATTTAAATTTGAAGATAAAGACGCCGTGCGCCATGTCTATAGTGGCGTACCGATTGCCTCTTGCCGTGCGCCGGGAAGAGAATAGTAAATGGGGGATTGCGCTGTGTTACCGGTGCAAATGCTTTGTAAATACGAAAATGTCATTTGCGCATCAGCGTGCACCGCAAGTCATGACGCAAATGCTTCGTAAATCAGCCCCAAAGCCCCACTCCATATCAGTGAGAGGACAAGGGGACAATCGGAAAAGGTTACCTGACCCAAGGTACTACTTGTGAGCAGGACTGTTGGAGATGCAGTCACAAGTGTATGTTTAGTACCCATATTGACTCCAGGATGGCAGATGGGTTAGAATGGGTTTTCCCCAAATAAACTGTTCAGCAGGAGACTCACATTCATGGTGCCTAACAAGGACAAAGTTATGGACACTAGAATGTGTTGTCTTTGCTAAGTCCCTTTGCCATAAGTACTTCTACAAGGACTCTTGTTTAAGAGCCAAACAGAAAGTTTATTTGCCAACGGGCAGATGGGTTCATTTGATGAGCATGTCTGTTCAGGGTGCACTCTGCAGGAATCTGTTAGACTCCTTTTGAGGGAGTGATGACCCTAACAGAAACATACATGCAAAAAAGGAAAAGGATCTTGTATATTTGATTGATTACCCAATAGTGGATAATAACCCCCTCTGTTTGGTAATGTGTAGCTAGTAGTAGTTAGAAATATTTGATGTCTTCTTTTAGGTATATTGAAGATGTGACGGCTGTCTATCTAACAGATGAAGGCCTGTGCTAAGCAGAGTATTCCTCCTGAGGGAGCAGTGCTTTGGTTTCCCTTATATGGAATGTTAGCTGTAGGGATCTACAGTCAGGCTATGTAAATTGTATAAGAGAACACTATAAATAACAGTAGTTCCGCGCTTAGGAAAGGAAGGAAGAAAAGAACTGCAGCCCCCCTGACACAGAATATCACCTTTTCACACCTTTTCAACACATTGCAGGAAGCATGTCATGTCTTTCTCACTCTATCATCATCATCCCTTAGAGAACCTAAAAACATATGGATGTTTAATACTGAGAATACCGCAACATCAAAGAAGGATATACAACATTGGGCTGAGGACCGTTTCCTGGGTTCATCATCGCTGGAGTCTGTCTGCATGCCTTCTACCCCTGCAGAGGTTGGGCAGTCCGGTGAGTGAGAGCACGAGTGGGGGTGTAGTGGAAGACGGGGAACACTTGCTGCACTAAGAATACAGTCTTTCCATTAGAGGGACACATCCAAGGATTTTTTCTGTACACAAATTTTTGGGACACTGTTTTCATCATTATTTAAAAAAATTTTTTCAGTATATCTTATATAATTTTATCACTTGATTTGTGAACTGAACTTTTCACGTATTTACGTTGGGGACTTTACTCTAATGGTTTAATTGTTTAATAAGTTTGTACCATATATTTTTTCATCACACTTGGAACGTTTACAGATTCTTATTTTCATAGGTAGTTTTGGGTACATATATATATATATATATATTTTTTAGCACATTGCACTTTATTGTATAGCATTGGTTGGTGGAGCTTTTTGCACTTAATTATAGCTCCCAAGAGCACATTGCACTTTATTGTATAGCACTGGTTGGTGGAGCTTTTTGCACTTAATTATAGCTCCCAAGAGCACATTGGTTGCAATTAAAAACAATTCATTTTCATATATGCTTTTTTTATATGTATTTTAAAGGGACCACATTTTATGCACATATAGCCGAACAGCGCCAATTCCCCTTTCTTATAAGAGAACACTATGTTGTGCTGTTATCGTGTACAGTGATATTGATGTCATTCAGGGGTGGATCCGGGGGGGGGCAACGGGGCAATTGCCCCCTCCGAGAGATTTGTGACAGACCAGTCAGCGTATGAGTGAGCGGGCGGGAGGCCGAGTGTGCCGGTTAACGAGCAGGCGGGCCATGTGAGAGAGAGCCTGAGCGGGCATGTCGGCGGACAAGTGGGGGGGTTGCCAGCCGAGTGTGCATGTTAACGAGCGGGCAGGTCGGCGCTGGCGGACGAGTGAGGGGGGGGTCGCCAGCTGAGTGTGCGGGCGTGCAGGGCAGACATTGAGTGAGGGGGCGGGCCGGTCCACAGGTGACCGGAGAGACTGGCCAGTCAGTGAGCTGGCGAGCGGGGAGCAGAGAGATGACATCATCTCTCACCGCCCACCCTGCATCACTGCAGTTCCGCCCTCACTGTACAGCCGTGGGCAGCAGAGAGATTATATCATCTCTCTGCTGCCTGCCTTCACTCTGACAATCTGAACCTTAGCAGGCAAATGACAATGAGCAACATGTGGCAGGTGACGTGGCAAGTGTAATCCGCAATGTGTGGCAGGTGACGTGGCATAACAATCAGCAACATGTGGCAGGTGACGTGGCAAGTAACAATCAGCAACAGGTGACGTGGCAAGTGTAATCTGCAATGTGTGGCAGGTGACGTGGCAAGTAACAATCAGCAACATGTGGCAGGTGACGTGGCAAGTGTAATCCGCAATGTGTGGCAGGTGACGTGGCAAGTAACAATCAGCAACATGTGGCAGGTGACGTGGCAAGTAACAATCAGCAACATGTGGCAGGTGACATGGCAAGTAACAATCAGCAACATGTGGCAGGTGACGTGGCAAGTGTAATCCGCAATGTGTGGCAGGTGACGTGGCAAGTAACAATCAGCAACATGTGGCAGGTGACATGACAAGTGTAATCCGCAATGTGTGGCAGGTGACGTGGCAAGTAACAATCAGCAACATGTGGCAGGTGGTGTGGCAAGTAACAATCAGCAACATGTGGCAGGTGGCGTGGCAAGTGTAATCCGCAATGTGTGGCAGGTGACGTGGCAAGTGACAATCAGCAGCATGTGGCAGGGAACATGGCAAGTGACAATCCGCAGCTTGTGGCAGGGACGTGGCAAGTGACAAGCTGCATCTGAAGGCAGGTCGACGTGGAAAGTGACACACTCGGGGCTCCCACTGATTCTGCATTATGGTGAGTTGAACCATTTCATTTTATATTACAATGTAATAATATAAATAATGCTCTTCAATCATCCTGACACCATAACAACCATGGTGCAGTGATGATGAAAGCGCTAGCACCAGCCATTGCCTCGATAAATTGCCTGCAAAAAATATTATTTTCTGACAGTGCCCCTCCCGAGACTAGACTCTGGATCCGCCCCTGATGTCATTCCTGTTTCAAGTTTATTTCCTTTTCTCCATTTGATGTAATGAGATGCTTTTTCCTCCTTAAACTTAAGGAGGTACTCTAAAGTCATTCTCCACAACTGGGGACAGTTGTGATTCAAGTGGGGTGTGTATGTAGCGGGCACCTAATTTCATTTAGGTGACTCCTTTTTCATAGTTGCCAACTTTGAAAAAAAATTTTTAGGGACACTTTTTTGTCTGTAGGCGGAGTCTTGTTTTAATTAGGGGGCGGGCATGCATTTGTGGGCGTGACAAAGGGGAAAAGCAAAAATGTGGCGCGGCGAATAATGGGCATGGTTTATTTGGAATAGTGGGCGTGTCTTAAATGGGCGTGACTCAAAGGGTGTGTGGTTAGAGTCTGAGATGAATGAGGGATGGAGAGGGAAAGGGGGGGAGAGGGATGGAGGGACAGCAGCCCCAAATCCTACACAACAATGGAAATATGTGTATTCTAGAAAGTTTAACAATCAGCAGATAAAGATACTCCAAACACCTGGTAGTAGCACTTCAATCATCCCGGCACCATGGTTCAATCAACCCTGCCACCAGCCTTCCGTCCTTGCGTCAGATGTCCCAGCAGAGTCCGTCCTTGCATCAGGTGCCCCCAGCAGAGTCCGTCCTTGCATCAGGTGCCCCCAGTGGAGACCCCCTTACATCAGATGTCCCCAGCGGAGCCCCCCTCACATCAGGAGTCCCCAGCGGAGCCCTCCTCACACCAGGAGTCCCCAGCGGAGCCCCCCTCACACCAGGAGTCCCCAGCGGAGCCCCCCTCACACCAGGAGTCCCCAGTGGAGCCCCCACTCACACCAAGAGTCCCCAGCGGAGCCCCCCCTTACACCAGGAGTCCCCAGCGGAGCCCCCCTCACACCAGGAGTCCCCAGCGAAGCCCCCCTCACACCAGGACTCCCCAGCGGAGCCCCCCCTCACACCAGGAGTCCCCATTGGAGACCCCTCTCACATCAGGAGTCCCCAGCAGAGCCCCCCTCACATCAGGAGTCCCCAGCGGAGCCCCCTCTCACACCAGGAATCCCCATTGGAGCCCCCCTCACATCAGGAGTCCCCAGCGGAGCCCCTCCTCACATCAGAAGTCCCTAGCGGAGCCCCTCCTCACGTCAGGAGTCCCCAGCGGAGCCCCCCCTCACATCAGGAGTCCCCAGCGGAGCCCCCCTCACATCTGGAATCCCCAGCGGAGCCCCCTCACATCAGGAGTCCCCAGCGGAGCCCCCCTCACATCAGGAGTCCCCAGCGGAGCCCCCCCTCACATCAGGAGTCCCCAGCGGAGCCCCTCTCACATCAGGAGTCCCCAGTGGAGCCCCCCTCACATCAGGTGTGCCCAGTGGAGCCCCCCCTCACATCAGGTGTCCCCAGTGGAGCCCCCCTCACATCAGGTGTCCCCAGTGGAGCCCCCCTCACATCAGGTGTCCCCAGTGGAGCCCCCTTCACATCAGGTGTCCCCAGTGGAGCCCCCCTTACATCAGATTCCCCCAGCGGTGCGCCCCCCCTACGTCAGGTGTCCTAGTAGGAGGATACTGTCTCCCCTCACCGGCCGCATGGCTAGAACCCCCGCCCCTTTCCATAACAGACTGGCAGCGGGGCGGGGGGTAGGCGATGCAGGAACTCCATCTAGCCCCCCCCAGCCGTCTTCCTGGTCTTCTTAAAAATGGTGGCCGGTGGAGACAATGTCTAGCGGCGGAAGGCGGCAGCGAAAATCCGTGAAGAACCGGATTTCTCTGGGCATTTACCGGGAAACAACAAAATCGGGAATGGAGTCTAAATCCCGGGAATGTCCCGAGAAATCCGGGACAGTTGGTACCTATGCTTTCTCTAGCTTACAGTTTCAGATAAAATTTAGTCAGGCTTGTACTATTATATCAGGCCTGGTTGTTTATTTGGGAACTGGGAGTGTCAGTGTAGTGCAGGATGTGGCCACCTGTGCTTGGACCCAGAGAGGCCTCCTCTTGCTTTCAAATGAAATGGTTTTGGAAGAGATGTTGGACTTGGGATCTGAGTGACAGGCAGCTTATAGGTGAGTTCTGGCCAATCATTAATTTGTTTGGCAGGACTGTCATAAAAGCTGGGGTCACATGACAGCTAGAGTTCCTGGCGTTCCTGAGTTCAGCAAGGGAGAGCCGTCAGGGAGAGGTTACCCTGTGGGGAGCCAAGCGGAGCCCCCCCACCCCCCTATGGGGAGGGTGGGGGGCCCCGGGATCCACAGAAGAGTTGATGACACTGGACAGTATTTAGTCCCTGGTGTCGCTGAATGCCTCTATAGGAAAGTGAGCGTGCAAGTCTACAGGAGAGAAAGTACAGAGAAACGCTCATGGAAGAAATAGCAATTAAGTGGACTACATCTGGGCAGTCAATTGTTCGTGAGTGGAACATGGACTATCGATCAAGTGAGTGAAGGGTACTACCAGAGGCTGAGGGATGTTGGTACGCAAGTCAGTGAGACAGGCGGTGATGGCCTGTGACTTTGGGTTCAACAATGCCCCAGGATTCCAATCAGTCAGGCGGGAGGAATTATTCAGAGTAATCCCTTCCTTAGCTCAACTTGGAAGTACCATACAGATGGGAAGTAGTGGTAAAAAAGCAGCAGTAAAGCTCCCAGCACAAGTAGAGATATAGACTGTTCTTAAAAAGTTCTGCAGGTGAAGAAGTTATTCAGAGTGACTCTTTACCATATATTCTTTAGTAAATCTACTTCCGTCTTCCCCACTGAAGAAATCATTCAAAGTGATTTCTCATAGTCTGCATTGTTCTGAGTCTTTGCATGAGAGGCAAAGAAAAGATATTGAAGCAACCAAAGAGCATCTCAGAAAACCCTTCTCCTATCCCAGTTCATGTTATGTTATTAAAGCAAGAGAAAAGTACAATATGGACTGTTTCTACTTTTATGGGCTGCGATGGGCTAGGTGGAAAATGTGATTTAAAGATATAATTTATAAACAACAGCAAGTTCTACATATGACAAGAAATAAGTATGCTCCCCAGCACCATCTAGTGACTATCATAAGAAATAAGTATGCTCCTCATTTCCTAGGATAGTCACTAGATGGAGCTGGGGAGCATACTTATTTCTTGTCATAGTTACTAGATGGTGCTGAGGAGCATACTTTTTTCTTACCATAGTCACAAGATGGCGCTGGGGAGCATACTTATTTCTTATGATAGTCACTGGATGGCACTGAGGAGCATACTAATTTCCTATGATAGTCACTAGATGGCGCTGAGGAGCATACTTATTTCCTATGATATTCACTAGATGGCGCTAAGTATGCTCCTCAGCGCCATCTAGTGACTATCATAGAAAATAAGTATGCTCCTCAGCGCCATCTAGTGACTATCATAGAAAATAAGTATGCTCCTCAGCGCCATCTAGTAACTATGACAAGAAATAAGTATGCTCCCCAGCTCCATCTAGTGACTATCATAGAAAATAAGTATGCTCCTCAGCGCCATCTAATGACTATCATAAGAAATAAGTATGCTCCTCACCTCCATCTAGTGACTATCATAGGAAATAAGTATGCTCCTCAGTGCCATCTAGTAATTATGACAAGAAATAAGTTTGCTCCTCAGCTTCATCTAGTGACTATCATAGGAAATACATATGCTCCTCACCGCCATCTAGTGACTATCATAGGAAATAAGTATGCTCCTCAGTGCCATCTAGTGACTATCATAGGAAATAAGCATGCTCCCCAGCTCCATCTTGTGATTATCATAAGAAATAAGTTTTCTCCTCAGCGCCATCTAATGCCTATAATAAGAAATAAGTATGCTCCCCAGTGCCATCTAGTGACTATCATGAGAAATAAGTATGCTCTTCAGCGCCATCTAGTACTATCATAAGAAATAAGTATGCTCCTCAGCGCCATCTAGTAATTATGACAAGAAATAAGTTTGCTCCCCAGCTTCATCTAGTGACTATCATAAAAAATAAGTATGCTCCCCAGTGCCATCTAGTGACTATCATAGGAAACAAGTATGCTCCTCAGCACCATCTAGTGACTATCATAGGAAATACATATGCTCCTCAGTGTCATCTAGTGACTATCGTAGGAAATAAGTAGTCACTCAATGGCGCTGAGGAGCATACTTATTTCCTACGATAGTCACTCAATGGCGCTGAGGAGAATATCATAGGAAATAAGTAACCTTTGCAGCTTAAGATGGCTTTTTGTGATAATACACAGAGGATCTAAAAATTTCCAAAAGTCCTTAAAATAAATTAGTCCATATGTTACTGGAGCCAGACCTATTGTAAAGGGTTATGACTGGGTGTCCGTGTTGGAGCAGAAGGAGACTGTATGCAGTGAGAGAGGGGAGAAGAAAGCGGCGCCAATCTGAGTGTAACGTAGGGTTAAAAGCATTATGTTTTAATGGGTAGTATTATGCCTTTTACACACTGCAGCTTGAGAAAGCTCAGTACAGCTTTTTATTTTTTACTGAGCTAAAATACAGCCCATTCATTGTAATGTGCGTATGCACACAGGTGTGTAAATAATTCTAATAGTGTATTCTTCAGTAATTTTTTTTGCTTTTAAATATGCTTTTTTGGTCAGTAATTTACACCTTGTAAGCACAAATGCCCATTTACATATTGTAAAGAACGAGAACAAGTTTGCGTGAAATTGCACAAAGGCATATATACGCAAAAATACATACAAAAAAAAAAAGTCTGCAAAAAGGGACCCACGTGGATATATGTACTACATGCTTCTTTACCTCTACCTAAATGTGAGTCTAATACTACCCATTAAAACGTGATGCTTTTAACCCTAAACTACATTCAGATTGGTGCTGCTTTTCTCTCCCCTTTTTAGTAGTCGTAGTAGTAGTAGTAGTAGTAGCCTCAAAATCACTAAGAAGTTGTACCACATAACTGGTCGTAGTAGTAGCAATAGAAGTAGTAATAGTGGCTATAGTAGCAGTAATAGAAATAGTAGTAGTAGTAGAAACAGTAGTAGAAGTAGTAGTAGTTGTAGTATTAGTAAAAGTAGTAGTAGTTGTAGTAGAAGTAGTAGCCATAGAATCGCCTCAAAATCACTAAGAAGTTGCACTACATAACTAGTCGTAGTAGTTGTAATAATAGTAGAAGTAGCAGTAGTAGAAGTGGAAGTAGTAATAGTAGCCATAGAAGTAGTAGTAGTAGTAATAGTAGCAGTCATATTAGTAGTAGTAGCAGTAATAGAAATAGTAGTAGTAGTAGTTGTAGTAGTAGTTGTAGTAGAAGTAGTAGCCATAGAATGGCCTCAAAATCACTAAGAAGTTGAACTACATAACTAGTTGTAGTAGTCGTAATAATAGTAGAAGTAGCAGTGGAAGTAGTAATAGTAGCCATAGAAGTAGTTGTAGTAGAAGTAGTAGTAGTAGTTGTAGTAGAAGTAGTAGCCATAGAATCACCTCAAAATCACTAAGAAGTTGCACTACATAACTAGTCGTAGTAGTTGTAATAATAATAGAAGTAGCAGTAGTAGCAGTGGAAGTAGTAATAGTAGCCATAGAAGTAGTAGTAATAGTATCAGTCGTCATAGTAGTAGTAGCAGTAATAGAAATAGTAGTAGTAGTAGTAGTAGTAGTAGTAGTAGCCATAGAATCGCCTCAAAATCACTAAGAAGATGCACTACATAACTAGTCGTAGCAGTGGAAGTAGTAATAGTAGCCATAGAAGTAGTTGTAGTAGTAGTAGTAGAAGTAATAGTAGTTGTAGTAGAAGTAGTAGCCATAGAATCACCTCAAAATCACTAAGAAGTTGCACTACATAACTAGTCGTAGTAGTTGTAATAATAGTAGAAGTAGCAGTAGTAGCATTGGAAGTAGTAATAATAGCCATAGAAGTAGTAGTAATAGTAGCAGTCGTAGTAGTAGTAGCAGTAATAGAAGTAGTAGTAGTTGTAGTAGCCATAGAATCGCCTCAAAATCACCAAGAAGTTGCACTACATAACTAGTCATAGTAGTCTTAATAATAGTAGTAGTAGTAGCAGTGGAAGTAGTAATAGTAGCCATAGAAGTAGTAGTAGTAGTAGTAGAAGTAGTCGTAGCAGTAATAGAAGTAGAAGAATAAGTAGTAGTAGTAGAAGTAGTAGCCATAGAATCGCCTAAAAATCGCTAATAAGTTGTACTACATAACTGTTGTAATATGTTGTTAGATTTATGTGGGATTTTATATTATTATTATTATATATATGTACACATACAGTACAAGATTGACCAGGCCAGATTTCAGTTGAAGGTGGTGCAGGCCACATTGGTATCTGTTAATCTAATTACACATATCAAAGGGGGACTTGTTGATTAAAGGGGAAGTGGCCAAACATGATTTACTCCACATATCAAAGGGGACATATAGTGACTCTGGGCTATGTTAATGTTAATATGCAAGAATGCAAAGTAGGACAGTTTATGACTGCAGCTGTTTACGTCTGTCCCTCTGAAAGACAGAAGCAGATCAAAGGCCTAATGGAAACGGCCAATCAAATTGCTCAGCCATTCAGTGTATAGGGAATAGGGATGATCCGAACACCCCCCTGTTCGGTTCGCACCAGAACATGCGAACAGGCAAAAAATTTGTTCGAACACGCGAACACCGTTAAAGTCTATGGGACATGAACATGAATAATTAAAAAAGTGCTAATTTTAAAGGTTAATATGCAAGTTATTGTCATAAAAAGTGTTTGGGGACCTGGGTCCTGCCCCAGGGGACATGGATCAATGCAAAAAAAGTTTTAAAAACTGACGTTTTTTCGGGAGCAGTGATTTTAATAATGCTTAAAGTGAAACAATAAAAGTGTAATATTCCTTTAAATTTCGTAGCTGGGGGGTGTCTATAGTATGAATGTAAAGGGGCGCATGTTTCCCGTGTTTAGAACAGTCTGACAGCAAAATGACATTTCAAAGAAAAAAAGTCATTTAAAACTACTCGCTGCTATTAATGATTTTCCGGTCCGACAATACACATAAAAGTTCATTGATAAAAACGGCATGGGAATTCCCCACAGGGGAACCCAGAACCAAAATTTTTAAAAAAATGGCCCTTCAGGTCTGGTACGGATATTAAGGGGAACCTCGGCCAAAATTTTTTAAAAAAATGGCATGAGGTCCCCCTCAATCACTGCTCCCGAAAAAATGGCCATTTTTAAAACTTCTTTTTGCATTGATCCATGTCCCCTGGGGCAGGACCCGGGTCCCCAAACACTTTTTATGACAATAACCTGCATATAAGCCTTTAAAATTAGCACTTTTGATTTCTCCCATAGACTTTTAAAGGGTGTTCCGCGGCTTTCGAATTTGCCGTGAACACCCCAAATTGTTCGCTGTTCGGCGAACTGGCGAACGGCCGATGTTCGAGTCGAACATGTGTTTGACTCGAACTCGAAGCTCATCCCTAATAGGGAATATAACCTGGCGTTCAGTCTATTCACGCTGTGTGATTATGAAGGCACAGGTCTAGGAAACATGGGGCTCTGAAGGCTTAGTATTCGTTGTCAAATTTACTCTGTTGGATTTTGTCATCTGTTGCAAGACTTTGTTCTGTGTTGGAGGTCAATAAAGTGCATCTCTCTGGAAGAATTTAGATTAGAAGATTATAATAACTACTAATTAATTATCTACCCACTATACTATATCACTACAATAATCACACCTAAAATCGGACCAAAATTGCATTGAACCAGGTCTAAATGAGCCTTTAAAAATAAAGTAAAGTCCTGTTTAAAAGCAGACAACACAAAATACAAGAGATACTTTGTACTTACCAGAATGTCTACTTGCACCGACTTGTTTGTTGGCTGCATGTTGGAATTTACAGGATAAAGTCTATATTTAACTAAAGGAACAGAAGAGAGACCACAATACAATCAGATGGCTGGAATGGGACAGATTTGATCTTCTATATTCAAATCCTTTCTATTAACATACAACATTTTTCTTTTTTCCTTTTTGATGTCATGTATGGACTATCATTTATATACATAAGTGAAAGGGCCAATCTGGACAGGATTGTATGTATAACACACCACTTGTCTGATCAATATATGTCACTTTCTGTATAAGTCACTGTATATTAATGTACATGTATAGCGCAGCACTTTTTAACTTTCTATCAGTGGCGGAAGTATAGGGGTCGCGAGGTCGCCTGGGCCCCATGCTACAGGGGGCCCCCCTGTTTATCTTGATAGGAGGAGCGGCTGAGACCGATCTTCCCATCGTCAGCCGAACTGTAATCAGCACTGTGCAGGGAGCTTGTCACACTGATCTAAAGTGAAAGCACAGTGTGTGCTGTGCTCTTTGTCTCTCCCTACAGTGCAGTACCCGGCAGGAAGAGGTAAGGTAAAGCACTGCCGTTTTTTAAAAGGCTTTCCGTATGTGTGTATGTGTGTGTTCTTATATGTGTGTTCATGTATGTGTATGTGTTTGCATGTGTTTATGTGTGTATTTATATATGTTTGTGTGTGTGTATATACAGTATATGTGTGTGTATATTATGTGTGTGTTTATCTATGTGTGTGTTTAGATGCAGTGGCGGCCCATGCATTAACGGCGCACGGGCGCCGCCCCCTCTCTCCAGCCACCCCTCTATCACCAATAGATAGATTCATGCATTGCATGAATCTATCTATGGCCGCCGCTGCCACCCCCTATTCAGGCACCCAGCCCCTTTTTGGGCGCAGGGAACCTGAATAACAGCGGCGGGGGGTTTGAAGCACTAGATTAGAGCCGTAGGCTCTAATAGGCATCAAAAAAGGTGACCTCACAGGTCACTCAGCTGTGTTAGAAAAGCGAATGACTATGTGCTTTCCTAACACTAAACTGCCTCTCTGCCAATCTGGTGCTCGGGTCTGTTACCCGTCACTTGATTGGCTGAAACGAGAGGCGCCACTATTGGACGCCTATCAGGAGGAGAGGACGGGAGATGAGGACAGCAGGAGACGCATGGAGGACCCCACTCGTTGCAGTCACCCGCTGCCCCACCAAGACAGGGTAAGTGCCGGTGTGCGGTCGGGGGTCACGCTGGGGGCATTCAAGGGCACACTGGCAGCATTTAATGGGCACACGGGCAGCATTTGATGGGCACACTGGCAGCATTTGATGGGCACACTGGCAGAATTTGATGGGCACACTGGCTGCGTTTGATGGGCACACTGGCAGCATTTGATGGGAACACTGGCAGCATTTGATGGGCACACTGGCTGCGTTTGATGGGCACACTGGCTGCGTTTGATGGGCACAGTGGCAGCGTTTGGCACAGTGGCTGCAATTGATGGCACAGTGGCTGCAATTGATGGAACACTGGCAGCATTTAATGGGCACAGTGGCAGCGTTTGATGGCTCAGTGGCAGCATTTGATGGGCACAGTGGCAGCATTTAATGGGCACAGTGGCAGCGTTTGATGGGCACAGTGGCTGCGTTTGATGGGCACAGTGGCTGCGTTTGATGGGCATAGAGGCAGCGTTTGATGGGCATAGTGGCAGCATTTGGCACAGTGGCTGCAATTGATGGCACAGTGGCTGCGTTTGATGGCACAGTGACAGCATTTAAGTGGCACAGTGGCAGCATTTGATGGGCACAGTGACAGCAATTGATGGCACAGTGGCTGCATTTGATGGCACACTGGCAGCATTTAAGTGGCACAGTGGCAGTGTTTGATGGGCACAGTGGCAGCAATTGATGGCACAGTGGCTGCGTTTGATGGCACAGTGGCTGCGTTTGATGGCACAGTGGCAACGTTTGATGGGCACAGTGGCAGCGTTTGATGGGCATAGTGGCAGCATTTGGCACAGTGGCTGCAATTGATGGCACAGTGGCTGCGTTTGATGGCACACTGGCAGCATTTAAGTGGCACAGTGGCAGCATTTGATGGGCACAGTGACAGCAATTGATGGCACAGTGGCTACGTTTGATGGCACACTGGCAGCATTTAAGTGGCACAGTGGCAGCGTTTGATGGGCACAGTGGCAGCAATTGATGGCACAGTGGCTGCGTTTGATGGCACACTGGCAGCATTTAAGTGGCACAGTGGCAGCGTTTGATGGGCACAGTGGCTGCAATTGATGGCACAGTGGCAGCGTTTGATGGCACAGTGGCAGCATTTGATGGGCACAGTGGCTGCATTTGATGATTTTTTTTCAAAAAATGTTTGCGCCCCCCAAAAAATTTTGAGCACCAGCTGCCACTGTTTAGATGTATGTATGCACATTTTATGTATGCACGTTTAATCCTGACACCCTATATGTGTACAATCAGGACTGTTTTTTTTTTCTTGCTCGTTCAAAGTACCAGCAACAAAATGCTGTTCCTATGAAAAGCGATCCATGCTCAGATCACTTTTCAGAGGCATTTGACAGCCGGTAAAGAGGCAATATGTTGCCTCCTGACCACCTGTTTTAACCCCTAAAAGTGATTGTAAAGGTTTTTTTTTTAAAATAACAAACATGTCATACCTTCATTGTGCAGTTAGTTTTGCACAGAGTGGCCCCGAACACCGACTTCTGGGGTCCCTCGGCGGCTCTCGCGGCTCCTCCTCTTATCAGACATCCCCCTAGGAAAAGCTCTGTCCAGGGGTCAGGGGGGCCCTTCATGATTTCTTGCATCGGGGCCCTGAAGGTTTTAGTTACGCCACTGCTTTCTATAATCATGCACAATGTTTGTCAAACTGTGATGTCCATCTGTTTAATCTACAGGTCTCTAGCGCAGTATACTCTTGTAACTTATTATTTTTAAAAAGTGACAGTTATTTAGAGCTGAGTTGAATCCTATTTGAAAAGTACAATCACATAGCTAAAAATAAAGATCCTTATTCTTGTACTAAGATTTGTGTGAATTGAGCCTAAAGTGAATAGAGAACTAGAGCTGTTCAATCGACAGGGAGCAGATATGTAAAACTCTACCTCCGACTCAGCAGGGCACACGTTACACCACTGCAGCAAGAGCACTGCTTTCCACAAAGAGAGCAAGGGTCCTTTTTTAGGTCTGTTAGGGCATTTAGGGGGGACCCCATTTTTTAAAAAAAAGGTATGGGGTCCCCCCAAGTCACAATAAAGCTAATATTACAAAAAGTGTGAAGTCCCCCCCCCCCCTCAAAATCCATAGCAGACGCTTATCAGAGTATGCAGCCTGAATGGCTGGAGGAGGGGGGGACAAGTGTGTGGCCTCCCCCTCCCTGATCCAAACCAGGCCACATGCTCTCAACCCCATATTTAGGAGGATAAGGGTTTCTTACCCACAACCCTGGCCCAGTGGTTGTGGGTGGGTCTATATAACTCCTTATTAACCCTTAGTTTACCCTAAAACCAATGGTTAATAAGGGGATAAATAGAAACTAACATTATTAAAAAAAAACAAAAAACAGAATTTATACAAAAGTAACAATGTTGCTTTGTTTCTCTCAACCTCACGTCTGAACCATGTTTATGTCAGAGGGTCCATTTTTTGATGACAGCAGCTTATACGGCTACTGTATTTACACAGGAACTCCTGTAGGGGGAGCTGCAGAAATGAAGGACAAAGCCTATCACGCATGTCATTTGTACTTCAACTACGTTCTTTTGGGCATGTGTAGCATGCCCAGTGTCCGCAAATGGTGAAATTAGTATCTATGGGTTAGGCCAACAAATTGAAAACAATACATTCATTCTGTGGCTGATATTTTATCACCTAACCAGAGAGGTGGAGTCAGACGTTTTCCTAAGGTCAACAATAGTTTTATTTCTTCATTTTGCTTCTACATTATACAGATAAGTACCTGATTTCCCCGGATTGTAGATGGGTTTGTCCGTCTGTATGAAGATGTATCCCCTGTGAAAGGTCAGGAGGAGAATTTTCTCTATGCTGCACGGTGGATTGCTGGACTTCACACTTATAGATATGTATTGTTTCTTCTTTGGGTCTTTTATTAAACCTTTACCCTGAATCTGGATAAGAAAAAAAAAAAAAACATTCTTAGCCTAAATATCATATAAACCCCTCATTATGGATCGTAAAGCGGGCCTTACCCCACCGATTTATCCATTTCCCAAAGAAAGCTCTAGGTTGAAATGTTTAATAAATGTTACCTAATCCTTCATCAAATATAGCATTGTGGTTTTCTGCAGTGTTTCTTACCGGCACATTCACAGAATATATTACATTCAAGGCATGCCCTGGTGAAAACTGTCACAGCTACAAGTGTGCTTATATCAATCTTTCAGGCCATTAAATGGCTGGTGACATATCTCGTCATGGGTGATGTTCCGTGGCACCTGCACATCCAAACAGAGGCTAATGCCGTGTACACACGGGGCGGACTTTTCAACAGGACTGGTCCGGCGGACAGAATCCGGCGGACAATCCGACTGTGTTTGGGCTCCATCGGACCTGCAGCTGACTTTTTCTGTCAAAAATCTGACGGACTTTAGATTTGGAACATGTTTCAAATTTGTCCGACGGACTCGAGTACGGTCGAAAAATCCGCTCGTCTGTATGCGGACGAAAACCCACGCTAGGGCAGCTATTGGCTACCGGCTATCAACTGCCTTATTTTAGTCCGGTCGTACGTCATCACATACAAATCCGTCGGACTTTGGTGTGATCGTGTGTAGGCAAGTCTGTTCGTTCAAAAGTCGGTCGGAAGTCCGTCAGACCTGTCCAGTCGAAAAGTCCGCCCGTGTGTATGTGGCATAGGATGGCACCTTACTAGGAGGATAGGAGGCTCTCGTTCTGATTTGAAACCAGACATGTGGATCTGAACTCCAGGTTAAAAGTATATGCAAATAAATAATAATAAATAAATAAATTCAACATACACAACACTTTGTATTCTTCTCATTTAGAAAGATTCCCCTACTTGAAATAACCCTTCCTCTAACCCCAACTTAACATTAACCTTCCCAGTAATTCCAACCCTAACTTTGGCTCTTCCCGTAATCCTCACACTAACCCGCCCTGTTACCTTAACACTAACCCTTCATGTAACCCCAAAACTTACACTAAACCTCTCTGTATCCCCAAAATGTTAGCCCTTCCTGTAATCCTCAAACTAACCTTCTCTTCTAACCACAACCCTTATGCCGCGTACACACGGTTGGATTTTCCGACGGGAAATGTTGGATGTGAGCTTGTTGTCGGAAAGTCTGACTGTGTGTATGCTCCATCGAACATTTGCTGTTGGAATGTTGACTAGCAGGTTCTCAAATTTTCTGCCAACAAAACTTTGTTGTCGGAAAGTCCGATCGTGTGTACACAACTCCGTCGCACAAAAGTTCACGCATGCTCGGAATCAAGCAGAAGGAGCTGTACTGGCTATTGAACTTCCTTTTTCTCGGCTCGTAGTATGTCTTGTATGTCACCATGTTCCCATGTTCGTAATTGTTGGCCAACATTTGTGTGACCACGTGTATGCAAGACAAGTTTGAGCCAACAACCTTCGAACAAAATCCACGTTTTTGTTGGCGGAAAGTCCGATCGTGTGTACGCTGCATTACATTAGCCTTCCTGTAGCACTAATCTTCCCAGTATCCCTCACATGAACCCTCATTCTAACCCTAATCTTTACACTAACACTTCTTGTAACCCCAACACTTACATAGTTACATTATTGTTGTTACATTTATACAGTTACAAAATTATACAGTCCTATACCCACAGTTAATCCAGAGGAAAGCAAAAAAAAAACCCAATGAAGCATGATCCAATTTGCTCCAGCAGGGAAAAAAAATCCTTCCTGATCTCCCAAGAGGCAACTGGATGTTCCCTGAATCAACGTTACCTATAAATATTAATATCCTGTTATATTATGTTTTTCTAGGAAAGAATCCAGGCCTTTCTTAAAGCAATCTCTTGAGCTTGCAAGAACCAGTTCTTGAAGGAGTCTATTCTACATTTTTATTTATACGTATTTGGAGATTAAATTCTCTTTTCTCCCAGACATAAAGAGTGCCCCCTTGTCCTTGAGCTGCTAAGAAGTTAAGGAGGGGGCAGAGAGGACCCTGTAGTGTGTCAAAATATTTTAGGTAGTAGGCCCTGGTGAGCCCGTCAGGCCCAAGGCTTTTGCCGGTGGGCAGGGACTTAATTGTGGACAGTAATTCATGTGTAGTAATTGGGCGTTCCAAATCTATTGCTTGTTCTGAAGACATTGTGGGAAGCCTTACCGTGGAGAGATAGTCTGCTATATAGATTTTTTAAGAGCTATATCTGCCGGAGAGGAGGCGGAGTCCAGGTCATACAAGGCTGCGTAATAGTCGCGAAACATAGATGCTATTTTTGAGGTGCGGTGAGTTGGCGTCCCTGTAGGGGAATGTAGTTTATGCACATGTGCTAAGAGCCTCTTTTTACGGAGAGCCCGAGCCAATAACCTGCCACACTTGTTGCCGTGTTCGTAGTAGGTATGGGCCATGTATCGTAGTTTACGGCTTATTTGGCGGTCTAGCAGTTTTGAGAAAATCTGTCTTAGCTCACGTAGGCGTCGGGCCTCTGCAGGGTCTGACGTTCGTTTATGACTGAGCTTGGCTTGTTGTAATGCCTGTAGTACTCTCTTGAAATCTGCCTGCCTCCCCTTTTTAAAGTGGAGGTCCGCTGAAAAAAAAATATTAAAAGCCAGCAGCTACAAATACTGCAGCTCCTGACTTTTAGTATATGGACACTTACCAGTCCAGGGAGCCCGCAATGTCGGCAGCCAAAGCCGATCTGTCCGTCGGCTCTCGGCGGCTGCCACCGCCATCCTCGGTGAGGGAATCAGGAAGTAAAGCCGTGCAGCTTCACTTCCTGGTTCCCTACTGCGCATGCGCAAGTCACGCTGCATGTCCTCACTGGTCCCTGCTGTCTTCTGGGACCTGTGTGTCTCCCAGAAGACAGCGGGGGGGGACAGAGTAGGCGCCGGAAGTGGCGTAGGTCACCGTGATCACCACGGTGATATATGCCAGGAAGTGGGAGTAAATACCTGTATTAGATATGTATCTGCCCCCCTCCCCCCAAAAAGGTGCAAAATGTGACACCGGAGGGGGGAGGGTTCCAAAAAATGGAAGTTCCATTTTTGGGTGGAACTCCACTTTAAAGTGAATAACTCAACACTGAGTTCACTATTTGGACCACATATGTATTTTTGATCATATCACTTAATCTCCTCTCTCAAGAAGGAATAAATTCAGTTCCTCTAATCTTTCCTTATAGTTGAGCTCCTCCATGCCTTATCAGTTGGCTGGCCTTCTCTGCACTTTCTCCAGTTCCCCAATATCCCTTTTTGAGAACTGGTGCCCAAAACTGAACTGAATATTCCAGATGAGGTCTAATGATTTGTACAGGGGCAAAATTATATCTCTCTCTCTGGAGTCCATACCTCTCTTAATACAAGAAAGGTCTTTGCTCACTTTGGAAACCACAGCTTGGCATTGCATGTTATTATTGAGCTTATGATCTACCAAAACTACCTCAGATCCTTCTCCACCATTGACTCCCCAGTTGTACTTAACATTAAGCCTTGGTTCACTCTTGTGAGAACACAGATATCACATGTGATTCGCACCCGCACTGCGGGTTGTATGGCTGTATGGCTGAACTTGCATTGGATTTGCAGGAAAATAGTGCATGGACCTTTTTTTTCCCACACTGCAATCGGATCGCATAGGTGTTCCCACCCATGCGATATGATTTCTGTACGAGTTCATAGTTCGCACTGCGATCTGTGATCTGATCTGGGGGTGTCATTAACATTGTATTGACACCCGCAGCGGTTCGCAAAGGGCAGTGTCAACTGCCTGCAGGAGAGTTGCTATGCGGGAACCAGCGCTGGAATCATGCTGGTTCCCGCATCACTACAGTGTGAATCTAGGCGAAACCTCATTTGCCACATAGTTGCCCAATTAGACAGTGCATTGAGGTCAGCTTGTAAGTTTTAGACATCCTGTAAGGACGTCATTCCTCTGCATAGCTTTGTGTCATCTGCAAAGACTGAAATGGTACTTTTAATCCCAGACCCAACATTTATAAATATATTAAAAAGTAAGAATCCCAACACTGAACCTTGGAGTACACCACTGATAACCTTCGACCATTCAGAGTATGAATCATTAACTACTACTCTCTGAATTATGCCTTTTAGCCAGTTTTCTATCCATTTACAAACTTATCAAGCCTGTAGACTTTACTTTACACATGAGCTGTGTATGGGGAACTGTGTCAAACTCTTTGACAAAATCTAACTACAGTAAAACCTTGGATTGCGAGCATAATTCATTCCGGAAACATGCCTGTAATCCAAAGCACTCTTATATCAAAGCAAATTTCCCCATAAGAAATAATGGAATCTCAGATGATTCGTTCCACAACCATTTATTCATAAGTCCTTCAGTTTATATTCCATATAAAAGAATTATAGCAATGTGATAGGTTGTGTAACCATAAAATGTCCATCCACAAATGGAAGCCTCCACAAGGGGATTAGAAGAAAAATCCAACAGGAGCTACAGAGTATAAAAGAGAAGAGAGGCGCCTCCAAGTGTAGCAATATGGTTACATTTATTGAAGGTACAACATTTACCTATAAAACATAGGTACTCACAATACAGCAGTAAAAAATGGCTTATCTCTGACGAGCGGTGAGCTCGTAAGCCTCAATCAGCATAGGTGCCTGTCCTGTCCCTACGTGTGATGTCACACAACACGTGACTTCATCAGGGGATCCCCTATCAGGGGAGTACCTATGTTTTATACTAAAAAAAGCTAGTTTTAGCCTGACAACATTGCACTATCTGGGACCCTACTTTTTTTCCATCTACGTGCCCCCTTATCATCTGAGGGAATTATGCTCCGGGACTAGGACCGCGAAGATAGAGGAGAAAATTTAAAGGATGGTATTCCCATTACTGGTCATATGCTGTTACCCCATTACCTTAAGGTAAGGGGCCACTGCTTACTAGTTTGTGTGTGAACAGGAAGAAGAGCACTATTTTGATTTATTTGAGCACTTCACTGCAATTTGTGCATGCTAGGAAGCCGGTTTCATTCTGTGAAGGAGGACTTATGTTTAAGCACCTTGATTGATTTAAAGTTTATACCTTATTGGTCACGTGGACTTTTATTGCACAAGTCACTTTGTGTTTGTTGCACGTATATTACACATTGTAATTCACTGTTATATTGAATATTTTGCACTTTATATAGGAGGATTCACTCCTACATCTGCTGTTGCACCTTTTGTTATCTTTACAGTTAACTTCTGGCTATGGATATCCACTGAAAGTTACTATTATATATATCATGATTGCACTTTGCACTTTATTTTTTTAGTGTTTGGTTTTTACGCAGGATTGATCACACTTTATCCATAACTGTTTATTTTGTATTCGCCATATTCTAGTGTTTTTTAGCCCACTAGGACATTAATTTTAATATTATTGTGTTTTTGCTAGGATTAGCGCAGCACCACTTTAATAATTTATTCATCCGGGTAAATGCTGTCCACATAGACCATCCTCCGCACCTCTGGCTCTTAACGCTGTCAGTCTGCAATCGTGATCGGGAAGACTACCCTGCAGTAAAACGATCTGAAAGCGAGGATTGAAGAGCTTGTGGAGCGCAGCGTGGAAGGGGTGACATTGATGGCGGTGTGGAGGACGGTCTATGTGGACATCTTTACCCCGGATGCCTGCATACTTAGATGTGCCTGTTTTAATCATCAACCATGTGAGTTGCTAAATGTTGTACCTTTATTAAATGTAACCATATTGCTACACTTAGAGACGCCTCTCTTCTCTTTTATACTCCGTTGTGACATGACGCTACTTGTATATCAAGACATTGCTTGTATAGCAAGTCAAAATGTATTTAAAAATTTTGCTTGTCTTGCTAAACGCTCTCAAACCAAGTTACTCACAAGCTAAGGTTTTACTGTATACTTCGTCCACAGCCGCACCCCTATGTCCAATGTTTTACTTACCTCTTCATAAAAAGAAATCAGATTTGTTTGACAACTTCTGTCTTTCATGAATCCATGCATTCTGTTGCTTAAAATATTTTTTTTCCAGCAAGAACTCATCTATGTGGTCTTTTATTAAACTCTCCAGTATCTTCCCATCTGGGTGGATGCCATCCTGTCCAGGTGCTTTATTCACCTTTATTCTGTCTAGATATTTCTGGACCATGTCAAACCCTTCATGTAACAATAATCTTCCCTGTTACTCTAACATTAATCCTCCCTGTAAAACAAAACCCCTACTATAAACCCAACCTTTACACTAACCCTCCTTGTAACCCTCACAGTAATTCTCATACCAACCATTCCTGTATCCCCACCCCTAAGTATAACCTATCCTGTTACCCCATCGCTAACACTAACCCTTCCTGTAACCCTATCATTAACTTTCACCATAACCTTCTCTGTGACCACCACATTAATCTTCCATGTTACCCTAACAATAATCCTCCCATGTTGCCCCAATCCTAACACTAACCCTCTCTATGACCATAACACAAACCCTCCTGGTAATCCCAAACACTCACACTTACCTTCTCTATAACTCCAGCTTTCACATTAACCCTCTTTGTACCCCTTACACTTACTCTCCCTGTAACCCCAAAACAACCAGTAGCCCCAGCCTCTACACTACCCCCCTTTTCACCCAAACCCTAACACTAACCTTACAATAGGCCCTAAGTCTAAAACCAACCCTCACACTAACCCTTCTTGTATTCTTATTCTTAGTATCATGGAAACCACCATGACTTTGCTCCTGGAGGGGCCTGGAGGCCAGCCTCCTTCCCACCGACTATGGACCCAGGACTAAGGAGACCCCCTGCTGCAGGTATACTTGTAGAGAAATGAGATTTGAATGACTGCACACCCATACAAAGCAAATCAATGATTGTTTATTGAAAAAAATATATCAGTAAAAACAGGCACAATTGGCATATTGGCAGGAGGAAAAAAAAGAATGTTGACGTGTTTCGCACGTATTAGGGTGGGAAACGCGTAAACCTTTTTTTCCTGTCCCACCTCGGGGCACCCTGCTCTGCTGGTGCGCGGGACTATCTGATAGCCTCCATGTGATTTTTCGGTTGATTTTCGGAGATCCTCTTCGTATACCTATAGGTAAATGTATTGAGATGGCTATGCGTTGCGCATATATGACCGTTTGTATGTTCTTTCCATTCAAGATGCTAAATGTACTTTTCTTGCAGTAAACTCATCCTCTGAAGAAGACCCCAACAAAATGGGTTGAAAGGCATCAGTTTTGTCTTTTTAGACATGTTTGCTAGGGATGAGCCGAACACCCCCCGGTTCGGTTCGCATCCAGAACATGCGAACAGGCCAAAATTTGCGCGAACATTCGAACACCGTTAAAGTCTATGGGACTCGAACGTGAGAAATCAAAAGTGCGAATTTTTAAGGCTAATATACAAGTTATTGTCCTAAAAAGTGTTTGGGGACCCGGGTCCTGCCCCAGGGGACATGTATCAATTCAAAAGAAAGTTTTGAAAACTACCGTTTTTTCAGGAGCAGTGATTTTAATGATGCTTAAAGTGAAAAAATAAAAGTGAAATATTCCTTTAAATATCATACCTGGGGGGTGTCTATAGTATGCCTGTAAAGTGGCACATGTTTCCCGTGTTTAGAACAGTCCCTGCACAAAATGACATTTCTAAAGGAATAAAAGTCATTTAAAACTGCTTGCAGCTGTAATGTAATGTCGGGTCCCGGTAATATGGATGAAAATTATTGAGAAAAATGGCATGGGTAACCCCCCAGCCTATTACCAGGCCCTATGGGTCTTGTATGGATATTAAGGGGAACCCCGCACCCAAATTTAAAAAATAAAAGGCGTGGGGCCTAAAGGTCCTAAATACTCTGAACAGCAGTATACAGGCGGTCCCCGGGTTACAAACAGGATAGAGACTGTAGGTTTGTTCTTAAGTTGAATCTGATTGTAATTTGGAACAGGTACATTTTTTAAGTGTAGCTCCAGCCAAAAAATCTATTTTTAAGCTTTTTGGATAACATCGGGAAGGGTTATCATCACCCCTGTAACATTTGTTTTGCTGTCTGTGCCCCTGTTCAGAAGATTTCACCTCACTTTCTGTCCCAATGACAATTGGATTTTGAAAATTTGGGGTTTTTAGGGAAACAAGGATTGGTGATAATAAAGCATCAGTGGAGACACCTTTTTCCCATATTAACTCTTACAGGAGAGAATTTCCCTTCCTAGGAGTATATTTCCTCTCACTTCCTGTTGTCTCCCTCCGTTTGTTAGTAGGAATCGTTTGTAAGTCAGATGTTTGAAAGTAGGGGACCGCCTGAATATACTATATGGCCTGCCCTATATACTCTGCAGAAATTTGGGCCTTAGGTGTTGGTGATACCAGAACACTGTAAGCCCTCACAGTTACTCTTGGTGGGCGCTGGAACGGGCCCTGCTGTGAAATATTATATTAAAGAATTGTAATTACATTCCCCTATTGAACAGGGTCAGAAAAATTGGGCCTTTGGTGGTGTGGTGGTGTTGCCACAACACTGTAAGCCCTCACAGTTACTCCTGGCGGGCGCAGGAACGGGCCCTGCTGTGAAATATTAGATCGAAAATTGTAATTACACGCCCCTGTTAAATAGGGGCAGAAAAATTGGGCCTTAGGTACTGGTGCTGGTGCCACAACACTACAACCCCTCACAGATACTCTAGTTGAGCGCAGCAACCAGTTCTGTTGCAAAATATTACAGCAAAAATTGTAATTACATGCCCCTTAACAGGGGCAGAAAAATTGGGTCTTAGCCACTGGTGGTGGTGCCCAGAACCAAAGATGTTCTTAGAAGCTATCAACATGAACATTGAGGAGGAATAGGATAGTCACTCAGCATAACAGGATAGTCACTCAGCATTGGGGATGGGCCAAACACCCCCCCGGTTCGGTTTGCATCCAGAACATGCGAACGGATCGAAAGTTTGCACGAACATTCGAACACCGTTAAAGTCTATGGGACTCGAACGTGAGAAATGAAAAGTGCATATTTTAAAGGCTAATGTGCAAGTTATTGTCCTAAAAAGGGTTTGGGGACCCGGGTCCTGCCCCAGGGAACATGTATCAATAGAAAAGAAAGTTTTAAAAACAAACGTCTTTTCGGGAGCAGTGATTTTAATGATGCTTAAAGTGAAAAAATAAAAGTGAAATATTCCTTGAAATATCGTACCTGGGGGGTGTCTATAGTATGCCTGTAGAGTGGCAAGTGTTTCCCATGTTTAGAACAGTCCCTGTACAAAATGACATTTCTAAAGGAATAAAAGTCATTTAAAACTGCTTGCAGCTGTAATGTATTGTCGGGTCCCGGCAATATAGATGAAAATTATTGAGAAAAACGGCATGGGTAATCCCCCAGCCCATTACCAGGCCCTTTGGGTCTTGTATGGATATTAAGGGGAACCCCGCACCCAAGTTAAAAAAAGAAAAGGCGTGGGGCCCCAAGGCCCTATATACCCTGAACAGCAGTATACAGGCGGTCCCAACAAGACAGGGACCGTAGGTTTGTTCTTATGTAGAATATGTTTGTAATTTGGAACAGGTACATTTTCTAAGTGTAGCTCCAGCCCAAAAATCTATTTTAAAGCTTTTTGGAAAACATAGGAAAGGGTTATCACCCCTGTAACATTTGTTTTGCTGTTTGTGCCCCTGTTCAGAAGATTTTACCTCACTTTCTGTCCCAATGACAATTGGATTTTGAAAATTTGGGTTTTTTAAGGGAAACAAGAATTGTTGATAAATCAGTGGAGGAGACACCTTTTTTGCATATTAACTTATACAGGAGAGAATTTCTCTTCCAAGGGGTAGATTTTCTCTCACTTCCTGTTGTCTCCATTTGTAAGTAGGAGTCGTTTGTAAGTCGGATTTTTGAAAATAGGGGACCGCCTGTATATACTATACGGCCTGCCCTATACACTCTGTGGAAAATTGGGCCTTAGGTGTTGGTGGTACCAGGACACTGTAAGCCCTCACAGTTACTCTTGCTGGGCGCTGGAACGGGCCCTGCTGTGAAATATTATATCAAGAATAGTAATTACATGCCCCTGTTAAACAGGGGAAGAAAAATTGGGCCTTAAGCGTGGTGGTGGTGGCGGTGGCACAACACTGTAAAGCCTCACAGATACTTTTGTTGAGCGCAGGAACAGGTGCTGCTGTGAAATAAGATAAAAAAGAACCGCGCTAGAAAAAATAAATCATAAATAAAAAAGCAGCAGTAAACAGTGCGACAACACAAAAAAGTCCAATATAAATTTTAAAACTGCGCTAGAAGAAAGTAAATGTCCAAAAAAAAGAAAGTAAATGTCCAAAAAAGTTTATATATGGGCATCAAACAAAGGCGCTACGGATCTCCCAAACCCCATAATGTATGAAAAACATATGAAAATTGTAGTGAGGTGCCCAACCACCATGGTTGTAAATTGCGCTTACCAAACAGCAAGCAGGATAAGCGGATGGCTTAAAACCCAGCCCGGGCCTTTTAAGTGTAGAAAATACTTCCGCTCTCTCCAGGTTCAGATCACTGTTCCCTCAGTACATATATACCAGAAGGAGAGAGAGACAAGAAAAACTGGCCATAGTGTAGTATATCTGAATATCACATGTGGACACTTACTTGCAACAAACACCCTGATGTGCACGTAAGACAAAGGTGATAACCCAACCAACATAGCTGTAGAGTGTGCTTACCAACTTGCAAGCTATTACACGCAGATGGCTCAAAACCCAACTTGGAATCATAAAGGATGGTAACAGGAAGTAAGGATATTCGCCCACTGTAGCCAGGGGATCCGTTAACTCAGTGTGTAACCCAAAAAGGAAATAGACTGGCCATAGTGTAATACATCCAAAAACCACTTTAATATATAAAGTATTGCACTTACAATTTTAAAAGGTAATTTCACGCAGTTGCATATAAAAAACGCCGGCCGGCATAACAAACATCAAATGGAGCCCGTCCTCCTCCTCTGGTCACGTGGTAGCGTCACTACGTGCGTACCCAGACACGTTTCGTCATCAATCGGACGTTCTCAATGGGGTGCTGTGAAATATTAGATCAAAAATTGTAATTACACGCCCCTGTTAAACACGGGCAGAAAAATTGGGCCTTAGGCAGTGGTGGTGGGGCCACAACACTGCAACCCCTCACAGATACTTTTGTTGAGCACAGGAACGGGCCCTGCTGTGAAATATTATATCAAGAATTGTAATTACATGCCCCTGTTGAACAGGGGCAGAAAAATTGGGCCTTTGGTGGTGTGGTGGTGGTGCCACAACACTGTAAGCCCTCACAGTTACTCTTGGTGGGCGCAGGAACGGCCCTGCTGTGAAATAGTAGATAAAAAATTGTAATTACACGCCCCTGTTAAACAGGGGCAGAAAAATTGGGCCTTAGGCAGTGGTGGTGGTGCCACAACACTGCAACCCCTCACAGATACTCTTGTTGAGCGCAGGAACGAGCCCTGCTGCAAAATGTTACAGCAAAAATTGTAATTACATGCCCCTGTTAAACAAGGGCAGAAAAATTGGGCCTTAGGCAGTGGTGGTGGTGCCACAACACTGCAAACCCTCATAGATACTCTAGTTGAGCGCAGGAACAAACCCTGCTGCAAAATATTACAGCAAAAATTGTAATTACACGCCTCTGTTAAACAGGGGCAGAAAAATTGGGTCTTAGCCACTGGTGGTGGTGCCCAGAACCAAAAATGTTCTTAGAAGCTATCAACATGAACATTGAGGAGGAATAGGATAGTCACTCAGCATAACAGGATAGTCATTCAGCATCAGCATAAGCAGTCTTCAAGGGATCTCACATTCATAAAAAAATTATTCGGTTACATAAGCCTCAGGTGCTTGGTAGCTGGTGATCCAAGACTGATTCAGTTTTATGAAGGTGAGCCGATCAACCAAGTTGGTGGACAGGCGCACTCTGTGATCAGTTACAAAGCCTCCAGCGGCACTCAATGTGCGTTCCAAAAGAACACTGGATGCAGGACAGGCCAGTAACTCAGTTGCATACTGTGCAAGCTCTGGCCAGTGATCCATACTCTAGACCCAGTAACCCAGTGGATTTTCAGTTTGAAAGATCTCCAGGTCTGATCTTGCCCTAGGTATTCCTGCACCATGTACAACAGATGCTGGCGATGGTTGCTGGAACTGATCAGACCTTGGGGCTGCGGACTAAAAATTGTCTGAACGCATCGGTCAGACAGCCACCTTCTCCACTGCTCCTTCTGTGACTGACCAAAGCCTCAGCAACACGTTGTCCAGGAGGACCAGAAAATTGTAACCTTCCAGGCTCTGGAAACGCATTGCACAAACCTTTCTGCAAGGCCTCCCGAAGATGTTTCATTCTCTGCTCCCTCTGCAACGGCTGGATAAGTTCCGCCACCTTACCCTTGTAACGTGGATCAAGAAGGGTTGCCAGCCAGTACTGATTCCTCTCCTTGATACCACAAATCTGAGGGTCCTTTCGCAGGCTTTGCAGGATCAGGGAGGCTATGCAGCGTAGGTTTGCTGAGGCATTTGGTCCGGAGTCCTCTGGGTCACTAAGGACGACCTGATCCGCAGCCACCTCCTGCCAGCCACGTACAAGTCCATGGGTTTCTGAGGCCTGAAAATGATCCCTTGAAGACTGCTGCTGATGCTGAGTGCCAGGCTCCACCTCCATGCTGACACAATCCTCCTCCTCCTCCTCCTCCTCTTCCTGTGTGATAGGCAGGCCTGCAGGAATACTGTCTGGATAAAGGGGGCCTTGAGAGGTAAGGAAGTCCTCCTCTTCCTCCCTCTGTTCTGCCTCAAGTGCCCTGTCCATTATTCCATGCAGCGTGTGCTCCAACAGGTAGACGAGGTACAGTATCACTGATGCATGCACTGTCACTGCTCACCATCCTCGTGGCCTCCTCAAATGGTGACAGGACAGTGCATGCATCCTTGATCATGAGCCACTGGCGTGGCAAAAAAAAAGCCAAGCTCCCCTGACCCTGTCCTGGTGCCATACTCGCACAGGTACCCCTTGATGGCCCTCTGCTGCATGTGCAGCCGCTGCAGCATTGCCAACGTTGAGTTACACCTGGTGGGCATGTCACAGATGAGGCGGTTCTTGGGTAGGTTGCATTCCTTTTGGAGGTCAGCCATCCGAGCACTGGCATTATATGACTGGCAGAAATGCCCACAGACTTTCCTGGCCTGCCTCAGGAGATCCTGTAAGCCCGGGTACCTGCACAAGAACCGCTGCATCACCAAGTTAAGGAAGTGAGCCAAACAGGGAACATGGGTGAAGTGTCCCTGTCAGAGGGCGGAGAGGAGGTTGGTGCCTGAAAGTGTCTTTGAACACGTACTCCAGGAATGACCTACAATCAGGTATAGGCTTGGCTGAATTACAATGTAGTGGATAAATATTTTATGAACTGCACCTCACTGAGTCACCTGCCTGAAAGTGTTTTCGAACACGTACTCCAGGAATGGCCTACAGTCAGGTATAGGCTTGGCTAGACTATATATATATATATATATATATATATATATATATATATAAATATATATAAAATACACTGCAGATTAGGAATGAGCTGAACACCCCCCGGTTCGGTTCGCACCAGAACCTGCGAACGGACCGAAAATTTGCATGAACGTTAGAACCCCATTGACATCTATGGGACTCGAACGTTCGTTTGGAATCAAAAGTGCTAATTTTAAAGGCTAATTTGCATGATATTGTCCTAAAAAGGGTTTGGGGACCCGGGTCCTGCCCCAGGAGACATGTATCAATGCAAAAAAAATTTTTAAAAACGGCCGTTTTTTTGGGGAGCAGTGATTTTAATGATGCTTAACCACTTGCCGACCACCTAACGCATATATACTGCGGCAGAATGGCACGGACAGGCAGAATCATGTACCCGTACGTGATCTGCCTCCCGCGGGTGGGGGGTCCGATCGGACCCCCCCCGGTGCCATAGGCGGTCGGCTCTCGTTCGCGGGTGATGAGAGGTGAGGGGGAGGCCATCCATTGTTGGCCACCCCCTCCCGATCGCTCCCGGCGAATGAAAACGCTTCCTTTCCCTCTGTAATGTAAACAGAGGGAAAGGAAGTGATGTCATCCCTCCTCGAGCCGGTCTTTTCGTCCCGGCGCAGAGGAGAGAAGACATCCAAGTAAGTGCACCAACACTACACTTACAGTAGAACACGCAGGCACACTTTTCACCCCCCAGTCACCCCCCGATCACCCCCCGATCACCCCCCTGTACCCCCTGTCACTCTGACACCAATAGCAGTTTTTTTTTTTTTTTTGCATTGGTGTCAGTTTGTGTCAGTTACAAGTGTTAGGGCAGTTTGGTTAGCCCCCTTTAGGTCTAGGGTACCCCCCTTTAGGTCCAGGGTACCCCCCTAACCCCCCCCTAATAAAAGTTAACCCCTTGATTACCCCCCGTCGCCAGTGTCGCTAAGCGATCGTTTTTCTGATCGCTGTATTAGTGACACAGGTGACGCTAGTTAGGGAGGTAAGTATATAGGTTCGCTGTCAGTGTTTTATAGCGACAGGGACCCCCATATACTACCTGCTAAAGGTTTTAACCCCTTGATTGCCCCCTAGTTAACCCTTTCACCAGCGATCACCGTATAAGTGTTACGGGTGACGCTGGTTAGCTAGTTTGTTTTTTGTAGTTTATTATAGTTTATTACAGTTTATTATAGTTTATTATAGTTTTAGGGCACCCGCCTTTTATTACCTTATAAAGGTTTAACCCCCTAATTGCCCGGCGGTGATATAAGTTAAGTTTTTAGGATCTGATAAGGTCTGCGTCGCCCCAGGCAGCGTCAGGTTAGCGCCAGTACCGCTAAAACCCACGCACGCAGCATACACCTCCCTTAGTGCTATAGTATCTGAACGGATCGATATCTGATCCGATCAGATCTATACTCCCCAGCAGTTTAGGGTTCCCATAAACACAGTGTTAGCGGGATCAGCCCAGATACCTGCTAGCACCTGCGTTTTGCCCCTCGCCCCAGCCCAGCCCAGCCCACCCAAGTGCAGTATCGATCGATAACTGACACTTACAAAACACTAAGCACACATAACTGCAGCGTTCGCAGAGTCAGGCTTGATCCCTACGATCGCTAACAGTTTTTTGGTAGCGTTTTGAATCAGTCGCTAACAGTCAGGAGCTTTTTTGCCTGTGAGTCTCACTAGTGTACCCCTAAATTTAGAACCCAAAATGGCAAATCGAAGGTACACTAGTGAAGAGGCCTACACGTTTCTGAGCATGACAGATAGTGAAGAGGAAGTCACTCATCTGTCAAGTTCAGGCTCAGAATACGAACCTGTAGAGGACAGCGGCTCCATGACAGATAGCTCTGACGACAGAGTTGTGGTCCCTGTTAGGGTCAAGCGTACCAGACCCCGAACTTCTTCTGTCCTTGCAGTGCAAGAACCGCAGGGCTCTCGTATGGAGCAGAGAAGTACTAGTGCCGCTACTCCTTCTGGTGAACTGGCAAGCACCAGCGGCCTAGTACACCCTGGTCGTACATCCAGCACTGCAGTATCACGTGGTGACGTGGCGAGTCCCATAAGTGCAGTTCAAGCTGGCGAGGTGGCAAGCACAAGTAGTGTCCCGCTGCCACCAAGAAGAAGACGAATACAGGCCCGTCGTGCCCATAGTGCCCTTGCTGCTGCATTCGCCAATCCGAATTGGGAACCCACCACTTCTGCAGCACCCGTACTTCCCCCTTTCACTGGCCAACCCGGAATTCAGGTGGAAACAGTTGACTTTACGCCACTGGATTTTTATTAGCTGTTTTTCACCGAAGATCTCTATAGATCTATTGTGGACCAAAGCAATTTGTACGCTGGTCAACACATCGCCACTATTCCCCAGTCCTCCCTTGCCAGAGATTGGAGACCAATTACGGTCTCCGAATTTAAGATCTTTCTGGGCCTTTCCCTCCTCATGGGCATAACCAAAAAGAGTGAGTTGCGGTCATATTGGTCCACTGACCCAATTCACCATATGCCCTTGTTCTCTGCCTCCATGACCAGGGCACGATACGAGCAGATTTTGCGGTTCATGCACTTCAACGACAATGAACTCTGTCGTCCTCGTGGAGACCCTGGATACGATCGGCTCTACAAAATTCGGCCCCTCGTAAACCACTTCAACCAGTGTTTTGCAGACTTGTTTACTCCCCATCAAGTTGTCTGCGTTGATGAGTCCCTGATTAAATTTTCTGGCCGCTTGTCATTCAAACAGTACCTTCCCAGCAAGCGTACCAGATACGGGGTCAAGATGTATAAGCTCTGTGACAGGGCCACAGGCTATACATGTAGATTTATGGTTTACGAGGGAAGAGATAGTCACGTAGAGCCGATAAACTGCCCTGACTACATAGGAAGCGCTGGCAAGATAGTGTGGGACTTGGTGTCACCCTTATTCGGAAAGGGGTACCACTTGTACGTGGACAATTATTATACGAGCGTGAACTTTTTAGTCACTTGTTTGATCATCAGATTGGAGCATGTGGCACCGTGCGATCTAATCGCCGGGGCTTTCCCCAGCGGCTTGTAGAGTCCCGTCTTAGGCTGGGGGAGAGAGCCTGCTTGAAGTATAATAATTTGCTCGCTATGAAGTGGAGGGACAATAAGAATGTTTTCATTCTTACCTCCCTTCATGCAGACACGACGACCCAAATTACTACGGCGACTGGTGTTGTGGAGAAACCCCTCTGTTTCCACGAATACAACCTTAATATGGGAGGGGTGGACCTCAACGACCAGTTGTTGGCGCCGTACCTAGTTGCCCGTAAGGCCAGACGCTGGTACAAAAAAGTGTCTGTTTATTTATTTCAATTGGCTTTGCTGAATGCTCATGTGCTATACAGAGCTTCAGGACAGACTGGATCCTTCCTTAAATTCCAGGAAGAGATCGTCAGAGCCCTTCTGTTTCCAGATGGTGCTCCACCTCACCTTCCCAATCCAAATGCAGTAAGCCGGCTGCATGGGAGGCATTTTCCTTATGTCCTCCAGAGTACCCGTATCCAACGAGCCCCCCAAAAAAGATGTCGTGTCTGCAGCAAGCGCGGATTTAGGCGTGACACCCGGTATTGTTGTCCCTCCTGTCCTGACAATCCTGATCTATGCATTGGTGAATGTTTTGAACGCTACCATACACTAGTGGAGTATTAGCGTAGGGTTCAGCACTGCACAGACTAGGCACACTAACACAGGGTCTCCCAAGATGCCATCGCATTTTGAGAGACCCAAATCTGGTACAGTTACAGTTAAAAGTTAAGGGGGGGCGTGGTTTGCCTTGAGAGAAGATGGCTGCTTAAACCCTCGGCTCCCGTTCACCACAGTCTTTTCTTCAGCTTAACCTGGGGATCTGCAAATTTTTTCTCTACCCACTATGGGAACTTCCTCCCGCGGAAGCTCGCAGTCACGATCCCGCTCCCCGAGGGAACCTACCGATCGCACAAACCACACTATACCGGAGATCTTCCGTACTCAGAGGCCTAACAGGGCGGCTCCTCTTCCCGCCTCAACTCCTTCTCAAAACCTGACAGGAATTCTCCTCACTCCAACAGACCCTCACACTTCACAAATGGAGAACGACGGCACCTCTCTCCGTCAACCGAGCCTAAGGGATCTTCAGGCTGTTGCGGCTGACATTAAGGACACCCTGTTTTCGGCCATCTCGGACCTGCGCCTTGAATTGCAGGCTATCTCAGGGAGAATGCACCGCGTCGAAGACGAGGTTGCACTACAAGGCTCAACAACAAAAAAAATTCAATACAGAGTGAACTCCCATACCATGCAACTTAGAGATCTTCAACGTCATGTTGAAGATCTCGACAATCGCGGTCGCAGACACAACCTTAGAGTGAGAGGCCTACCCGAATCCGTGGATCAAGACCAACTCCTCCATGTTGTCACGCGCCTTTTTAACCAACTCCTTGATAGGCCCCATGCCACCCCGGTGGCTATGGAACGTATCCACAGAGCGCTTCGTCCCAGAGGTAGAGAAACGGACCCCCCCCGCGATGTCATCTGCTTTGTGAATGATTATGCCATCAAAGAAGAAATCCTCAAGAAAACACGAGAGAAATCGCAACTGGATTATGATGGCTGCCATATACACATCTATCAAGATCTTTCAGCGATCACACTGAGACATCGCAAAGATCTCCGGCCCTTACTAGATGTCCTGCGGAACAACGGAATCCGCTACCGCTGGAAGTTCCCGTTCGGCCTCTCCGCCTCCCACCAAGGCCGCTCGGCCCTACTGAGAGTCCCAGAAGACCTCGATGGATTCTGCCGCACCCTGGATATCCCACTTGTGTCGGTCCCAAACTGGTATGAAGAATTCAACATCCTATCCCATACCCACCACCCTCCAGCAGAAGAACCGATGGATGCTCATAACGCCAGCCTCCGCAGACGCAGATCGCCGTCACCGAACGGACTCTATTCTTCAGTAGGACCCCGCCAACCACCTCCTAGCCCCATGACAGCGCCTTTGCCTCGCAGAGCTCGCCGGGACCGCTAACTTACCTCCATGCTCCTGAACTCTCCTCCAGACGACACCGCTGGCGGCCCCTTACACACGTCTACCACCTCCTCCTTTCTACAAGCATCCGGACATGTCTCGACTACCTCTCTCTCGCTCCACAGTGCATCACAGAGGTAACACCGCTTCATCTGTACTCTTCTACGATATCGCCCGAGACCCGATCTGCTTGCCAGCATAGTTCTCTCCCACCTATACATTGCATGTCTCCACTGATTACCCTCGCAACGGACTATAGACGCCTCAAACTCTTCCTCCTGATCGCTCTCCCACCTGACAGTCCACAGACCTGCACCAACCGTACCAGCTATACTACAGTTACCGTTCTACACAACAACCTGTTCTGCCCCCGTGGACTACTTTGCCTACTTTATTCACAGACACTTGTCTGCACCGTTACTTAAAGCTGACACCGGGCCCTGCAGTGTAGGTACCACCGGACTCATCGCATACGGACCATGGGTACCCTAGGCAAATCCTGAGGGGTAACAAGTTAACTGTTAAGGTTTATTGTTAGACGTTAGAAGTTATAAAATTTAAGTAACTACTGCCTCCTGCTTCAGGAAGACACGGCCGAGATACACTACACACTGACATCACATCAGAACCACATCTTTGATCAATCCTTCTACCTATTGATTCTCCCTCATACTGCCTAAGCTCCTTAAACCACAACCCACTCCCTACAGTCTGCTCTATACTGCCACCTACTGACCCCAAAGCAAAAGTATCTGTACCTCAATTAGACTCACATCCCTATTTAACCTCATATATCACCACAGAAGAGATCAAAGATAATCATATTAACCTAAATATATTCCACAGGGCACGTTATTAAGACCTGTAAATAACAGGTTTAAATTGATCGCTTCCAGTGATCTCTGCCTCGTATGTAGGGAGGACAATGACACCTAGCTACACACACTGACAACACTTGAGCTAAGGATTTCTTTTGCATTCCCAGGAGCTACTCCACTCCTCCCAAACTGAAGGAGATCTGCAATCCGACTCTCCACTGCCATCTACTGGCTTTGAGCACATCCCTTCTGCACCTCTACACACTATATACCCACACTCATCTTCACTTACCAATACTAACTGGATTGACATTACACTTACCACACTGTCACACCCACTCCCACACTAGAACTCACTAGAGGCCTGCACTTACTCTTATACTCATCTGTCCTCGAATTTCCCCTACAACTCTACTTATACATAAAACTCGAGATCTGAACTGTTCCTGCAATGTTGTACTTGCCTAGGTTGACCACACATACCTACACCCACAACACACAGGTTATGTTCTCTTCATTTTCAATTACTAACCACTTTATACATACAATACTATACTTCTATGGTTTATTGCTCTCACATATGGTACGCTAACCTGTTTACTTAGCCTTGCAATCGTTATACTGTACAGACCACATCTATAGAAATTATTGTTATTATACTTATATAGCAATGTTTATTAAGGTTACCCTTCTTTGTGCTTTTCCCACCTCACTGATATGACCCTACCGGTGACCATCACCCAAATACCCAATACCTCCAGCTCGTTCTAAGATATAGCTGACCACTAATATTGTTACTCAACTGACTCGCTCGCCGCTACAAAATATCGACCATCCTCTCACCCGTATGACTCCACTCTGATAAGTTCCCTAACATGAATACTACATACTTGTCCCCCTAATACCACCATATAACTAACATAAGACTGTTGGTGAGCCGGACCCCATTGACAGTCTTTCCCACCTACTGTAGAACATCTCTCGATTGATAGACCAACCCCCACACAGTGGTTACAAGTGTCTTATCTAGCATTTCCAATTAACGAACCTACACACACCACTGATCTTACCCGGTTAGTAAACTTTTTGTGATCCTAGTCACTGAATTAAGTGATTGAGGTCACATTCATAACCGGAATTGTTTATCCCCTCCCTACCCCTGCTCCTTGACCCACCCTATCCACACGCACACACCCTTCACCCCGTCCCTCCACCTCCACTAACGCAGCACATACCACCCTCCTAAATACATCCACATATCTATACAATGACGAATCCTTCCAGCACCACGCATAGCACCAAACTCAAACTAATCTCACTAAATGTAAAGGGCCTTAATACGCCCGAGAAACGTTCCAAGCTACTCCTCACAATGCACCGCAACAAGGCCGATATTATTTTCCTTCAAGAAACTCATTTTCGAACCGACTCCACGCCAAAGCTACAAAATCACCGATATCCCATGGTATTCCATGCTACCAACCCATTACACAAGACAAAAGGTGTCTCAATACTCATAGCTAAAGCCTGCCCCATTCAAATCACGGACTCCTTAATAGATGTGGAAGGCAGATACATATTTCTCAAAGGATCCCTTCTCAATAGAACATTTACATTGGCTAATATATACGCCCCCAACCGCGGTCAAGTACCTTTCTTCCGGAAAATCACGAATATTCTCACAACCTTCCAAGAAGGAACCCTCATCTTGGGTGGAGACTTCAACACTCCACTTAACCCTACCCATGACACATCTACTGGCTCCTCCTCACTCCCATATTCGGCCCTTAAAACAATTAAATCGTCCCTCAATCAGCTATTGCTACATGACACATGGCGAACCCTGAACCCAAATGTTAAAGACTTCACATTCTATTCCGCTCCCCACGACAGATATTCCAGGATAGACTACATCTTTCTAACACAAAAAGATCTATCTTTAATTCATCATACTTCAATTGACCCCATGCTTATCTCCGACCATCACCCCACCTCTCTAACACTTAAAATCCCAAACACGACGCCCCGCTCTCAAACATGGAAATTGGATCCATCATTACTGACTGACCCCTCTATCAAGGCTGAGGTCGAATCTACCCTCAAACATTTCTTTCAAGAGAATGTTTCGACGGACACATCCCCACTTACCATCTGGGAAACACACAAATGCGTAATCAGAGGAACCCTAATCGCAGCAGCTGCCAAACGCAACCGAATACGCAGAAAACAATACTCAGACCTCACCAACAAAATCCATAGACTAGAAACTGCTCACAAACAATCCCAAGCCCTCTCCACTATGACTGAACTGATTCAAGCTAGAAAAGATCTACTGGATATCTTAGACAACCAAATTCGACGCAAATACATCCTCTCCAAAAAAACGTTTTATGAATTTGGCAACAAAGCCAGTAAAATGCTAGCTCGGGCTTTGCAAGTGACAAAAGCTCACACAACGATTCACTCTATCACTGATCCAACAGGACGCAAATTTACCAAAACCCCAGACATAACAACGCAGTTTGTCCAATATTATAGTAAACTGTATAACCTCCACCCATCTAACTCCTCCTTTGATAAGAACAAACGAACAGAAATGATAGCCGATTTTTTGCAACAATATGGCCCTACCCCTATCTCTGATTCCGTGGCCCAAGATTTGGCCTCCCCCCTAACCAGAGAAGAAATAGACCTAGCTCTAAAACAACTAAAATCAGGTAAAAGCCCCGGCCCCGATGGCTTGACAGTCGGCTACTATAACACTTACGCAGAAACACTCACCCCCTTCTTCTTAAAAGCCTTTAATTCCTTTGCAACCCCCACGACACCACCTCGTGACCTTCTAACTGCCCATATAACTGTAATTCCGAAACCAGACAAAGACCCCTCCCTAGTTACCAATTACAGGCCCATCTCGCTTCTTAATGTGGACTTAAAATGGTATGCGAAGACTTTAGCGAACCGTATACTACCACTATTGCCCCAACTTATAGATCTGGACCAAGTTGGCTTTGTTCCGGGAAGAGAGGCGAGAGATAACACTCTCAAAGCTCTTAATATACACCATTGGCTTACATCTAGCTGCTCTGGCGGATTTATGCTTTCTCTCGACGCGGAGAAGGCGTTTGACAGGGTGGCCTGGGACTATATGTTAGAATCTCTACGGATGATAGGTCTTCCCCCAACGATGCTCAATTTCATATCGGCCCTTTACTCTAACCCTACTGCCAAGGTCCATGTAAACGGCCACCTGTCGGACGCCTTCTCCGTGTCGAATGGAACCCGTCAGGGCTGCCCACTCTCCCCTCTAATTTTTATTCTTTCCTTGGAACCCTTCCTAAGACGCCTGAGAGCCAACCAAGACATTAAGGGAATTACCATCAAACGACGTACGTACAAAATAGCTGCCTTCGCGGACGACATACTCCTTTTTCTTACTGACCCCCTCACGACAATTCCTAACCTCCTTACAGACTTTAAAAATTTTCATACCCTATCTAATCTCCAAATAAATTACACGAAATCGACAGCCCTGAATATCACCCTTGCCCCTGAACTTTGTCGACAATGCCAAATCAACTTCCCGTTCTCATGGAACGCTAAAGCCATCCCGTATCTAGGTATTCTCTTACCGACCTCCTTGAATAACTTATACACCCTAAACCACGCGGCAATATTACAAAAAATACAATTGGACCTAAAAAAATGGTCCACAGGACTTTTTTCCTGGTTCGGTAGAGCCGCGATAATCAAAATGAACATTCTGCCTAGACTTCTGTATATTTTGCAAACTATCCCCATTAAACTTCCAAAATCATTTTTCTTAACATACCAACAGGCCTGTACATCGTTCATATGGGCCAAATTACGCCCGAGAATAAGCTACCTGCGACTAACCGCCCCCAAACTTTTAGGGGGCATAGGTCTTCCTGATCTACGCAAATACCACCAAGCATGCCATCTTACCCGAATTATAGACTGGAACATACACTCTACGCTCAAAGACTGGATCCACGTAGAGCAATCTTTCTCGGACCTTCCATTATCTAACCTTCCCTGGATCAATAACTCTAATACCCCCCCTGAATCCAAACACCATCCATTAATCAACCCCACGTTGGCTTCCTTCCGCACTGCCTGTAACCTCCACAAAATTTCTTCATCTAATGGCCCAATGACCCCTCTGAGAATGAACCCAGATTTTTCCCCAGGGATGCATCCCACCTTCTTAGCAGACCACTGGCCCCACCCTACTGTACGAGCAGAACACTTTTTCGAAGGAAATCATTTCTTATCCCAAACAGCGCTTGCGTCCAAAATGAACATGAGCTCTTTCCCATTCTGGAATTACGTCCAACTGAGACACTTCTTTCACAAACCTAAAACCAGATCAGATTGGTCCAGACAGACCACCACATTCGAAAACCTATGCTCCAGTGGGGAACCACAAAAACACCTGATATCCCAGACATATGCACTCCTATTCACATCCCATGCACTAACAAAACACTGGACCACCAGACAATGGGAACAGGACCTCTCGATACACCTTACCGAAGCAGACTGGGAGAAAATATATACCTTGACCCACAAAGGATCCATTAACGTACAAATACAAGAAAACGCCTTTAAAATACTATCACGATGGTACAGAACACCGCTGACGCTGCATCATATTGACCCGTCCATTACCCAAACATGTTGGAGGTGTAAAACGGAGATTGGATCGTTCTTACATGTTTGGTGGTCCTGCACAAAAATTCAACCCTTCTGGAAAGAAGTACACAAATTGATCAATCAAATAACGACATACACATTAGACTTCAATCCTGCATTATTCCTACTCCACCACTCCAAATTGCCACTGTCAACATACCTACGATCTCTGACCATGCACATGGTGAATGCTGCCAAGCTATGCATTCCCCTCAAATGGCGCTCCACGGACCAACCATCTATTGCAGACTGGTTTGCACGCATACAAAAAACGATGGCCATGGAGGACCTCATACATCAGGCCAATGAAACACAACCTAAATTTGTCAAAACATGGACATGCTGGATACACTTTACCACAACTGATGAATACAAACGATACTTCACATGAAAGCTGTATAGACATTGTAACGCTGCTTAGAATAACAAATATCTACCTTACCCTGGATATCATCTGTCCCCTTCATTTCTCTTTCCGCGGCTGACAACCCTGAACACCCTCATACTCAAGACAAAACACGCAAACGTACTACCTTTTGCTGACGATACTCACTATAATACACTTACTACTACTATCCCAACTCACCCCCTACACATCCTCTCTATAATCACCTATCTACGCTCACTGTCCAACAAACCTACTTTAAAACAAACTTTAACGGGTGCACCTAATGATAAAAATGACTCACGTTCCCACCCCCACCCACCCTATATCAACCACCATCCTTGATAGACTATGAAGCTAGAGTTCTAAAATTCAGTAATAATATTTCTACTGTATAGCTTCTTTACAGCTCTACAGAATATCTACTCCAAATGAATACTTAACTACTACGGTTTATATGTAATAACTCGAATTTATCTCCCACAAGAACAGCGGCTGCGTCCGCTAACATACACTGTACTATATTTAAGTAATCCCTATGCTGTACTCTCCTTTTTCTGTATTTTCCCTTGTTACTTCTGTTTTAAAACCAATAAAAATATTTGAAAAAAAAAAAAAAAAAAAAAGTTAAAGTTACTAAAAAAAGTGTTAAAAAAAAAATAAAAAAATAAAAAAATAAAAATACAAAAAAAATAGTTGTCGTTTTATTGTTCTCTCTCTCTATTCTCTCTCTATTGTTCTGTTCTTTTTTATTGTATTCTATACTGCAATGTTTTATTGTTATGTTTTTATCATGTTTGCTTTATAGGTATGCAATTTTTTTATACTTTGTTTTTTTATTGTTAACCACTTTTTTGTTTTCAGGTACGCCATTCAGCTGCAGAGCGGATTTATTTATCTTGACAGCAACAGCGTTTTCTCCTACAATTTATAAAGCCGTGACTCCAGCGCTGTCGGAGGTGATTTCACCACCACAGTTACATACTTCAGCATATATGCCGAAGCGTGGGGGCAGCAGTGGGTGGAGGAGCGATTTGCTCCTGCCTTTTGCGGGAGGATGCCCCCATGCTTCGGCATATATATATTTTAGGTAGGCACAGGTTGTGTTAAATGTTTTATTTTTTACTATGGTTTTTTTTGTATTTGCTTTGCAGGTATGGTAAGTATTACTGTTATACTGTAATGTTACTTTGTTTTTTTGTTAACCATCATTTGCTTAGCAGGTACGCCATTCAGTTGCAGCGCGGATTTATTTATCTTGACAGCAACAGCGTTTGCGCTCCCACGATATATAAAGCCGTGACTCCAGCGCTGTCGGAGGTGATTTCACCACCACAGTTACATACTTAAGCATATTTGCCGAAGCGTGGGGGCAGCAGTGGGTGGAGGAGCAATTTGCTCCTGCCTTTTGCGGGAGGATGCCCCCATGCTTCGGCATATAAATGGTGCATGTATGCCCATCATTAGAAGTGGGCGGATGAAGGGAGGTATTCTAATGGTGGGCATACCCACCGATCAATATCTTTTTTTCTTCAGCCCACAGGCTGCATGAAAAAAAAGTTTACAATACAAGGACCAGCAACGTACTGGTATGTTGCTGGACTTTGAGTGGTTATACCAGAATGATGCCTGCAGGTTTAGGTATCATCTTGGTATCATTCTTTTCATCCAGGGGTCAGCTTTCATGTAAAAGCAATCCTAGCGGCTAATTAGCCTCTAGACTGCTTTTACAAGCAGTGGGAGGGATTCCCCCCACCGTCTTCCATGTTTTTCTCTGGCTCTCCTGTCCCAACAGGGAACCTGAGAATGCAGCCGGTGATTCGGCCAGCTGACCATAGAGCTGATCAGAGACCAGAATGGCTCCAATCATCTCTATGGCCTAAGAAACCGGAAGCTACGAGCATTTCATGACTTAGATTTCGCCAGATGTAAACAGCGCCATTGGGAAATTGGGAAAGCATTTTATCAGAGGCAAAGGAGAGATCTAGGGTCTAATAGACCCCAATTTTTTCAAAAAAGAGTACCTATCACTACCTATTGCTATCATAGGGGATATTTACATTCCCTGAGATAACAATAAAAATGATTAAAAAAAAATAAAAATGAAAGGAACAGTTTAAAAATAAGATAAAAAAATAAAAAAATTAATAAAGAAAAAAAAAAAAAAAAAAAAAAAAAAGCACCCCTGTCCCCCCCTGCTCTCGCACAAAGGCGAACGCAAGCGTCGGTCTGGCGTCAAATGTAAACAGCAATTGCCCCATGCATGTGAGGTATCACCGCGAAGGTCAGATCGAGGGCAGTAATTTTAGCAGTAGACCTCCTCTGTAAATCTAAAGTGGTAACCTGTAAAGGCTTTTAAAGGCTTTTAAAAATGTATTTAGTTTGTCGCCACTGCACGTTTGTGCGCAATTTTAAAGCATGTCATGTTTGGTATCTATGTACTCGGCCTAAGATCATCTTTTTTATTTCATCAAACATTTGGGCAATATAGTGTGTTTTAGTGCATTAAAATTTTAAAAAGTGTCTTTTTTCCCCAAAAAATGCGTTTGAAAAATCGCTGCGCAAATACTGTGTGAAAAAAAAAAATGAAACACCCACCATTTTAATCTGTAGGGCATTTGCTTTAAAAAAATATATAATGTTTGGGGGTTCAAAGTAATTTTCTTGCAAAAAAAAAAAAATTTTTCATGTAAACAAAAAGTGTCAGAAAGGGCTTTGTCTTCAAGTGGTTAGAAGAGAGGGTGATGTGTGACATAAGCTTCTAAATGTTGTGCATAAAATGCCAGGACAGTTCAAAACCCCCCAAAATGACCCCATTTTGGAAAGTAGACACCACAAGCTATTTGATGAGAGGCATGTTGAGTCCATGGAATATTTTATATTGTGACACAAGTTGCGGGAAAAAGACAATTTTTTTTTTTTTTTTTTGCACAAAGTTGTCACTAAATGATATATTGCTCAAACATGCCATGGGAATATGTGAAATTACACCCCAAAATGCAGGGCTCCACTGTCTGGATAAAGGGGCCCTTGAGAGCTAAGGAAGTCCTCCTCTTCCTGCCTCTGTTCTGCCTCAAGTGCCCTGTCCATTATTCCACACAGCGTGTGCTCCAACAGGTGGACAGGGGGGACAGTGTCACTGATGCATGCAGTGTCACTGCTCACCATCCTTGTGGCCTCCTCAAATGGTGACAGGACAGTGCATGCATCCCTGATCATGGCCCACTGGAGTGGGGAAAAAAATCAAGCTCCCCTGACCTGGTGCCATAGTCGCACAGATACTCATTGATGGCCCTCTGCTGTGTGTGCAGCTGATGCAGCATGGCAAACATTGAGTTCCACCTGGTGGGCATGTCACAGATTAGGCGGCTCTTGGGCAGGTTAAATTCCTTTTGGAGGTCTGCCAGCCGAGCACTGGCATTATATGACCGGCGGAAATGCACACAGACTTTCCTGGCCTGCCTCAGGACATCCTGTAAGCCCGTGTACCTGCCCAAGAACCGCTGCACTAACAGAGTTAAGGACGTGAGCCAAACAGGGCACATGGGTCAGTTGTCCCTGTCGGAGGGCGGAGAGGAGGTTGGTGCCATTGTCCCAAACCACCATTCCTGCCTTAAGTTGGCATGGCGTCAACCACCTCTGAACCTGCCCCTGCAGAGCTGACAGAATCTCTGCCCCAGTGTGTCTCCTGTCCCCCAAGCACACCAGCTCAAGCACAGCATGGCATCTTTTGGCCTGCGTACTTGCGTAGCCACTTAAATGCCTACGGAGCACCGCTGGTTCCGAGGACAAAGCACAGGAAGAGGCCATGGAGGAGGAAGAGGAGGAGGGGGTGGAAGAGAGAGGTGTGTCACAATCATTAGTAGTGGCATTTTGGAGGTGTGGTGGCGGAACAACCTCCAACACTACTGCACCCTGTCCTGCATCCTTCCCAGCTGCCAGCAGAGTCACCCAATGTGCCGTGAAACTTAGGTAACGTCCCTGTCCATGCCTGCTGGACCATGAGTCAGCTGGACCATGAGTCAGCGGTAATATGCACCTTACCGCTGACCGCCCTGTCCAGCGAGGCCAAGACATTGCCTTCCACATGCCGGTAGAGAGCCGGAATCGTCTTCCGTGAGAAAAAGTGGCGTTTGGGAACCTGCCACTGATGAACCGCACATTCTACAAACTCACGGAAGGGGGCAGAGTCTACCAACTGAAAAAGTAGCAGTTGAAGTTCTATTTTTGCCAAGCTAGCATTTAACCACTGGGCATGTGGATGGCTGGGAGCGAACTTCTTTCTGCGGTGCAGCAGCTGGGGCAGGAAAATTTGCCTGGTACAATCTGACGTTGGTGTACCGATAGTAGATTGCCCGCAAGTACTTGCAAGTACTAATTCTACACCTTCATTCCTCTCAGTGCAGGTCTCAGAGAGGACTGAAGGTATAGTGGGGTTGGAGATCCCAGCTGATGAGGAGCAAGGAGAGGTCCTCTTTGTTCTTTGGTGTGGGTCTTTTAGGTACGCTTGCCAACTAACTGCATGGCAGGTCAACATATGTCTGGTCAAGCATGTGGTGCCCAAGCAGGAGATGTTTTGGCCACGCGAGATACGCGAGAGCCTGCACAAGCACCTGGCTGCAGGTAGTTATACTGTAGGTGCAACTGTGCGGGGTACACAGTACAGTAACTGGAAATACTTTAAGAGCCTACACAAGCACCTGGCTGCAGGTAGCTATACTGTAGGTGCAACTGTGCGGGGTACACAGTACAGTAACTGGAAATACTGTAAAAACGCCTGCCTGTCAGTATTCGGTATTCGGTATCTCTTACCAGATCTAAGGCCTCTATATTACACACATACACATACTGTATTCAATTTAGCTAGATCCTGTTCTTCTCTATTAGGAAGAGAAGAACAGGATCTAGCTAAATTGAATACAGTATGTGTATGTGTGTAATATAGAGGCCTTAGATCTGGTAAGAGATACCGAATACACAGATCTCCCTGTTCAGCTTTCAGAGATGACACAGATAGCCGCTAATATCAAAAATACCTTCTCCTCAGCGATAACTGAACTGAAAGCCGATCTTCTCTCCCTTAATGAGAGGATGGCTAACACTGAGAAGGCAGAAGCTAAAAGGGACAGGGCTATTGAGCATCTGGGATCTGTGGTGCATACCCACGCTAATCACTTTATCCAAGTGAATAGACATCTGGAGGATCCCGACAACAGGGGGAGAAGACAAAACATTAGGGTCAGAGGGATCCCCGAGACTATTTAATCTACCCAGACAAAATCAGCACTGCAGGCTGTCTTTAATGAACTCTTGGACCGTCCCAAAGATACAGACATAGAGTTTATCAGGGCTCACAGGGCTCTGAATCCGCGCCCTGCAGACACAGCCCCTCCGAGAGACATTGTGTGCTGCTTACAAAGTTTCTCACTCAAGGAGGAAATTTTGCACAAATCAAGGAAAAATGATCACATCATTTTTAATGATCATCATATTTTCTTATTCCAGGACCTTTCCCACATTACTCTTCAAAACAGGCGGGCACTGCGTCTCTTGCTGGAGGCCCTAAGGGAGAAGGGAATTCCATATAGATGGAAGTTCCCTTTCGCACTCAACGCCACATTTCTTTTTTTTTTTGTTTACAAACTTTTTTATTTGGTACAAAGAAATAGTACAAAAAGCTTATTGACATATGCCATAAAATGTACAAAGTAATTTCTACAAAAAGGGATAACAAAATATATTAAGCTGTTCTTGAATGGAGTATATATTTATATATAAATATAGCAATTCCTATTATACATTAAACTCTATATTCATATAATACTCTTCAGTGAACTTCAGTATTTAGTAGAATTATTAGCATGGTTAAACCATGGGTCCCATTTTTTTGTGTAGAAACGCCACATTTCAAGGCAGACAATACTCCTACCAGAAGATATAGAGACATTTTGTGATCAATTGGGACTACCATTGATTGACCTCCCTGAATGGTACCAAGAATTTAGGATCCCGGAACATACCCCGACGTCATCACACTCTCCAATGACATCCCCATCAAAGCTACCTTCATCTAAAAAATCTAAACTCAATAAACGCACGGGTCCCAATCAAGCAAGCAAGTCTTCACATGGTTGACACGCTGACGTCATCGCTGAGTACCTCGTCCTGAACGGGTGTCTGTACGCCGGTCGGCTGCTACTGTTTTTTATCCATGCTTTTTATCTGCATTCTCCATGCAAGTGTAACCTTTAACCTTTATTAAACTTGGGTCTTATTGATTTACACTATGGAGAGCCTTTGTTTTATTTTTTTGGGTCCCCCCTACTGACTGTCGTACTGGATGGAGCTACCCTGTTTGTCTCTGGCCCTTTACTGGAAAAACGTGGTGTGACGTTACCAGCTACTGAGTGTCAGGTTGCCATACAAGCTTACTAAAGCTTGCCGTCTGGTAAGCGTACAATACATACGGTGGTGGATCTCCTCACATGTTGGTGTCTGTGTGATCGATTAAACTCATCTTTTATTTGTTTTGAACACTTTTGGATGTTTTTATTCACGGACTTTTCATTATTACATCCACATTTCTTATTGTTGGGACTAATTTTTACCACCCCTTTATGGTTTTTGGCACTTATATTGTTAATTTTGTACATCTCTTTGGGTCCATCACGGATCCTTTGACCGTATTTATTCACTTATTTTTTATATATGTTTTTCACTTTTTGTTTTTGTAGTGCTGCTCACGTTTTTTATATAATTTACTGTATTTGTATATATCTCACATTTTTGAGCTGCAGCTTTTTATTGATTTTTTTTATTCTTATCAGGTAGCACGGTAAACATTTTTTTCTGTTTTACATACAAGTCTTCACATGTACCCAAAGGATTCAGGTTCCAGGCAGAGACCTGAACGGTGTGACTTAGCTTGACAATCCTTTTTGCCATTCTGCAGAGACCATGTATGGATGCTGACAGGATCCGTTTGTCCCACTTGTTTACTGAGAAGTTACCTGTTTTGTAATTCAACCTTTTATTCGGATATAAATTACTGGTCATGTGACAACCAGATGCCAAATCGCATATTTTTGTTTTCTAGTTGTGCATTTATATATGCATACATAGGTGTGCGCAGGGGGTGTGCCAGGTGTGCCTGGGCACACCCTAATCACCCAGTGCAACAGGGCCCCTCATAAAGCAATGCAGCTGGAACTCCTGTACTAGGCCTGGGCCCTATCAGTTCAAAAAGGGGGCCCCGGGCACCTGCCAAGCAAGAGGACCAACTGTACTGCCTTATTGCAGACACTCTTGTTCCTTCCCCTGCAGAACTGCTGGCTTCTCCTCCTCTCCTTCCCTCTGGCTGCACTGCAGGGGGATAAATTCTAGTATCTGCCCCCCCTGTGCCTCCTTCCCCTGCATCACTTCCGGCTTCCCTCCTCTCCTTTCTTAACAGCACCTGTTAAGGCACACAGGGGGATATTTCAGTATGGAGAGTAGGGAAAGGGGCCAGTAGAAATGATTTTTTCAGAATGTACACAGTGAGAGATCAGGACTGATCGCTCCTCTGTCTACTCATCGCTGGAGCATAGTAAACTATGTGTACAATGCCTCAGTTTGTGAATGAACAGGAAGCCTGTGAGCTCTTCCTATTCATTCATCTGTGCAGCTGAGGCTGCATGAAAATGGACTGATGAATGTCCATTTCTCAGTTTAGACCCCTTATATTTCACAAAAAAAATGTAAATAAATACCGTATTTATCGGCGTATAACACGCACCGGCGTATAACACGCACCCCAATTTAGGAGGGAATTTTAAGGAAAAAAAAACTTTTAGGAGGGAAGTTGAAGGGAAAAAAAACTTACATTTAAATGCCCATCATTGCAGCCTTCTCAGTGCAGCCTTGTCAGTGCAGCCTTGTCAGTGCAGCCATGTCAGTGCAGACTTCCCCAGTGCAGCCTTGTCAGTGCAGACTTCCCCAGTGCAGCCTTCCCCAGTGCAGCCTTCCCTAGTGCAGCCTTCCCCAGTGATCCCAGCCATTCTGGGCTTCAAAATCGCTGACCGCGATTTGAAAATGGCACCGCCGGCGCCGAAATACACAGTGCCGGTCCTCGGCTCTTTCCGGCGGCTTTCGTTCACTTTCGGCTCCACTCGTAGTCCCGAGCGGAGCTATCCGAACCTAGCCGAGTAGGTTCGGATAGCTCCGCTCGGGACTACGAGTGGAGCCGAAAATGAACGAGAGCCGCCGGAAAGAGCCGAGGACCGGCTCTGTGTATTTCGGCGCCGGCGGCGCCATTTTCAAATCGCGGTCGGCGATTTTGCAAATGTGACAGGTCGGGATCGCAGGGGATCGGCGTATAACACGCACCTGCGATTTTCCCCTGGTTTTAAGGGGAAAAAAGTGCGTGTTATACGCCGATAAATACGGTAAATATCCAAGAAAATAAAAACCAAATACAATTCTAAAAAGTAAATAAAACAAATATTAAGGACTGTGCTTCTATCATTTCTGAAAAACATAGCATTGCCACTGTGGCATGTGTACGCCCCTAGCCACTGCCTCTGTTGCTCAGTTTTTGAGCTTTGGGGTGTACACCCTAATGCAATAGGCTGCGCACACCTATGCATGCATACTGACATTCTACAAGGATGGATGAAGTTTGTGAAATGTACACCGTGGTAACTATTTCTATAGTGTTGCTTTATCCTCTGCTGCCATCCAGTGACACTTTTGGGTAATGCACCCGGAACAACTTACGTAAGCCCAGGAGCTTTTTCTATCACAGCAATATATATGTTATCTGACTGCTCAGAGAAAAGCGACACTGTGGAGACTATAAGATGTTAAGTTGGAATGAAAAGCTTATTCATGAACATGACATGAAGCACATTATTATATGGCAATTTCAGGAAATCTCACGATTTTCAGTTTTTCCTATTAGAGATCTATCCAGAGACTTATAGGGAACAAAAATATGTTTTCGCTAACCCCTTATTGTCGATATTGTTCTGTTATTTTTACAGGCGGCACTGTTGTTAGCCTAAAGATTGAGCAGTTTTGATATATGGATAACAACATGCCTTGGGCCTGCAAGTATGAGCTAATTACAACACATTATGGTGGATGTGTACTGACATATAATGTTGCAATGGGCCCAGAGAAGAGACCTTATGGATTCTGCAACATTAGTAAGCTTGGGCTGGCTGAAATTTAGGTAGTACGTATCCCTGTTGCCGAGTTGTTTCATTTTTCATTACGCTGTTTTGCTATATTTTAGTTAGCACTACAATTAAAGTGTGGACAGTTGTCCGTATAATTATAATTATTGCTGTATTTAGGGCTGGAAGGGGCACATTCACCCTTATCAGATAAGCTGTATAGTAGCCGCGGGGGGTGGTCAGAGATTTTCTTTTGTATCTGGATATATAATTTTCCTTTACGGATTGATTTAAATTTGCTCTCTTGGAATTCACGCTGTAACGCCTTCCACAGCCTCTATCAGAAGATTCTCCTCGGCGAATAGCTGCGGAGCAATCTCATATTTTTCTCTTTCGGTTATTAACCAAAGACATATACCACTACTCGTTTCTTCTTCTCTCACTCTTATTTCTCTTAATAGGAGTTTATATTCTCTACTCTCCTCTGTAGACCATATATAGGAGATAACTGGGTCTACCTTGTTCATTTACACTAGCACCACCAGAGGTATTTGAGGTAGATTTATTTAAATCTATTTACAGAACAGTCACGGCCTACTCCATGCTAGACAAAAGGCCATTTCTGGTCTCTCATAATGTTAGGGGCTTGAACACAACGGAAAAACGCACCTCAATAATTAAAGAAATTAGGAAAATTACTACAAAGGTGGTCTTTTTACAAGAAACACACTTTAAATAAGGCGCAATCCAGCAAATTGGGAACAAAGACTACCTACAGGTCTTTTATGCCACAAACCCTGCATCTAAATCTAAAGGGGTTTCTATTCTGATACATAAGAATGCTGGGATAGACATTTCACAACAATATGCAGAGATGGGAGATTTCTATTCCTCAAAGGTCAATGGGCTGGGATCCCTATAACATTAGTGAATGTGTATTTCCGAATACCGCTCAAGTTTCTTTTTTGCCAAACCATGATTGAGGAACTCAAGAGTTTCGCTCAAGGATGTATTATCCTAGGGGGGGGATCTTAACCTACCATTAAACCCATCTCAAGATACATCTGACAGCACATCCGGTGTACCTTTATAAAAAGCTTAGGAAAATAAAATCGTTACTGTCCTCCCTTACGCTAGTAGATACATGGCGCACAGCAAACCCCACAGGTAGGGATTTTTCATATTTCTCAACCTTACATAATAAACACATGCGAATAGATTACATTTTCTTATCACAAAGAGATCTTCCGTTATTAAAATCAGCAAAAATTGGCATCAAATCACTGTCTGACCATTCACTCATTTCGTTGTCTCTTCATCCACCTACAAAAACTACGTACAATAGTACGTGGAGACTGAATCCATCTTTACTTACGGACGTACAAACACACACGAAGGTATCAAACTCTTAAAGCATATTTCCATGAAAACACTTCAGAGGAGATGTCTCCGTTAATAACGTGGTTAGCCCATAAATGTGTGATCCGGGGGGAACTAATTAGACTGGGAGCCAAAAAGAAAAGGGAAGCAGAAAAAGAAGTTAATGACCTAGTGACTAAAATAAGCATTCTAGAAGCCGAACATAAACAATCGATGGCCTTAAATGTAGCTGCGGAACTATTGGAGCTACGTAAATCATTACAATCCATATTACATTTGAGAGCAAAGAAAATCCTTTTCTTCACAAAAGGCTTTTTCTATGAACACAGTGACAAAACAGGGAAATTCTTAGCAAGAGCACTAAAAGAGATGCAACTCTCCACAAACATAATGGCGATCACAAATAAAAATAACCAATTGACACATGAGACAGAAAAGATAGCACAAATTTTTCACAACTATTACACAGATCTGTATAGCCTACCACAACCACATAAACCAGCGAATTTGCTTGGAACACGTGCCCAACTAATCAAGCAATTTCTAGTGAATAGTGGTTTACCTGTCCTGGGAGAACAAGACATACAACAATTAGAACAACCAATTACAGAAGACGAGTTACTATTGGCAATTAAGTCGCTTAAACCAGGAAAAAGTCCAGGCCCGGATGGCATCACCGCACATTACTACAAAGCCTTTCCATCACTTCTGACCCCACACCTTCTGAAAGCCCTGAACTATCTTAAGGTAGTCAGAAACGTACCAGACGATTTTTTAAAGGCACATGTCACAGTATTGCCTAAACCCAATAAAGATAGATTAGATTGCTCCAATTACAGGCCAATTTCGCTTCTCAACATAGACTTAAAACGTTTTATGAAAGTCCTCGCGAATCGCCTAAGACCGCTTTTACAATTACTGATTGGACCTGAACAAGTAGGTTTTTTGCCTGGGAGGGAAGCTAGGGATAACGTGACAAGAGCTTTGAACCTAATTCACAGGGCGCATTCTGATGGTTTCGAAGGTATGCTTCTCTCCACAGATGTGGAGAAAGCCTTCAACCGAGTGTCCTGGGACTTTCTGCGTGCGACCTGTGGACATATTGGTTTACAATCTCACATGCTATCCTGGATCTCAACTCTATACCATAACCCAACGGCGAGGATCAAGGTAAATGGATCATTGATGATGTGTCCATTGGGAATGGAACACGGCAGGGGTGCCCTTTGCCACCCTTGCTATTCATTCTTACACTTGAACCGCTCATCCGAACAGTAAATAACTCACCATCTATCCGGGGCTTTCAGGTGGGAACAAAAACATACAAGTCAGCGGCATATGCAGATGATTTGTTGTTTTTTTATCACTCAACCGCATATCTCCCTACCTAATCTATGTCAAATTTTCACACATTACAATTATCTCTCGAACTTTAAAGTTAACTATAAGAAATCTGAGGCATTAAATTTAACACTATCAGGACAAAATACAGCTATTAAATATCTTGGTGTGTGGCTCACCTCAAGAACAGATTCCATATACATGACAAATTTCAAACCCCTCTTACAAAATATTAAGAAAGACTTAGACAGATGGTCTTTGAAATACTTTTCCTGGTTAGGCAGAGCAGCCATAATAAAAATGATGATTTTGCCTAGAGTTTTATATTTTTTCCAGACTCTACTAGTCCAGCTACCAGCGAGCTTCTTCCAAACATTGAACTCCATAACTAGGAGATTTCTTTGGGCGGCCAAACACCCGCGTATAAATCTTACACTGCTTACCAAAGCAAAACAAGCAGGAGGAATGGGCTTCCCAAATTTTAAAAATTATCATCTGGCCTCGCATATCAGCCATTTGATTGGCATTGTCATGCAGACAATAAAGACTGGGTGAGTCTGGAGAATGGAACAGGGCCTATTCCAATTAAATATACACCTTGGACAGCATGGACCGCATGTCCTACGCAACTTAAAAACCACCCAACCATAGGAGCCACATTAAAAGCAATACATAAGCTTGGTAACAACACCAACCTGATTTCCTCTCCGGGTCCATTGACCCCAATACATAACAATCCAGAATTTCCGCCAGGCCTAAAAACCCTAACAGAACAGACAGAAAGTGGGACAAAACCCTTATTAGCTATTCACTGCTTTGAAAAACATAGAGTAAAAACGTTACAAGAAATGCAACAAGTTACTGGACAGGAACAATTATCTTATTGGGAATATTGTCAGATTCATAGCTTCATTTCACATCCCAATAAACGCACTCATTGCGCTGGGCCCTTGTCTCCGCTGGAGGAGGTTTGTTTAACAGCTGAAAAAAACGGAGAGAACAATTTCTCTGGCGTATATGTGGTTGCAATCCTCAGGACCAACCGAAACAAACAAACATAAAAAGTTGTGGGAAGAAGCGTTGAATACCACATTCAGCGACGACCAATGGATCTATGCGTGTATGTTAGCACACAAATGCTCGATCAGCACAAGATTTCAGGAAACTTCGTACAAACTTGTATAATACTACATCTAAATTGCACAAGTGGTTCCCCATGGTATCAGACCTATGTTGGAGATGCCATGGGGCAAAAGGATCAATTCACCACATTTGGTGGGAATGCGACTTGATACGTCCATTTTGGCAAAAGGATGTGACATAATTAAACACATCACTGAGACTTCAATCACGCTTAAATATCTCAAATGGCACAATGAAAAGATACAAGAAATCTCTAACAAGATTCCTCCTTATTGCTGCAAAAACCCTGATCCCCAGATATTGGACAACAACATCTATACCCACTATTAGAGTGGCTTCTCAATATTCATGATACATATGGCATGGAAGAAATAAGAGCTATAGCACATGAAACTATAGAGAACTTCAATACTCTCTGGAAAGTGTGGATTGCCTATAAATATTCCAAAGTTTATAAGACCCTTACAAACACATGAACGATGAACAAAAAACCTGATAGTCTCCTGGTATTCTCAAATCATTCTTAAACTATTTTTCTTTACTATTTCTCTACAAACTCTACTCTTATTCGAACATTTTCACTGCTAAATCTACATGGTTATTTGATAAGTGTTTATGTTTGGCATAATAATAACTGGTTCCAGTATACATGCCTGTTTACATATGACGTGTATAAAGCCCCATACACACGATAGGACTTTGTACAAACTTTCCCTTGGATTTTTGTACAAAGGGCATCGGCCAGAAGATTGTCTTGCATACAGACGACAGGACTTTTCCAGCCAACTTTCACCAAATCACGTGGTTTTTCAGCTCTTTACCACCACCCTTTGGTCAACTTCTGTATTGTTGTCTGATATTGTGTCAATCTCGCCACTTTTATTGGCGAGATTGACACCTTGCAAACCAGGTTCACACTGGTGCGGGGATCCGACTTGGATCCCCGCCAATACCAAGCACTGTGTTTGGTATGAATCTTGAGGGGGAACTCCACGCCATTTTAAATAAAAAACCGGCATGGGTTCCCCTCCAGGGGCATACCAGGCCCTTAGATCTGGTATGGATTTTAAGGGGAACCCCCTACGCTGAAAAAAAACAGCGTGGGGGTCCCCCATAGATCCATACCAGACCATTATCCGAGCACTCAGCCTGGCCGGTCAGGAAAGGGGGTGGGGACGAGCGAGCGCCCCCCCCCTCCTGAGCCATACCAGGCCGCATGCCCTCAACATTGCGGTGGGTGCTTTGGGGAGGGGGAGCCCCGGGGCCCCCTCCACCCCAAAGCACCTTGTCCCCATGTTGATGAGGACAAGGGCCTCTTCACAACAACCCTGGCCATTGGTTGTCGGGGTCTGCGGGCGGGGGGCTTTTCCGAATCAGGGAGCCCCCTTTAATAAGGGGGCCCCCAGATCCCGGCCCCCCGCCCTATGTGAATGAGTATGGGGTACATCGTACCCCTACCCATTCACCTAGGGAAAAAAGTGTCAATAAAAAACACAGTACACAGGTTTTTAAAGTAATTTATTAGGCAGCTCCGGGGTCCTCTTCCGACTTCAGGGGTCCTCTTCCGACTTCGGGGGTCTCTCCGGCGTCTTCTCCCGGTGTCCGCATCTTCTGCCGGCTCCACCGCTATCTTAATCCGATGACCACGCCCCCTTGTGAGGTCACAGTCCCAGCATGCCCCGGGACTGTGACCTCACAAGGGGGTGGGGTCACCGCCTATATAAGTCCGTTGCGGAGCACTCAGAGACCATTCCAGCTGGAGAGAGCGTTGTGTCAACATCCCTGGAAGAGAAGAGGGAAGAAGACGATCCAGAAGTCCGGGCCACCGCTGGCAAAAGAGCGGCAGAAGATAGCGGTGGAGCCGGCAGAAGATGCGGACACCGGGAGAAGACGCCGGAGAGACCCCCAAAGTCGTAAGAGGACCCCCGAAGTCGTAAGAAGACCCCCGAAGTCAGAAGAGGACCTCTGAAGTCGGAAGAAGACCCCGGAGCTGCCTAATAAATTACTTTAAAAACCTGTGTACTGTGTTTTTTATTGACACTTTTTTCCCTAGGTAAATAGGTAGGGGTACGATGTACCCCATACTCATTCACATAGGGTGGGGGGCCGGCATCTGGGGGCCCCCTTATTAAAGGGGCTCCCGGATTCCGATAAGCCCCCCGCCCGCAGACCCCAACAACCAACGGCCAGGGTTGTCGGGAAGAGGCCCTTGTCCTCATCACCATGGGGACAAGGTGCTTTGGGGTGGGGGGCCCCAGGGCGCCCCCTCCCCCAAAGCACCCACCCCCCCATGTTGAGGGCATGCGGCCTAGTATGGCTCAGGGGGGGGCGCTCGCTCGTCCCCACCCCTTTTCCTGACCAGCCAGGCTGCGTGTTAGGATAAGGGTCTGGTATGGATTTTGGGGGGCGTAGGGGGTTCCCCTTAAAATCCATACCAGACCGAAGGGCTTGGTATTCCCCAGAGGGGAATTCCCTCTCACGCCTGCCGCAGTAGGAAAATGTGTTTTTCCTATTGCAGCTAGCGCGAGATGTACAGTACCCTGCCGCCAAGAACCAGCGCGATCTGATCGCGCTGGAAACATTCTTGCGGCTGCGTACTGTAGTTTGTACAAAAGTCCGATGGCTTTGTGTACACATGATCAGACTTTGCTCCATTGGACTTTTGTTGCCGGAAAGTTAGTCTGTTTGCACAGCCAACAAAAGTCCGATGGAAACTGAAAAAGTTTGTCTGATGGAGCATACACACGGTCGGATGTTGCTCCAAAACAAAGAAACAGTACACCAGGAACGGTCTGCAGTGAGATCTAGCTAAACTAGATACAGTGGATATATATATATATACCAATCTGACTGTATATATATATATATATATATATATATATATATATATATATATATATATATATATATATATATATATATATATATTAAATACACTGCAGTTAACTGAATCACCTGCCTGCCTGAAGTAGATTAGAAACAGTAAAGCAGGAACGGTCTGCAGTGAGATCTAGCTAACTGAATAAACTGTCTGCTCAAAGTAAATGAAATGACACTCTCTCTCTATCTCTCTCTCCGCCAGCAACACACTACACAAGGCTGACATGCAGGCCGCCTTATATAGTGTGGGGCGTGGACTTAACCCCTCAACCATAATTGGCCAAAGGCACCCTGCCTTTGGCCAATTATGGCTCTCTTTGCTGATGGCGCTGTGATTGGCCAAAGCATGCGGGTCATAGTGCATGCTTGGCCAATCATCAGCCAGCAATGCACTGTGATGACGCAGTGCATTGTGGGGTGTGACGCGGCTCGAATTTGGTGCGAACGCCCTATAGTGTTCGATCTTTGTCGAACGATCGAACAGCCGATGTTCAAGTCGAACTCATGTTCGACTCAAACTCGAAGCTCATCCCTAATGTTTGCTATGTAATGCCATGTACAGTGGGGACGGAAAGTATTCAGACCCCCTTACATTTTTCACTCTTTGTTATATTGCAGCCATTTGCTAAAATCATTTAAGTTCATTTTTTTCCTCATTAATATACACACAGCACCCCATATTGACAGAAAAACTCAGAATTGTTGACATTTTTGCAGATTTATTAAAAAAGAAAAACTGAAATATCACATGGTCCTAAGTAATCAGACCCTTTGCTCAGTATTTAGTAGAAGCACCCTTTTGATCTAATACAGCCATGAGTCTTTTTGGGAAAGATGCAACAAGTTTTTCACACCTGGATTTGGGGATCCTCTGCCATTCCTCCTTGCAGATCCTCTCCAGTTCTCTCAGGTTGGATGGTAAACGTTGGTGGACAGCCATTTTTAGGTCTCTCCAGAGATGCTAAATTGGGTTTAAGTCAGGGCTCTGGCTGGGCCATTCAAGAACAGTCATTGAGTTGTGGTGAAGCCACTCCTTCATTATTTTAGCTGTGTGCTTAGGGTCATTGTCTTGTTGGAAGGTAAACCTTTAGCCCAGTCTGAGGTCCTGAGCCCTCTGAAGAAGGTTTTCGTCCAGGATATCCCTGTACCTGGCCGCATTCATCTGTCCCTCGATTGCAACCAGTCGTGCTGTCCCTGCAGCTGAAAAACACCCCCACAACACGATGCTGCCACCATCATGCTTCACTGTTGGGACTGTATTGGACAGGTGATGAGCAGTGCCTGGTTTTCTCCACACATACCGCTTAGAATTAAGGCCAAAAAGTTCTATCTTGGTCTCATCAGACCAGAGAATCTTATTTCTCACCGTCCTTTGGGTGTTTTTTAGCAAACTCCATGCGGGCTTTCATGTGTCTTGCTCTGAGGAGAGGCTTCCATCGGGCCACTCTGCCATAAAGCCCCGACTGGTGGAGGGCTGCAGTGATGGTTGACTTTCTACAACTTTCTCCCATCTCCCGACTGCATCTCTGGAGCTCAGCCACAGTGATCTTTGGGTTCTTCTGTACCTCTCTCACCAAGGCTCTTCTCCCCGATAGCTCAGTTTGGCCAGACGGCCAGCTCTAGGAAGGGTTCTGGTCATCCCAACTTTTTTTGTAACCTTGGCCAGATCTGTGCCTTGCCACAATTCTGTCTCTGAGCTCTTCAGGCAGTTCCTTTGACCTCATGATTCTCATTTGCTCTGACATGCACTGTGAGCTGTAAGGTCTTATATAGACAGGTGTATGGCTTTCCTAATCAAGTCCAATCAGTAGGGATGAGCCGAACACCCCCCTGTTCGGTTCGCACCAGAACATGCGAACAGGAAAAAAGTTCGCTCGAACACGCGAACACCGTTAAAGTCTATGGGACACGAACATGAATAATCAAAAGTGCTAATTTTAAAGGCTTATATGCAAGTTATTGTCATAAAAAGTGTTTGGGGACCCGGGTCCTGCCCCAGGGGACATGGATCAATGCAAAAAAAAGTTTTAAAAATGGCCGTTTTTTCAGGAGCAGTGATTTTAATAATGCTTAAAGTCAAACAATAAAAGTGTAATATCCCTTTAAATTTCGTACCTGGGGGGTGTCTATAGTATGCCTGTAAAGGGGCGCATGTTTCCCGTGTTTAGAACAGTCTGACAGCAAAATGACATTTCGAAGGAAAAATTCCATTGAAAACTACCCGCGGCTATTGCATTGCCAACAATACACATAGAAGTTCATTGATAAAAACGGCATGGGAATTCAACACAGGGAAACCCCGAACCAAAATTTAAAAAAAAAATGACGTGGGAGTCCCCCTAAATTCCATACCAGGCCCTTCAGGTCTGGTATGGATATTAAGGGGAACCCCGGCCAAAATTTAAAAAAAAATGACGTGGGGTTCCCCCTAAATTCCATACCAGACCCTTCAGGTCTGGTATGGATTTTAAGGGGAACCCCGCGCCAAAAAAAAAAAAAAAAAAAACGGCGTGGGATCCCCCCAAAAATCAATACCAGACCCTTATCCGAGCACGCAACCTGGCTGTGTGACGGAGTTTCCTCGTCTGACGGTTCTTAAATAACGGGGGGCGGGGCCACCTGGTGACCCCGCCCCCCTCTGACGCACGGTGACTTGACGGGACTTCCCTGTGACGTCACGGGGAATGCCACAGGGAAGTCCCGTCATGTCCCGTGCGCCAGAGGGGGCGGGGTCACCGGGTGTCCCCCCCCGTTATTTAAGACCCATCAGACGAGGAGACGCTGTCACACAGCGGGAGCCTCCCTCCATGCCAGCATGGGTGCGGAGCGGCCCGGAGAAGAAAATGAAGAAGAGAAGAAGGAAGAAGAGAAGAGGATGTAGAAGAAGATGAAGAGAAGAGCGGGAGCCTCCCCCCATGCCATGGGTGCGGAGCGGCCCGAGGAGAAGAAGATAGAAGACGCCGCGGAGGAGATGCTGGACGAGAACGCCGGAGGAAGAACCAGAAGAGCCAGAAGAACCAGAAGAAGAAGAAGATGAAGGAAGATAGAGGAAAGAAGAAGCATTTAAATAAAGGAATTGTCAAAAACTGTCTCTTGTCATTTTTAACATTTTTGACAGTTTTTTAGTGAAATGGTAGGGGTAAGTACCCCCTTACCATTTCACACAGGGGGGGCCGGGATCTGGGGGTCCCCTTGTTAAAGGGGGCTTCCAGATTCCGATAAGCCCCCCGCCCGCAGACCCCCACAACCACCGGCCAGGGTTGTGGGGATGAGGCCCTTGTCCTCATCAACATGGGGACAAGGTGTTTTGGGGGGCTACCCCAAAGCACCCTCCCAATGTTGATGGCATGTGGCCTGGTACGGTTCAGGAGGGGGGGGCCACACTCTCGCCCCCCCCCTCTTTTCCTGCGGCCTGCCAGGTTGCGTGCTCGGATAAGGGTCTGGTATGGATTTTTGGGGGGACCCCACGCCGTTTTTTTTTGTTTTTTTTTGGCGCGGGGTTCCCCTTAAAATCCATACCAGACCGAATTTAGGGGGAACCCCACGTCCATTTTTTAAAAAAATTTTGGCCGGGGTTCCCCTTAATATTTTTTTTTTTTTAATTTTGGTTCGGGGTTTCCCTGTGGGGAATTCCCATGCCGTTTTTATCAATGAACTTCTATGTGTATTGTCGGCAATGCAATAGCCACGGGTAGTTTTAAATGGAATTTTTCCTTCGAAATGTCATTTTGCTGTCAGACTGTTCTAAACACGGGAAACATGCGCCCCTTTACAGGCATACTATAGACACCCCCCAGGTACGAAATTTAAAGGGATATTACACTTTTATTGTTTGACTTTAAGCATTATTAAAATCACTGCTCCTGAAAAAACGTCCGTTTTTACAACTTTTTTTTGCATTGATCCATGTCCTCTGGGGCAGGACCCAGGTCCCCAAACACTTTTTATGACAATAACTTGCATATAAGCCTTTAAAATTAGCACTTTTGATTTCTCCCATAGACTTTTAAAGGGTGTTCCGCGGCATTTGAATTCGCCGCGAACACCCCAAATTGTTCGCTGTTCGGCGAACTTGCGAACAGCCAATGTTCGAGTCGAACATGAGTTCGACTCGAACGCGAAGCTCATCCCTACCAATCAGTATAATCAAACACAGCTGAAATCAAATGAAGGTGTAGAACCATCTCAAGGATGATCAGAAGAAATGGACAGCACCTGAGTTAAATATATGAGTGTCACAGCAAAGGGTCTGAATACTTAGGACCATATTTTTTTCTTTTTTAATAAATCTACAAAAATGTCAACAATTCTGTGTTTTTCTGTCAATATGGGGCGCTGTGTGTACATTAATGAGGAAAAAAAATGATTTTAGCAAACGGCTGCAATATAACAAAGAGTAAAAAATGTAAGGGGGTCTTAATACTTTCCGTCCCCACTGTATTTTTCCATGTTGCGATATTTGCACCTCTAAGGTATACCCCCTTGCTGAACTCATATTTTAACCTTTATGGTAAATTTTGTACGCTAATAAATTTTATTAATACAAATACTTCCCTTTGAATTACTTATTTTTCTACTTTGCTGCCTAAACCCAATCCACCCCCCCCCCCCCCCCCGGGAAACCTTCCCATATTACGCGTCAACCTTTTTTTTTCCCCCTGCCAATATGCCAATTGTGCCTGTTTTTACATACTGATATATTTTTTCAATAAACAAGCTTTGATTTGCATCGTATGGGTGTGCAGCCATTCAAATCTTCTTTCTCTACATGTTTACCTGCATCAGTGACAAGGCGTGCGCCCCATACACCAGCTTGATTCCAGACACTATCATTGCCGGTTTACCTGGAGCAGCAGGATTGTTTTTTTAAGGAGACTCCCTTTTGGGATTACAAGGAACCTTTTCCCCAAGAGTGTTATATCACTTCTCTTGATACCTGGCTGTTTCTGGGACCACTTAGCATACTGTACATAGCGGGACTATTATCCTGGAGCAATGTGTTAGATACAGGGGTTGAACTCCAGCAGATGTGAGGTTAGGGAACGTTACTTTCTGTTACAGGTTTCCTTGCATCAGCTATTGTTTGCTATAATTAGGTTTGGGTGATGGGCTCTCATGTTCTTTTATCGCCTCCGGAGTACAAATAGCTGGGTGCCTGTGGAGGGGGGAGGGGTTGAGTGGATTTGTTGTTTTCTTGCGCTTGATATGTAATAGTAATGTGCGCCATACCTGTCTAAGGGAAAGGGTTTTGTGAAGTGGCGGCTGGAGCTTAAAAAAATTGGGGGGGGGGGCAGCAAACTATCGGACGTGATCGTGGTCACCCCCCACGGTAGATGGACGGCAGATGGGGAGGCGACGATTGCCGCAAGCACACCCCCCCCCCCGACATTAGACAGACTGACCTTAGGAGGCAGGAGGGAGAAAGAGCAGAAGCTCTTTTTCATTCCAACATTGGTTCTGTCTGATGCTTTAGGTACATTTGCTATCTACAGCCCTAACCTAATATACTGGTCCTGCCTGCTAATTAGGGATGTTTGGACTGAAATTGCTATATTCTGGTTCCAGAGTGGAGGAAGCTATAGTTTGGTAGAGATAGCCAGGTGGGTTGTCAGGCAGTTCTTCACACTGAGCACTAATGCTTCCTGCAACTCTAAAACCTGGTACACACTTTTAATTTTTTTTTTCCATTCAACCCAGCAGGTTGAACGAAAAAAAAACAAACTGTCAGCTCCAGTCAGACGTTAGTACTCCAACGTTAGTACAGCGATCTCCCCTGCTGAGCTGTGGCGTTCTGACAGAGGAACGGCCCCGCTGCCAGTACACTCCAGTCAGTGATCTCAGCCATTGCCTGAGAACGCTGATCAGGAGCCTGTCAGCTGCTGGTTTTCCAGCGTGCTCGTCCGACAGAAGCTGGGCCAAACACCCAGTTTCTGTCGGACTGCCAGGCATACACACAGGCCGAACGTCGGCCGGTTAATAATTGAACCTGGCATTCAGCCCGTGTGAACGGGGCTTAACACTAACTTTCACACTAGCCATATACTATGCAAGCATGCACCCTGTGCCAGGATCCTCTGCGCCAAAGGTCAACCCGTCCTACCACCTCCAAGGTTCCAGCACCAGAATCAACTGCATCATACACCAAAATCGTTCAACAAAGGCTAGTTCAGACAACTAGGTTGGGGTGGTAGGCTAGAGATAATAATTGGTTAATACCTTACATCTGATTGTCCCATTTATTTTGTTTGAAATATACATGTGTGACAGTGCTGTGCCCTGTATAAAAAGGCTTTTGCGACACCCAGGGTTCTCATCCAGGCAGGCTGAGGGGCTCAGGGTGCTTGTGTTCATACAGAGGACACTGGATTGGTGCTTGTGTTTTGGAGCCGGAGGTTTCGTAGAGACTTAATGAGGATGAAGTCTCCAATTTTGGGGTTTTGTGGACAACCACCATTCTGATTGTGCTATGGATTTGAACTTTGGATTTGGGCTCCACCCTCCCAAGGAGACTATTGTACTGCCAGAAAGCAGCATACGGATAGATATACAGGGGATGTGTGTCCATCTGTATTGACCAAGTAACAGTTGCTGGAGATGCAGCATATGAACATCATTGTGTTCTGGAATAAGAGTCTGCATTCTAGGTTGAGAATTGTGTAGCCCAAGGTGGGCTGCTTCATAGCCAAGAGGCTGCGTTTTTGCTTTTGAATGCTGTATAAAGTTAAAAACCCCTATGTCAAAATCCTGCTGTAAAGAACTTTTACTTTTCAATAAAGTGGGCAAAGAAAACCCTTAAACATACTTCACGACTGGACTGGTGTTCATGAAATGTGCTACCGTTAAGTTAAACCCTCTACAAATGGTACAAGATGGAACTTCCAGAACCCCTTACCGTTACTTTGGCTGTTCCCAGGTATTGGTTTTCACCGTTCATGTTGATCTTGCCACGAGCAAGCATTAAGTTCTTAACCGGGAAATCTCTGATGAAGTAATCAACTTCAAATGCTACACCGTGTCCATCTACTACAATTGTTTCTTCAGAGTCTACACGTAGCACGCTGGGTGTAATCAGAGTGCATCTATTGAGAAAAGACAAATAACACCATACCAAATTGTGAGTAATAAACCTGAAAAAAATGAGGTGCTGTCAAAACAATCACTTTGCCAATCCATACATTTCATTTGGCTGTGCTTCTGCTGTGCATCACGGGAATGTAGTTCGTTTTGCACTCCTGTGACCCGTTTTCAGCAGACAGCAGGCTAAAGCTCACACCGCTCCACAGCCCAGTGAGTGTGGGGAGGGGGGGAGGTTGCAGAGCAGAGAGCTGGTGACTGGGAGCCCTGAGAACCATGGGATCGGCGGTATTAGATCGCTCGGTTCTCAGTGTTATGCCCCGTACACACGGTCGGTTTTCCGATGGAAAATGTCCGATCGGAGCATGTTGTCGGAAATTCCGACCGTGTGTGGGCTCCATCGGACATTTTCCATCGGATTTTCCGACACACAAAGTTGGACAGCAGGAGATAAAATTTTCCGACAACAAAATCCGATCGCGTCAATTCCGACCGTGTGTGGCCTGTTCCGACGCACAAAGTGCCACGCATGCTCAGAAGTAGGGATGAGCCGAACACCCCCCGGTTCGGTTCGCACCAGAACCCGCGAACGGACCGAAAGTTCGCACGAACGTTAGAACCCCATTGACGTCTATGGGACTCGAACGTTCGAAATCAAAAGTGCTCATTTTAAAGGCTAATTTGCATGGTATTGTCCTAAAAAGGGTTTGGGGGCCCGGGTCCTACCCCAGGGGACATGTATCAATGCAAAAAAAACTTTTAAAAACGGCCGTTTTTTCGGGAGCAGTGATTTTAATGATGCTTAAAGTAAAAAAAAAAAAAGTGAAATATTCCTTTAAATATCGTACCTGGGGGGTGTCTATAGTATGCCTGTAAAGTGACGCGTGTTTCCCATGTTTAGAACAGTCCCTGCACCAAATGTCATTTTTAAAGGAAAAAATCTCATTTAAAACTGCTTGCGGGTTTAATGTCATGTCGGGTCATGGCAATATGGATGAAAATCAGTGAGACAAACGGCATGGGTACCCCCCAGTCCATTACCAGGCCCTTTGGGTCTTGTATGGATATTAAGGGGAACCCCGCACCCAAATTAAAATAAGGAAAGGTGTGGGGCCACCAGGCCCTATATACTCTGAACAGCAGTATACAGGCGGTGCAAACAAGACAGGGACTGTAGGTTTGTTGTTAAGTAGAATCTGTTTGTAATTTTGAACATTTTTAATGTGTTTAGCTCCAGCCAAAAAATCTTTTCTAAGCTTTTTGGAAAACATAGGGAAGGGTTATCACCCCTGTGACATTTGTTTTGCTGTCTTTCCTCCTCTTCAGAAGATTTCACCTCACTTTTTTGTCCCTCTCCTTCTTGGCCTTCCAGACATATTAATGGCCTGTAGCTGCACTAAGCTGGGATAGAACACCTGTAATTTTCTTCAAGTAGCTTTATATACTGTAACCAGACAAGCCTGCCTGTCAGTAGGAAGATAACAGGAACGGATCTAGCTGAACACTGTGAGCAGGACGCACTGTACTAAATGTAAATAGTCTAGCTGCCTGACCGTGGTACTAATAGGATCAAATAGAACACCTGTAATTTTCTTCAGGTAGCTTTATATACTGTAACCAGACAAGCCTGCCTGTCAGTAGGAAGATAACAGGAACGGATCTAGCTGTACACTGTGAGCAGGACGCACTGTACTAAATGTAAATAGTCTAGCTGCCTGACCGTGGTACTAATAGGATCAAATAGAACACCTGTAATTTTCTTCAGGTAGCTTTATATACTGTAACCAGACAAGCCTGCCTGTCAGTAGGAAGATAACAGGAACGGATCTAGCTGAACACTGTGAGCAGGACGCACTGTACTAAATGTAAATAGTCTAGCTGCCTGACCGTGGTACTAATAGGATCAAATAGAACACCTGTAATTTTCTTCAGGTAGCTTTATATACTGTAACCAGACAAGCCTGCCTGTCAGTAGGAATTTAACAGGAACGGATCTAGCTGAACACTGTGAGCAGGACGCACTGCACTAAATGTAAATAGTCTAGAAGATAACAGGAACGGATCTAGCTGAACACTGTGAGCAGGACGCACTGCACTAAATGTAAATAGCAGGAACGGATCTAGCTGAACACTGTGAGCAGGACGCACTGCACTAAATGTAAATAGCAGGAACGGATCTAGCTGAACACTGTGAGCAGGACGCACTGCACTAAATGTAAATTGCAGGAACGGATCTAGCTGAACACTGTGAGCAGGATGCACTGCACTAAATGTAAATAGTCTAGAAGATAACAGGAACGGATCTAGCTGAACACTGTGAGCAGGACGCACTGCACTAAATGTAAATAGCAGGAACGGATCTAGCTGAACACTGTGAGCAGGACGCACTGCATTAAATGTAAATAGTCTAGATAGAAGATAACAGGAACGGATCTAGCTAAACTGAATACAGTGTATATATATATATGCAACACCTGGGATGCATATATATACACAATACACTGTAAGTGCAGCTAACTGACTGACTGTTCTGCCTAATCTATCTAACTCAAATCAAATGACACTGTCTCTCTCTCTCTCTATCTCTCAGCACACCGGAACACACACTACACAGGGCCGCCGTGCAGGCGGCCTTATATAGTGTGGGGTGTGTACTAAATCCCCTGAGCCATAATTGGCCAAAGCCACCCTGGCTTTGGCCAATTACAGCTCTCTCTACTGACGGCGCTGTGATTGGCCAAGCATGCGGGTCATAGTGGATGCTTGGCCAATCATCAGCCAGCAATGCACTGCGATGCCGCAGTGAATTATGGGCCGTGACGCGCCACACGAATTTAGCGCGAACGGCCCATAACGTTCGCAATTCGGCGAACGATCGAACAGCCGATGTTCGAGTCGAACATGGGTTCGACTCGAACACGAAGCTCATCCCTACTCAGAAGAAATTCCGAGACGGGACAGCTCGTTCTGGTAAACTTAGCATTCGCAATGGATACAGCACTTTTGTCACGCTGCAATGTTCAAAATGGTTTAATACAGCGCACTCTCTTCTTCTTTATAATGTGACAAGAATTAAGTAGTTTTGCTGCTCATATTCACACACACTTCTTACAAACTTATTTCGTTACTATTTATCGGGATTCCCTCAATATATTTTGATTTCTCACATCTGACAACATATTTTTGTATATTTTTTTTTTTTTTTTTGGCTTTAATGTAGAATCTTTTTTTGTGTTTCTATTTTTTTTTTTTGCGATTTTGATTTGTACTCCCGAAAATGTTTGTGTGTGTTTTTTGTGACAAGTTCCCACAACACCATTGATATGTTGTTATATTTAATCTGTAGGAGATTGTTTGGTGTTGTTGTCCCTTGTTAATTTCACATTTTATGTTAGAAATGTACCTGAATCGTCACCAACAAACTGTCCTTTTTGGATGAAAACACACACAGGAAAGTATAATTTACCTAAAAAATTTTATTAAGGGCTCACAACTAAACAAAGAGGGAGGCAAAGCTGAAGAAACTGCAGAAGTGGGTGAAGCCTTGGACCCCCAGGGCAGACATCAACTATTTAAAAGCAAAATTGGTGGCCTGAGGAGTCCTTATCTAAGGGAGGGCAGTGTGGTCCAGAAGTCCCAGAGATCCGGAAAGCAGCAGATGACATCTGTGTCCCCAGGCTGTGGTCATACGAGAGACTGCATCTTCTGTCAGACCAGACTGAACCCAGGGTCATCACTCTTTGGTCTTCTTTCCACACTTCCTTCCACGCTGTGGCTGTGGTGGTGGAGTTGTGGCAGCAGGAGGAGGAGGAGGAGGATCGTCGATCTCAATGACATCCGTCTTGGGTGTTAGTTCCCCACTCAACCCCTTACGTAGGACTTTATAAATCAGGTCCTCAGAGAGCCTGCGTTAACCCTCCTGCATGCCCTGCAATTTGGTGGCAGCCATGCAGGCAAAGGCCTCTTCAGGACTGGGGAAGGCTCGTAGGGACGCAGAAGCCTCCTGGATCAGCCTGTACGCTGAATCTTGCACGGGACTCAGAGTGGCCTTCCTGGCCCTTTTGTATGGAAGGCGGAGGGGAGGGACCTGAGACTCAGTCAGGCTGCGACTGGTCCCAGGCTTCTCTTGGCTGACACTTAGCCCCGCCTCCTCCTGGCTGCCACTAATCCCCGCCTCCTCCTGACTGCCACATTCCACAGCCTCCTCCTGGCTGAGGTCTTCCTGTGTATGAAAAAGGGACGTAGTTTTAGTATTGTTTTCATCAATCACACACAATTTTCACCTCCTGACTGCTGCAAATTGAATGTTAACAAATATAACAGACTATCCTTCTGAGCCCAGCATTTTTCATTTTTGTCCCAATTTTGGGTGCCCACTACTGTCTATTGATATGTAAAACACTTTTTTCAATCAGCAATTAGTGATCAATAATAACATCTAGTAAACATCATTTATTTATTGTCCTGAAATCTGTAGAGGAATGCTATACCTGACTCCAGCTGGGCTCCTCCAGTTCTTCCTGGCTGGAAGGCCCAGGTTGGACATCGGAAGCCTCAGCTGGGGTGGAAGGAAGCGTGGAAGGAAGAGTGGAGAGGGATTCCCTGACTTCAGTGTGGTCTGACAGAAATCGCAGTCTCTCATAGTACCACAGCCTGGGGACATAAACGTCATCTGCTCCAGCTCCTGATCTCTGGGAATCCGTGACCTTCTTGCGCTCCCTAAGATAAGTGCTCCTCAGGCCACCAATTTTAGCTATTAAATAGGGGATGGTTGCTGTGGGGACCACCGGCTTCACCAACTCCAGCAGTTTCTCCAGCGCTGCCTGCCTCTTCTGTTTGTGGTTATAGTGGGGGTGTCTGACCTGCCACAGACAGGGCAGCTCCCTGTACTTGTCTATGAACAGGGGCAGGAAATTGTGGTCATTGAACCCATCCATTTTCTCTGCAAGACACAACACAAGACAAACCCTAATGTCAGGCAAAACTCCCCTAATCTTGTTACAATATAGGCTTCCATTTCGAAGCAGTATAGGCGCAAGTTTAGATCTTACCTTCGTTATCACGATCGGCGTCTCCGATGCTCCTTCCTCCGCTCACAGATCGTACGTAAGACGCACGTGTGTTACGCTTTATACATGTATAACTCCGCCCGCCCCTGACGTTCTTTCTAGTCTATTCCTCACCCCTTTTCGTTCGGCGCAGTGGGGGAAGAGCACATGGCGGATAGACAGCAGGTGCGTGCTAATTGTAGCAACGAGGAGGAGGGGGAGGAAAGGCCGGAGCCTGAAACGTCCCGATCCAGAAGGAGATTTAAGGACTCAAACATGTCCTTTGGGGAGATGTTGGAGATGGTGGACATCCTGAAGAAGTCCGACTATGATGGAAAGTATGGGCCTTACCCCAACCCCAATGTCCGAAAGGCCAAGATCATGGCGAAAGTGGTCAGGAGTCTGCACCGGAAATTCGGGGTACGACGATCGAAAGATCAGCTCAAGAAGCGGTGGTCGGACCTGAAATTACGAGAACATGAGCAGTACCGAAAGATCCGGAGAGTGCTGCAAAAAAGTAAGTAGTTGTGCTGTGTTCCTATTCTTTTTGTGTTTATTACGTTAGTGCTGCTCCATGTGCTTTTAGGAGCTGTTGTACAGTTTAAAATGGCAACTTTCATGTTCATGGGCACATTATTCGTTCGGATCAAACATTTTTCGTTCCAAATATAAAATACCATTGTTTAGCCTATATGCATTTGGCCACCATTTTGACGCCCTATACTTGTCTTAAAAGAATTGGGTTGTGTAGATGGCTTTGTTACTAGAATGAAATGCAAACTAGATTCTGTGTAAGGAGAGGACACTGAGCAGCTGTTTTCACATCTGGACACTTGAGCACTAGTGTGGGACAAAAGAACACCATTTTAATTAGGGGGGCCACACAGGTGCTCCAGTGTATACTATAGGGGGGTCTCCATCTGTGAAGCTTGTACTAAACAGGTAAAGTATTGCAGGTTGACAAAGCGCATTAAAAAAATTACATCTTGGAACTCTGCTAAAATAGATAATTGTACCCCACTTTCAAGCAATGTTTCATCTTTATAGTTCTGACATTAAATATCTGTGTGCTAATTATACCATTTTTGTTTGACATAGAGGAGAAAAGACTCGGAGAACACCCCTCATCTGAGGAGACCAGAGCCCCCCCCTCTGGAAGAAGGTGAAATCCCCCCAACACAAGCTGAGCAGGAGGATGAAGACGTGGTGGAACTAGTCACCACAACAGGTGAGTGTCTGCGACCACAGGCTCAGATAAGAGATGGATTGCGGCATTTTTTTTAAACCAAATTTATTTTGGGGTTCCTCTCTTTTTAGGTGATCGTGAGGTTGTGGATGAAGATCCTTTCACATCCGAAAGTGCCCAGATCCTGATCGGGGAGATCATGGGGTGTAATTTACAATTGGAAATCATCAAGCAAAACATCAATGATGTTATTCCAAAATATAAAAACATCATTGATGTTTTGGGGCGAGTTTAAAACCCCTCCAAATCACTTTCTTCTTTTGTGTGCTACAATGTGCTAAATGTTTTTGTGATTTTTCCCAAAGCCAAATTTGGAGGATGCACACAGTGTGTCAACATGTGCTATCTGCCATCACGGGAGATCAATGACGCGTTTTGGGGGTGCAACCCCTTCCTCAATAATAAAGTAGATGAAGGGCTTGCTCCCCCAAAACACATCCCTTGATCCCCCGTGATGGCAGGTAGAACATGTTGACATTGGGAAATTTGTGTGCATCTTCCGAATTTGGCTTTTCCTGGGGTGACTCCCCCCATCTGAACGCTATATCAAACACAGTTCCTAAATGCTCATGTCTGATATTGCCTTCAAGTTCTACCAAATGTGAACTTTGTAAGATCAAGATTTGTGTCTTTCTTGTTGGTTTTACACAGGCCTGTTTTCTATAAAATGGACATTTTGATTTGGGATAATGCCACCACAAAAATTGTTAGACAACAAACATGTTGGTTTGTCAGCAAAACCTTTGGTAAATGCACATGTGATTGTGCAGGTATTAAAAAGATTGTTAATCAAGAATGTGTGGATTATTGTCTCAACGCTACAACACTTTTGGGGTGATGTAATTGTTGTTTTATGAGAAAATGGGGGTTATTTCCTAAGGGCAAATCCACTTTGCACTACAAGTGCAGTTGCAAGTGCACTTGTAGTGAAATGTGTTTTTGCATTTAGTAAATAACAGCCAACAGTGCTTTGTATAAGGTTACACAATCATGACATTTTCTGGACTCCACACATTTCTGTCAGGGTCAGCTCAAACAAACACAAGCAGTAAATGTCCACAAAGATTTATTTTTTTTTAATTTGAAAAAGGCTTCACATATTGTCTGGCATATTGATAGCCCCCCTACCCGCAAAGAACTCCAGGTAGCGTAACCGGACATCACGGGCACTCAGGGAGGGCAAGCCAGGACGGCCACTTTCAAGCGCCGTCAGTGTGGATTGATGTAGGATTCCAGCCTCAGGCCCAACTGAGCCAGCATAGTTGGCCGAATGTTTCCGTAAAAAGTTATGGAGAACACAGCACGCAAGTATTATATGGTTCAGCTTATACTCCGCCATATGGATAGGTGTCAGAAATAGGCAGAACCGGCTGGCCAGGATTCCAAATGTGTTCTCCACCACTCATTGGGCTCTGGCCAGCCGGTAATTAAAAACCCTCTGTTCCGGGGTGAGGGTCCTCATCGGGAATGGCCGCAGGTCCCCCAGCGCAAATGCTTCATCAGCAACGAACACAAATGGGAGTCCTTCAACATTGTTCTTTGGAGCTGGCAAGTCCAAGCTGCCATTCTGGAGACGCCTGTAGAACTCCGTCTGGGCGATGACTCCACCATCAGACATCCGGCCATTCTTCCCCACGTCCACATACAAGAAGTCGTAATTAGCCGACACCACCGCCACCATCACTATACTATTAAACCCCTTGTAATTATAATAGTACAACCCCGAGTTGGGTGGTGGGACGATGTGGACGTGTTTCCCATCAATTGCCCCTCCGCAGTTAGGAAAGTCCCACCGCTGGGCAAAGTGGGAGGCCACAGTCTGCCATTCCTGTGGCGTGGAAGGAAACTGTTGAGGAAAAAACAATAAACATTACTATTTTTACTCTGAAACATGGCAAGCAGATTAGACACAAACATTATGGGGCAACCTCCAGATAGCATTTATTAAGGGGAATTTAACAAGGCCAAAGTATAAGGTACACCTATCATATTCCCCCTCCCCCCCCTCTCATGGGCCATTTCTAACATTATGGGGTGTGTGGAAATCTTGGACAGGTAACCCTCTTCACTTAATTGAGAGATGAATGCCTAAATAATGGGTATTACTTTGAACAGCCCCTCCTTAGTTACACTATTGGCAGCCCACTGGACAGGTAAGAAGTGTCTGAATACAAAGATATAAATACACACTGTACACATTTGAGGACATTTGGACATTCTGATATTACCTATCAAGATAATAATAGGATACAAAAACTTTAAACAGTACCATTGTAAAGTATACAGGCAGGCCCTTGCACTACATGCTTTGGGGAATTCCTCCATAAATCTGACCAGTAAAGAGATGGGTATAGTGTGTATGGGTTTGGCAAAGTCAGCAGATAGATGATTGAGGATAGAGAATTGGGATCAGCTGACTTAGCAGTTGGGGGAGGGAGGGTTACTAAAAATGATTTGGGGACACCACAAAAAAAAGCCTCTGGCACTCTGCCTGAATTTAAATCAAAAATAACATTACCAAACATTTTAGGGGGTGTTTGGGGTAAAGCACTACTATGGAGCAGATAAAATACATTGTTAAGTGACTACATGAGGTGAATATAGGGCTAGGAGACACCATGCTGGGGAGGTTATTGAAGGGCAAATATGTATGAAGGACCTTAAATAATAATTACATAAAAATCCAGCATGCATGAGGACAAAGGGGACATTCACAGCATATTACAAGCATGGTAATTAGGGAATGAGGAAAGAAATACAATATGTTATCAAACATTAAAGACAATAAAATGTGATATAAAAGGATAAAAATCTTACCTTCATATACTCCTTCTGCAGGACCTGGATGATAGCAGAACAGGTCTCTGGGATAATGATCCCCAGAGCCTGGGGGGAGATGCCTGTCGAGAACTTGAGGTCCTGCAGGCTTCTCCCGGTGGCCAAATACCGCAGGGTAGCGACCAACCTCTGCTCCGGAGTGATGGCTTGCCTCATGCAGGTATCCTGCCTGCTGATATAGGGGGTCAGTGAAGCCAACGAATGGTGAAATACGGGGTCCGTCATCCTGAGAAAGTTCTGAAATCATCAGGATTATTCTCATGGATCTCATGGAGCAAAGGCATATGACAGAACTGGTCACGCTGAAGCAACCAATTCTTGGTCCATGAACTCCTCCCCACCCTGTTCATGGACTGGACTTGTGTCAAGGTCAGGACCCCAACACCAAGCCCCCGCACAGCACGAACTCTACGAGGAGTACGCATCCGAAACATGGCTAGAAAACGGTCGACTGCTCAGAACGAAGTAACAGAACGCACTGAAGAACAGCAAGGCCTGTGAAGAGCGACCTGAAAAACAGTAACGAGCAGGCAAGATCACACAGAAAACTCTGATACGAACTGACTGCACGCACTGAAGAGCAGATACAAACCCACAAGCACAAACTGAACGGCAGAAAACAATCTGAAAGCCACGAATCTGAAAAAGCGCAAATCGTCTCTCACCAAACTTTTACTAACACGAGATTAGCAAAAGGAGCTCAAAGGGTGCCGCGCTTGGTTCTGAACCGGCCTTTTCTAGTCTCGTCGTACATGGTGTACGTGACCGCGTGGTTGGCGATCGGAAATTCCGACAACTTTGTGCGACCATGTGTAGGCAAAACAAGTTTGAGCCAACATCCGTCGGAAAAAATCCTAGGATTTTGTTGTCGGAATGTCCGAACAAAGTCCGACCGTGTGTACGCCCTATTAGAGGAGCCGGGGGACTGGTGCTGCATCCACCTACCTACGTAAGTATGAATCTTAGAAAAAAAAAACATACATCTCTTTTAACTGACATCATCTGAAGATTGAATGTTGTCCCTTTGATCTGCAGACGAATTAATAGAATAGATTCAAAAGTAACTGTATGTTACTTAGAATCTTTGTATCAGCAGCTTGTTGATAAACATTGTTCACTGCTTTCTTATTTTTCTTTTTTTTGACAGCTGCCGCTTCTCAGACTCTGTGTACACAGCAATGCCAGCTTTGATTAATCAGAGCAAAATTGCTGTGCACATGGAGGGGGGAGCAAGGCAGAAGGACTGGATTGGTACAGCCTTACCACACATAATGGATAGGACTGACATGGAAGACCTGGCTATTTTCTGCTCATTTTTCTCAGGTGAATACAGTGGCGTATCCAGGGTATGGCAGATATGGCAAGTGCCATGGGCGCCATATGAAGGGGGCGCTCCTGAGTGGCTGGGCAGCAAGGCACTTGCAGAGATCTCTTCTTAAAATGGCCCTGATATCATCACTGTTACTCACTGTCAGCCTGGGGTGGAATCCTGGCCAGCAGAGAGTGCTTTAGGTCGTTCACCACTGGCCCCTGGCTCACTGCCCAAACTGGTTGCTAGGCATGGCCCGTCTGGCGTCTAACAACCAGTGACGTCACGGAGGAGAGAGGCAGAGATCAGCATTCAGAGCGCCACTGCTTAGCTCCGCCCACCTCCTCCCTGCTTCTTCTCCGACATGCACGATAATCATGTGAGGCTCAGGCACTGACTGCAGTGCACAAAGGGAGAGAGGAGTTTAGGCAGTGATGTCCCCCTAGGTTCATTGCAAAATAAGCTGCTGTGCAGGAGAGGGGAAGGAGCCGGGAGGTGCGCTGTGCTCTCCCTCCTCTCCATCTTCACAGTCCTGACACTGCAGCTCTTCTCTTCCAGTGGCTCTGTGTATGTATAGGAGCGCCCTGCACCTTCCCCCCTCCTGTCCTGTCATTGAAGCAGCAGAAAGGAACCAGCAGCCTCATATTATAGGAACGGCTGCCACAGGACATGAAAGAGTTAACAGCAGGAGCTGATCCACCTCCTGCTGCTTACTGAGCCAATGGGCGCTGCTGTAACACGTCCCTTTCTCAAGCCACCCCCTTTGATTAAGAAGTACAGAGTACTGGAGCCATGCTGGAGCCTGGAGATTGAGAAAGAGAGGAGCTGCTGTGGGGACTGGGGAGGGGACAGAGAAGGAGGAGAAATGAGTAAGAGAAGCAGAAGAATGTATTCAGGTGAAGGTAATGTGGAGAATGTGCACAGGAAGAGACATTTACTACAATGCTCCTCTCTTTATTTTCTCTGTACTTTCTGATGTATTCTGTATTCCTCTTCTCTCTCCCTCCCCCCTGCCCCCCTTCTCTCTCTCTCTCTCTCTCTCTCTCTCCTCCCTTCCCTCCCCCCCCCCCAGTTCTCTCTCTTCCTCCTCTTCCATCTTCTCCCCCCCTCCCTTTTTTCCCCTCTTGCCATAACCAGTATAAACACTGTAAATATTACAATAAAATACAATGCTGTGCTTCCTTCTTCACCTTAGTGTTTCAATTTAAATGTAATTGCATAATTTAAAGCAGTTGTATACTGCTGGGCTTTTTTTTTACTATGCAAAGTAAAGGTATAATCTGCTAGTATGGATCGCATACTAGCACATTATGTTAAACTTACCTTAAAACAAACCCTTCCGCACCCAGAAGTCAGCGCAGAAGGTGCTCTCATTTTTACTCATCTCGCTTCCAGGTTTGCAGGCTCTGTGACTGGCCTAAAGGCCTGAAGTCACTCCTGTGCATGCGCGCGGGAGCCACCATTTATGGCACAGGGTTCTGGTCTTCTTCGAAGCGCATGCGCCAGTGATGTCACTGGCTCCATGTAATGTAAATATCTTCTAAACTGTACATGTTTAGGAGATATTTACTGTACCTATAGGTAAGCCTTATTATAGACTTACCTATATGTAAAAGCCAGTAAAGGAAGTTTACTTCCACTTTAAGTGACGGTGGAGCCCTCCCTCTGAATACCATATACTGTATATGTGGTGTCCTGTAAACCAAATATACAACTTGATATCTTTCCAACAAATAACAATATCAAAATATAAACTTGCAACATATTAGTGACATTGACACCCCCTCAAAAGATTTTTGATAACAAGTTGCAATATATAAGTGATGGTAACACCCCCTCAAGAAATAAAATAACTCCACTTACAATAGGGGGTGTCACCATCACTAATATACTACAATTTTATATTTTGAAATTTTGCCTTGTTAGGTGTTTTTTTGTTAAAGTTATCTGAAAGATGGGTTTTTAAATGTTTTGACAGGGGCGCAGTTTCAGTGCTTGCCATAGGCGCCATTTTCACTAGATACGCCTCTGGGTGAATACAGTCTGATCACATTACCTCCTCCCAAATCTGTAATTGCACGACGACTCAGCTAAATGTATTTCAGGATGGGATTTCTGGGCAAATAAGTGGCTATCAGAAAAATCTCTAAACCCTGGTACCATTTACCTCCAGTAGGGTGTATTTTAGAAAAAGTGGAGGTATAGTCCATGGAACACATTTAGACTCTTCCACTCATTTTTATCATCTATAGTAGAAAACTTAATCAAGGTTTCATTCCCCCCAGTTTTATAAAAGCCTCTTTGTAGGAACACGTTCTGCAACATTTACAGTATTACAGAACATTCATAGTCAAAGTTAATAGAGCTCCAATTGTCTATTGACATCCAAGGGCCAGAGTCCAAATGAAACCAAAGCATTTGCAACATAGTGATTAGAGTTTAACCATTTGTAATTCTTAGGCTGTTTGAAAATGTCCTGGACTTCAAAAGGTGAAAAAAAGGTATCAGTTTTCCAGCCACTGAGCGGCTGTACAGTAAAAGTTATCTGGGTGGCTCTACAGCTGCCCAATTACTTTTAGGCCTCATGCACACTGGACGTTAAAATAATGTTATCAAAATGTCAGTCGTTTTGCAGTGAGTTTTTCAACTTTTTTCAACGTTCTTGTAATAGCGTTTTTTAGCGTTTTTCCGCGTTAGCTTTTTAGCAATTTTTTTTTTTTTGGAAGAAAAAACGTTTTTGTTTTTTTTAATGGATCAAAAACATTAAAAAATGCTGGTGAGCAATGTTCTTGAGCGTTTATCAGCGCTAGAGTGTTTTTACAGCTGAAAAACATCTCTCAGAACCCACTAGTTTTGGGGTTTTTTTACTGCCCAAAACTGCTGATAACAGCCTATGTGTGCATGGACACATAGGATAACATGATGGAGAGTTTAATGACTGTAGAAAAAAAACATCTACAGCCAAAAACAGCTGTTGTAAAAAGGGCCAGATGCTCCAGCTTCTAGACAGCACCCACCTTCCACCCCCCCTTCCACAGTTGGCCCCCACCCGCAGTGGGAGTGCAGTAAATTGGCTAAACAGTGAGAGCAGGAGGAGATTGAGGAACATCCAATCCTTGATATTCTCTGCTAGTAATGAAGCCGGGAGCGATGAGCATTTTGTTTCATTTCATTCAATCCTCATCTACCAGTCATGGCTGGTGCTCAAAATTTTTGGGAGGGCACAAACAAACTGAAAAATACTGAAAAACAAACAAACCATCAATTCCAGCCACTGTGCCCATCAAATGCCACCACTGTGCCCATCAATTGCAGCCACTGTGTCCATCAAACGCAGCCACTATGCCCATCAAACGCAGCCACTGTGCCCATCAAACGCAGCCACTGTGCCCATCAAAAATGCAGCCACTGTGCCCATCAAATGCAGCCACTGTGCCCATCAAATGCTGCCACTGTGCCATCAAATGCTGCCACTGTGTCCATCAAATGCAGCCACTGTGCCCATCAAATGCAGCCACTGTGCCCATCAAATGCTGCCACTGTGTCCATCAAATGCAGCCACTGTGCCCATCAAATGCTGCCACTGTGCCCATCAAATGCTTCCACTCTGCCCATCGAATGCCACCACTAGGACTCCTCCCGCCAGCTCGCCGTCTGCCCGGCACTTACCCTGTCTCGCTGGGGCAATGGGTGATGGCGAGTGGTGTCCTCCATGCGTCTCTTCCCGTCCTCTCCTCCCGTCAGGCGTCCAATCACAGCGCCTGTCAGTTCAGGCAATCGGATGATGGGTATATTTCTCAATTGCAGTTGCATCTCCATTCTGTGGTTTCAGCTACTTGCCGCTACTTTACTAGTGTGCCCTAGCTGAGATATATTAGTAATGTAGCGATGCAAGACAGTGAGGATTGCATTTATTGGAGATGATGATAGTACATTTATACACACATTTTGTAATGTTGTATTTGTCTTTTTTTATATATATTAACAAAAGAGTGTCTTTAAGTGCTTTGTAAGTAAATGAGGTGAATCAGTAACCACCAATGAAAAGCGCATAATAATCATCGATAAAATGTGGCACAGTGACCAACAATGAAGGGGGAATAGTGACCAGCAATATAGAGGGCACAGTAACCGCCAAAAAAATAGGGCACAATAACCAACAATGAGGGGGCACAGTAAGCACCGATGAAAGGGGCACAGTAATTACTGATAAAATGGGGCACAATAGGAACCAATGAAAGGGGAACAGTAACCACCAATGAAGAGGATACAGTAACCACCAATAAAGGAACACAATAACCACCAATGAAGAGGGCATTATAATCATCAATAAAATGGGGCACAGTAACCAACAATGAAGGGTGCACAGTAACCACCAATGAAGAGAGCACAGTAATCACCAATAAAGTGGGGCACAGTAACCACCAGTGAAAAGGGTACAGTAACCAGCAATGAAGGGGGCACAGTAACCACCAATGAAGGGGGCACAGCAAGCACCAACAAAGGAGACACAGTAGCCACCAATGAAGAGGATGCAGTAGCCACTAATGCAGAGGACACAGTAACCACCAATGAATGGGGCACAGCAAGTACCTATGAAGAGGGAACAGTAATCACCAAAAAATTGGGTACAGTAACCACCAATGAAGGAGGCAAAGTAACTACCAATGAAATGGGCACAGTAGCCACTAATAAAGGGAGCACAGTAAGCAACAATGAAGGGGCACACTGACCACCAATGTAATAGTACAATGACTCGTGACCACCACGCCCTGCAAGCTGTGGGACTCTGAGAGTCAGAGTGCACCCAAAAAGAGAAAAGAGTCCAGATTACCCACAGTGTAGCGGACTTGACCAGTTCAGAATCTGCATTGGTTGTCTCTTTCTAATACCACCCACCACTGGCCATGGAGGGACAGGTCTCAGAGTCTTTATTTAGGCTTATTACCCACTCTAGTTTTTACCTTTCTGTGTGAGTTAATTAATTTCCTTTATTTTATACAAATTACTAATAATACACTAAGGGGTGAATTTAAAAAGAATTTGCATAGCCGTTCATCCAGCGAAAGTGCATTAACATGTCTTTTGTGTGAATGGGGCAAACAGAAAATATCACATGAAGCCTTCTAGTGGCCAAATGTGGTATTGTCTGTTTTAAGTCAATTCAATTTACTTTCATACATCATAGAAAATAGACTATTTACATTTTTTTGTCCCATTCGCATAGACTTTCCATAAACTTCCACTGGGTAAATGGCTATGAATCTAAAGGTGCATGCACATAACTTTTTGTCGCCTCCCCCAACCGCTGGGCAGTTCTGATCAGGCAAAGCTCCAACCCTTGCTGGCCAGATCCTCCCACCTCCCACAGATTTTTACTGGCCCCATAACTGCAATGGGCCAATGAAAATGGGTGGGAGAAGGGAGGGTCTGTGCAAGTAATACTAAGTAAAACAAAGGGAGAGGCGCCTCTGGGGGCAGAAGTATAACAAGTTTTTAATAGCACTAAAGCTTAACAACTCACATTTGGAAGGTAAAAAGCATCGATTGATTCATTCAAATTCCTTGAAACACTAGGTGTCGCTATAGGGCAATGCTTCCTCTTTTTTGGCACAGTCGTTCCCCATAAAACCTCTTGATGGGTCTAGGGGATCATTTGGAACCAAGACCATTTTGAAAGGTGGCAAATATTAATTAACAAGGTTCTACAAAACCTCCAGAAAAAGCCACGTTTGTGGTGAAACATGTAGAGGCAATAACACTTTTGTATCTTGACCACTGGGTCTTTATGGCCTAAATTTTACAAATTGTTTTACAATATCTATGTAATAAAATTTTCCATATTTTTCTGTAAATTTTGCTTTTGATTGATTTTTCTGCACCTTAAAACTAAAATTTGGTGCTCTTTGGGTATACATTGTTTAGTCATATATAAAGGAGGTGGTGCATTTATTAGAGTCTCCCAGCTCCAATATCAATTTGATAAATTTCTCCCATTGTTTTACTTACAGTGTACTGGAACATGGTTTCTGTTCCCATATGACGGCTGCCCTGTGCAGAAGACCTCTACACCTTCTTTTTAGTCTATGGACTTTATCTCCCATACCTGTTGGACACTTGCCTATATATGTGTATATATACTGAATGCATAAATAAATATATATATATATATATATATATATATATATATATATATATATATATATATGTGTGTGTGTGTATCTCATTGCATTTCTTCCCCATTCTAAACCCCCCCGTTTTTATCTATCTGACTCATTACTTATGGAATAAGTGTGTTCAGTATTTGGAGGAGGATGAGTTACTGCAGGTATGTGCAGGCACGCCTAGGTGCCTACTTTTCATACTTATCAGAAGTCTCTTTGTTTGTTAGAGTGTCAGAGTTACTTTAAATGTAACATATTATTTAAAGAACGTTAAAGAGAAAAAAAAAAAAAATATATATATATATATATATATATATATATATATATATATATATATATATATATATATATTAGATACTCTGTACAAAGACTGTTGCCATTGCATTAGATATTCCGGTTCTTTTCCCTCTATTTACACCACAATATGTCAGTTGAGCTGCATTGCATTTGAACATGCGCTGCAATACTTTTAAATTTTTTTTTACTTTACTTTATTTTGTAAAGGTAACTTTAAAAATAAACTGTATAAAAAAATAAAACAATCAGCGCAAACACAATATATGAATAAAGAAGGGTATGCAGTTATACACTATAAGGTAAATCACAACACCTCAGAAGCAAAATAAGACAGTCAGATTAGCGCAGCGCAAAATGTAAGTCCATATGTAGATATAGGTGCAGTAGAAAGTTCTCCTCAAATGGAAAGGCAGGGACACCTCGTGAGGGAAAAACAAAATTCTGATCCGCAGTATAGTATAATGCCCCGTACACACGGTCGGACTTTGTTCGGACATTCCGACAACAAAATCCTAGGATTTGTTCCGACGGATGTTGGCTCAAACTTGTCTTGCATACACACGGTCACACAAAGTTGTCGGAAAATCCGATCGTTCTAAATGCGGTGACGTAAAACACGTACGTCGGGACTATAAACGGGGCAGTGGCCAATAGTTTTCATCTCTTTATTTATTCTGAGCATGCGTGGCACTTTGTCCGTTGGATTTGTGTACACACGATCGGAATTTCCGACAACGAATTTTGTTGTCGGAAAATTTTATAGCCTGCTCTCAAACTTTGTGTGTCGGAAAATCCGATGGAAAATGTGTGATGGAGCCCACACACGGTCGGAATTTCCGACAACAAGGTCCTATCACACATTTTCCGTCGGAAAATCCGACCGTGTGTATGGGGTATAAGTGACTGGTCCTCCACCAACATCAAACCCAAACTCTTACCAGATGTGCTGGACCTCTGAACTAACAGCAGGTCATACAGGCATGTATCCACAGACGGGATAAAGGTAATGAATGGAAGAGCCAGATGGAGCAGATGATCAAAGGAGCTGTGTGTCCATTGCAATAAAAAGCACCATCTAAGTGCACTCCGCAAAAATCATTTATTGAAAGATTCCACAAAGGTGGGATTTTATATTTTGTGGAATCTTTCAATAAATGATTTTTGCGGAGTGCACTTAGATTGTGCTTTTTTTTCCAATGGACACACCGCTCCTTGGATCATCTGCTCCATCCGGCTCATCCATTCATTACCTTTATCCTGTCTGTGGATACATGCCTGTATGACCTGCTGTTAGTTCAGAGGTCCAGCACATCTGGTAAGAGTTTGGGTTTGATGTTGGTGGAGGACCAGTCACTTATACTATACTGCGGATCAGAATTTTGTTTTTCCCTCATGAGGTGTCCCTGCCTTTCCATTTGAGGAGAATTTTCTGCTGCACCCATATCTACATATGGACTTACATTTTGTGCTGCACTAATCTGACTGTTTTATTTAAAAATAAACTGTTTTTCCTGCGTTCATGCACATTGCAGAACACTTACATGCATTCAAATAACACAGGGTCTCTCTCTTTTTTTTTTTTTTCAGTGCAAGGCAGCGCACATCAATGTAACACACTGGTGTTTACTGCTTCTATTGAAATGCGTTACATGTTTTTTTTTGTTTTACGATATGTATGCGTCAGCATGCATTGGCCAACGCATTCAAGCACATCTGGTGTGAATAGACCCTTTAAAAAGAAAAACAGAGCAAGTCATACATACTTTTGGGATGAAAATTCTTTCCAAAAGTGCAACACTAACCAAAATATAAAAACTATTTTTGAAAAAATAAGTAAAAAAAAAAAAAACAATAAAAATGAAATAATGAATGCAGGGACCATAGTACTCACTGTGTTTGGCCGTAGGAGGATCCAGCCAGATAACTCAGCAGAATGAGACACAGAGTTCTGTACCCCATGGTGTCCCCAAAGGCAATGATCTGCCTGGGTGATCGGGGGGGGGGGGGATTATATAATATAGGGTTAGAGTCCCGCCTCAAAAATCCTTTGAAATAATGACCAATGAATAGGATTACCAAGGTCTGCAAACAAAGATCTGTTCAACCTTTATAAGCATTGCAACATCTCTTTCCACAGTATTTACTATTGACATATAGAACAACATGGAGGATCTAAGGGTCAGGGATTTCTGCTGGAATAGCAGTTCCCATAAATTATGTTCTGTTTTTTTTTTAATTGTCAGTTTTGAGCACAATGATTCTAATATTTGTGTCACCAATCCAGCATATTTGGATACAGGTGTTCAGTGTTGGGGACAGACATCCCTTCCAGCAATCTAGCAAACATTTTAAATGACCCCATCGTACAAAAATAAGGTCAGTGGAATGCTGTAGAAGAAACTTAAGGGGTATATGAACCTTTTTTTTTTTCTTCTTTTTTTTTTTTTTTTATGAAGCGCTTACCCCCGAAGGAGCGGCTGATTAATTGTTATATCCGTAATTCACGTTTACCACCTAACCCACCGCAGCCCATAAATTCAGAAACACAGTCCATTTTGAATTTTTCTCTTGCTTTAAGTAACATGAACTGGGATAGGAGAAGGGTTTCTTTTGAGATGCTCTTTTGTTTCTTTGTCATCTTTTTACTTGACTCTCTTACAAAGAACTAGAATCATTGCGGATAATAGGAAATCACTTTGTGCGATTTCTTCAATCAGGGAAGATGGAAGTAGATTTGATAGAGAATAATCGATAAAGAGTCACTCTGAATAACTTCTTCATCTGCAGAACTTTTCAAGAACAGTCTGTATCTCTATATGTGTGCTTGCAGCTTTACCGTTACCTTTTTACCACTACTTCCCATCTGCATGGTACTTCCAAGTTGAGCTAAAGAAAAGTCACTCTGAATAACTCCTCCTGTTTGACTGATTGGAATCCTGGGGCATTGCTGAACCCAAAGTCACAGGCCATCACCGCCTGTCTTACTGACTTGCGTACCAACATCCCTCAGCCTCTGGCAGTACCCTTCCCTTGGGCATTCACTCACGTGATCAATAGTCCATGTGCCACTCATAAACGATCGATCGCCCAGTTTCCTTCCGCTTTGTTGCTACTTCTTCCACAATGATTCTTTGCTCCCTTTTCTCCTTTCTGGCCTGCTCCCTTCCCTGCAGGGGCGGCCAACGACACCAGCGACTACATGCTGCACGGTGTTGTCCCTTCCTCTATGGAGGCCGGTTCCCCACCCTTCTCGCCGGGGGGGCTCCGTTGGCTCCCGGGAGGGGGAACCTCTCCCCTCCGGGAACCAGGCTGGCTTCTCCAAAGTCGAACAGGACACTTTCTCTAACTGACCATGGGACCAGGCTTTTATATCAGAGTCCCGGGGAGTTGTCAAACAAAATTAATGATTGGCCGAGACTCGCATACAAACTACCTGCCACTCGAATCCCAAATGAACAAACAGGCCTGCTGTAATGGTACAAGCCTGCCTAAATTTACCTGGAATTGTAAACTAGCAAAAAGGTCACCTACATAAAAGTAGGTGCCCGCTACATTTATAATTATTTTTATAATAATTGTATAATAAAGTTTTATAATGTTTTGTAATTCAGTTATTTATTTATTTATTTTTATTAGTTTTTTATTCTTTTATTTATTTATTTATTTTTATAAGTTTGGCATCATATCTCTCTATGTGTTTCTTAAATTGGCATTAAACCCAAAAGCAAAAATTATTTTGCAGCTTAAAAATTTGTAGGCATGGTGGCTGCAGTAGTTTAGACTTTTTTCTTTATTTCCACCTGGTGATCCAGCCAGTACATTTTCAGCTTTCTTTAACAAACCAAGCTGTCGAGCAAAAGTGTCAGTTGCTCCCCCCACCCCCCAAAAAATAATTTTTCCCCCAGCACCACTCCCCCCGCCTGCTCAAATACACAACCCTTCCCCCCACACACACAAACACACACAAAATTCCTCCTCCAAGCACAAATCCTCTTGCTTCCAAAATCCTCCCTGTACAACACAAAATCTCTCCCCAAAATCCTCATCCTAGTGCAAGTACTTTCCCCTTCTAAAATCCTGCCTTACAGCACAAATCCTCTGCCCCCCCCCCCCCCCCCGGAAATCCCCACTCCAGGCATAAATTCCTTCCCTCCACACAAAATTCCACCCCCAGCACAAGTTTTCTCCACCTCCAAAAAGCCCCTTCCAACACACAAATGAAAATTCTCTCCCCCCCCAAAAAAACTTCCTCCCAGCCCATATACTCCAAGCTCCCCCCCACAAATCCCTCCTCCCAGCACAAACTCTCACTCTTCCCACTCCCCAATCCCAGTTCAAATCCACTCCTCACAAATCCCCTCTCCTAGCACAAATTATCCCCCCCCCTCATTTCTCCCTCCCATTACTAATCCTTCACCCTCCCCAAATCCCCTTCCAACCTTCCAAGCACAAATTATCTCTCCCCCCAAAATCTTACCTCTCAGCACAAATTATTTTCCCCCAAAATTCTTTCTCCCAGCACAAACATTTCCTCCACAAAACCCCTTCCTAGCTCATATCCTCTCTCCCACAAATTCCCTCTCAGCACAAATTCTCTCCTTCCTCCAATGCCCCATCCCAGCACAAATGTTTGTCTCCCCCCGAATCCCTACTCCCAGCACAAATCCTTGTCCCCCAAAAAACTGTTTCTCCCACTTCAAATCCTCTCCCCCAATCCCCCCTTCCAACACAACTCTTGTGCCCAAAAAACTCCCCCTTCCACCAAAAATCTTCCCCTCAAAATTCCTTCTCCCAGCACAAGCCCTTTCTCCCCCAATTCCCCCTCCCAGCACATATCTTCTTTCCCCCCAATCCCCCCACCCATCACAAAGTCCCACCCCCCCAAAGTCCCCCTCCCATCAAGCACAAATCCTCCCCCTGCTAGCACAAACCTTTGGTAAAGTGGTAGTAAACCGTGGCAGTTTAAAAAAAAACACCTGTAAGGCAACTGCATAATGTGCTAGTATGCATTGCATACTAGCACATTATGAAATACCTTAGAACAAAGCCCTCCAGCACTGTGCTGTCACCGCTGACAGGGCCAGGGCCATCCTTAATATTGATTGGACCCTGGCAAAACTTTTCTTGGGGCCCCCCCAATGCAGCTTTGCTCTCCACCTGCTCTGAGACATACAATAAATAGCAGCTAGACTCAAAATCAGTTTAAAGAATCAGATCAGGCAGCTATTGCGATTGGATGCCAGAGGTTACAGTGTATCATTACCGCTCACTGACTGGTTGCTAGAGGTTACAGCACACATTACGGCTCACTGATTAGTTGCTAGAGGTTACAGCACATGATTTCTGCTTGTTAATTGGCTGCTAGAGATTACTGTGGATATGACCTCAGGGGGGCATGATATACATATCAATGCCGCCGGACGCCACTATTTACATATGAATGCCGGTAATTTACATGTAAACACAGGGTCTGCAGATGAGTCATCTGTACACAACAAAAGGGCAGAGCTGGGCTGCCTTAGTAGCACCACTTCACACTGAGATATTGGGACGCAGCACGGGACTAAAACCTCAAGGGACAAGGGAATTTAATCTGGGATAGTTGGCAAGTATGAGGCAGCTGCTCTGGGCCCCACAACACTGACAGGGCCCAGGGCAGCTGTCCCTTTTGCCCTGCCTTAAAAACGGCCCTGGACAGGGCTTCCATCTTCCTCGGTCTTTCTTCCGATTTTGTTGGCTCCAGCTGATGTCACTCCAACATGTGTCTGCAGAAGCCCTCAGCTCCAGGACTAAGCTCCGAAGGTCCGGCACAGTATGCTGGACCTTCAGAACACATGCAGCGGTGACGTCACTGGCTGCATCCAAGGTGAATATCTCCTAAATGGTGCACATTTAGGAAATATTTTTTTTTTTTGTAACAATCACAAAGCAGACTTTACTATCGCTTTAATTCATCCTCCCAAGTCACAATGTCCCAAAGTACAATACCCCCCTCTCTCCATCAACTAATGCAGGGTATATACGCATCAAGTTTTTTTTTTTTTCTATTGCTCAACCCGTGGGTTGAACAGAAAAAGAACTCACAGATCCCTGCACCCACACAAGCAACCTTTGTGTGCAGGGATCTCTCCCATTGTGTCTTTGTAGTCTGACAGTCTGGGCTGTATCAGAATACACAAAGGCTCGTTAGAATGGCTTAAGCTGGCCAAATGCACCATCATACAATGTATACATTCCTGGAATGATGTGGCATAGATAGTATCTCAGCAGTAAGGATGAACTCCGGCGTGTTCGCATGCTGAACGTGCCTAGCCCGCCAGGAAGTCGGCACGGCGCAGCGCTAATCACAGGTAAGGAGACATTTTCTGATCTCTGCAGCCGCACATCGGGAAATGTCTCACTGATTGTGATTAGCGCTGCGCCATGCCGACTTCCTGGCGGGCTCGGCACGTTCAGCATGCGCACACGCCGGAGCTCATCCTTACTCAGCAGCTTCTTCTCCTGACTTGTCTGTAATTCTAGTAACTGACTGAGCTCTACCTCAACTTAAGCTGGCCATAGATGGTTCAAATCTTGTCCAGTTTAGCAGGGATCAGCTGAGATTCATACCATGTATGGGCAGGCTGATTGTACTCAAGTTGATCAATTGATTAACCACTTGACCACTGGGCACTTAAACCCCCTTCCTAACCAGACCAATTTTCAGCTTTTGGTGTTCTCACATTTTGAATGACAATTACTCAGTCATGCAACACTGTACCTATATGAAATTTTTGTCCTTTTTTTCACACAAATAGAGCTTTCTTTTGGTGGTATTTAATCACCATTGGGTTTTTTATTTTTTGCGCTATAAAAGAAAAAAGATCGAAAATTATGTAAAAAAATGCATTTTTCTTTGTTTCTGTTATAAAATTTTGCAACTTAGTAATTTTTCTTCATATATTTTGGCCAAAATTTATACCGCTACATATCTTTGGTAAAAATAACCCAAATCGATGTATATTATTTGCTTTTTGTGAAAGTTATAGAGTCCACAAGCTATGGTGCCAATCTCTGAAAATTGATCACACCTGAAGTACTGACGGCCCATCTCATTTCTTGAGACCCTAACAAGCCAGGAAAGTACAAATACCCCCCAAATGACCCTTTTTGGAAAGTAGACATTCCAAGGTGTTTAGTAAGATGCATGGTGAGTTTTTTGAAGTTGTAATTTTTTCCCACAATTCTTTGCAAAATCAAGATTTTTTTTTTTACAAAATTGTTATATTAGCAGGTTATTTCTCACACACAGCATATGCATAGCACAAAGTACACCCCAAAACACATTCTACTACTCCTCCTGAGTACGACGATACCACATGTGTGAGACTTTTACACAGTGTGGCCACATACAGAGGCCCAACATGCAGGGAGCACTGTCAGGCGTTCTTGGAGCAAAAATTACACATATGATTTCTTAACTACCTCTTATGCCCCGTACACACGAGTGGACTTTTCGACCGGACTGGTCCGACGGACCAAATCCGGCGGACAATCTGACCGTGTGTGGGCTTCATTGGACCTTCAGTGCACTTTTTCTTTTGAAAGTCTGATGGACTTTAGATTTGGAACATGCTTCAAATCTTTACGTCGTAACTCCATCTGACCCAGTTCCTATCGAGATATCCGCTCGTCTGTATGCTAGTCCGTTAGACAAAAACCGACACTAGGGCAGCTATTGGCTACTGGCTATCAACGTCCTTATTTTAGTCTGGTCGTACGTCATCACGTACGAATCCGTCGGACTTTGGTGTTATCGTGTGTAGGCAAGTCCATTCGTTCAAAAGTCAGTCGGAAGTCCGTCGAAAGTCCGTCGGACCAGTCCGGTCAAAAAGTCTGCCCGTGTGTACGCGGCATTACACTTTTGAAGGCCCTGGAGAACCAAGACAATGGAAACGCTCCAAAAATGACCGCATTTTGGAAAGAAAACAACCCAATGTATAATCTATGAGGCATATCGAGTCTTTTGAACATGTCATTTTTTTCTACAAGTTTTTGGAAAATGTGTAAAGAAAATGAAAACACATTTTTTTTTAAACAACGTTGTCCATTTACACAATATTTCTAACACATAGCATGTACATACCAAAAATTACACCACAAAATAGATTCCCCTACTCCTCCTGAGTATGGCGATACCACATGTGTGAGACTTTTCCACAGCCTGGCCACATACAGAGGAACAACATGCAGAGAGCACCATCAGGTGTTCTAGGGACATACGTTTCAAATCTAATTTGACTACCTATTACACTTTTGTGAGGCACTGTAGTGGCATGGATGTGGCATGGATGATAACTGATGTGGCATGGATGAGCATGAATGGGGATGGATGAGCCGTGAATGGGGATGGCTGAGAATGAATGAGCATGGCCGGGTACAGCTGAGTACGGATGGGTACGGCTGAGTATGGCTGGGTATAGATGGGATGGCTGGGTACGGCTGAGTACGGATAGGTACATCTGAGTATGGCTGGGTATAGATGGTATGGCTGAGTACGACTGAGTACGGCTGGGTATGGCTGAGTACAGCTGGGTATGGCTGGGTACGGCTGAGTACGACTGAGTACAGCTGGGTATGGCTGAGTACGGCTGGGTACGGCTGAGTATGGCTGGGTATGGCTGGGTACGGCTGAGTATGGCTGGGTACGGCTGAGTATGGCTGGGTATGGCTAATTATGGATGGGGGTGGATGGGATGGCTGAACATGGATGGATGAGTATTGCTGAGGATGGATGGATGGCTGAGCATGGATAGATGGATGAGTATGCTGAGTATGGATGAGGATGGATGGAGGAGTATGCTGAGTATGGATGGGTGAGCATGAATGGATGGATGAGTATGCTGAGTAAGGATGGGTGAGCATGGATGGATGGATGAGTATGCTGAGTAAGGATGGATGAGTATGCTGAGTATGGATGGCTGAGCATGGATGGATGGTCGAGTATGCTGAGTATGGATTAGTATGCCGAGTATGGATGGATGGATGAATGGATGGGTATGCAGAGTATGGATGAGTATGCCGAGTATGGATGGGTATGCCGAGTATGGATGGATGGAAGGGTATGCAGAGTATGGATGGGTATGCAGAGTATGGATGGGTATGCAGAGTATGGATGGATATGCAGAGTATGGATGGGTATGCAGAGTATGGATGGATGGATGGGTATGCAGAGTATGGATGGGTATGCAGAGTATGGATGTGTATGCAGAGTATGGATGGATATGCAGAGTATGGATGGGTATGCAGTGTATGGATGGATGGATGGGTATGCAGAGTATGGATGGATGAGTATGCAGAGTATGGATGGATATGCAGAGTATGGATGGGTATGCAGTGTATGGATGGATGGATGGGTATGCAGAGTATGGATGAGTATGCAGAGTATGGATGGGTATGCAGAGTATGGATGGGTATGCAGAGTATGGATGGATGAATGGGTATGCAGAGTATGGATGGGTATGCAGAGTATGGATGGATGGGTATGCAGAGTATGGATGGGTATGCAGAGTATGGATGGATGGGTATGCAGAATATGGATGGATGGGTATGCAGAGTATGGATGGGTATGCATGGCTGAGTATGCAGAGTATGGATGGGTATGCATGGCTGGGAATGGATGGATGAATGGATGGATGGATTTGTCACTCAGCAGCACTGTGGGCACTACACATGCAGCCCACAGCACTGCTGCCACAGATCTCTCCCCTCCCCGCTCACACTGGACGGAGAGGGGAATGAGGAACCAGATATCACGCCGGTTTGTTTACATGTGATCGCTCTGTCAATTGACGGAGCGATCACGTGGTAAACGGTCGCGATCAGGACCCGGTGCGTCATGGATGTGCTCGGGTGCGCACCCCAGGGGGCATGCGAGAGCAGGATTCTGGGAGGACGTCACTGTACGCCCTCCCAGAGTTATGCAACCGCCCTGTAGCCTTCATTCGGCTATGGGCCGGTTGCTAAGTGGTTAACTTGGGTACAACCAGCCTGTTGGATTTTTTATACGTTTATTGTCAGCCGCAGCAATAATCACTGTGTTCTCCCAGCTGGGACAGCTTCCTCTGCCCCACCGCCAGGAGAACACAATAGCTCCGCGGGAGGGATTCCCCCATCAACACTATCTGGTTTGCAGAAACCATGGGTAGCAGAAAAGAAAGTTGATCCATCTAAGGCTTTAGATAGAAACCACTTGTTAGACAGGCTTCTATTGAACAGACAGTGGTACAAACATAATAAAAGTCAGCCAGCTGAAATTCATGCTGTCTGTCATTCAACCCAGAAGAGGATCATCAGCCAGCGGAGGTGGAGGGAAAGGAGGGCGGTGGTGGAGCCAGAGGAGGTTGACTAGTTCTTTCAAACCTAGGGAGAAGAGAAAGCTTGGAGTTGGGTTATTTCTCTTCTAGTCTTATAAAGTTTAAAATGGGTTTTTCAGAGCCGCGGACTGAGATGGCTGCCTGATCTCTCAGCTCCGCTCAGCCGACGGACAGAAGGCAACACTCCGCACGACATATAGGCTCATCCCCCCTCTCTGTTCCACAGAAGAGGAACGGAACCACTAGGCACCCGATCGGTATGTCCAGGATCGGACAAACCGGTCCCCGCCAGCCCTGCCGCCTCATGGACTATTTCAAAAGAACTGACATGATGACGGCCCAAGATGGCGCCGGCGCAATGCTGCACAGCTCACTGACAGAGACTGGGAGCTCTCTTGAACACAGCACCGCCGAGATGGACAGCTCATCCCCAGCAGATGAATCCCCTCATCCCTCACCCGCTGACAGAGGTAAGAGAGCTGCACAATCCCCAGCCCTCTCACCCACCAAAGCTCCTCTGCTTAAGAAGCAGCATTGGGACTCCCCAGCCTCTGCAGGCCCTGAACTGCCTCACCCTGACTCATTAGCTGCTCTCCCTGCATCTGACCAGCCATCCTCTGAGCATACACTCAAGCTCATGCTGCTTTCATTACAACATGACATCCGTAACGAATTCAGATCATCTCTACACTTCACTCCAGAATTGATCAAGTAGAAGATCGCATGGATAATATTGAAAAACAGCTCACTGAGCATACTGTGGCCTATAACGAAATGGCGGATGTCCATGACCATCACGCTGAGGAAATTCAATATCTGCAAGCCAAAGTCACAGATTTAGAAGATCGTTCGAGGAGAAACAACATTAAATTCAAAGGGGTACCAGAGTCTGTTAAACCCCTGGAACTGATCCCCTACATACAACAACTATTCCTCGCACTTATACCTCAATTACGCCAAAGTGACATGATCATTGACCGCGCACACCGACTTGTCAAACCCAACCACCTCCCTGCATCTGTGCCTCGGGATGTCCTTGCACGCATCCATTTTTTCCAAGTGAAAGAAAAGATCATGGCGGCTGCCAGATCCACCTCTCCACTTCCTGATCCCTACTCCTCTGTGTCCCTGTACGCTGACATCTCAGCAGCCACTGCTCAAAAAAGAAGAGAGTTTTTGCATACCACCGCAACCCTCAGGAAAAACAACATCCCATACAAATGAGGCTTCCCTACCAAGCTGTTACTCACACACCAGAACCAGAGTACCACCATTTTCACTCCCAAAGATGGCATCAAACGCATACTCAACTGGGGTCTCATCACCTCCCCACCACCTGAACCAACACCTCAGCGACCCCAACCATCATCCTCCACTTCAGGTTCCAGACGCCATACTCCTGCCTCCAACCGCAAGGGAAGACTACCTACTTGATCCCAGCAAGTGCCCTCTGGACAATTCTTGTGTCATTGATCCTGCAAAATCTTACCTTATTTCTGTCCTTGATGAGCGTACCCATATGTACACTCTGAACTCTTTTCCCCCCAGAGAAAGTAAAGTGCCGAGCACTTGAAAGACACTTTATTGCGTCTTTTTATTTTTTCCTTTTTGTTCTTTTTTTTTTTTTTTTTCTTTCGTAATTTACCTTTGTTTCTTACAGGTTTCATCTGCTGCATTATATGTATACTTGATAACCTTTACAGTGTAAACTCAGCCTATTGTACCTCTCTATTACAGGCTCGCCCCCTCCTAACTTCCCCCTTACATACCTACCAACCAGGTGCAACCCACCCCTTCCCCTAACCCCGCTGGCTATCCACCTCCCAATATGTCAATCACCTTCACATCCATTAACGCAAAGGGCCTAAACCTCCCCCTACAAAAGAAGTTTATTATGGAAAGAAGCTTTAGCACATACCTCCGACATACTATGTGTACAGGAAACCAATTTTACATCCATCAAGCCTCCCTCCTGTTCCCACAAACAATACCCTCATTGCTATTTTGCCAACGCAACCAAGAAAAAAGCAGGTGTCGTGCTTGCCGTACGCTTCACGGTCTCATTCCAACCAATCCACACAGACATAGACCCAGATGGCAGATACATATTCTTGAATGCCGTTATCAATAATCACACCATCACCATTGTTAACATCTACTCCCCCAATACTGATCAACACCGCTTTTACAAAACACTTTTGAAAAAGCTGGAACCCTTCAAACAAGGGCCCCTGATCATCTGCGGAGACTTCAACCAAATTGTTGATGTTTCATTAGACACCTCTAACCCGTCTCGCAAATGCTCCACATCTCTCGCCTCCCTGCTCCATTCGGAAGACCTTTATGATCCCTGGAGGTGCCATCATGGCACCGAAAGAAATTACACCTTTTTCTCCCACACGCAACAAACATATTCTCGGATAGATCTCTTTTTGACTGACAAGCATACTCTGCAATTGGTCCAGGATACTAAAATTGGACTCATCACGTGGTCCGACCACGCGCCCAATTCAATGAGGCTGTTCCCAACACTCCCAAACAAAAATAATACCATCTGGAGACTGAACACCTCGGTTATTGCACGCTAGCCCTACCAAAAACAGATTCTATCTGAGTTACAACACTTTTTCACCACTAATGAAGGATCGGTGGATAATCCCACTGTACTATGGAATGCCCACAAGGCCTACATTAGAGGCCTCCTAATCAAGATAGGCGCCCACGAGAAGAAACAACATACTTCAGTCACAAACAAACTCTTAGATCGCATACGCACTCTCAAACGAGCTAATAAACCCCAACCATCCCCTCTGCTCACCTCTGAATTGCAAACAGCTAGACAGGCCCTCAGTGATCATCTCCACGCTAACTTCGACTACCACCTCAAACGCCTTCGCCTACAAACCTACTCACACCACAACAAACCTGGGGCTTATCTAGCTAAACAACTCAAACGCAAAATAACTCAATCTAAAATCCCGTTCCTTACCGACCGCTATGGTACGAAACATATCAACCCTATAGACATTGCAGACCAATTTAGCTCATATTATTCCAACCTATATAATCTCTCTAGCACTGGCCAGGCCTCACCTCCCTCATCCTCTGCTATCGATGCTTTCCTCGCCAACCTTCACCTCCCCACACTCTCACAAGAGCAAATCATCCAACTTTCCTCCCCGTTCTCTCCATTGGAAGTTGCTGCGGCTATTAACGCCCTACCATTGCATAAAGCCCCGGACCCTGATGGGTTTAATAATGAATATTACAAAACATTCTCTGATCTCCTTACCCCATGCCTATGCCACTCTCTCAATTCTATCGCACACACAGGCTCCATTCCTCCAGAATCCCTCCAAGCTACCATTATTACCATCCCAAAACCGGGTAAACCGACTGACCAGCCTGCCAGCTACAGACCCATTTCTCTGCTAAACACTGACACCAAATTATTTGCCAAACTCCTAGCCACGCGACTGTCTGATATTATACCGCAACTAATTCATATCGATCAGGTGGGTTTTGTGGCTGGCAGGCAAACCTCAGACAGCACTCGCAGATTCATCGACCTGATACAATGGGTGGAACACCATCAAATGCCTTCTCTGCTCATCTGCCTTGACGCAGAGAAGGCGTTTGACAGAGTGGATTGGTCCTATCTAACAGCTGCCCTCCGCAAATTTGGCTTTACTGGGACAATCCTACAGGCAATACTTGCCCTCTACTCCTTCCCTAGCGCCAGAGTAATGACTTCCGGGCTACTTTCAGACCCCTTCCATATCTCCAATGGCATACGGCAGGGGTGCCCACTTTCGCCCCTGATATTCGCCCTTGTCATGGAACCCCTTGCCCAATCAATCAGAGACAACCCGCTTGTCTCAGGAATATCGGTAGCACAAGAAACACACAAAATTGGCCTATACGCGGATGATGTCATCATCTCCCTAACTGACCCAATCACCTCCCTGCCCGCACTACACGACACCCTAGACACATTCAGCAAAGTTTTTCTCTATAAAATAAACTTTTCCAAATCCAGCATGTTGGGCATAGGCCTGGACCGACATGTCAAACAAACTATTACTAACCGCACCTCCTTCTCGTGGGCAGCTAACTCCATCCTTATATACCTGGGCATACAACTCACCACACCCTCATCAAACCTACGTTCTCTCAACCTTAACAGTCTTACCACCAAACTACAAAAAAACGTACAAGACCTCAAACACACAACTGCCTCCTGGGCAGGAAGAATCGCCCTTGCTAAAATGTTCCTTTAACCCCACGTCCTATATGTATTTCGAACCCTCCCCATACCCTTCCTCAAACAACAAGTAGTACAATTACAAACCACACTTAACACATTCATACGGGGCGGCAAACGCTCTTGACTCAAGAGCAACACTCTCTGTAAACCGGTTGCTGCTGGTGGGATGGGAGCGCCGGACTTAGCGGCCTACTACAAAGCGACTATACTTGACCAGGCCAAAACCTGGTGGAACTCTGCTCACTGAACCACATGGTCACAAATAGAGAAAGCGGCGCTCACCTCCCACCCCAAACATATCCTGTGTGCCCTCCTACTGCAACATCACGAGCCCCACTCATTCCTAGACACAGTTAATGCCACAATCTGGGTATGGAAATCCACCATACAAGCCTCTTCAGGTATCCCATTAAGCCTGCTCCAACATATACCACTAGAAACTCTACACATTCTTACTCCTGACTAGGGATGAGCCGAACACCCTCCTGTTCGGTTCGCACCAGAACATGCGAACAGGAAAAAAGTTTGTTCGAACACGCGAACACCGTTAAAGTCTATTGGATACGAACATGAATAATCAAAAGTGCTAATTTTAAAGGCTAATATGCAAGTTATTGTCATAAAAAGTGTTTGGGGACCTGGGTCCTGCCCCAGGGGACATGGATCAATGCAAAAAAAAGTTTTAAAAACGGCCATTTTTTATTTTTTCAGGAGCAGTGATTTTAATAATGCTTAAAGTCAAACAATAAAAGTGTAATATCCCTTTAAATTTCGTACCTGGGGGGTGTCTATAGTATGCCTGTAAAGGGGTGAATGTTTCCTGTGTTTAGAACAGTCTGACAGCAAAATGACATTTTGAAGGAAAAAACCCATTTAAAACTACCCGCGGCTATTGCATTGCCGACAATACACATAGAAGTTCATTGATAAAAACGGCATGGGAATTCCCCAAAGGGGAACCCCGAACCAAAATTAAAAAAAAAAAATGACGTGGGAGTCCCCCTAAATTCCATACCAGGCCCTTCAGGTCTGGTATGGATATTAAGGGGAACCCCGGCCAAAATTAAAAAAAAAAATGATGTGGGGTTCCCCCTAAATTCCATACCAGACCCTTCAGGTCTGGTATGGATTTTAAGGGGAACCCGCGCCAAAAAAAAAAAAAAAAAAAACGGCGTGGGGTCCCCCCAAAAATCCATACCAGACCCTTATCCGAGCACGCAACCTGGCAGGCCGCAGGAAAAGAGGGGGGGACGAGAGTGCGCCCCCCCCTCCTGAACCGTACCAGGCCACATGCCCTCAACATTGGGAGGGTGCTTTGGGGTAGCCCCCCAAAACACCTTGTCTCCAAGTTGATGAGGACAAGGGCCTCATCCCCACAACCCTGGCCGGTGGTTGTGGGGGTCTGCGGGCGGGGGGGCTTATCGGAATCTGGAAGCCCCCTTTAACAAGGGGACCCCAGATCCCGGCCCCCCCCTGTGTGAAATGGTAAGGGGGTACTTACCCCTACCATTTCACTAAAAAACTGTCAAAAATGTTAAAAATGACAAGAGACAGTTTTTGACAATTCCTTTATTTAAATGCTTCTTCTTTCTTCTATCTTCCTTCATCTTCTGGTTCTTCTGGCTCTTCTGGTTCTTCCTCCGGTGTTCTCATCCAGCATCTCCTCCGCGGCGTCTTCTATCTTCTTCTCCTCGGGCCGCTCCGCACCCATGGCATGGGGGGAGGCTCCCGCTCTTCTCTTCTTCTTTTCTTCTCTTCTTCATTTTCTTCTCCGGGCAGCTCCGCACCCATGCTGGCATGGAGGGAGGCTCCCGCTGTGTGACGGCGCTCCTCGTCTGACAGTTCTTAAATAACGGGGGGCGGGGCCACCCGGTGACCCCGCCCCCCTCTGACGCAGGGTGACTTGACGGGACTTCCCTGTGACGTCACGGGGATGCCACAGGGAAGTCCCGTCATGTCCCGTGCGTCAGAGGGGGCGGGGTCACCGGGTGGCCCCGCCCCCCGTTATTTAAGAACTGTCAGACGAGGAGCGCCGTCACACAGCGGGAGCCTCCCTCCATGCCCGGAGAAGAAAATGAAGAAGAGAAGAAGAGAAGAAGAGAAGAAGAGAAGAAAAGAAGAAGAGAAGAGCGGGAGCCTCATCCCATGCCATGGGTGCGGAGCGGCCCGAGGAGAAGAAGATAGAAGACGCCACGGAGGAGATGCTGGACGAGAACGCCGGAGGAAGAACCAGAAGATGAAGGAAGATTGAAGAAAGAAGAAGCATTTAAATAAAGGAATTGTCATTTTTAACATTTTTGACAGTTTTTTAGTGAAATGGTAGGGGTAAGTACCCCCTTACCATTTTACACAGGGGGGGGCTTCCAGATTCCGATAAGCCCCCCGCCCGCAGACCCCCACAACCACCGGCCAGGGTTGTGGGGATGAGGCCCTACGCCGTTTTGTTTTTTTTTGGCGCTGGGTTCCCCTTAAAATCCATACCAGACCTGAAGGGTCTGGTATGGAATTTAGGGGGAACCCCACGTCATTTTTTTAAAAAATTTTGGCCGGGGTTCCCCTTAATATCCATACCAGACCTGAAGGGCCTGGTATGGAATTTAGGGGGACTCCCACGTCATTTTTTTTTTTAATTTTGGTTCGGGGTTCCCCTTTTGGGAATTCCCATGCCGTTTTTATCAATGAACTTCTATGTGTATTGTCGGCAATGCAATAGCCGCGGGTAGTTTTAAATGGGTTTTTTCCTTCAAAATGTAATTTTACTGTCAGACTGTTCTAAACACAGGAAACATGCGCCCCTTTACAGGCATACTATAGACACCCCCCAGATACGAAATTTAAAGGGATATTACACTTTTATAGTTTGACTTTAAGCATTATTAAAATCACTGCTCCTGAAAAAACGGCCGTTTTTAAAACTTTTTTTTGCATTGATCCATGTCCCCTGGGGCAGGACCCAGGTCCCCAAACACTTTTTATGACAATAACTTGCATATTAGCCTTTAAAATTAGCACTTTTGATTTCTCCCATAGACTTTTAAAGGGTGTTCCGCGGCATTCGAATTTGCCGCGAACACCCCAAATTGTTCGCTGTTCGGCGAACTTGCGAACAGCCAATGTTCGAGTCGAACATGAGTTCGACTCGAAACTCGAAGCTCATCCCTACTCCTGACATTAATCTCTCTGAATGGACAGTCAAGGGCATCCCCAATGTTGGAATCCTTCACGAAGGTTCCAATCTCAAATCGTTCCACATTATTCAAAACTCCTTTCACATAGATCATAAAGACTTCTTCAAATACCTTAGAACTCGATTGATTCTCTAAAATACAATGGTCAAGAAACCTACTTACCTGGCACATACTGACATTTTTCAATCTTACCTCGTCCCGCCAACGAGGAATCTCATTTTGCTAAAAACTCCTCACCGACACCTGCCCAGCACTCAAATCCCCCACAATGCTAAAATGGGAACAATTGTTACAACGCACCTACACCCCCCAACAGTGGCACCGCTCCCTTTAAGCACCCCTGGAATTCTCCAAATGTCTACTCCATTGGGAAACAGTCCAAAAAATATACCATAATTGGTACCTCACTCCTACCAAACTAGCCCACATATATCCAACTACTAGCAATCTGTGTTGGAGGCATTGTGGATCCCCAGGTACCCCACTTCACATATAGTGGGACTGCCCGCTCCTGATCCCACTATGGTCTATGCTCTCCAAACTCCTCCTCTCCATCTTATCGGTTCCTGTATCCTTGACTCCACAAATGGTACTATTAGGCCTTGAACTGGAATCTTGGCCCCGACCCTCAAGGAATATTATCTCCCACGTCCTTATTGCTACACGTCTAGCCATTGCCAAAAATTGGAAATCCCCTCTAACCCCCTTCAGCGGGGAAATAATCACACTCCTAAATAACCACTGCCTGATGGAATTCATGCACGCCAAGGCCCATCTCCAACTTCCTAGCTTCCAAACAGACTGGGACCTTTGGCTTAAACACCCTAAATGCAAACCCCGTATGAAGGACCTCCCCCAGAAGTGACACCCCTATATCATCAACTCCCGAATGATGTCATTCTGTTTAATTGTTCTGTTCCTCTTAGTTACTACGAGGTTTCCCATTATTGTTTACTGCTATACCTCATGGATATACTTTATGTGCTGCGCTATACCAATAGCAAAAGTTCATTGCTACCTGTTGTTTGTTTTTTAGTTAATACCCTTATACGTATGCAATTATTGGATAGGACTCCAAAGACCCCACACTGGGTCAAGGACAGGCCGATTACTAACGCTCTACCAAGAACTTGCTCACAGTGAGTACCCAGGTTCTACCTCCCATTAAGGTCAGTTACTACTATTTCATAAGAAGCCTGCTTATTTCTCGCAATGTTTAACCCTCGAGTTCCTATCTTTTGTTATCATTTTGTGTATTTACCATAATGTACTGACTGTAATCTACCATGTACTTGTACATTGTGAAAATCAATAAACAACTATGGTTAAAAACAAATGGGTTTTTCATGTTTGTGTTTTTTGACAACATTGTACGTGCCGGAACTCCCTGTTTATAAAAAGTGAAAAGGAAATCCTATTGTCTGTAAAGTATAAGCACCAACAGGAAATACACATAAAGCCAATGCTTACATCGCTACCAACAAGGAACTCTCCTTTGTTAATCCTGTCTGCTTCTTAAATTAACCATTCAAAAGTCAAAATTTGCATACCACTAGAATTACATGGGTCAGTGAATGGTACTGTTCAGGAAATGGGATACAAGCTTTATGCAGGGTGGTACAGAACCCCCATAATTCTACACACATTTTCTTCTTAAACCTCCCCTATGTGTTGAAGGTTCGGATCTGAGCCTGGCTCCTTGCTACATATTTGGTGGTCTTACCCGAAACTGCAGGAATTCTGGAGTGCAGTGCATGATGATATAACCAAAATCACTACTTTCACACTCAATTTTACTCCTGCCCAATATTTGCTACACCATACTTTCATCCCAAAATCCAAAGACCATAAATCATTGGCTCTTTCTTCACTTAGCAAATGTTGCAAGATGATGTATCCCCTCCAAATGGGGCACCACTACCTCCCTGACATTAGCAGATTGGCACTGTCAGGGTCAGCCATACAGCTGAGGGGGGCGTGGCCAGCAACTGGGATGTGAGGACGTGTTCAGCCTGAGCTCCGTCCGCACCGCACACATCCTGAACAGATCCTGCTATCCAGGCCGACATCAGAGGGTCCCACCTGTCCCCACAGCACCCAGGGAGCATAGTGCCCATCGGGGGATGGTCAAATACGGACCACCGATGGAGGAGGCCCCGGGATTTGAGCCGCCGTTACCGCCATGCAGGCCGCAGCAAGATGGCGCCGATCAGCACGAGGGGATCACACAGAGACAAGCAGCCTACACATCCACACCATGGAAGCAGCTCAAGGGGAAGGGTGAGTCACAGAGATCCCCCCCTACTCTAAGCCCAGAAGACCCTCTCTTATTTTCCCCTGCTGAGGGACATGATCCTACCTCCTCCAGAACAGACAGGGATGATGCAGGCCCTACAGATCCATCCCTAGCCCAGATTATGGCAGCCATCCAGCACAGCCATGCATCTCTCACCTCACAAATGGACACTATCAAGACAGAATTATCCTTTCTGAAACATGATGTCCACACTATCCGCCATAGAGTGACTAATGCTCAGCAACGTATTAGTGAAATGGAGGATGAGACACGTCCCTTACAGGGCTCTATGAGGGAACTGCGACAGGCCCAAGAGTACACTACAGATAAGATCACTGATATGGAAGACCGTTTAAGGAGAAACAACCTACGCTTTTTGGGGTTCCCAGAGGGTGCTGAGGGCAAAACGCCAGAAACATTTATGGAAAAATGGCTGATGAATGAGTTTGGTGCCACCACCTTTTCACCAATGTTCGCCATAGAAAGGGCACACAGAATCCCCATGCGCCCTTTACCCCCTGGGTCCCCACCACGTGCCATGATTATAAAGCTGCTCCACTTCCTAGACAGAGAAGCTATTCTCAGAGTGGCTCGAGAGAGGGGCAAAGTCTCCTTTAATGGCAATGGCATCACCATATTCCCAGATTTCTCCGTAGCAACGCAGAAGCAAAGAGCCACTTTCCTGGCAATCAAACGCAGGTTATGGGAGAGCCATCTTCCATTTGGCATGTTGTATCCTGCACGTTTGCGAATCATTTACCAGGGCAAGGCCTACTTTTTTACGGATCCCAAGGAGGCATCACATTGGGTGGACACTCTGGGACATCCAAATCGCAGAAACCAAGATAGGAGATCTCCTCCCCGTTAGTGTTTCACTTTACATGAAGCTCGCTGAGCCACCTTCATTATGCTCCATTGCCAGCGGATAGGAGGAGCATGGGAATAAGGGGAACTGGAGGGGTTTTGTTTATTTGCTCTCTCTACTTCATTTATCCCCATCTCTATACAGCTGATATGGGATTTTGCATCTTGAATCCTCTGAAGTAGAAGATATCTCCCGTGCTATCCTTGGATGCCAACCAATAGCATGCCATCCTCCCTGTTTTTCATTTCTCCTACTGTTATTTTTTGACATTATGATTTTTCAGGCCAAGAGATACCACACATTTTTAATCTGTGCGGACAAACGCAGATGGAGACCCAGAGTTGTGGACTTTTACACGTCTCCTGGGACTAGTTGGTTGGGGGTCTGAGCCATGGCCCTTCTGCCGAATAGTTTTGGTTATGGGAATAAAGCTCTCATATGTTGGGGGGTGGGAGCCGGGAGGGTTAGGGAGGGAAGATCTGTTGGGGAATCTTTTGTGAGGTTTTTCTTTACTGCCAAGGTTATCCACAAACGACACTGGTACGCAACTGTATATATATACTTCAATGGTCTTACAGGTCCCACAATCCAAAGCTCAGATTAATGGGTTGATGATTCAAATATTAGAGATGTTCATGTCTTGGTGTATTTCTCAGGGCTCGCTAGACCTCGTGCTGGGAAGGGCTCTGGCGAACAATGAGAAATGGGTTCCAACAGTCATAACTTATCTATACACATGTCTAGACTCCGTTTAGTCTCATGGAACGTTAGGGGGCTTAACTCCAAGGTCAAAAGGTCATTGATGATTGAATATTTGGCGAGACACAATCCGCACGTGATCCTCCTCCAGGAAACCCACCTTCAGGGATCAAGGGTAATGGCTCTAAAGAGAGCAAAAATTGCCTATGCCATACATTCTACTTATTCCACGTATGCCAGAGGCACGTCAATCCTTATAGCAAAATCAGCACCTGTCACCATAAAACATATCAAAATTGACCCTAACGGGTGTTTTGTTATTGCGGTACTTGAACTTTTGGGTAAGCCCTATACGGTTACAAGTCTGTATGTCCCACCACCCTTCACTAAAATATTTTTCGAACGGTTATGAGTTCCCTATTGGCGAGAGCGGAGGGCCCTCTACTGATAGCAGGGGACTTTAACACAGTACTCAATAATTCTATTGACAGGTTCAAGTGCTCTACACTGCCCCCCACACTTCTGTGCTCCTTTTTGACCCAATTTGACCTGGTGGAGGCCTGGAGGTGGAAACATGCGGACGGGAGGGAGTACTCGTGTCAGTCTGAAACGCACGGTACTCTATCCCGGATTGATCTATGTTTAGTTTTGTCTGAATTGTTAAATAGGGTGGTTGAGGCCAGATATCTCCCTAGAGCTGTGTCTGATCACTCCCCCTTAATCATGGACCTTGCCCTGGGCCCCCCCACCTCATACCGAATGCGGCGACTGAGCCCCTTATGGCTAGCAGATCAGGTGGTGGTAGATCAAAGTGCAGCAGAAATGAAATCATATTGGTTGAGTAACTGTCAGAGTGTCTCTGTCCCGTTGACCTGGGATGCCTTTAAGGCCACCTCACGTGGCACCTTTGCAGTGGCGATCGGGCAGGCTCGCAAGGCATCCCAGTCCAAACTAAAGGACGCGGAGGGGGATCTCAGGGCAGCGGAGGCCGCCTATTCCACGGCCCCCACCCCAACGACATATACTACCTGGAAACACAGGTCCAGAGATCTGGACCTAGTCCTTCTGGAGCGCACTCAGAAGAAATTGCTGTATCAAAACCAGCGACTCTTCGAGTTCAGGGACAAAAATAGCCGACTACTGGCTTATTTGTCTAGGCCTGATTATCAACCATGCGGTATTCCAAGAATTAAAAATATGACGGGTGAAGTGGTGGAACAGAGCGAGGAGATAGTGGATGCTTTTGTGAAATTCTATTCCTCGTTATATGCTACTAAAGCCCATTATACCATTGTATAACTAGATGATTACTTGGCTGATATTTCACTACCAAGGCTTCAAGAAGCACAGGCCTCACTCTTAGATGACCCCCTGACAGAGGAGGAGATTGGGGAAGCCATACAGTCCTTTGCCAGAAACAAAACGCCAGGACTGGATGGCTTCCCTATAGAATGGTATATGCAATTTAAGGAACTCTTAATACCTCATCTACTAAAAGTCTACAATTTTGCTATGAAGACAGGGCAGTTACCGCCCTCTATGTCCTCATCCCCAAACCTCATAAAGACCACCTACTTTGTGAGTCATATAGACCAATATCATTGATTAACTCAGACGTCAAGATTTTAGCCAAAGTGCTCGCCCGGAGATTGAACACAGTTATTAACACCATTATCGGGGCGGATCAGACTGGGTTCATTCCAGGGCGATCAACGTCCATTAATTTGCGTAGACTGTTTACAAATCTGCAAGCCACTCATGATATTGTGGAAGCTAGAGCCGTGCTGGCCTTAGATGCGCACAAGGCATTCGATTCGGTCGTGTGGCCTTATTTGCTGGAAGTCCTGGCAAAATTCGGGTTTGGCAATACCTTCATCAAATGGGTTCAGCTGTTATATTCGAAGCCTACTGCTAGGCTGAGGATAAATGCATCTGTGACTGATCCATCCCTGATCAAAAGGGGTACCAGGCAGGGATGCCCCCTATCGCCATTACTATTTGCGCTTGCGATAGAACCTCTGGCGGCATTGATAAGATCCAGTGGGGAGATAATGGGACTGACGATTGGGGGCCTAGAAGAGAAAGTGTCTTTATACGCTGATGACATGCTAATATATTTGGCGGACCCCCAATCGTCTCTCCCAACCCTGCTGGAAATTATCCGAAAGTTTGGCCACTTCTCAGGGTTTAAGGTCAACTGGGATAAATCCCTTTTATTTAAGATACTTGGGGGTCCTGATCCAAGATCCTTTTTCCTCCTATATCAAAAATAATCTAGACCCTCTTATTAACAGAATGAAGACTACATTAAAGACATGGACCAATCTCCCCTTAACAATATTAGGTAGGATAAACATTTTTAAAATGATATTCCTCCCACGATTCCTGTATATCCTGAGTAACTCACCAGTATACGTTACGAAAGTCAAATTTAAGGAGATTGATTCGATCCTTACCACCTTCATTTGGAAGGGGGGAGCAGTGAGAATTGCAAAAAATACTCTTCAACTGTCGGTATTGGAGGGGGGGTTGGCATTGCCATGCCTCCAGATATACTATATTGCCTCACAACTGGCTCATGCGCATTGGTGGTTTTTCCCTGAAGCCAACAATGCGGCTACGGCCTTGGAAGCAGCCATACTCACCTCTTATGAATCCCTACAATACCTGATCCACCGTTTATCCCTTAGAGGGAGGGAGGGCACTAACATCCTTGCAATGACTTTACGAATTTTTAAACTAACTAAAATGCTGCCATCAACTGAACATCGAACCTACTCGCCGAATACTCCATTATGGGGGAACCCAAATTTACAGGAATTTGCCCGTAGGACAGATGGGGAATTCTGGTCGAAAAAAGGGGTAAAAACAATAATGCATTTATTCTCAAATAATAAGTTTCGGTCATTTGAGGAATTTCGTCAGGACTATCAGCTGCCACGCACGGCCTATTTTCTTTACTTGCAGATACGCCATACGGCAACCACACAGTTTGGGCTGCGCAATATAACTGTTCAACTATCTCTGCTAGAGCACTTACTAGTAGACCCTTCTCATAATAAACTGGTTTCCACATATTATAAATCTCTATTACACTCCACAACGCTCAGACTCAGCAACACAGTCAACAAGTGGAAAGCTGATATCCCCGAGCTGACGGAGGACATCTGGCAGGAAATACTTCCCCTCCAGGTCCCCTCTGTCATCTCTTCCAGGGATAAGGTCATACAGACCAAACTGTTATATAGATCATACTTTACGTCATCCTTATTATTCAAGCTCAACAGACTTCCATCGGCAATGTGCTCCAGATGCAGTATTTTTCCATTTGATGTGGGAGTGCACTGCGATCAGGCAGTTCTGGTCGGGGGTCACTGTCTTCATCAGTTCCCTGACTCAAATACCTAATATTTGCAACCCCCTGAGATGTTTACTGGGCTATGTGGACGACGAAGGTATATCTAAAAATAAGCAAACATTTCTGCGAATAGTACTGTTTTTATGCTAAAAAATCGATCACTATTCACTAGAAATCGCAATCCCCACCCACGATAGCATTTTGGTTGAACATTGTTAATCAGGCTATACCGTTATACAAACTAACATACTGTATGAAGCCAGAGGGTGCCCAAAAAATTTCAAAAAATATAGGGCTTGTGGACTAGTTCCGAAAATACCATTACACCTGCCATATGAAGTTTATAAGGAAATTCTGGTCAATGTTACAAAGTTTAATAGAAACTGAGTGAAAATGCAACTAAAAAATATGGTAACCCAGTGGCGGCTGGTGAAGTTTTAGGATGGGGGGGCGCCAGACCCCGCCCTTCCTTTTTGACCCCTCCCACTTGGTGAAAATGGGCGTGGTTTCAGCAAAATAGTGGGCGTGGCTCTAAGGTGGTGTGGTTAGCGTCTGAGATGAACGAGGGATGGAGGGAGAGGGAGAGGGAGAGAGGGACAGCAGGCCTAGATCCTACACAACAAAAGAAAATTCTACAAAGTTTAACAATCAGCAGATAAAGATACTCCAAAAACCTGCTGTTAGCGCTTCAATCATCCCAGCACCATGGTTGTTATGGTGTCAGGATGATTGAAGCGCATTATTACTATTATTACATTGTAATATAAAATGAAATCGTTCAACTCACCATAATGCAGAATCAGTGGGAGCCCCGAGTGTGTCACTAGCCACGTCGCCTACAACCAGATGCCATCAGGTGTCCCCAGCAGTCCCTTCTTACATGCAGCCTCTGTCACATAAAATGCAGCCTCTGTCTCCCCCCCAAATCCAAATGCAGCCTCTGCCCCCCCCCAAATACAGCCTCTGTCCCCTTACATCAGAGTTGCCATCAGTGTACCCCCACAGCATGTGTCCCCATCAGAGCCCCCCACAGCAGGTGTCCCCCACAGCAGGGTGTCTCCATCAGAGCCCCCCCCACAGCAGGTGTCTCCATCAGAGTCCCCCCACAGCATGTGTCTCCATCAGAGCCCCCCCACAGCAGGTGTCTCCATCAGAGCCCCCCCACAGCATGTGTCCCCATCAGAGCCCCCCACAGCAGGGTGTCTCCATCAGAGCCCCCCCACAGCATGTGTCCTCATCAGAGCCCCCCAGAGCAGGTGTCCCCCACAGCAGGGTGTCTCCATCAGAGCCCCCCCACAGCAGGTGTCTCCATCAGAGTCCCCCCACAGCAGGTGTCTCCATCAGAGTCCCCCCACAGCAGGTGTCCCCATCAGAGTCCCCCCACAGCAGGTGTCCCCATCAGAGTCCCCCCACAGCAGGTGTCTCCATCAGAGTCCCCCCACAGCAGGGTGTCTCCATCAGAGCCCCCCCACAGCAGGTGTCTCCATCAGAGTCCCCCCACAGCAGGTGTCCTCATCAGAGTCCCCCCACAGCAGGTGTCCCCATCGGAGTCCCCCCACAGCAGGTGTCCCCATCAGAGTCCCCCCACAGCAGGTGTCTCCATCAGAGTCCCCCCACAGCAGGTGTCCCCATCAGAGTCCCCCCACAGCAGGTGTCCCCATCAGAGTCCCCCCACAGCAGGTGTCCCCATCAGAGTCCCCCCACAGCAGGGTGTCTCCATCAGAGCCCCCCCACAGCAGGTGTCTCCATCAGAGTCCCCCCACAGCAGGTGTCCCCATCAGAGTCCCCCCACAGCAGGTGTCCCCATCGGAGTCCCCCCACAGCAGGTGTCCCCATCAGAGTCCCCCCACAGCAGGTGTCTCCATCAGAGTCCCCCCACAGCAGGTGTCCCCATCAGAGTCCCCCCACAGCAGGTGTCCCCATCAGAGTCCCCCATCAGAGCCCCCCACCAGAGCCCCCCACAGCAGGTGTCCCCTATCAAAGCCCCCCCACAGCAGGTGTCCCCTATCAAAGCCCCCCACAGCAGGTGTCCCCTATCAAAGCCCCCACAGCAGGTGTCCCCTATCAAAGCCCCCCACAGCAGGTGTCCCCCATCAGAGCCCCCCACAGCAGGTGTCCCCCATCAGAGTCCCCCACAGCAGTTGTCCCCCATCAGAGTCCCCCCACAGCAGGTGTCCCCCATTAGAGTCCCCCCACAGCAGGTGTCCCCCATCAGAGCCCCCCACAACAGGTGTCCCCCACAGCAGGTGTCCCCATCAGAGTCCCCCCAAAACAGGAGTCGCCCATCAGAGTGCCCCACAGCAGGTGTCCCCCATCAGAGCCCCCCAACAGCAGGTGTCCCCATCAGGGTCCCCCCACAGCAGGTGTCCCCCATCAGAGCCCCCCAACAGCAGGTGTCCCCCATCAGAGCCCCCCAACAGCAGGTGTCCCCCATCAGAGTCCCCCATCAGAGCCCCCCACAGCAGGTGTCCCCTATCAAAGCCCCCCACAGCAGGTGTCCCCCATCAGAGTCCCCCCACAGCAGGTGTCCCCATCAGAGCCCCCCACAGCAGGTGTCCCCCATCAGAGTCCCCCATCAGAGCCCCCCACAGCAGGTGTCCCCCATCAAAGCCCCCCACAGCAGGTGTCCCCCATCAGAGTCCCCCCACAGCAGGTGTCCCCCATCAGAGTACCCCACAGCAGGTGTCCCCCATCAGAGCCCCCCCACAGCAGGTGTCCCCCATCAGAGCCCCCCACAGCAGGTGTCCCCATCAGAGCCCCCCACAGCAGGTGTCCTCATCAGAGCCCCCCAACAGCAGGTGTCCCCATCAGAGTCCCCCCACAGCAGGTGTCCCCATCAGAGCCCCCAACAGCAGGTGTCCCCTTTAGAGCCCCCCACAGCAGGTGTCCCCTTTAGAGCCCCCCACAGCAGGTGTCCCCCACAGCAGGGTGTCTCCATCAGAGTCCCCCCACAGCAGGTGTCCCCATCAGAGTCCCCCCACAGCAGGTGTCCCCATCAAAGTCCCGGCACAGCAGGTGTCCCCCATCAGAGTCCCCCATCAGAGCCCCCCACAGCAGATGTCCCCATCAGTGTCCCCCCACAGAAGGTGTCCCCATCAAAGTCCCCCTACAGCAGGTGTCCCCCATCAGAGTCCTCCATCAGAGCCCCCCACAGCAGGTGTCCCCTATTAAAGCCCCCCACAGCAGGTGTCCCCCATCAGAGCCCCCCACAGCAGGTGTCCCCATCAGAGCCCCCCACAGCAGGTGTCCCCCATCAGAGCCCCCCCACAGCAGGTGTCCCCCATCAGAGCCCCCCACAGCAGGTGTCCTCATCAGAGCCCCCCACAGCAGGTGTCCCCCATCAGAGTCCTCCATCAGAGCCCCCCACAGCAGGTGTCCCCTATCAAAGCCCCCCACAGCAGGTGTCCCCCATCAGAGCCCCCCACAGCAGGTGTCCCCATGAGAGCCCCCCACAGCAGGTGTCCCCTATCAGAGCCCCCCACAGCAGGTGTCCCCCATCAGAGCCCCCCCACAGCAGGTGTCCCCATCAGAGCCCCCCACAGCAGGTGTCCCCCATCAGAGCCCCCCCCACAGCAGGTGTCCCCCATCAGAGCCCCCCACAGCAGGTGTCCCCCATCAGAGCCCCCCCACAACAGGTGTCCCCCATCAGAGCCCCCCACAGCAGGTGTCCCCCATCAGAGTCCTCCATCAGAGCCCCCCACAGCAGGTGTCCCCTATTAAAGCCCCCCACAGCAGGTGTCCCCCATCAGAGCCCCCCACAGCAGGTGTCCCCCATCAGAGCCCCCCCACAGCAGGTGTCCCCTATAAGAGCCCCCCAACAGCAGGTGTCCCCATCAGAGCCCCCCACAGCAGGTGTCCCCCATCAGAGCCCCCCACAGCAGGTGTCCCCCATCAGAGCCCCCCACAGCAGGTGTCCCCCATCAGAGCCCCCCACAGCAGGTGTCCCCCATCAGAGCACCCCACAGCAGTTGTCCCCATCAGAGCCCCCCACAGCAGTTGTCCCCATCAGAGCCCCCCAACAGCAGGTGTCCCCCCATTCTCCACACAGAGGTACTTACCTTGGGTCTCCTGCGGTGTCCTCCTCACACTGGCACCAGCATTCTTCCTGCTTCCTCTCTCGGGTGCAATGAGAGAGAGAACCAGGAAGTGACATCTGACTCAGGGCAGATGTCAATCAAATCTGAAGTGCCAAGTAGCTTCCGCCCGGCGCCTGTAGTATGTATTACTATGGCCGAGCAGAAGCTACTTGGCGCTTCAGAAAACGCCCCAAGGCGGGCTAAACGCCCGCAAATGCAGTGCCACGTCTGCAATCTCGTGATTGCATAGACGTGGCGTTTCCTATAAGTGCACTGTGTCCGGCGTCGCACTGTATCCGGCGTCCGAACACAGTGCACTTAAGGACCTTTTTTTTCCTTTTTTTTTTTTTAAAGGGCCAGTATTAAAAATTTTTTTTTTTTTACTTTTTTTTGTTTTTTTTTGCTGCCTGGAGGGGGGGGGGGGGGGTGCGGCACCCAGGCGCCCACTATGGACGGGCCGCCACTGTGGTAACCTATTCACCAAATGTATACCAGTGTCTTGTATCCTGTATTGGAATGAGCGATGTTCGCTTATTATATATGTATGTATAACTGTTTGTTCGTTTTGTACTAAAAAAAAACAGAATAAAAAATTTACCCTAAAAAAAAAAAAAAAAAAAGCCATACAGCTGAAATAGAAGAACTGATCAGTATCGCGCAAGATAGCCCCTCTAAATTTACCGCACATGGGCGTGTTGGCTTCACTTTCAAGAAATTTTGAATGCAGTAGCACCACAAACTGTGCTGGGACAACTGACTGACGCCTGACCTCAATGATAAACTAGAGATCTAAAGTGAACACAATGCACAAAAGAATATAACAAACATTATTTTGTGCATTGTGTTCACTTTAGGTCTAGCAGCATTTTTACAGCATTTAGTTAGTTAGTTATTGTTCACTTAGTAGCGCGAGGGACTGCATTTTACATTAGATAAACTAGAGATGTATATGAGTAAATTAACCCGACACCTGCGCAAAGGCAATGTGCAAATATCATACAATATCTATAAATGAGAGCTGCATGTTATAAAGCAAAATAGCTCAAAAATGGTAAAACTGAAAAAATGTATTGACCGCGCTCAAATAAAGTGCAAATGCATCCTTATAACATAAATATTGTGATATGTGAATAAAGTGAATAGAAATAAAACTAAACAATAAACTAAAAATTATAAAGAAATAACTGCTGCTTCCCTGGAAGGAGTGATGTACTCCTCTAAACATGTGAAAAAGTGGGTAGAGGGGGCGCTGTGATTAGTGACGTTCATTGACTGGTTGGTAATTCATAAGCAAACAGTAAAGTGAAATAAAACAGAGAAATAAATCTTAAATAAAGTCACAAAGGAAAGTGTAATTCCAAATCGTCCACCTGGACAGAAAAATAAATCAATAAAGTCTCTCTATAGTGAAAAAATAAACATGTGAGTCAGTGAAAAAATCGTTCATAGAGATCCACAGAAAGCACACAAAGCTTCCAATTGATGATGATATCTTCCAACCAAGGCTAGATGGTCCTTCACCAAAACTTAGAAAAAAACAACACCCAAGGTGAATGGATAAGTGATCTGCTTACCAGACCAATTTGACTTCTTACCTAGGAAAGATAGTCAAACAGCGCTTGTGCAGGATTGTGCCTGCTCATGTAGGTGGGAATGGAGATGGCAGGAACCTTCCTCCTCATGGGTACAGGCAGGATATATAAAGAGAACAAGGGACATCCATAGCATAATAACGTTTTATTAAATAAAAACTGATAAAAAGATGTAGCCAAATGGCTTCTTACATTTAAAAGTGCCTATCCCGGCACTGGGGCTGCTGGCGTCTCATAGAAAGTGATGTGTGGAGTCACCTCCGCGTCCACCTCCGTGGATGGCGTGCATTCCACCAGTTTGCGCCGACAACCAGCCGCACCGGAAAGGGCATAGGAAAAAAACCGTGACCAGGTACCGCCTCGACGTACGTTTCATTGTTTACGTCCTCAGGAAGCGTACCTGGTCACTGGAGGTCACGGTTTTTATAACGTGGATGGTTACTAGGGAGAATTTGTGTGCAGCCTCAGTCCCGGTCAGGGAACAGTACAAGCTAAATCCCGACTTAGTTTAACAAAAGATCCCTAGAAAAACATTAAAAGACAAAAATAAGGAGGCGTGGCTTGGACATGGCCGAGTGAGGAAGCAGACCTCCAAAGCTCCTCACACTCAGCAATATAACCTGCCTGATCTGGCAGATTTCTAGACCCTACACGGATCCCACCGGTATGTCCCAGCACTGGAGAGCCTCCTCCAGAAACAGGGGCTCCGCACAACAAGGCACTGGCTCCATAGGAGCTTATTTCAGCAGCGGAGGGCAGCCGCGTGGCGGGACTTCTAAAATGGTGGCTGGGAAGGGCCGAGGGATGGACGCTGCAGAAGGGATCCGTACACAGCCACATCCTGCTAGGTCCCCCATTCAGTCTCCACAACCAGTAAGAGACATCACTCCCCCTAAATCCCTGGGTTCATCTGCCTCATTAGACCAGGGATCTGATGCCTCAGAGCTCATGGGGGACAGGGACCTTAAGCAGCACATATGGTCTCTCCCTACCAGAGAAGACCTGGAATGTTTTGCCACCAGGGTTGAAAAAGCCTTCAAACAGGACATAGAACAACTGAAAGCTGATACCACCCAAATAGGTAACAGGCTAGAGACCCTGGAGCAGACTGTGGAGGAAGCCCTACCAACCATCACCCAGCTCAGGGACAAATGTGCAGCACAAGACCATCAAATAGAGACCTTAAAGCGGGAGTCCGGCGACCAATCCTTTTTTTTTTTTTTTAGGTCATTGAGACACTTTGCTAATTCCAAAATAATACTCACAGTTTGGGTGTAATTTTTACGCCTCTGTCTGTTTTCATACTGAAGAATAACTTAAAAAATGTGATGCTGGCTTTTTCCATCTTGCTTGTGGACATGTGAAGCCCACAAGCATTGATTTCCTGAATGCAGTGAATGCTGTTCATTCACAGCTTGTTCATGCGCATGATCATTGTTTCCGCACTGAATCTTGGGAAGCCTGACACTAAGATTCCAGGAGACAGTGCGGCGCCGGGGAAAGGCAATAAACACGCCTACTCCCATGGGAGGAGAGACAGGAAGTGCCACAATAAAGTACAATATAAAGGTATGAAATGAAATTGTGACCTGTCCACACCATTAGATACATTGACATGTCTCAATCCCAATATTTTTGGACAAAAAAAGAGGGCATAGTAGCGGGACTTTGCGTGTGACATGTCAATAGACATAAAAACTGGTTATTCAGGATCAAAAGGAATTGACCTGAAACAAGTATTGTATCTATAGTTGGTGGAATATTATAATATCCATAAATGGACATATAGCCTGGGATACCATAATCTCCAAAGAATTTCAAGGTATAAATGATACAAAATATTTTAATAAAATTGACGTAAGACATACTACATGGGGTACATCATACAGCATAGTTTAACATATACAGGCAGTAAGGCAGTGGACATAATTCATGTAATATAGGCAATTACAGAAAGAAGAAATATTGTTGTTCTTATATAATGAAACAATATGTGCATCCATAAGTTGATAACTCTATGCGTTTCTTGGCTTTCTACCAATCATCAGGAGCCAGATGTAAATTAACTAAAAATTAAAACAATAAAAACATCTATTAGTATAAAATCAGTTATGGATAGATAGAAGGTAAGTACAGAAGAAACCTATGTTTCAATAATACTTATATACACTTCATTGGTCAATGACAACCAATGGGCTGGGATATGTAAGTGGTCTGGGTCAACAAAGTCTCACCCTTGTCTGAGGCGGAGCACATGCCCCCCAACCCACGGGCGTCAACCCCCCCCGCCTCACGTCGGATGCCAACACTGGCGTCACGACGTGATGCTTGAGTTCCTCCAGTTAGCCAGTCATATGGAGAGTATGGACGCCAGTCACTGACAGAGTGTTCTGTCGGAGCCGGAGCCCCTCCCCTTTCGTCTGCCGTGCTCGGGTGACGCTGGTGTACGCGGCTAGCGTGCACGTGGTGTTTGTCGGCTATATTTGGCCTCCCCCGACACAGCGTGGGCGCCTCTGCTCCGAGATGGTTCATCATTACTTACCCTCCATCCACAGTGCCTTCCCCCCTGCCTGGGATGCATGTAAGCCCATACATTGTCACTTTTTCCATCTTTTTGGCTGGTTGAAATTGGTCTTGCCTTTGCTGTTTGTTTTAATTTCTTTTTTAACTTGTGTATAGATCACAGTCCACGATGGTTGGATGTGGATACTTGCAATACCTTAATTATATTTAGTTAGTTTTTCTTTTTTGGCATAGACTCTCACATTTCACCATGCTCTTTAGAGATACATTATTGGTCCTTTTGCCCATAATAAATTTGACACATTGCTTTAATTAATCTTTCCCCAGGCAGATTACACTGGCACCCTTTGTCGGTATTCCATCCATGTCGGTTCTGTGGTTCCCGCGCTGTCCCTCGGGGGGGACTCTGTGTATCTGGCTTGCCAGCGCGCATGCCGCTGCACCTCAGCTCCCGGGAGAGATGCCTGTTGGTCCTGGCTCTGTACTTGTCATGTCCCACTGCACTATTCACATGTAAGTGTTTTAGGGTGACCCATCCCTTTTTCGCTGTGAATATGCGCTATCAGTTAGACTCACTTCATGTTGCCTTACTCTTTTAGAAATCCCTGACTATCTGGCCCCTGATGAGTGTATCCCACACGAAACGCGTCGGACATCTTGGACACCAACATATGTTTACATTGCAACATCTCAAGAACAATTACTATGGTTTTTACATATTAATATTTGTTTTTCTTGTTGTGCTGTGGTATTGTCATTTGTATATTTTATGCAACCTTGTACATGCACTAAATCGCTCAATGAGACCACTATGCGGCACCAAGTTGATTGTATCCTTGATGCCGATCGCGTATGCACAAATACATGTGCTGTGATTTTGGAATGATATTTATTACAATGTCTTTCTTTACAGGATGTGGTTCTGTTTTGAATTGTTTTTATGCATTTACTTGATCAATAAAATTGCATTGTTACCCTCTGTACTTACATGTTTTCCATGACCTCATTTAAAGTCCCAACCTTTATGATTTCTTCACCTATTTACATTCACATCCCA